>NC_132872.1:32053505-33253505 GCF_048164855.1 Canis lupus baileyi | reverse complement strand
TAATAGTGAAAGGAATATAAGGGAATGGAGAAGAATTGTGTGGGAAATATCAGAAATGGAGACAGAACATAAAGTCTCCTAACTCTGGGAAACGAACTAGGGGTGGTAGAAGGGGAGGAGGAAGGGGGATGGGGGTGAATGTTTGACGGGCACTGAGGGGGCTACTTGACGGGATGAGCATTGGGTGTTATTATGTATGTTGGTAAATTGACCACAAGTAAAAAGTTAATTTATTAAGAAAAATTTCATGGAAACTAATACGAATGAAGAAACTACCGTACAAAATCTTAGGAATGCAGCAAAAGCATTCTAAGGGGGAAATACATCACAGTACAAGCATCCATTCAAAAACCTGAATGAACTCAAATAGAAAAGCTAACATTACTCATAAAGGAGCGAGAGAAAAAGCAGCAGATAGATCCTACACCCAACAGAAGAGAATTAATTAAAATTCGAGCAGACCTCAAGGAAATCGATACCAGAAGAAATGTGGAACAGATAAACAAAACCAGGAGTTTGTTCTTTGAAATAATTAATAAGATACCTAAACCATTAGCCAGCCTATTAAGAAAAAGAGAGAATAAAGTCTCAAATTAATAAAATCATGAATGAGAAAGGAGAGATCACTACCAATACCAAGGAAATACAAACAATTTTAAAACATATTATGAACAGCCATATGCCAATAAGTTAGGCAATCTAGAAGAATTGGAAGCATTCCTGGAAAGCCAGAACCTACCAAAACTGGAACGGGGAGAAATAGAAAACGTGAACAGGCCAATAACCAGGGAAGTAATTGAAGTAGTCATCCAAAACCTCCCAAGAAACAAAAGTCAAAAGCCAGATGGCTTCCCAGGGGAATTCTATCAAACGTTTAAGAAAGAAACCATACCTATCCTACTAAAGCTGTTTGGAAAGATAGTAAGAGATGGAGTACTTCCAAATTCGTTCTATGAGGCCGGCATCACCTTAACTCCAAAACCAGACAAAGACCCCACCAAAAACTAGAATTATAGACCAATAGCCCTGATGAACATGGATGCAAAAATTCTCAACAAGTACTAGCCAATAGAATCCAACAATACATTAAGAAAATTATTCAGCATGACCAAGTAGGATTTATCCTCGGGACACAAGGTTGGTTCAACACTTGTAAAACAATCAATGTGATTCATCATATCCGCAAGAGAAAAACCAAGAACCATATGATCTTCTCATTAGATGCAGAGAAAGCATTTGACAAATAAAGCATCCATTCCTGATCAAAACACTTCAGAGCGTAGGGATAGAGGAAACATTCCTCATCATCTTAAAAGCCATCAATGAAAAGCCCACAGCAAATATCATTCTCAATGGGGAAGCACTGAGAGCCTTTCACCTAAGATAAGGAACAAGACAGGGATGTCCACTCTCACCAGTGCTATTCAACATAGTACTGGAAGTCCTCGCCTCAGCAATCAGACAACAAAAAGACATTGAAGGCATTCAAATTGGCAAGGAAGCAGTCAAACTCTCCCTCTTCGCCGATGACATGATACTCTACCTAGAAAAACCAAAAGCCTCCACCCCAAGATTGCTAAAACTCATACAGCAATTTGGTACCATTGCAGGATGCAAAATCAATGTCCAGAAGTCAGTGGCATTTCTATACACTAACAATGAGACTGAAGAAAGAGAAATTAAGGAGTCAATCCCATTTACAATTGCACCCAAAAGCATAAGATACCTAGGAATAAACCTCACCAAAGATGTAAAGGATCTATACCCTCAAAACTATAGAACACTTCTGAAAGAAATTGAGGAAGACACAAAGAGATGGAAAAATATTCCATGCTCATGGATTGGCAGAATTAATATTGTGAAAATGTCAATGTTACCCAGGGCAATATACACGTTTAATGCAATCCCTATCAAAATACCATGGACTTTCTTCAGAGAGTTAGAACAAATTATTTTAAGATTTGTGTGGAATCAGAAAAGACCCCGAATAGCCAGGGGAATTTTAAAAAAGAAAACCATATCTGGGGGCATCACAATGCCAGATTTCAGGTTGTACTACAAAGCTGTGGTCATCAAGACAGTGTGGTACTGGCACAAAAACAGACACATAGATCAGTGGAACAGAATAGAGAATCCAGATGTGGACCCTGAACTTTATGGGCAACTAATATTCGATAAAGGAGGAAAGACTATCCATTGGAAGAAAGACAGTCTCTTCAATAAATGGTGCTGGGAAAATTGGACATCCACATGCAGAAGAATGAAACTAGACCCACTCTCTTGCACCATACACAAAGATAAA
Organism: Canis lupus baileyi; assembly: GCF_048164855.1. Taxonomy (NCBI): domain Eukaryota; kingdom Metazoa; phylum Chordata; class Mammalia; order Carnivora; family Canidae; genus Canis; species Canis lupus. The sequence continues at coordinate 33,251,203 of NC_132872.1, read as the reverse complement.
CTCAAAATGGATGAAAGATCTAAATGTGAGACAAGATTCCATCAAAATCCTAGAGAAGAACACAGGCAACACCCTTTTTGAACTCGGCCATAGTAACTTCTTGCAAGATACATCCACGAAGGCAAAAGAAACAAAAGCAAAAATGAACTATTGGGACTTCATCAAGATAAGAAGCTTTTGCACAGCAAAGGATACAGTCAACAAAACTCAAAGACAACCTACAGAATGGGAGAAGATATTTGCAAATGACATATCAGATAAAGGGCTAGTTTCCAAGATCCATAAAGAACTTATTAAACTCAACACCAAAGAAACAAACAATCCAATCATGAAATGGGCAAAAGACATGAACAGAAATCTCACAGAAGAAGACATAGACATGGCCAACATGCACATGAGAAAATGCTCTGCATCACTTGCCATCAGGGAAATACAAATCAAAACCACAATGAGATACCACCTCACACCAGTGAGAATGGGAAAAATTAACAAGGCAGGAAACAACAAATGTTGGAGAGGATGTGGAGAAAAGGGAACCCTCTTACACTGTTGGTGGGAATGTGAACTGGTGCAGCCACTCTGGAAAACCGTGTGGAGGTTCCTCAAACAGTTAAAAATATACCTGCCCTACGACCCAGCAATTGCACTGTTGGGGATTTACCCCAAAGATACAAATGCAATGAAACGCCGGGACACCTGCACCCCGATGTTTCTAGCAGCAATGGCCACGATAGCCAAACTGTGGAAGGAGCCTCGGTGTCCAACGAAAGATGAATGGATAAAGAAGATGTGGTTTATGTATACAATGGAATATTACTCAGCTATTAGAAATGACAAATACCCACCATTTGCTTCAACGTGGATGGAACTGGAGGGTATTATGCTGAGTGAAGTAAGTCAGTCGGAGAAGGACAAACATTATATGTTCTCATTCATTTGGGGAATATAAATAATAGTGAAAGGGAAAATAAGGGAAGGGAGAAGAAATGTGTGGGAAATATCAGAAAGGGAGACAGAACATAAAGACTGCTAACTCTGGGAAACAAACTAGGGGTGGTAGAAGGGGAGGAGGGCGGGGGGTGGGAGTGAATGGGTGATGGGCACTGGGTGTTATTCTGTATGTTAGTAAATTGAACACCAATTAAAAAAAAAATTTCTTGTGTCCCAGCTTGCAGCTCATCCACCTGGGCAATACTCACAAGGTGGACTCAGCGTGCACACCTTGTGGTGCTGGATCTCTCACAACAGCATGTGGAGGGCACCCTCCTTGCCCTAGTGAGTAAGGGCTGGGTGAGCATGGGGCTCGGCCTGAAAGCCTGGCAGCACAGGGGACTGAAACCCAGCCCCGTCCCCACCCCGACCTCCACACACAGGCAGCCCCAGGGCTCCCCGCCATGAGTAACCGACTCCTCAGGAGCTCCCCCCAGGGTTGCCCTGAGGTCTGACTCCCTGCTGGAGAGGCATCGGCGAGAAGAGAAGCAGCCGGTGCTCGGCGAGACCCATGTCGGACATGGGGTTGGCTGAGCCAGTCCTTCCACCTCAGCTGAACCTAGAGCTGAAATTCACTATAGGATCGAGCCCCGGGTCAGTCAGGAGAGCCCAGCTAGCCACCCAGCGCCAGCACCAGAAATGATGTTGTACCAACCATTTCGGTGTTTGGGTTACCCAGCCAGAGGATCCGATAGCTACACGTCATAGATTCATGTGATAGACAAACACACACCCCACAACGAACAAAAGTCAGAATCACCCCAATGCTGTCAAACAGCAGTTGGATGGTTACATACATGACGCCGTGGTCCCCAATAGGATACATGGAACACGCTATAAACCACGACTGCAGAGGTGCTGGAGGCATGGAGATGTGCCTGCTGGGTTCCAAAAAGGAGCGCAGAGGGGCAGGAAACATCCTACGGAGGGGGGCCCCATTAGGAAAGGACACCAGGTTCCTGTGCATGCTAAGGATGGTGAAATCTGTCCTCCTCCCTTTCAGCTTCTGCTTTTCCTCCTAAATGCCATTTTCCTCAGTCATACGAAAAAAATTTATTTTATGTTTTTAACTTTCTTTTTATTGGAGTCCAATTTGTATGAATTCTTTCTTCAGGAAGGCTGTCATTCAGGAGAGAAGGAGAGAGAACGATTTTCCCTGACAGGCAAAGTATAAAGGAGTTCATGACCGCTAAACCAGTCCAGTAAAGAATTTTAAGAGGGTCTCTTCTAGTGGGGGAAAAAAAGATACCAAAGGAACAAAGACTAGAAAGGCCCAGAGTACGTCACCAGAAACACCAACTCTACCACTAAGAACAAGGCACAAAGTTCATATCTTTGAATAAGCACTCTGAATGCTGATACTAAATGCTCCAATCAAAAGATATTGGGTGTCAGAGTGGCTTAAAAAACAGGATCCGGGATGCTGGGTGGCTCAGGGGTTGAGTTCTGCCTTTGACTCAGGGTGTGATCCTGGAGTCTGGGATCGAGTCCCATATTGTGCTCCTGGTGGGGAGCATGCTTCTCTCTCTGCCTAATTTTCTGCCTCTCTCTCTCTCATGCTCTCAAAAATAAAATTGTTATTAAAAAAACAAGATCCATCAGTATGCTGCCTACTAGAGGCTCACCTTAGACCTATAGACACCAGCAGATTGAAAGTCAGGGAATGGAAAATCATCTATCACACTAATGGTTATGAAAAGAAAGTTGTAGGACCAATACTTATATTAGACAAACGAGATTTGAAACCAAACCCTGGGGGACACCTGGTGGCTCAGTGGTTGAGCATCTGCCTTCAGCACAGGGGTTGATCCTGGGATCCCAGGATCGAGTCCCACATTGGCATCCTTTGGGGAGCCTGTCTCTCCCTCTGCCTATGTTTCTTCCTCTGCTCCTCTGTGTATCTCTCATGAATAAATAAATAAAATATTTAAATCTCAAAAAGAAAGAACAAATACTGTAAGAAGAGATGAAGGAGGGCATTGTTTCATAATTAAAAAGACTCTCTATCAGGATCAAACAAATAAATATTTATGCTGCCAACATGGCAGTAACTAAATATGGAACCCAATTACCAATAAACGTACAGGAACTCACTGATAATGATACAATGACAGGGGATTTTAACACCTATCCGGTAATGGCAATGGACTGATCGTCTATGCAGAAAATCAACAGGGGAACAATAGCCTAGACACACTGGACCACAGGGACTCAACAGATATAGTCTGAACATTTCTTCCTAAAGCAGAATACACATTTCTTTCAATTGCACATGGGACATTCTCCAGAACAGATCATATCATGGGCCACAAAACACCCCTCAACAGGTACAAGAATGTTGATATTACACCCTGTACCTTTTCGGAGCATGGTGCTATGAAACTCGAAGTCAACAGTAAGAAAAAATTTGGACAGACCAAAAATACGTGGAGATTATGAACATCCTACTAGAGAATGAATGGAGCAACCAGGAAATTAAAGAGGAAATTTAAAACAAATGAAAATGAAAACATGTTTCTCCAAACCTCTGGGATATAGAAAAGGCAGTCCAAAGAGAAAAGTACAGAGTAATATAGGCCCACCTCAAGAAACAAGAAGTCTCCAATACACAGCCTATCCCTACACCTAAAGGAGCTGGAAAAGGAATAGCAAACAAAGCCTAAAGCCTACAGAAGAAGGGAAAAAATAAAGATGAGAGCAGAAATAAACAATACAGAAATAAAAAAACATTAGAATGGAATAACGAAACTAAGAGCTATTTCTTCAAAATAATTAATAAAATGGATCAAACCCTATCCAGCCTTAGGAACGAGAAAAGAGAAAAGACCTAAATAAATAAAATCACAAAAGAGAGAAGAGTGATCACAATCAACACCAGAAAAATTATAAGGGAATACTGTGAAAGATTATATGCTAACAAACTGGGAGACCTGGAAGAAATGGACAAATCCCTAGAAATGTGCAAATGAGCAAAAGTGAAATAGGAAGAAATAGAAAATCTGAACAGATCCATAACGAGCAAAGGAATTGAGTCAGCAAGGCAACTGTATGCCTCAGTGGTTGAGCATGTGCTTTGGCTCAGGTCAGGATCCCAGGATCCTGGTGGATCAAGTCCCACATCAGGCTCCCCGCATGGAGCCTCATTTTCCCTCTGCCTATACTGCTGCCTCTCTGTGTCTCTCATGAATACATAAATAAAATCTTTAAAAAAGGAAAAAGATAAAAAGACGAGAAGACCCAAATAAAATCACGAATGAGAAAAGAGAAATAACAACCAACACTACAGAAATAAAAACAATAATAAGAGAATATGATTAAAAAGTATATGCCAGCAACCTAGAACCTGGAAGAAATAGATCAATTCCTAGAAATATATAACATATCAAAAATGAAAAATGAAGAAATAAGAAACTTGAACAGACTGTTCACTAGCAGAGAAATTGAATCAGCAATCAGGGATCTCACAACAGGAGATGCTTAGATCAATAGAACAGAATGGAAAGCCAAAACAAGATACAAACCTGTAACTCTATGATCCATTAATCGACAACAAGGCAGGAAGGAATATCCAATGGCACAAGGACAGTCTCTTCAAGAAACCCTAAACCTGACCCCAGGATAAGAACAAATGGTGTTGGGAAAACCAGGCAGCCACATGCAGAAGAATGAAACTGGACCACTTTCTTACACCATATATATAAAAAATGAATTCAAAATGGATGAAAGACCTAAATGTGAGACCTGAAACCATGCAAAGAAGAAAAGATAGGCAGCAAAGTCTTTGACATTGGCCATTGGATCTTCTTTCAGGATATGCCTCTGAGTTGAGGGAAACAGAAGCAAAAATACTATAGGGATTTCATCAAATTGAAAACCTTCTGCAAAGTGAAGGAAACAACTAAAGCTAAAAGGCAAAATACAGGAGGAGAGGCAAGATGGCAGAAGAGAAGGGTCCCCAAGTCACCTGTCATGACCAAATTACCTAGATAAACTTCAAATCATCCTAAAAATCTAGGAATTCAGCCTGAGACTTAAACAGAGACCAGATAGAATGCTACAGTGAGAAAAGTTCACACTTCTATCAAGGTAGGAAGATGGGGAAAAAGAAATAAAGATACAAAAGGAATCCAAGGGAGAGGGGCCCCACAGAGCCAGGCTAAGGCCAGGGCGAGTGCCCCCCGGGCAGGAGAGCTCTGTCCCAGAGAAGCAGGAGCTGCACCATTCTTCCAGGGGGAAATGACGCCCGCAGGGATTCAGAGCAAGACCCCAGGAGGGCGGCGATACCCCTGGGCTCCATGGACACAAACATACACCTGCACTCCCAGGAGATTGCACCGAGCTCCCTAAGGGCTGTAGGGCACATGCACTGACCCAGGAGCAGCTCTGAGGGGATCCGGCAGCGGCTCTGTGCGGAGGGGGCAGTGGGTCCCTGGGAAAAGCTAGGTGGCGGCACCTAGGGCAGAGGAAGTGGCTTCGTATGGAGGGGGCTGCGGGGCTCCAGGAGCAGCTCAGAGGGGTTATGGCGGCTCCGTGGAGAGGTGCCTACCCGGCCGGGAGCGAGAATCCAAGAGTGCAGGTCGGGGAGCACAGGGTCGGGACACAGCCCAGGATTCGGCCTCCCCTGGGACAGGCAGAGGACTGGAGGGCCCAGGACAGCAAGGACGCTCCTGGTCAGAGCTGAGAAGATCAGCAGCCCTGCCCCAGAGCCTCCAGGCCCTGCAGACGGACTGCTCCAGAGTTACTGGGGAGGCTGAATACAGGTGTTCCGACCTAGCTGCTGCCACTGGGGTTGTTCCTCCTTGGGCGTCACAGGGTATACAACCCCCACTGAGTGCTTCACCAGGCAGGGAGAGAGGAGCTCCCCCAACGGCTAGCACCTGAAAATCAGCACAACAGGCCCCTCCCCCAGAAGACCAGCTAGACGGACAAGTTCCAGGGGAAGTCAAGGGACTTAAAGTAGACAGAATCAGAAGATACTCCCCCATGTTTTTTTTAAATTTCTGATTGCTTCCCCCATCCTTCCCCCCTTTCTTTCTTTTTCTTTCTCCTTTTATTCTCTTTTTTGCTTTTTTCTTCCTTTTGACTTTTTTCTTTTTCTCTTCTCTTTTTTTCTTTCTCTCTTCTCTTTTTCTCCTTTTCCCAATACAACTTGTTTTTGGCCACTCTGCACTGAGCAAAATGACTAGAAGGAAAACCTCACCTCAAAAGAAAAAACAGTCCTCTCTCCCACAGAGTTACAAACCTGAATTACAACTCAATGTCAGAAAACTAATTCAGAAGCACTACTATATAGCTACTGGTGGCTCTAGAAAAAAGCATAAAGGACTCAAGAGACTTCATGACTGCAGAATTTAGATACAATCAGGCAGAAAGTAAAAAACAATTGAATGAGATGCAATCCAAACTAGAAGTCCTAATGACGAGGGTTAACGAGGTGGAAGAACGAGTGAGTGACATAGAAGACAAGTTGATGGCAACGAGGAAAACTGAGGAAAAAAGAGACAGACAATTAAGAGACCAGGAAGACAGATTAAGGGAAATAAACGACAGCCTGAGGAAGAAAAACCTATGTGTAATTGGGGATCCTGAGGGCGCCGAAAGGGACAGAGGGCCAGAATATGTATTTGAACAAATCCTAGCTGAAAACTTTCCTAATCTGGGAAGGGAAACAGGCATTCAGATCCAGGAAATAGAGAGATCTCCCCTAAAATCAATAAAAACCGTCTAACACCTCGATTTAATAGTGAAGCTTGCAAATTCCAAAGATAAAGAGAAGATCCTTAAAGCAGCAAGAGACAAGAAATCCCTGACCTTTATGGGGAGGAGCAGACCTCTCCACAGCGACCTGGCAGCCCAGAAACTGCTGGCTGGATATATTCGGGGTCCTCCATGAGAATAACATGCAACCAAGAATACTTTATCCAGCCAGGTTCTCATTCAAAATGGAAGGAGAGATAAAGAGCTTTCAAGACAGGCAGGAACTGAAAGAATATGTGACCTCCAAACCAGCTCTGCAAGAAATTTTAAGGGGGACTCTTAAAATTCCCGTTTAAGAAGAAGTTCAGTGGAACAATCCACAAAAACAAGGACTGAATAGATGTCATGATGACACTAAACTCATATCTGTTGATAGTAACTCTGAACGTGAATGGGCTTAATGACCCCTTCAAAGGCACAGGGTTTCAGACTGGATAAAAAATCAGGACCCAACTATTTGCTTTCTACAAGAGACTCATATTAGACAGAAGGACACCTACAATCTGAAAATAATGGGTTGGAGAACAATTTACCATCCAAATGGTCCTCAAAAGAAAGCAGTGAAAAAAAAAAAGAAAGAAAGCAGTGGTAGCCATCCATATATCAGATAAACTAAAATTTACCCCGAAGACTGTAGTGAGAGATGAAGACGGACACTAAATCATACTTAAAGGATCTATCCAACAAGAGGGCTTAACAATCCTCAATATATATTCCCTGAATATCGGAGCTGCCAAATATTTAAACCAATTAATAACGAAATTGAAGAAATACTTAGATAATAATTATCTTATACTTGGTGACTTCAATCTAAGTCTTTCTACCCTCGATAGGTCTTCTAAGCACAACATCTCCAAAGAAACGAGAGCTTTAAATGATACACTGGAGCAGATAGATTTCACAGATATGTACAGAACTTTACATCCAAACTGAACTGAATAAACATTCTTCTCAAGTGCACATGGAACGTTCTCCAGAATAGACCACATACTGGGTCACAAATCATGTCTGAACCGATACCAAAAGATTCAGATCATCCCCTGCGTATTCTCAGACCATAATGCCTTAAAATTAGAACTAAATCACAACAAGAAGTTTGGAAGGACCTCAAACACGGGGAGGTTAAGGACCATCCTGCTAAAAGATGAAAGGTTCAACCAGAAAATTGAGGAAGAATTAAAAGGATTCATGGAAACTAATTGGAATGAAGATACAAATGTTCAAAACCTTTGGCATGCAGCAAAAGCATTCCTAAGGGGGAAATACATCACAATAGAAGCATCCATTCAAAAACTGGAAAGATCTCAAATACAGAGATATTTATGCATATTTATGCTGCCAACATGGGAGTACCGAAATATAGAAACGAATTAACAACAAACGTACAGGAACACACTGATAATAATACAATGACTGGGGATTTTAACACCCACATTTGGCAATGGACCGATCGTCTATGCAGAAAATCAACAGGGGAACAATAGGCTTGACACACTGGACCGAAGTGACTCAACAGATATAGTCTGAACATTTCTTCCTAAAGCAGAATACACATTCATTTCAAGTGCACATGGGACATTCTCCAGAATACATTATATCATGGACCACAAATCAGCCCTCAACAGGTACAACGGGTACAAGAAGGATGGTATCACACCATGTATATTTTCGGACGACAACGCTATGCAACTTGAAGTCGACAGTAAGAAAAAATTTGGACAGACCAAATATTTGTGGAGATTATGATCATCCTACCAGAGAAGGAATGGAGTAACCAGGAAAATATTATTTTTTTTAATTTCTTTTTTTTAAATTTTTTTATTTATTTATGATAGTTACAGAGAGAGACAGAGAGAGGTAGAGACAAAGGCAGAGGGAGAAGCAGGCTCCATGCACCGGGAGCCCGATGTGGGATTCGATCCCGGGTCTCCAGGATCGCGCCTGGGCCAAAGGCAGGCGCCAAACCGCTGCGCCACCCAGGGATCCCGTAACCAGGAAATTAAAGAGGAAATTTAAAACAAATGAAAATGAAAACATGTTTCTTCAAACCTCTAGGATGTAGCAAAGACAGTCCTTAGAGGGAAGTAGATAGCAATACAGGCCTACCTCAAGAAACAAGAAGTCTCCAATACACGACCCAACACTACACCTAAAGGAGCTGAAAAAGGAATAGGGAACAAATCCTAAAGCCTCCTTAAGAAGGAAAAAATAAAGATGAGAGCAGAAATAATCAATACAGAAACAACAAAACAGTAGAATGGAATAATGAAACTAAGAACTGATTCTTCAAAATAACTAAGAAACTGGATCAAGCCCTAGCCAGCCTTATCAACAAGAAAACAGAAAAGAACTAAATAAATAAAATCACAAAAGAGAGAAGAGAGATCACAATCAACACCAGAAAATAAGACAATTATAAGGGAATAGTATAAAAGATTATACGCTAACAACCTGGGAGACCAGGACGAATTGGAGAGATCCCTAGAAATGTGCAAACGAGCAAAACTGAAAGAGGAAGAAATAGAAAATGTGACTAGACCCATAACTAGCAAAGGAATTTAATCAGCAAGGCACCTGCATGCCTCAGTGGTTGAGCATCTGCTTTGGCTCAGGTCATGATCCCGGGGTCCTGGGGAATCATGTCCCACATAAGGCTCCCTGTGTGGAGCCTCAATTCCCCCTGCCTATACCCCTGCCTCTCTGTGTCTTGCATGAATACATAAATAAAATATTTAAAAAAGAAAAAAGATAAAAAGATGAGAATGGACCCAAATAAAATCACGAATGAGATAAGAGAAATAACAACCAAAACTAGAGAAATAAGAACGTTTATAAGAGAACATTATGAAAAATTATATGCCAGCAACCTCGAACCTGGAAGAAATAGATCAATTCCTGGAAATATATAACACAGCAAAAATGGAAAAGGAAGAAATAAGAAACTAGAACACACAGATAACCAGCAACGAAATTGAATCAGCAATCAGGAATCTCCCAACAGTAGATGCTTAGATCAATAGAACAGAATGGAATGCTGAAACAAAATACAAACCTGTAACTCTATGATCCATTAATCGACAACAAGGCAGCAGGGAATATCCAATGGCACAAAGACAGTCTCTTCAACAAACCCTAACCCTGACCCCAGGATAAAAACAAATGGTGTTGGGAAAACCAGGCAGCCACATGCAGAAGAATGAAACTGGACCACTTTCTTACACAATATATATAAAAAATAAATTCAAAATGGATGAAAGACCTAAATGTGAGACCTGAAATCATAAAAAGAAGAAAAGATAGGCAACAACGTCTTTGACGTTGGCTATTGGATCTTCTTTCTAGATGTGCCTCTGAGTTGAGGGAAACAAAAGCAAAAATACTCTTGGGACTTCCTCAAATTCAAAAGCTTCTGCAAAATGAAAGAAACAACCAACGCTAAAAGGCAACATACAAAATGAAAGGAGATATTTGTAAATAACACATCCAATAAACAGTTAGTATGCAAAATACGCAAAGCATATATAAATCTCAACCTCCTAAACACAAATTATCCAACTGCAGATGGGTAGAAGACATGAATGGACTTTGTCACTGACAAGACAACCAGATGGCCACCAGACACCGAAAGACACTCCACGTCACCCATCATCAGGGAAATTCAAATGAAATCACAATAAGATGTTACCTGACAGCCGACAGAATGGCTAAAATTAACAACAGAAGAAACAACAGGTGTTGTTGAGGCTATAGAGAAGAGGGAGCCCCCTTACACTCCTGGTGGGCATGCGAACAGTTGCAGCCACTGTGAAAAACACTGTGGAGGGTCCTCGAGATGTTAAAAATAGGGGATCCCTGGGTGGTGCAGTGGTTTGGTACCTGCCTTTGGCCCATGTCGCGATCCTGGAGACCTGGGATCGAATCCACATCGGACTAACAGTGCACGGAGCCTGCTTCTACCTCTGACTGTGTCTCTGCCTCTCTCTCTGTGACTATCATAAAAAAAATTAAAACAGAAGTTAAAAATAGCGCTACCCTACGATTCCAAATTTGCAGAGCTAGGTATTTACCCCGAGGATACAAAAGTCTTTTAGTAGATTCCAAGTAGGACACGCAGACCAGTGTTTGTAGCAGCGTTATCAACAACAGCCAAACTGTGGATACAGCCCAGATGTCCATCGACTGATGAATGGGCACAGACGATGTGGTAAATATACCCACTGCGACATCACTGGGTCATCAGAAGCGATGAAATGAAGCCATTTACAATGATGTGGGAGAAGTGGAAAGGACTTATGCTTAATGAACTCAGTCAGAGAAAGATATGAAATACCATACAATTGCATTCACATGTGAATTTTAAGAAACCAGACAAACTGGCAAAGGGGCAGAGGGGAGGATTAGAGAAGCAAACAAAAAAACACACTCTTAACCACAGAGAATCAACTAATAAATACCAGAGGAAGGTGAGGGAGATGGGGAATCAGGGGATGGGGATAGTGGAGGGCACCTGTGGCCAGTACCAGGCGTTGTATCCAAGGGATGAATCATTATGTGGTAAACCTGAAACTATATCATACTGTGTATACAAACAGGAATTCAAGTAAAACTTTAAAATAATAATTGGTAGTATTGATGAAACATGTATGCACTAGAGATAAAATCAGAAAGGCAACTGAAAATCCAAATAAAGAGTCTTTAGAGCCACAAATCCCCTCCTAGCTCAGCTCGGTAGAAGCCTGCCATGTCTATTCTGACACCATCAGAAGCCTGGATTTTGATTCTCTGGGGAGGCCACTGACTTGGTGGAGTCAGGCTATCTTTGAACCCAAAACCTAAATAGAGTGCATAAAACTAAACGGCCCAAGATGCTAGGAGTCCCAGTGCAGGCACATGCCAAGACCCAAACTCTAAACATACACAGACATAACCCTAACCCTACACTTAATCGTAATGTTAACCTAACCCTTAAACAAGACACATCACTAATCGAAAAACAAACACAAACCCCAAGACCAAAACACATTCACTGAACCTTCCTGCCAACCCTCACCCTAACTCCTAAATGCAGGTGCACCTAAACTTAGGTTTCCTTAACCCTGACCCCTACATTAAATCTAACACGGACCCTAACCTCTAACCGTATCCTTAAAATAAGGTATTCAAATCCTATTCCTAACCTTAACCTGTACCCTAACCCTAAGCCTCTAATACTAATCCTATCTCATACCGCAAACTGTACCCTAACCCATACCCTAAAGCCAACCCCTAACCCACTCCCTAACCCTATATCTTGCCCTTTTCCAAAACCGTATCCTGACCCTGACCTGACCCTAACCCTAAACCCTAACCAAACACTAACACTAACCCTAGCCCTAACCCCTGTCCTAATCCTACCCTCGCCCTAACCCTAAACCTAGCCCTAACTTTAACTCTAACCCTTAACTCTAACCCCTAACTCTAACCCCTAACAATAACTCACACCCTAAACCCTAACCCTAACTGCAAACCTAAGCCCAATGCTAACTCTAACCATAACCCTATCCCCAACTCCTAACCTCCCGCCCTCATCCCTAGAGCCTAAACCCTAACCCTAACACTAAATCCTGTCCCTTACCCTAACCACCATCCTAACTCTTAACACTGACCAATACCCTTATGCCTCACCTAACCTCTAATTCGTAACCATAAGCATAATCACTAACCCCTAACATCTAACCTAAGGCTAACTACCAACTTCCTCCCCTCCCCTAACCCTACCATTCATTCTACCCTTTCACTTACACTGTGGTTCTGTGGAGTCCCTTCTGATATGGACGTGGCCCCCAATGGCTCCTCCAGATTCCTCCAAGGGGTCCTGAGGAAGCCGGGCTTCTGTGAGTGTGGACATGGCCCCACGTGTTCCTGAGTCATAGTCAGTGGGTCCTGAGGACGCTGGGTCTCCTGTCACTGTGGACTATGCCTCACATCCTCTGCAAGCCTCACAGCAGGTTCTCAGGAGGCCGGGGCTCCTGTCAGCCTGGACATGGCCCCACATCCCCCAGAAAACTCACCGCAGGTCCTGAGGAGGCTGTGGGCTCCTGTCAGCATACACGCAGCCCCTTATGTCCCGAAGCCAATGTGCAGGTCCTGAGGAAGACAGGGTTCCTGTCAGCATTGACGTGGTCCCACATTTTCCTCAAGCCTCACCATAAGACCGGAGGAGGCTGGGGGCTCCTGTCAGCATGGACGTGGCCTCAAGTCTTCCCAAAACTTCACAGTGTGTCCTGAGGAGGCTGGAGACTCCTGTCATTGTGGATGCGGCACCCACAGTTTTCTTAGGCCTCACCACAGTCCCTGACAAAGCTGGGGTCTTCTGTCCACATGGACGCATCCACATATTTCCCCAAGTCTACACCAGGTGTCCTGAGGGAGTCAGCGTCCTGTTGTGTCCATGTGGCCCTAAGTCCTCCTGAAGCGTAGCCGAGGGTTCGGGGAGGCCAGGGTTCCTGTAACCATGAATGCGGCCCCCTGCTTCCAGAAGCTTCAACTTATGACCTGAGGGGCCCGGGAGCTCCTGCCAGAGTGAACACGTCGCCACATCTTCCTGAAGCCTCCCCACAGTTCCTGAGGCTGCTCAGGGGCGCCTGTCAGCGTTGATGTGGGCCCACAATTTCCTGAAACCTCCCCGCCAGTCCTGAGGTCCTCAGGGCTCCTGTCACCGTGAATGTGGGCCCACATCTTCCTGAAGCCTCCCCGCGGGTCCTGAGGCGGACCAGGGGCTCTTGTTAGGGTGGATGCGGGCCCACATCTTCCTAAGGCCTCAACGCAGGTCGTGAGGAGACCGCGGTTCTTGTCAGCATGAATGTGGCCCAATTTCCCCCTGAAGACTCCCCGCGGGTCCTGAGGAGGCTGCAGCTCATCAGCATAGATGCGTCCCCATGTCTTCTGCAGGCCTCCCCAGCATAGGCTGGCTCCTGTTAGTGCAGACAGAGGAGGCCTACTGCACATGCCTGCCCCATGGGAGGTGCCTGGGCTCAGGCGCCCCCTGCGGGATGCTCTGGTGCTACAGGAGACTGTGCAGGAGGCAGCAGGTGCTCTATGGGCCGCACCTGCCTCCTTTCAGGCTCCAGCTGGGGCCTGTTAGCTTCCGAAACATCTCACTGAAAAGGAGCCCAACACCCGGCTTCCCAGAAATACTTAAGGACAAGGAATTGGAGCCCACAGGTTGTGAAATGAAATGTGGACCAGACTTTTACCACGTCCTGCAAAACTCACTCAACCCTCTTCCACTGTGGGCGGGACCGCGGGTTGGTGCAGCCACCCTGGAAACAGTGTGGAGGCCCCCCAAGAAGTTACAAATAGAGCCGCCCTGCGACCAGCAGGTGAACGGCCTGGAGCTTACTCCGAGGATACAGATGCAGTGAGACTTGGGACACCTGCACCCCAATGTCCACAGCAGCTGGGTCCACAGTAGCCACACTGTGGGAGGAGCCTCGGTAACCTCTGCCAGATGATGGATAAAGAGGATGGGAGATAGATGATGGTCATAGAGAGAGGAATGGTACTCAGCTATCAAAGAGAAGGAAATCTTTCCATTTGCAATAATGTGGATAGAACTAAAGGGATCATGTTAAGTGAAGTAAGTCTATCGGGAAAGAGAATGACCGTGTGGTTTCATTCATAGGTAGAATTAAAGAAGCAAAGCAGATGAACAACTGTGAAGGGAAGGAAAAACAAATAAGATGAAAACAGATGCAGGAAATACAGACCCTTATTGATAGGAAACAAACTGAGGGTAGCTGGAGGAGGGCAGATAACAGGGGACAGGCATGAAGGAAGGCACGTGATGTCTCGAGCACTGCTGTTATCTCCAACTGATGAATCCCTGAATTCTTCCTCTGAAAGTATAATACACTATACGTTAATTAATTGGGTTTAAATTAAGTTAAAAAAATCAGTTCTTTCAGAGCACATTTCCTTCTGGACTCTCTATTTTGCTCATTCAGCTTATGCCGGGACCACCCCCCGTGGGTCTGGTTTGTCTACGTAGGCTCCACGCCTCATCCTTGGCCCAGCATAGGGCTAGAACTCACAACCCCTGAGATCAGGACCGGAGGTGAGGTCAGGAGTCGGATTCTTAACCGACGGAGCCAGCCAGGAGCCTGAGAACCACACTGCTTTATCTCTGTGACATCTTTTGAAATAGGAAAGTACTGCGTCCCACTCTGTCATGCTTCTCCAATACTGATTTGCTGTCCGGGGTCATTTGTTGTGGGGGTTGGATGTTATAGGGTTTTTTTTCCTATTTCTAACATCTGCCACCATGATTTTGATAGGAATGACATTGAAACTGAGGGTGGCTTCAGGAACTGCGGACATTTTCACAAGATGAGGCTCCCATCCCACAAGCCCAGGACAGCCTCCCAGAGTCTGGTTTGGGTCAGTGCACAAGTCTTGTGCTCCTTTGGTTCAGTCTCATTATTTATTTTCCTTGATGCTCCTGAGAAGGGCGTCACATCCTTCATTTCCTTCCTGAGTGCTCATTGTCAGGACACAGCAAGGCTACTCTGCTCTGTAGGGTCAGTTTGTGTCCCGTGACTTTTGAACTCACTCCTTAATTCTAACAGGATTTGGTGGAGGCTCTCGGGTTCTAGTACCTCTTCTTCAGCATATAGGGACAGTGTGACTTCCCCCTTCCAGGTGTGGAACCTTTGCTGTTTACAGCTTAATGTCCTAGAAAGCCCCACAATTGAATCAAAACTGAGCCCAGGCCAAGGGCAGGAAGCCCCTATTAGAATGAGAACAGGGCTCAATGCCCTTGAAGGCCCCATATCAAAATGTAAACAGAACTTGAGGATTTGCTTCTGCCCTTCTGGAGGTCCCCAAGACCAGTCCTTAAAACTAAGCTAAAACCCACCTCAGGGTCCAAGTCCCTGCTCTGCTGTGTCGGGTATACTTGGATACAAGATCAAGCTTGTAAGTAATCCCTCGTGTGTTTGCATCGGAATCGGCTTCTTGGTGGTTTCTCATATTCGCAATCTTGGGCACAACAGTCTGAGGTAAAAAACAAAACCAAAGAAACTCGGACGCGGGCAGAGTGAAAGCAGGGTTCTGAGAGAAGCGGCAGAGACCCGGGGGCTTGGCGGCTCCTTTGGTTCCTGCAGCCTGCAGACTGGGGGACGGAATCCTCAGCCCCAGAGCCAGAGGACCCAGCGTCCCCACCCGCATCCCCCCATCAGCGCCGAGTCTCAGGGAGCAGCTCAGGGCCGCCTGCTGGAGCCCAGAGATACTGACGCCCACCCCGTCTCTGATCCCCGCAGGTGCATATCCCAGGCAGATGTGCACCTGACAATCTGCACCACATCCCATCCCCAGACCCCACACAGACCACTCGCTTCCACCAAGTTGTCAGACCACAGAGGCTGCAGAGCTTCAGCTCTGCCTGGAAAGTATGGTCTAGCTTCCTTTGTACTTTGTGCTTTATTTTCATTTATTTTCTTTGATTCTTTTATATTAATTGCCTTACTTTAATTTTTATGTATGTACCTTATAAATTTCTTATTTTTACTTTCATAGTATTTTAATTGTGTTTCTTTTTTTTAATTTTTTCAATTTATTTATGATAATCACAAACAGAGAGAAACAGAAAGAGAGAGAGAGAGAGAGAGAGGTAGAGACACAGGCAGAGGGAGAAGCAGGCTCCAGGCACTGGGAGCCCGATGTGGGATTTGATCCAGAGTCTACAGGATCGTGCCCTTGGCCAAAGGCAGGCACTAAACTGCTGCGCCACCAGGGATCACTTTAATTGTTTCTATTTTGGGAGTTAGAATCTTTTAACAAGCAGGCCAAAATAATCTGTTGTTTTTTTTGGGGGGGGGAGGGCAGTTATTATTGTTTTTCTTGAATTTCATTTTCTTCCTTCTTTCTTTTCTGGAAAAAATAATGAGATGGAGAAATTCACCTCCATAAATAACATGAGGTTCTAATCACAGCCAGGAAGATCATCAATACACATATATGATGTCTAACTACAGTTTAAAACAATGATTATAAAGATAGCAGCTGGGCTGGATAAAGAGCACAGAAGAAAACTAGAAAAACGTTTACTGTAGAAATAAAAGAACTAAAATCTAGTCAGGCCAATGTTAAAAATGCTATAACTGAGATGCAGTCCCAAGTGGAAACCTTAAAAACAAGAAAGGTTATGGACCACAGAGACAGACGTACGGAAGCCAGCCACTTATTAAAACAATAACATTCATACCATAGGAGACTCAGAAGATGAAGAGAGAGAAAAGGTGGGACTTGCTTAGACATTAGAAACGACAAATTCCCACCATGTACTTCAAGGTGGATGGAACTGGAAGGTATTATGCTGAGTGAAGTAAGTCAATCGGAGGACAAACATTGTATGTTCTCATTCATTTGGGGAATATAGATAATAGTGAAAGGGAATATAAGGGAAGGGAGAAGAAATGAGTGGGAAATATCAGAAAGGGAGACAGAACATAAAGACTCCTAACTCAGGGAAATGAACTAGGGGTGATGGAAGGGGAGGATGGCGGGCGTTGGGGGTGAATGGGTTACGGGCACTGAGGGGGGCACTTGACAGGATGAGCAGTGGGTGTTATTCTGTATGTTGGCAAATTGACACCAATAAAATATAAAATTATTATTAAAAATAAAGGAAGAAAGAAAGAAAGAAAGAAAGAAGAAAGAAAAGACACCATATTGCAAGTGCATTTAAAATTAGCAGCGCATAACATTTATTTCCTTGACATTTGTCTTCCAAAGAGTTCAAAGTGTTTCAGTGTCAGTTGAAACAGGGGAAGAATCTCAGGGAAGAATCCTTCACATAATAATAGGACCATTGGTAATAATGTCTCTCAGTTCATTCCAAATCCATAAAGATGCATTTCCTGATGAGTGACTGAGCTGTGAAGAAAGAGATGAGAAACCCTCATCCCTCTGAATTACTTGTGTCAGAATATTTTCACCATAGTACCACGGATAGTAAATTATCCTTATGAACAGGAAATATGTCTCAGATTGGAATCTGAGCAATCAGATGGGCAGAGAAAAATTGCTTTGACTCACTCTTCATCTTTTAAAGACAAAGGAGAGCTTCTCTATGTACAAAGTCAGTTGTCAAGATAGCCTTAGGGAATAAGAATCTGCAGCATGGAATCCCGCTGCGCAGCTGGGATGCCCGTGCCCCAGGTCTTCCTGATCCCAAATCCCTGGGCCTGTCCCCCAACAGAGGCTGCCATGCTGAGGTCATTTGCAATTGCTCTCTTAGGAGCTCTGGGGAAGGGGCCAGGAGATAGTTAGGATGGAACGGGAAGCCTGGAGGCCAAGAAAATTAAGGCCATTCCAATTTAAATTCAGTGTTAGCCCAAGTCCACCCATCCCAGGTCCCTGTGAAGAAGAGCTGAAATTTACATTACTTCAGTTACAGGAAAAAAAACAAAGTTTACAGCTTAATGACCTAGAAAGCCCCACAATAGAATCAAAACTGAGCCCAGGCCAAGGACAGAAAGCCTCTATTAGAATGAGAACAGAGCTCAATGCCCTTGAATGTCCCATATCAAAATGTAAACAACTTGAGGAATTGCTCCAGCCCTTCTGGAGGTCTCTGAGACCAGCCCTTAAAACTAAGCTAAAACCCGCTTCAGGATCCAAGTCCCTGCTCCACTCTGTTGGGTATACTTGGACACAAGCTCGAGCTTGTAAATAAACGCACGTGTGTTTGAATCAGTGTCAGCTTCTCCGTGGTTTCTTGGATTCGCAGTCTTGGGCACAACACTCTGAGATAAAAAAACGAAACCAAAAGAAGCTCGGACACAGGTAGAGTAAACGCAGGTTTCTGAGAGAATCAGCCAGACCCGGGGGCTTGGGGGCTCTTCTGTGGAGGCCCATGCAGACTGGGGGACCAGATGCTCAGCCCCAGAGCCAGAGGACCCAGAGACCCCACCCGCATCCCGCCCATCAGGGGGGTCTCAGGGAGCAGCACTGCACCGCCCACTGGAGGCCAGAGGTGCTTAGAAGGCCCACCCCGCCTCTGACCCCGCGGGTGCATCTACCTGCACCTGATAATCAGTGCCAGTGCCCATCCCCAGACCCTGCACAGACCACCCACTGCCACCATGTTGTCGGATAAAAATGGATGTTCTTTCTAGATATGCCTCTGAGGTGCGGGAAACAAAAGCAAAAATACTATTGGGACTTCATCAAATTGAAAAGCTTCTGCCAAGTGAAGGAAACAACCAAAGCTAAAAGGCAACATAGAGGAGGAGGGGCAAGATTGCGGAAGTGTAGTGTCCCCAAATCACCTGTCCCCACGAAATTACCTAGATAACCTTCAAATCATCCTGAAAATCTACGAATTCGGCCTGAGATTTAAACAGAAACAAGATCGAATACTACAGTGAGAAAAGTTTGTGAATCTATCAAGGTAGGAAGATGGGAAAAATAAATAAAGAACAAAAGACATCCAAGGGTGAGGGGCCCTGCAAGGAGCCGGGCTAAGGCCGGGGCGAGTGCCCACAGGACAGAAGAGCTCTGTCCTGGGAGAAGGAGGAGCTGCACTAATCTTCCAGGGTGGAATGGCGCCTTCAAGGAGTCAGAGAAGGACCCCAGGAAAGTGGAGATGCCCTCGGGCTCCCTGGGACACTAACAGACACAGCACTCCCAGAAGAGTGCACCGAGCTCCCTAAGGGCTGCAGGGCACATGCATTGACCCCGGACCAGCTCTGAGGGGCTTCGGCGGTGGCTCTGTGTGGAGGGGTTTGCATGGCCCCAGGAGCAGCTTGGTGGCGGCGCTTCCTGCAGAGGAAGAGGCTCCGTGTGGAGGGGGCTGCGGGGCTCCGGGAGCAACTCGGAGGGGCTTGGGCGGTGCCTCCGCAGTGTGGCGGCTATGAGGCTGGGAGTGAGAACCCAACAGGGCAGGCCCTGGAGCACAGGGCGCCAGGACACAGCCCAGGATTCAGCCTCCCCTGAGACAGGAAGAGGCCCAGATGGCCCAGGACAGCAAGGACGCTCCTGCCAGAGCTGAGCAGATAAGCGGCCCTGCCGCAGAGCCTCCAGGCCCTGCAGATGGACTGCTCCCAAGTTACTGCGGGGGCTGAATACAGGTTTCCAGAGCTGGCCGGTACCACTGGGGTTGTTCCTCCTGGGGCCTCACGGGTTAAACTACCCGCACTGAGACCTGCACCAGGCAGGGGACAGAGCAGCTCCCCCAAGTGCTAACACCTGAAAATCAGCACAACAGGTCCCTCTCCCAGAAGACCAGCTAGACGGATAATTTCCAGGGGAAGTCAAGGGACTTAAAGTATATAGAATCAGAAGATACTCCCCCATGTTTTTTTTCATTTCTGTTTGCTTCCCCACCCTTTTCTCCCCTTTCCTTCTTTTTCTTTCATTTTGTTCTCTTTTCTCCTTCTTTCTTCCTTTATTCTTTTTCGTTTTTCTCTTTTCTTTCCGTCTTTCTCTCCTCTCTTTTTCTCCTTTTCCCAATTCAATTTGTTTTTGGCCACTCTGCACTCAGCAAAATGACTAGAAGGAAAACCTTACCTCAAAGAAAGAATCAGAAACAGGCCTCTCTCACACAGAGTTACAAAATCTGGATTACAATTCAATGTCAGAAAGCCAATTCAGAAGCACTATTATACAGCTACTGGTGGCTCTAGAAAAAAGCATAAAGGACTCAAGAGACTTCATGACTGCAGAATTTAGATCCAATCAGGCCGAAATGAAAAATCAATTGAATGAGATGCAATATAAACTAGAAGTCCTAACGACGAGGGTTAAGGGGGTGGAAGAACGAGGGAGTGACATAGAAGACAAGTTGATTGAAAGAGGGAAACTGAGGAAAAAAGAGACAGACAACTAAAACACCAGGAAGACAGATTAAGGGAAAAAACGACAGCCTGAGGAAGAAAAAGCAACGTGTAATTTGGGTTCCCGAGGGCGCCGAAAGGGGCAGAGGGCCAGAATAAGTATTTGAACAAATCCTAGCTGAAAACTTTCCTAATCTGGGAAGGGAAACAGACATTCAGATCCAGAAAATAGAGAGATCCCCCCCTAAAATCAATAAAAACCGTCCAACACCTCGACATTTAATAGTGAAGCTTGCAAATTCCAAACATATAGAGAAGATGCTTAAAGCAGTAAGAGAAAAGAAATCCCTGACCTTTATGGGGAGGAGCATTAGGATAACAGAAGACCTCTCCACAGAGACCTGGAAGCCCAGAAAGGGAAGGCAGGATATATTCAGGGTCCTAAATGAGAAGAACAAGCAACCAAGAATACTTTATCCAGCAAGGCTCTCCATTCAAAATGGAAGGAGAGATAAAGAGCTTTCATGACAGGCAGGAACTGATAGAATATGTGACCTCCAAAGCAGCTCTGCAAGAAATTTTAAGGGGGACTCTTAAAATTCCCCTTTAAGAAGAAGTTCACTGGAACAATCCACAAAAACAATGACTGAAGAGATATCATGATGACACTAAACTCATATCTGTCGATAGTAACTCTGAACGTGAACAAGCTTAATGACCCCATCAAAAGGCGCAGGGTTTCAGACTGGATAAGAAAACAGGACCCACCTATTTGCTGTCTACAAGAGACTCATTTTAGACAGAAGGACACCTACAATCTGAAAATAAAATGTTGGAGAACCATTTATCATTTAAATGGTGTTCAAAAGAAAACAGGGGTAGCCATCCTTATATCAGATAAACTAAAATTTAACCCAAAGAGTGTAGTGAGAGTTGAAGAGGGACACTAAGTCATACTTAAGGGATCTATCCCACAAGAGGACTTAACAATCCTCAATATAGGCCCCGAATGCGGGAGCTGCCAAATATTTAAACCAATTAATAACCAAAGTGAAGAAATACTTAGATAATAATTATCTTATACTTGGTGACTTCAATCTAGCTCTTTCTACCCTTGATAGGTCTTCTAAGCACAACATCTCCAAAGAAACAAGAGCTTTAAATGATACACTGGACCAGATCGATTTCACAGATATATACAGAACTTTACATCCAAACTCAACTGAATACACATTCTTCTCAGGTGCACATGGAACTTTCTCCAGAATAGACCACATACTGGGTCACAAATAGGGTCTGAACTGATAACAAAGGATTGGGATCATCCCCTGCATATTCTCAGTCCATAATGCCTTGAAATTAGAACTAAATCACAACAAGAAGTTTGGAAGGACCTCAAACACGTCGAGGTGAAGGATCATCCTGCTAAAAGACGAAAGGGTCAACCAGGAAATTAAGGAAGAATTAAAATGATTCATGAAAACTAATGAGAATGAACATACAAGCATTCAAAATCTTTGGGATCAGCAAAAGCAGCCTTAAGGTGGAAATACATCACAATGCAAGCATCCATTCAAAAACGGGAAACTACTCAAATACAAAAGCTAACGTTACACATAAAGGAGCTAGAGAAAATACAGCAGATAGATCCTACACCCAACAGAAGAATAGAGTTAATTAACATTCGAGCAGAACACAAGGAAATCAAGACCAGAAGAACTGTGGAACGGATCAACGGAACGAGGAGTTGGGTCTTTGAACGAATTAATAAGATAGATAAACCATTAGCCAACCTTATTAAAAAGAAGAGAGAGAATATTCAAATTAATAAAATCATGAATCAGAAAGGAGTGGTCACTACCAACACCAAGGAAATAAAACGATTTTTAAAACATACTATTGGCTATAATATTATTATAATATTGGCTATAATTATTATTATATTATTGGGTATACACCAATAAATTAGGCATTCTAGAAGAAATGGACGCATTCCTGGAAAGCCAGAAACTACCAAAAAAATGGAACAGAAAGAAAGAGAAAAAATGAACAGGCCAATAACCAGGGAGGAAATTGAAGCAGTCATCCAAAACCTCCCAAGACACAAGAGTCCAGGGCCAAATGGCTTCCCAGGGGAATTCTATCAAACGTTTAAAGAAGAATTCATACCTATTCTACTAAAACTGTTTGGAAAGATAGAAAGATGGAGTACTACCAAATTCGTTCCATGAAGCCAGCATCACCTTCATTCCAAAACCAGACAAAGACCCTGCCAAAAAGGAGAATTACAGACCAATATCGCTGATGAATATGGATGCAAAAATTCTCAACAAGATCCTAGCCAATAGGATCCAACAGTACATTAAGAAAATCAACATGAACATGGAAAAATGTTCTGCATTACTTGCCATCAGGGAAATACAAATCAAAACCACAATGAGAACCACCTCACACCACTGAATGGGGATAATTAACAAGGCAAGAAACAACAAATGTTGGAGAGGATGCGCAGAAAAGGGAAGACTCTTACACTGTTGGTGGGAATGTGAACTGGTGCAGCCACTATGGAAAACTGTGTGGAGGTTCCTCAAAGAGTTAAAAATAGACCTGCCCTACGACCCAGCAATTGCACTGTTGGGGATTTACCTCAAAGATTCAGATGCAATAAAACGCTGGGACACCTGCACCCTGATGTGTATAGCAGCAATGTCCACAATAGCGACACTGTGGACGGAGCCATGGTGTCCATCGAAAGATGAATGGATAAAGAAGATGTGGTTTATGTATACAATGGAATATTACACAGCCATTAGAAATGACAAATACCCACCATTTGCTTCAATGTGGATGGACTGGAGGGTATTATGCTGAGTGAAGTAAGTCAATCAGAGAAGGACAAACGTATGTTGTCATTCAATGCGTTAATATAAATAATAGTGAAAAGGAATATAAGGGAATGGAGAAGAAATGTGTGGGAAATATCAGAAATGGAGACAGAACATAAAGACTCCTAACTCTGAGAAAGTAACTAGGGATGCTGGGAGGGGAGGAGGGCAGGGAGTGCGGGTGAATGGATGACGGGCACTGAGGGGGACACTTGACGGGATGAGCACTGGGTGTTATTCTGTATGTTGGCGACATGAACACCAATAAAAAATAAAATTATTATTATTATTTTTTTTATTGGTGTTCAATTTACTAACATACAGAATAACACCCAGTGCCCGTCACCCATTCACTCCCACCCCCCGCCCTCCTCCCCTTCTACCACCCCTAGTTCGTTTCCCAGAGTTAGCAGTCTTTACGTTCTGTCTCCCTTTCTGATATTTCCCACACATTTCTTCTCTCTTCCCTTATATCCCCTTTCACTATTATCTATATTCCCCAAATGAATGAGAACATACAATGTTTGTCCTTCTCCGACTGACTTACTTCACTCAGCATAATACCCTCCAGTTCCATCCACGTTGAAGCAAATGGTGGGTATTTGTTGTTTTTAATGGCTGAGTAATATTCCATTGTATACATAAACCACATCATCTTTATCCATTCATCTTTCGATGGACACCAAGCCTCCTTCCACATTTTGGCTATTGTGGACATTTCTGCTATAAACATCAGGGTGCAGGTGTGCCGGCGTTTCATTGCATCTCAATCTTTGAGGTAAATCCCCAACTGTGCAATTGCTGGGTCGTAGGGCACATCTATTTTTAACTCTTTGAGGAACCTCCACACAGTTTTCCACAGTGGCTGCACCAGATCACATTCCCACCAACAGTGTAAGAGGGTTCCCTTTTCTCCGCATCCTCTCCAACATTTGTGGTTTCCTGCCTTGTTAATTTTCCCCATTCTCACTGGTGTGAGGTAGTATCTCATTGTAGTTTTGATTTGTATTTCCCTGATGGCAAGTGATGCAGAACATTTTCTCATATGCATGTTGGCCATGTCTATGTCTTCCTCTGTGAGATTTCTGTTCATGTCTTTTGCCCATTTCATGATTGGATTGTTTGTTTCTTTGGTGTTGAGTTTTTTTTTTTTAATTTTTTTTTATTTATTTATGATAGTCACAGAGAGAGAGAGAGAGAGGCAGAGACATAGGCAGAGGGAGAAGCAGGCTCCATGCACCGGGAGCCCGACGTGGGATTCGATCCCGGGTCTCCAGGATCGCGCCCTGGGCCAAAGGCAGGCGCCAAACTGCTGCGCCACCCAGGGATCCCTGGTGTTGAGTTTAATAAGTTCTTTATAGATCTTGGAAACTAGCCCTTTATCTGATATGTCATTTGCAAATATCTTCTCCCATTCTGTAGGTTTTCTTTGAGTTTTGTTGACTGTATCCTTTGCTGTGGAAAAGCTTCTTATCTTGATGAAGTCCCAATACTTCATTTTTGCTTTTGTTTCTTTTGCCTTCGTGGATGTATCTTGCAAGAAGTTACTATGGCCGAGTTCAAAAAGGGTGTTGCCTGTGTTCTCTAGGATTTTGATGGAATCTTGTCTCACATTTAGATCTTTCATCCATTTTGAGTTTATCTTTGTGTATGGTGAAAGAGAGTGGTCTAGTTTCATTCTTCTGCATGTGGATGTCCAATTTTCCCAGCACCATTTATTGAAGAGACTGTCTTTCTTCCAATGGATAGTCTTTCCTCCTTTATCGAATATTAGTTGCCCATAAAGTTCAGGGTCCACTTCTGGATTCTCTATTCTGTTCCACTGATCTATGTGTCTGTTTTTGTGCCAGTACCACACTGTCTTGATGACCACAGCTTTGTAGTACAACCTGAAATCTGGCATTGTGATGCCCCCAGATATGGTTTTCTTTTTTAAAATTCCCCTGGCTATTCGGGGTCTTTTCTGATTCCACACAAATCTTAAAATAATTTGTTCTAACTCTCTGAAGAAAGTCCATGGTATTTTGATAGGGATTGCATTAAACGTGTATATTGCCCTGGGTAGCATTGACATTTTCACAATATTAATTCTGCCAATCCATGAGCATGGAATATTTTTCCATCTCTTTGTGTCTTCCTCAATTTCTTTCAGAAGTGTTCTATAGTTTTGAGGGTATAGATCCTTTACATCTTTGGTGAGGTTTATTCCTAGGTATCTTATGCTTTTGGGTGCAATTGTAAATGGGATTGACTCCTTAATTTCTCTTTCTTCAGTATCATTGTTTGTGTATAGAAATGCCACTGACTTCTGGGCATTGATTTTGTATCCTGCCACGCTACCGAATTGCTGTATGAGTTCTAGCAATCTTGGGGTGGAGACTTTTGGGTTTTCTATGTAGAGTATCATGTCATCGGCGAAGAGGGAGAGTTTGACTTCTTCTTTGCCAATTTGAATGCCTTTAATGTCTTTTTGTTGTCTGATTGCTGAGGCTAGGACTTCCAGTACTATGTTGAATAGCAGTGGTGAGAGTGGACATCCCTGTCTTGTTCCTGATCTTAGGGGAAAGGCTCCCAGTGCTTCCCCATTGAGAATGATATTTGCTGTGGGCTTTTCATAGATGGCTTTTAAGATGTCGAGGAATGTTCCCTCTATCCCTACACTCTGAAGAGTTTTGATCAGGAATGGATGCTGTATTTTGTCAAATGCTTTCTCTGCATCCAATGAGAGGATCATATGGTTCTTGGTTTTTCTCTTGCTGATATGATGAATCACATTGATTGTTTTACGGGTGTTGAACCAGCCTTGTGTCCCAGGGATAAATCCTACTTGGTCATGGTGAATAATTTTCTTAATGTACTGTTGGATCCTATTGGCCAGTATCTTGTTGAGAATTTTTGCATCCATGTTCATCAGGGATATTGGTCTGTAATTCTCCTTTTTGGCGGGGTCTTTGTCTGGCTTTGGAATTAAGGTGATGCTGGCTTCATAGAACGAATTTGGAAGTACTCCATCTCTTTCTATCTTTCCAAACAGCTTTAGGAGAATAGGTATGATTTCTTCTTTAAACGTTTGATAAAATTCTCCTGGGAAGCCATCTGGCCCTGGACTCTTGTGTCTTGGGAGGTTTTTGATGACTGCTTCAATTTCCTCCCTGGTTATTGGCCTGTTCAGGTTTTCTATTTCTTCCTGTTCCAGTTTTGGTAGTTTGTGGCTTTCCAGGAATGCGTCCATTTCTTCTAGATTGCCTAATTTATTGGCATATAGCTGTTCATAATATGTTTTTAAAATCGTTTGTATTTCCTTGGTGTTGGTAGTGATCTCTCCTTTCTCATTCATGATTTTATTAATTTGAGTCTTCTCTCTCTTCTTTTTAATAAGGCTGGCTAATGGTTTATCTATCTTATTAATTCTTTCAAAGAACCAACTCCTGGTTCTGTTGATCTGTTCCACAGTTCTTCTGGTCTCGATTTCGTTGAGTTCTGCTCGAATCTTTATTAACTCCCTTCTTCTCTTGGGTGTAGGATCTATTTGCTGTTTTTTCTCTAGCTCCTTTATGTGTAAGGTTAGCTTTTGTATTTGAGTTCTTTCCAGTTTTTGAATGGATGCTTGTATTGCGATGTATTTCCCCCTTAGGACTGCTTTTGCTGCATCCCAAAGATTTTGAACGGTTGTATCTTCATTCTCATTAGTTTCCATGAATCTTTTTAATTCTTCCTTAATTTCCTGGTTGACCCTTTTATCTTTTAGCAGGATGGTCCTTAACCTCCATGTGTTTGAGGTCCTTCCAAACTTCTTGTTGTGATTTAGTTCTAATTTCAAGGCATTATGGTCCGAGAATATGCAGGGGACTATCCCAATCTTTTGGTATCGGTTCAGACCCGATTTGTGACCCAATATGTGGTCTATTCTGGAGAAAGTTCCATGTGCGCTTGAGAAGAATGTGTATTCAGTTGAGTTTGGATATAAAGTTCTGTAGATATCTGTGAAATCCATCTGGTCCAGTGTATCATTTAAAGCTCTCGTTTCTTTGGAGATGTTTTGCTTAGAAGACCTATCGAGTATAGAAAGAGCTAGATTGAAGTCACCAAGTATAAGTGTATTATTATCTAAGTATTTCTTCACTTTGGTTAATAATTGATTTATATATTTGGCAGCTCCCACATTCGGAGCATATATATTGAGGATTGTTAAGTCCTCTTGTTGAATAGATCCTTTAAGTATGATATAGTGTCCCTCTTCATCTCTCACTACAGTCTTTGGGGTAAATTTTAGTTTATCTGATATAAGGATGGCTACCCCTGCTTTCTTTTGAGGACCATTCGAATGGTAAATGGTTCTCCAACCTTTTATTTTCAGGCTGTAGGTGTCCTTCTGTCTAAAATGAGTCTCTTGTAGACAGCAAATAGATGGGTCCTGCTTTTTTATCCAGTCTGAAACCCTGCGCCTTTTGATGGGGTCATTAAGCCCGTTCACATTCAGAGTTACTATTGAGAGATATGAGTTTAGTGTCATCATGATATCTATTCAGTCTTTGTTTTTGTGGACTGTTCCACTGAACTTCTTCTTAAAGGGGAATTTTAAGAGTCCCCCTTAAAATTTCTTGCAGAGCTGGTTTGGAGGTCACATATTCTTTTAGTTGCTGCCTGTCTTGGAAGCTCTTTATCTCTCCTTCCATTTTGAATGAGAGCCTTGCTGGATAAAGTATTCTTGGTTGCATGGTCTTCTCATTTAGGACCCTGAATATATCCTGCCAGCCCTTTCTGGCCTGCCAGGTCTCTGTGGAGAGGTCTGCTGTTACCCTAATACTCCTCCCCATAAAGGTCAGGGATTTCTTGTCTCTTGCTGCTTTAAGGATCTTCTCTTTATCTTTGGAATTTGCAAGCTTCACAATTAAATGTCGAGGTGTTGAACGGTTTTTATTGATTTTAGGGGGAGATCTCTCTATTTCCTGGATCTGAATGCCTGTTTCCCTTCCCAGATTAGGAAAGTTTTCAGCTAGAATTTGTTCAAATACATATTCTGGCCCTCTGTCCCTTTCGGCGCCCTCGGGAACCCCAATTAAACGTAGGTTTTTCTTCCTCAGGCTGTCGTTTATTTCCCTTAATCTATCTTCATGGTCTTTTAATTGTTTGTCTCTTTTTTCCTCAGTTTCCCTCTTTGCTATCAACTTGTCTTCTAGGTCACTCACTCGTTCTTCCACCTCGTTAACCCTCGTCGTTAGGACTTCTAGTTTGGATTGCATCTCATTCAATTGATTTTTAATTTCTGCCTGATTAGCTCTAAATTCTGCAGTCATGAAGTCTCTTGAGTCCTTTATACTTTTTTCTAGAGCCACCAGTAACTGTATAATAGTGCTTCTGAATTGGCTTTCTGACATTGAATTGTAATCCAGATTTTGTAACTCTGTGGGAGAGAGGACTGTTTCTGATTCTTTCTTTTGAGGTGAGGTTTTCCTTCTAGTCATTTTGCTCAGTGCAGAGTGGCCAAAAGCAAGTTGTATTGGGAAAAGGAGAAAAAGAGAGGAGAGAAAGAAGGAAAGAAAAGAGAAAAAGCAAAAAGAAAAAAAGAGAAGAAAAAGAGAAAGAAAAAGAAAGAAAGGAAAAAAAGGGGTGGGGGAAGCAAACAAATCAAAAAGCAAAAAAAGAAAACAAAACAAAACAAAAAAACCACGGGGGAGTATCTTCTGATTCTGTGTACTTTAAGTCCCTTGGCTTCTCCTGGAAGTTGTCAGTCTAGCTGGTGTTCTGGGGGAGGGGCCTGCTGTGCTGATTTTCAGGTGTTAGCAGTTGGGGGAGCTGCTGTGCCCCTGCCTGGTGCAGGGCTCGGTGGGGGTTGTTTACCCCGTGAGGCCGCAGGAGGAACAGCCCCAGTGGCGGGGCAGCTCTGGAAACCTGGATTCAGCTCCGGCAGGAACTCTGGAGCTCTCCGTCTGCAGGGCCTGGAGGCTCCGGGGCGGGGCCGCTGATGTGCTCAGCTGGGGCAGGAGAGTCCTTGCTGTCCTGGGCCCTCCCGGCTTCTGCCTGTCCCGGGGGAGGCCGGATCCTGGGCTGTGTCCCGGCGCCCTGTGCTCCGGGGCCTGCGCTGTTGGATTCGCGCTCCCGGGCCGCGCAGCCCCCTCCGCGGAGCCGCCGCCCAAGTCCCTCCGAGCTGCTCCTGGAACCGTGCAGCCCCCTCCGCACGGAGCCTCTTCCTCTGCCCGAGCCCCTTCAGCTGCTCCGGGTCCCGCTGGGTCCCGCCGTGCGCGCTGCAGCCCTTAGGGAGCTCGGCGCACTCTCCTGGGTGCGCAGTTGCTGTTACTGTCCCCGGGAGCCCGAGGGCATCCCCGCCCTCCTGGGTCCTGCTCCAACTCCCCGCGAGCCCCTTTCCCCCGGGAAGGTCGGTGCAGCTCCTGCTCCTCCGGGCGGGGCTCTCCTGCCCTGGGACACTCGCCCCGGCCTCAGCCCGGCTCCTCGCGGGGCCCCTCCCCCTTGGAGGCCTTTGTTCCTTTATTTCTTTTTCCCCGTCTTCCTACCTTGATAGATGCGCGAACTCTTCTCACTGTAGCATTCCAGCTGGTCTCTCTTTAAATCTCAGGCCGAATTCATAGATTTTCAGGATAATTTGAAGGTTTTCTAGGTAGTTTGGTGGAGACAGGTGATTTGGAGACCCTACTCTTCCGCCATCTTGCTCCTCCCCCAATAAAATTATTATTAAAAGAAGAAGAAAGAAAAAAGAAAGAAAGAAAGAAAGAAAGAAAGAAAGAAAGAAAGAAAGAAAGAAAGAAAGGAAGAAAGAAAGGGGAAGGAAGGAAGGAAGGAAGGAAGGAAGGAAGGAAGGAAGGAAGGAAGGAAAGAAGAGTGGCACCTTTGTGGCTCAGTTAGTTAAGTTTCTGCCTTAGGCTCAGATCATGATCCAGGTCCCAAGGCAGGCTATCTGTTCAGCAGGAAACCTGTTTCTCCCTCTCCCTCTGCCCCTCTCGCTCATGCTTTTTCTCTCCACTCTCTCTCAAATAAATAAAAAATATATTTGAAAAAGAAACAAACCCACAAGGAAGAGAAATCTCCCATGTAGAAATATTTCAAACAATTTTTGCAGACATTCCACCGTCAAGTTCATGAGCATAGTTTCCCACTCTTATGTGTGGAATACACATAGTAACTTCCTTCTACAAAATATAATGTGAAAAACTTAAAATAATATTGATAATATAATAATAATAATTAATAATAATAATAAAGGGTCAGTTTACTGCGGAGAAAGGTGACAAACACTACCTCAGCAAGATCATCAGATTGATACCAAGACTGACAAATCATGTTGATAGTATCTATCCTTTATATGATATAATGAAAATGGCAGTATATCTCTGTATATAATCCACAAAAACTGTTCAATCATGAGATAAATGAGACATGTCCCAACTGAGGGAAAGTTTACAAAATACTCTACTTCTCAAAGTGTTCCAGTTCAACAACAACAAGGAAAGGCTGAAAGACTGTCACAATCCAGAGGAGCCTAAGAAAACATGAGGACAAATGGAATGTGATATGAGGGATGGTAACTTAGCAAAAACTAAGGAAATCTGAATAAAGTATGGTCTTTAGTTATTGTGACTATTTTAATATTGATTCATTAGCTAATATTTGTACTGTACTAATATAAGATATCAATAATTGGAGAAATTGAGTGCAAGTGCATGTGAATGCACTGTACTATTTTCTCAATTTCCCTATAAATCTTTGTTTTTTTCCTAATAAATAAGATTTATTTTGAAAATTGACTTAAATGAACCAGGCTCCAAGTGTGAAGACATTTTTAGAATAGTTGAATTAACTTTTGCCTTATTCTTAAAGAGTTCCTTTGATGGAAACATAGTAAGAATTTTAGATCAGAAGGAAAGAAAAACACTTATGAATACGTATAATGCCTCCTAAACCTGAAAAGCAGTAAAGGATAACAAATAGCAAAAGTCAGATAAAAATACATCTAGTACAATAGACACCATATTGCAAGTGCATTTAAAATTAGCAATGCATAACATTTATTTCCTTGACATTTGTCTTCCAAAGAGTTCACAGTGTTTCAGTGTCAGTTGAAACAGGGGAAGAATCTCAGGGAAGAATCCTTCACATAATAATAGGACCATTGGCAATAATGTCTCTTAGTACTTTCTAAATCCATAAAGATGCATTTTCTAATGAGTGACTGAGCTGTGAAGAAAGAGATGAGAAACCCTCATCCCTCTGAACTACTTGTGTCAGAATATTTTAACCATAGTACTACCGATAGTAAATTATCCTTATTAACAGGAAATACGTCTCACATTGGAATCTGAGCAATCAGATGGGCAGAGAAAAAACACTTTGACCTGCTCCTCATCTTTTAAAGACAAAGGAGAGTTTTTATATGTACAAAGTCAGTTTTCAAGATAGCCTTAGGGAATAAGAGTCAGCAGCATCGAATCCTGCTGCACAGCTGGGACACCCACACACCAGGTCTTTCTGATCACAATCACTGGGCCTTTCCCCCCAACACAGGATGCCACGCTGAGGTCATTTGCAATTGCTCTCTTAGGAGCTCTTGGGAAGGGGGAAGGAACTAGATAGGATGGGACAGGACACATGGAGCCCGAGAAAATTAAGGCCATTCCAATTTAAATTCAGCATTCGCACATGCCCAGCCATCCCAGGCCCCTGTGAAGAAGAGATGAAATTTACATTACTTCAGTTACAGGAAAAAAACAAAAGTTACAACTTAATGTCCTAGAAAGCCTCACAATAGAATCAAAACAGAGCCCAGGCCAAGGGCAGGAAGCCCCTATTAGAATGAGAGCAGAACTCAATGCCCTTGAAGGCCCCATATCAAAATGTAAACAGAACTTGAGGAATTGCTCCAGCCCTTCTGGAGGTCCCTGAGACCAGCCCTTAAAACTAAGCTAAAACCCAACTCCGGGTCCTAGTCCCTGCTCCGCTGTGTTGGGTGTACTGGGACGCAAACTCGAGTTTGGAATTCAACCCTTGTGTGTTTGCATTGGTGTCAGCTCCTTAGTGGTTTCTCGGATACGCAATCTTGGGCACAATACCCCCATGTCCCCTCCCACCTTGGCTGAACCCCTATCCCCTCTCAACCAGGCTGACACTCCGTCACCTCCCCGCCCACAACAACTGGGCACAGGCCCTCACAAAGGTCCCATGGGCACGGTGGGGACTCCCCCCATCCCTGGCATCCCAGAGGAAGGAAGGAGGTTTTGGCAGGACACACTCCCATGGTGACCACAGGGCTCCCTGCCCAGCACAGCAGCTCGTGACAGGTCGGGGTCTGTCCCTGACTCCTGCTCCTCCTCCCTGGTTTTCCCACAGGAAATGAAGGAGGAGGCCCTGGTTTCCTCCAGGGACATCACGCAGGTAGACCTGGACGTCAACAGGACGTTCGGCAGCCACATCATATATTAGGACTGCTAGGGGTCGGGTGAGGCTGCTGGGCCAGGGGGCTTTGGGGCCCCGGGGGCTTCTGTGTAGG
Source organism: Canis lupus baileyi (assembly GCF_048164855.1). Classification (NCBI taxonomy): domain Eukaryota; kingdom Metazoa; phylum Chordata; class Mammalia; order Carnivora; family Canidae; genus Canis; species Canis lupus. The sequence goes on along the minus strand of NC_132872.1, from coordinate 33,218,255 downwards.
GAAAACGGGGCCTCTGACACCAGGGGGAGCAACAGCATCCAACAACACACCACTCCATGGTAGGGTGATTGGGATGACCACCGTGCCCACCCCTCTGGGCCTCAGGGATGAGGAGGCCACTAGGTTGGGGCCTCCAGGGGTTGCCATGGGAGCTGAACACCAAAGGGGAGAGGGACGGCCCCATGAGAAGCAGGGGATGGGGTGGGAGATGTGGGACCTGCAGGAACCGGACCTGGGGGCCAGGTGGCATGGCCGCGGCTGGAGCAGGATACACATCGATCCCATGAGGGTTGGACGGGTCAGAGTGACACCCACTCTCGGTGCTTTATATATTTCTAAATTCTATGCATTTCATTTGAGACAATTTGCAATTTGAAAGCATGCATATTATGATGACCCCCAGATAATGCCCCTGGTCCAGCCACGGCCCTGCACTGACCACACCGCGCCCCAGGGGCAGGTGTCACAACAAACCCCAGACTGGGGTCGCCTTTAACTGTAGATGTCTCCTTGTGCATCTTAGGGGAAGGAGATACCCTGTGTGCGCAGGCCCCCCACGACATCCCCCTCATTCCCCACTCCCACTCCATCCCCCTACATCATCATCCCCAAAGGCATCCCACCTAAATGATCCCCCTCACACCCACACAGCCCCACACAATCCCCACCCACACTATATCCCAACACCATCCCCCCTACACCATCCCCCACACTCCACCACAATCATACCCCTGCTCCCACAGGATCCACCCCCACACCATTTATCCCTAGCAACGACCTGGTGCAGATGTCCCCTGTGGGACATGCTCAGCCTCCCCGAGTTTCTCTGTATAACCTGATCCCATCAGAAGCCCGGGTGTCCCATAGAGTACCCAGGGGTTGCAGGGAGCTGGAAAGACAGGGAGCCCCCGACAGGGTGGGTGCAGGTGAGTGGTGCAGAGGATCCACCGTGTCCTGCCTCCGCCCACTGTCCCTCCTGGAGGGCGGGCACACCCTGCACAGGACACCAGCCGCTAACCCATAGGAACCTGGGATGACCTGGCCCCGGGCTCTGTGGGGGCTGAGTTGATTTGAGCCCCCCCCAGGCCTAACACAAAGACTAATGGGATCCAGCCCCCCATAGCCCTGGCCAGCCCTGGATTCTGGCCCCGGGCTGAGCAAGCCGTCTCACAGCTGGATGTGGCCTCTTGGGCCCTGGGCGTACCCCACCGATCCAGGTGGCTGACCTAGGGTGCCCTTTGGATCCTGGGACACCCCAGTGTGGGGAGAGCAGGGGTAGGCTGGTGGGCCCCACCCATACTCACACCAGGAGGCAGGCTGCTCCAGGTGCTGGGGTACCTGGGAGCCCGAGGCCGGGGTCCAGCTGCCCTGCGGGGACCCACACAGGAGCCCATGAGCTGCAGGTCCAGGTCAGCTCTGCTCTGACATTGGCCATTGGATCATCATATATATATATATATATATATATATATATATATATATATATATATTTGTTTGTTTTTTTAATTTTTATTTATCTATGATAGTCACACACACAGAGAGAGAGAAAGAGACATAGGCAGAGACAGAAGCAGGCTCCATGCAGGGAGCCTGACGTGGGACTCGATCCCAGGTCTCCAGGATCAGGCCCTGGGCCAAAGGCAGGCGCTAAACCGCTGCGCCACCCAGAGATCCCTGGACCTTCTTTCTAGATATGTCTCTGAGGTGAGGAAACAAAAGCAAAAATACTATTGGGAATTCATCAAATTGAAAAGCTTCCGCAAAGTGAAGGAAAAAAACAAAGCTAAAAGGCAACATACAAAATGAAAGGAGTAATTGGTAAACAACACATCCAGTGAAGAGTTAGTATGCAAAACACATAAAGGAAATATAAATCTCAAGATCCTAAAAACAAATTATGCAACTGGAGATGGGCAGAAAAATGAATGGACTTTGTCTCTGACAAGACAGCCAGATGGCCACCAGACACACGGAAAGACACTAAGCGTCACCCATCATCAGGGAAATGCAAACCAAAGCCACAATTATATGTCACCTGACAACCATCATAATGGCGAATATTAACAACACAAGAAACAACAGGTGTTGGTGAGGCTATGGAGAAGGGGTAGCACCCTTACACTCCTGGTGGGCATGCAAAAAGATGTAGCCACTGTGGAAAACAGTGTGGATGGTCCTCGAGAAGTTAAAAAAAGGGGATCCCTGGGTGGTGCAGTGGTTTGGTGCCTGTCTTTGGCCCATGTCGCGATCCTGGAGACCCGAGATGGAATCCCACGTCGGGCTCCCAGTGCATGGAGCCTGCTTCTCCCTCTGCCTGTGTCTCTGCCTCTCTCTTTGTGACTATCATAAAAAAAATTTTTAAAAAAGGAGTTAAAAATAGAGCTACCCTACGATTCCAAAATTGCAGAGCTAGGTATTTACCCCGTGGATACAAAAGTACTTTAGTAGATTCTAAACACGCAGCACAGTGTTTTTAGCAGCGTAATCAACAACAGCCAAACTGTGAATACAGCCCAGATGTCCATCGGCAGATGAATGGGCAGAAAGATGTGGTAAATATACACACTGCGACATCACTCGGTCATCAGAAGGGATGAAATGAAGCCATTTGCAATGACGTGGAAGGAGTGGAAAGGATTTATGCTAAATGAACTCAGTCAGAGAAAGACAGATACCAAATACCATACAATTGCATTCACATGTGGATTTTAAGAAACCAAACAAACTGGAAAAGGGGCTCAGGGGGGATGAGAGAAGCAAACCAAGAGACACACTCTTAGTCACAGAGAATAAACTAATAAATACCAGAGGAAGGGGGGGGATGGGGAATCAGGGATAGGGACAGTGGAGGGCACCTGTGACTAGTACCAGGCGTTGTATCCAAGGGTTGAATCACTATGTGGTAAACCGGAAGCTATATCATACTGTGTTTACAAACAGGAATTCACGTAAAACTTTAAAATAATAATTGGTAGTATTGATGAAACATGGGCGCAGTAGAGATAATATCCGAAAGACAACTGAAAATCCAAATAAAGAGTCTTTAGACCCACAAATCCCCTCCTTAGCTCAGCTCGGGAGAAGCCTGCCATGTCTATTCTGACCCCAGCAGAAGCCTGTATTTTGATTCTCCGGGGAGGCCACTGACTTGGTGGAGTCAGGCTATCTTTGAACCCAAAACCTAGAGTGCATAAAACTAAACTGCCCAATACTAGGAGTCCGAGTGCAGGCACATTCCAAGACCCTCACTGTAGCATTCACTAACCTCACTAACCATAAACAGACATAACACTAACCCTATACTTAATCCTAATGTTAACGTAACCCTTAAACAAAACCCATCACTAATCGAAAACCAAACACAAACCCCAAGACCAAAACACATTCACTGAAACTTTCTGCCAACCCTCACCCTAAATCCTAAACCTATTCTAAACCCTTAAGCCTGACCCCTACATTAAATCTAACCCTAACCTCTAACCTTAACCTTAACTTAATATACTCAAATCCTATTCCTAACCTTAACCTGTACCCTAGCTTTAACCCAATACCAATCCTATCACATACCCCAAACTGTACTCTAACCTGTACCCTAAAACTAACTCCTAAACTACACCCTAAACCTATCTCTTACCCTTTTCCAAAACCATACCCTGACCCTGACCTGACCCTAATCCCTAACTAAACACTAACCCTAAACCTAGCACTAACCCCTATCTTAAACCTAACCCTCGCCCTAACCCTAAACATAGCCTTTTACCCTAACCGCTAACCCTTACCCCTAACCCTAACTCACACCCTAACCCCTAACCATAAATGGAAACCTAAGCCCAACCCTAACTGTAACCATAACCCTAACACCACCTCCAAACCTCCTGCCCTAATCCCTAAAGCCTAAACCTTACTCTAAATCCTATCGCTGGGATCCCTGGGTGGCGCAACGGTTTGGCGCCTGCCTTTGGCCCGGGGCGCGATCCTGGAGACCCAGGATCGAATCCCACATCGGGCTCCCAGCATGGAGCCTGCTTCTCCCTCTGCCTGTGTCTCTGCCTCTCTGTCTCTCTCTGTGTGACTATCATGAATAAATAAATAAAATAATAAATAAATAAATAAATAAATCCTATCGCTAACCCTAACCCCGTTCCCTAATCCCTAACACCCATCCTAACTCCTAACCACTGACCCTTACCCTTATCCCTCACCTTAACCTGTAATCCGTAACCATAAGCTTAATCACAAACACCTAACATCTAACCTAAGCCTAACCACCAACTGCCTCCCCTCCCCTGACCCTACCATTCATTCTACCCATTCACTTACTCTGTGGTTCTGAGTAGTCCCTTCTGATGTGGACTTGGCCCCCAACGGAGCCTCCAGAGTCCTCCAGGGGGTCCTGAGGAAGCAGGGCTCCTGTGAGTGTGGACGTGGCCCCACGTGTTCCTGAGTCATAGTCAGCGGGTCCTGAGGATGCTGGGTCTCCTGTCACTGTGGACTATGCCTCACATCCTCTGGAAGCCTCAAGCAGGTCCTCAGGTGGCCGGGGGCTCCTGTCAGCCTGGACATGGCCCCACATCCCCCAGAAAACTCACGGCGCATCCTGAGGAGGCTGTGGGCTCCTGTCAGCATAGACCCAGCCCCATATTTCCATAAGCCAAAGTCCAGGTCCTGTCAGGATTGACGTGGCCCCACATTTTCCTCAGCCTCACCATAAGACCTGAGGAGGCTGGGGGCTCCTGTCAGCATAGATGTGACCACAAATCTTCCAAAAACTTCACAGTGGGTCCCGAGGAGGCTGGAGACTCCTGTCAGTGTGGATTGGCCACCCACATTTTTCTGAGGGCTCACCACAGGCCCTGACAAGGCTGGGGTCTTCTGTCCGCATGGACGTATCCCATATTTCCCCAAGTCAACACCGGGGGTCCTAAAGAAGTCAGCATCCTGTTGTGTAGATGTCACCCAACGTCCTCCCGAACATCACTGAGGGTTCTGAGGAGGCCAGGCTCCTGTCACCGTGAATGCGGACCCCAACTTCCAGAAGCCTCAACTTATGTCCTGAGGTGGCCCAGGGGCTCTTGTCAGCGTGGATGTGGGCCCATATCTTCCTGAAGACTCCCCGTGGGTCCTGAGTGGCCCAGGGGCTCCTTTCAGCCTGGATGCAAGCCCACAATTTCCTGAAGCTGCGGCTCATCAGTGTGGACGCTTCCCCACATCCTCCTCAGGCCTACCCCAGCACAGGCTTGCTCCTGTTATTGCAGGCAGATTAAGCCTACTGCCCATTCATGCCCCCTGGGTGGGGCCTGGGCTCGGGCGCCCCCTGTGGGACGCTCAGGCTTTGTAGGAGGCTGTGCAGGAGACAGCGGGCGCTTCAGGGACAGCACCTGCCTCCTTTCAGGCTCCAGCTGTGGCCTGTTAGCTTCGGAAACGTCTCACTGAAAGGGAGTCCAACACCCGGCTTCCCCAGAAATACTAAAGGACAAGGAATTGGAGCCCACAGGACACGAAATGAAACGTGGACCAGACTTTTACCACATCCCACAAAACTCACTCAACCCTCTTCCACTGTGGGCGGGACTGCGGGCTGGTGCAGCCACCCTGGAAACAGTTTGGAGGCTCCTCAGGAAGTTACAAATAGAGCCGCCCTGCGACCAGCAGGTGAAAGGCCTGAGCTCACTCCGAAGATACAGATGCAGTGAGAATCGGGACACCTGCATGTCCTGATGTTCACAGTATCCGGGTCAACAGTAGCCACACTGTGGGAGGAGCCTCGGTGCCCTCGGGCAGATGATGGATAAAAAGGATGGGAGATAAATGATGGTCATAGAGAGAGGAATGGTATTCAGCTATCAAAGAGAAAGAAATCTTGCCATTTGCAATGACGTGGATAGAACTAGAGGGATCATGTTAAGTGAAATAAGTCAGTCAGGAAAGAGAATGACCGTGTGGTGTCATTCATAGGTGGGATTAAAGAAGCAAAGCATATAACAACTGTGAAGGGAAGGAAAAACAAGATGAAAACAGTTGCAGGAAATACAGACTCTTAATGATAGGAAACAAACTGAGGGTCGTTGGAGGCGGGGTGGTGGGTTAACAGGAGACCGGCATGAAGGAGGGCATGTGATGTCATGAGCACTGCTGTTATCTCCAACTGGTGAATCCCTGAATTCTTCCTCTGAAAGTATAATACACTATCCGTTAATTAATTGGGTTTAAATTAAATTAAGTTAAAAAATCAGTTGTATCAAAGCACATTTCCTTCTGGACTCTCTGTTTTGCTAATTCAGCTTATACTGGGACCACCCGCCGTGGGACTGGTTTGCCTACATAGGCTCCATGCCTCGTCCATGGCCCAGCCCAGGGCTAGTACTCACCACCCCTAATATCGGGTCAGGAGGTGTGGTCAGGAGTCGGATGCTTAACCAACGGAGACAGGTGGGGGCCCGAAAACCACACTGCTTTATCCTGTGTCTCTGTGACATCATTTGAAATCGGAAAGTGCTGCATCCCGCTCTGTCCTGCTTCTCAAATACTGATTTGCTGTCCCGGGTCATTTGTGGGGGCGGATGGATGTTATGGATTTTTTTTCCTACTTCTAAGACCTGCCACCATGATTTTGATAGGAATGACATTGAAACTGAGGGTGCCTACAGGAACTGCAGACATTTTCATAAGATGAGGCTCCCACCCCACGAGCCCAGGACGGCCTCCCAGAGCCTGGTATGGCTCAGTGCACAAGTCTTGTGCTCCTTTGGTTCAGTCTCATTATTTATTCTCCTTGATGCTCCTGAGAAGGCCTTCACGTCCTTCCTTTCCTTCCTGAGTGCTCATTGTCGGGACACAGCAAGGCTACTCTGCTCTGTAGGGTCAGTTTGTGTCCGTGAATTTACTGAACTCACTCCTTAGTTCTAACACGTTTTGGTGGAGGCTCCTGGTTTTCCTGTTTCCAGTACCGCATTTTCAGCATATAGCAACAGTGTGACATACCCCTTCAGGTGTGGAACCTTTGCTGTTTACAGCTTAATGTCCTAGAAAGCTCCACAATAGAATCAAAACTGAGCACAGGCCAAGGGCAGGAAGCCCCTATTAGAATGAGAACAAAGCTCAATGCCCTTGAAGGCCACATATCAAAATGTAAACAGAACTCGAGGAATTCCTCTAGCCCTTCTGGAGGTCCCTGAGACAAGCCGTTAAAACTAAGCTAAAACCCACCTCGGGGTCCAAGTCCCTGCTCCGCTGTGTCGGGTATACTCGGACACCAGCTTGAGCTTATAAATAAACCATTGTGTGTTTGCTTCGGTGTGGGCTTCTTGGTGGTTTCTCGGATTCGCAATCTTGGGCACAACAGTCTGAGGTAAAGAAACAAAACCAAAAGCAGCTCAGACGTAGGCAGAGTGAAAGCAGGATTCTGAGAAATGAGCTTGGGGGCTCCTCTGTGGAGGGCCTGCAGGCTGGGGGTGGGATGATCAGCCTCAGACCCAGAGGACCCAGCATCCCCACCGGCATCATGCCAAACAGCGCTGAGTCTCAGGGAGCAGCACAGTGCCACCCGCTGGAGGCAAGAGTCACTGAAACCCACCCGGCCCCTGACCCTGCAGGTGCATCACCTAGGCAGATGTGCACCTGACAATCAGCACCATGGGCCATCCCCAGACCCTGCACAGACCACTCACTGCCAACAAGTTGTCGGACCACAGAGGCTGTAGAGATTCAGCACTGCCTGGAAAGTAGGGTCTAGCTTCCTTTGTAATTTGTGCTTTATTTTCATTTAATTTCTTTCATTCTATTTTATTAATTGCCTTATTTTAATTTTTATGTACGTACCATATATATTTCTTATTTTTACACTCATGGTACTTTAATTGTGTTTGTTATTTTGGGATTTAGAATCTTTTAACAAGGAGGCCAAAATAATCCGGTGTTTTTTTTTGGGGGGGGGGAGGGAAGTTGTTATTGTTTTTCTTGTTTTTTCTATTTCTTCCTTCTTTCTTTTCTGGAAAAAATAATGAGATGTAGAAATTCAACTCCATAAAATAACATGAGGTAGTACTCACAGCCAGGAAGTCCATCAATACAAATATATGATGTCTAACTACAGTTTAAAACAATGATTATAAAGATAGCATCTGGGCTAGAAAAAGAGCACAACAGAAAACTAGAGCATCCCTTACTGTAGAAATAAAAGAACTAAAATTTAGTCAGGCCAACGTTAAAAATGCTATAACTGAGATGCAGTCCCAAGTGGAAGCCTTAAAAACAACGAAAGTTATGGACCACAGAGACAGATTTAGGGAACTCAGCCACTTATTAAAACAATAACAATCATGTCATAGGAGACTCAGAAGATGAAGGGAGAGAAAAGGTGGGCCTTGGTCATCCATTAGAAAAGACAAATACTCACCATTTGCTTCAACGTGGATGTAACTGGAAGGTATTATGCTGAGTGAAGTAAGTCAATTGGAGAAGGACAAACATTGTATGTTCTCATTCACTTGGGGAATATAAATAATAGTGAAAGGGAATATAGGGGAAGGGAGAAGAAATGTGTGGGAAATATCAGAAAGGGAGACAGAACATAAAGACTCCTAACTCTGAGAAACGAACTAGGGGTGATGGAAGGGGAGGAGGGCAGGGGTGGGTGTGAATGTGTGACGGGCACTGAGGGGGGCACTTGACGGGATGAGCACTGAGTGTTATTCTGTATGTGGGCAAATTGAACACCAATAAAAAGTAAATTTATTATAGAAAGAAAGAAAGAAACAAACAAACAAAGGAAGAAGGAAACAAAGAAGAAAGAAAGAAATAGGGGCACCTGGGTGGCTCAGTCAGTTAAGCTTCTGCCTTAAGTCAGATCATGATCCAGGTCCCAATGTAGGCTCCCTGTTCAGCAGGGAACCTGCTTCTCCCTGTCCATCTGCCCCTCTCACTCATGGTTTTTCTCTCCTCTCTCTCTCTCTCAAATAAATAAATAAATAACATCTTTGAAAAAGAAAAAAAAACAACACACAAGGAAGAGAAATTTCCCATGTAGAAGAATTTCAAACAATTTGTGCAGACTTTCCACCGTCAAGTTGGTGAGCATAGCTTCCCACTCTTACGCGTGGAATACACATAGTAACTTCCCTCTACAAAATATATTATGAAAAACTTAAAATAATAATGATAATATAGTGATATTAATAATAATAATAGGAAGAAGAAGAAGAAGAAGAAGAAGAAGAAGAAGAAGAAGAAGAAGAAAGAAGAAGAATCACTTAACTACGGAGAAAGATGACAAACACTACCTCAGCAAGATGATCAGATCGATACCAAGACGGATAAATCATGTTGATAGTATCTATCCTTTATATGATATAATAAAAATGGCAGTATATCTCTGTATAGAATCCACAAAAACAGTTCAATCATGAGATAAACAACAGACATGTCTCAACTGAGGGAAATTTACAAAATACTCTACTTCTCAAAATGTTCCAGTGCAACAACAAGGAAAGGCTGAAAGACTGTCACAATCCAGAGGAGCCTAAGAAAACAGGAGGACAAATGGAATGTCATATGAGGGGTGGTAACTTAGCAAAAACTAAGGAAATCTGAATAAAGTTTCATCTTTGGTTAATGCGAATATTTTAATATTCATTTATTAGCTAATATTTGTACCGTACTGATATTAGATATCAATCATTGGAGAAACTGAATGCAAGTGCATGCAAATGCTCTGTACTATCTTCTCAAATTCCCTATAAATCTTTGTTTTTTTCTAAGAAATAAGATTTATTTTGAAAATTGACTTAAATGAATCAGGCTCCAAGTGTGAAGACATTTTAAGAATAGTTGAATTAACTGTTGCCTTATTCTTTTTTTAAAGATTTTATTTATTTATTCATGATAGTCACAGAGAGAGAGAGAGAGAGAGAGAGAGAGAGAGAGAGAGGCAGAGACACAGGCAGAGGGAGAAGCAGGCTCCATGCACCGGGAGCCCGACGTGGGATCCGATCCCGGGTCTCCAGGATCGCGCCCTGGGCCAAAGGCAGGCGCCAAACCGCTGCGCCACCCAGGGATCCCAACTGTTGCCTTATTCTTAAAGAGTTCCTTTGATGGAAACAAAGTAAGAATTTTATATCAGAAAGAAAGAAAAACACTTATGAACACGTATAATGCCTCCTCAACCTGAAAAGCAGGAACGATTAATAAATAACAAAAATCAGATAAAAATACTTCTATTATAATAGACACCATATTGCAAGTGCATTTAAAATTAGCAGTGCATAACATTTATTTCCTTGACATTTGTCTTCCAAAGAGTTCAAAGTGTTTCAGTGTCAGTTGAAACAGGGGAAGAATCTCAGGGAAGGATCCTTCACATAATAATAGGACCATTGGTAATAATGTCTCTCAGTTATTTCCAAATCCATAACGATCCATTTCTTGAGGAGTGACTGAGCTGTGAAGAAAGAGATGAGAAACCCTCATCCCTCTGAATTACTTGTGTCAGAATATTTTAACCATAGTACTACGGATAGTAAATTATCCTTATTAACAGGAAATACGTCTCACATTGGAATCTGAGCAATCAGATGGGCAGAGAAAAAAGGCTTTGACTGGCTCTTCATCTTTTAAAGATAAAGGAGAGCTTTTCTATGTATAAAGTCAGTTGTCAAGATAGCCTTAGGGAATAAGAGTCTGCAGCATGGAATCCCGCTGCACAGCTGAGAAGCCCGTGCCTCAGGTCTTCCTGATCCCAAATCCCTGGGCCTGTCCCCCTACAGACCCTGTCAAGCTGAGGTCTTTTGCAATTGCTCTCTCAGGAGCTCCGGGGAAGGGGGAAAGAGCTAGATATGATGGGAGGGGATGCAAGGAGGCCAAGAAAATGAAGGTCTTTCCTCTTTAAGTTCAGGGTTCGAACAGGTCCATCCATCCCAGGCCCCTGTGAAGAAGAGGTAAAAATACATTACTTCAGTTACAGGAAAAAAAACAAAAGTTTGCAGCTTAATGTCCTAGAAAGCCCCACAATAGAATAAGAACTGAGCCCACCCCAAGGGCTGGAAGCGCCTATTAGAATGAGAATAGAGGTCAATGTCCTTGAAGGCCCCATATCAAAATGTAAACAGAACTTGAGGAATTACTCCAGCCCTTCTGGAGGTCCCTGAGACAAGTCCTAAAAACTAAGCAAAAACCCACCACGAGGTCCAAGTCCCTGCTCCTCTGTATCGGGTGAACTTGGACGCAAACTCGAGTTTGGAAATCAACCCTTGTGGGTTTGCATCAGTGTCAGCTCCATAGTGGTTTCTCAGATTCACAATCATGGGCACAACACCCCCATGTCCCCTCCCACCTGGGCTGAACCCCTATCCCCTCCCACCCAGGCTGACACTCAGTCACCTCCCCGCCCACAACAGCTGGGCACAGGCCCTCACACAGGTGTCACGGGCACGGTGGGCACTCCCGCCATGCCCGGCCTCCCAGAGGAAGGAAGGAGGTTTCAGCAGTACACACTCCCATGGTGGCCCCAGGGTTCCCTGCCCAGCACGGCAGCTCCTGAGAAGTCGGGGTCTGTTTCCCTGACGCCTGCTCCTCCTCCCCGGTTTTCCCACAGGAAATGAAGGAGGAGGCCCTGGTCTCCTCCAGGGACATCACGCAGGTAGACTTGGACGTCAACAGGACGTTCGGCAGCCACACCATATTTTGGGATGGCTAGGGGGTCGGGTGAGGCTGCTGGGCCAGGGGGATTCAGGGCCCTGAGGGAGGCCTGGGTCCTTCTGGGTAGGGAAAATGGGGCTTCTGAGGACGGGGGAGCAATAGAAGCCAAAAACACACTGCTCCATGGTAGGATGCTGGGGATGACTCCCGTGCCCACACTCCCGATGCCTTGGGGATGAGGAGGCCAGAAGGATGGGGTCTTCAGGTGTTGTCATGGGAGCTGAACACCAAAGGGGAGAGGGACGGCCCCCTGAGAAGCAGGGGACGGGGTGGGGGATGTGGGGTGAGGAACCGGACCTGGTGGCCAGGCTGCATGGCCGCTGCTGGAGCAGGACAAATATCAAAATTGATTTTTGTTAAATTTCCTGGGTCCCACACTTGCAGCTCATGCACCTGGATCACCCACACCAGGTGGACTCAGCCTGCACACCTTGTGGTGCTGGATAACTCACACCAGCATATGGAGGGCATCCTCCTCACCCTAGTGAGTAGGGGCTGGGTGAGCATGGGTCTCGGCCTGAAGGCCAGGCAGCACAGCAGACTGAAGAACCCCAGCCCCATCCCCACCCTGACTCCCACACACAGGCAGCCCCAGGGCTCCCGCCATGGAAAACCGGCTCCTCAGGAGCTCCCCCCAGAGTGGCCCGAAGATCTGGATCCCTGCTGGCGAGGCATCGGGGAGAATAGAAGCACCCGGCGCCTGGCGGGACCCACTCCAGGTCATGAGAATGTGGTTGAGCAGAAATTTCCAGCTCAGCTGACCCTCCAGCTGAAAGTCATTGCACCAGTGAGCACAGGGTCGGCCAGGAGACCCTAGCTAGCTGATCAGATCCAGCACCAGAAATGATGTTGTGCCAACCATTTCAGCATTTGGGTGACCCAGCCAGAGGATCCGATAGCTGCACATGATAGCTGCATGTGATAGACACACACACACCCCAAAACCAACAAAAGGCAGAATCCCCCCAATGTTGTCAAAAAGTAGCCGGATGATTCCATTCACGATGCTGTGGTCCCCAAAAGGATACATGGAAGATGGTATAAACCGCGACTGCAGAGGTGTCAGAGGTACGGAGATGTGCTGGTGGGTTCCAACAAGAGGTGCAGAGGGGAAGGAAGCATCCTACAGAGGGGGGGCCTCCTTGGAAAGGACACCAGGTCCCTGTGAAGGGTACGGAGGATGAAATCTGTCCTCCTCTCTTTCAGCTTCTGCTTTTCCTCCTAAATGCCATTTTCCTCAATGAAAATAGCAAAAATTTATTTTATGTTTTTAAATTTCTTTTTACAGGTGTCCAATTCATATGAATTCTTTCTTCAGCAAGGGTGTCATTCAGGAAAGAAGGAGAGATAAATATTTCCCAGACAGACAAAGTATAAAGGAGTTCATGACCACTAAACCAGTCCAGTAAGGAATTTTAAGAGGGATTCTTCTAGTGGGGGAAAAAAGAGACCAAAAGCAACAAAGACTAGAAAGGACCAGAGAACGTCACCAGAAACACCAACTCTACCGGTAACACAAAGGCAATAAGTTCATATTTTTCAATAATCACTCTGAATGCTGATAGAAAAATTGCTCCAATCAAAAGATATAGGGTATCAGAGTAGCTTAAAAAACAGGATCCGGAATGCCTGGGTGGATCAGGGTTTGAGCCTCTGCCTTGGACTCAGTCTGTGATCCTGGAGTCTGGGATCCAGTCCCATATTGGGCTCCTGGTGGGGAGCATGCTTTTCTCTCTGCCTAATTTTCTGCCTCTCTCTCTCTCTCACTCCCTCATAAATAAAATCGTTATTAAAAAAACAAGATCCACCTGTATGCTGCCAACAAGATGCTCACGTTAAACCTATAGACACCGGGAGATTGAAAGTCAGGGGATGGAAAACCATCTATCACGGTAATGGATACCATACGAAAGCTGGAGGACCCATACTTATATCAGACTAACTTGATTTGAAACCAAACCCTGGGGGACACCTGGTGGGTCAGTGGTTGAGCATGTGCCTTCGGCGCAGGGTGTGATCCTGGGATCCCAGGACCGAGTCCCACACCGACCTCCCTGTGTGGAGCCTGCCTCTCCTTCTGCCTATGTTTCTGCCTCTGCTGCTCTCTGTGTCTCTCATGAATAAATAAATAAAATATTTACATTTCAAAAAAGAAAGAACAAATACTGTAAGAAGAGATGAAGAAGGGCATTATTTCATAATTAAAAAGACTATCAAGATGAAACAACTAAATATTTATGCTGCCAACATGGGGGTACCTAAATATAGAAACCAATTAACAACAAACTTACAGGAACTCACTGACAATAATACAATGACAGCGGATTTTCACACCCACTTATGGCAATGGACCGATCATCTATACAGAAAATCAACAAGGGAACAATAGCCTTGACACACTGGACCACAGGGACTCAACAGATATAGTCTGAACATTTCAACCTAAAGCAGAGTACACATTCCTTTCAAGTGCGCATGGGACATTCTTCAGAACAGATCATATCATGGGCCACAAATCAGCCCTAAACAGGTACAACAGGTACAAGAAGGTTGATATCACACCATGTACATTGTCGGACCACGACACTATGAAACTCGAAGTCGACAGTAAGAAAAAATTTGGACAGACCAAAAATACGTTGAGTTTATGATCATCCTACTAGAGAATGGAGCAACCAGGAAATTAGAGAGGAAATTTAAAACAAACGAAAATGAAAATATGTTTCTCCAAGCCTCTTGGATGCAGCAAAGGCAGTCCTAAGAGGGAACTACATATCAATACAGGCCTACCTCAAGAAACAAGAAGTCTCCAATACACAGCCTAACCCTACACCTTAAGGACCTGGAAAAGGAATAGAAAACAAAGCCTAAAGCTTATAGAAGAGGGGAAAAATAGAGATGAGAGCAGAAATAAACAATACAGAATCAACGAAGCAGTAGAATGGAATAACGAAACAAAGAGATGGTTCTTCAAAATAATTAATAAATTGAATCAAGCCCTAGCCAGCCTTATCAACGAGAAAAGAGAAAAGACCTAAATAAATAAAATCACAAATGAGAGAAGAGAGATCACAATCAACCCCAGAAAAATAAGACAACTATAAGAGAACACCATGAAAGATTATACGCTAACAAACTGGGAGACCTGGAAGAAATGGACAAATCCCTAGAAATGTCAAACGAGGAAACCTAAATAGGAGGAAATAGAAAATGTGAACAGACATATAAAAGCAAAGGAATTGAATCAGCAAGGCACCTGGGTGCCTCAGTGGTTGAGCATCTGCTTTGGCTCAGGTCATGATCCCAGGGTCCTGGGGGATCACGTCCCACATCAGGCTCCCTGCATGGAGCCTCATTTTCCCTCTGCCTATACCTCTGCCTCCCTGTGTCTCTCATGAATACATAGATAAAATCTTTAAAAAAGAACAAAGATAAAAAAGAGAATGGTCCCAAATAAAATCACAAAGGAAAAGAGAAATAACAACCAACACTAGAGAAATACAAACGATTATAAGAGAACATTATAAAAAATTATATGCCAGCAACCAAGAACCTGGAAGAAATAGATCAATTCCTGGAAATATATGACATAGCAAAAATGAAGAAGGAAGAAATAAGAAACTTGAACAGATAACCAGCAAAGAATTTGAATCAGCATTCAAAGATCTCCCGACCGTAGATGCTTAGATCAATAGAGCAGAATGGAAATCTGAAACAAGATACAAACCTGTAACTCTATGATCCATTAATCGACAATAAGGCAGGAAGGAATATCCAAAGGCACAAAGACAGTCTCTTCAACATCCCTAACCCTGACCGCAGGATAAGAACAAATGGCATTGGGAAAACCAGGCAGCCACATGCAGAAGAATGAAACTGGACCACTTTCTTATACGATATATATAAAAAATAAATTCAAAATGGATGAAAGACCTAAATGTGAGACCTGAAACCATACAAAGAAGAAAAGATAGGCAGCAACATCTATGACATTGGCCATTGGATCCTCTTTCTAGATATGCATCTGAGGTGAGGGAGACAAAAGCAAAAATACTATTGGGACTTCATCAAATTGAAAAGCTTCTGCAAGGTGAAGGAAACAACCAAAGCTAAAAGGCAACATACAGGAGGAGGGGCAAGATGGCGGAAGAGTAGGGTCCCCAAGTCACCTGTACCCACCAAATTACCTAAGTAACCTTCAAATCATCCTGAAAATCTACGAATTCGGCCTGAGATTTAAAAAGAAACCAGATCAAATGCTACAGTATGAAAAGTTCGCGCATCTATCAAGGTAGGAAGATGGGGGAAAAGAAATAAAGAAACAAAGGGCATCCAAGGGGAGGGGTCCTGCGAAGAGCCAGGCTATGGCCACAGCGAGTGCCCCCCAGTCAGGAGAGCTCTGTCCCAGAGAAGCAGGAGCTGCACCAACCTTCCAAGGTGGAATTGGGCCCGCAGAGAGTCAGCACAGGACCTTGGAGGGCGGGGATGCCCTCGGGCTCCCTGGGACACTAACAGACACCTGCATTCCCAAGAGAGTCCACTGAGCTCACTAAGGGGTACACGGCACATGCATTGACCCTGGAGCAGCTCCAAGGGGCTCGGGCTGTGGCTCTGTGCTGAAGGGGCTGCACGAACCTGGGAGGGGCTTGGCGGTGATGCCTAGGGCAGAGGAAAAGGCTCCGGGCAGAGGGGGCGGTGAGGCTCCAGGAGCAGCTCAGTGGGGCTGGGGAGGCGGTTTGGTGGAGAGGCGGCTGCACAGCCGGGAGCTCGAATCCAACAGTGCAGGCCCCGGAGGACAGGACTCCGGTACACAGCCCAGGATCTGGCCTCGCCCGAGACAAGCAGAGGCCGGGGGGGGGTGGGGCCCAAGACCGCAAGGACCCTCCTGCCCAGAGCTGAGCAGATCAGAGGCCCTGCCCCGGAGCCTCCTGGACCATCAGACAGACTGCTCTGGAGTAACTGGGGGGGGTGAATCCAGGTTTCCAGAGCTGGCCTCTGCCACTGGGATTGTTCCTCCTGGGGCCTCACGGGGTTAACAACCCCCACTGAGCCCTGCACCAGGCAGGGGGCAGAGCAGCTCCCCAAAGGGCTAACACCTGAAAATCAGCATAACAAGCCACTCCCCCAGAAGACCAGCTAGACGGACAAGTTCCAGGGGAAGTCAAGGGACTTAACGTATACAGAATAAGAAGATACTCCCCCATGTTTTTTTTTTTCATTTCTGATTGCTTCCCCCAACCTTTTCCCCCTTTCTTTCTTTTTCTTTCTCTTTTTATTCTCTTTTTTCCTTCTTTCTTCCTTTATTCTATTTTCTCTTTCTCTTTCTCTTTTCTTTCCTTCTTTCTCTCCTCTATTTTTCTCCTTTTCCCAATACAACTTGTTTTTGACCACTGTGCACTGAGCAAAATGACTAGAAGGAAAACCTCACCTCAAAAGAAAGAATCAGAAACAGTCCTCTCTCCCACAGAGTTACGAAATCTGGATTACAATTCAGTGTCAGAAAGCCAATTCAGAAGCACTATTATACAGCTACTGGTGGCTCTAGAAAAAAGCATAAAGGACTCAATAGACTCATGACTGCAGAATTTAGATCCAATCAGGCAGAAAGTAAAAATCAATTGAATGAGATGCAATCCAAACTAGAAGTCCTAACGACAAGGGTTAACGAGGTGGAAGAACAAGTGAGTGACATAGAAACAAGTTGATGGCAAAGAGGGAAACTGAGGAAAAGAGAGACAGACAATTAAAAGACCAGAAAGACAGATTAAGGGAAATAAACGACAGCCTGCGGAAGAAAACCCTACGTTTAATTGGGGTTCCAGAGGGCGTCGAAATGGACAGAGGTCCAGAATATGTATTTGAACAAATCCTTCCTGAAAACTTTCCTAATCTGGGAAGGGAAACAGGCATTCAGATCCAGGAAATAGAGAGATTCCCCCCCAAAAAATAAATAAAAACCGTCCAACACCTCCACATTTAATAGTGAAGTTTGCAAATTCCAAAGATAAAGAAAAGATCCTTAAAGCAGCAAGAGACAAGAAATCCCTGACCTTTATGGGGAGGAGCATTAGGGTCACAGAAGACCTCTCCACAGCGACCTGGCAGGCCAGAAAGGGCTGGCAGGATATATTCAGGATCCTAAATGAGAAGAACATGCAACCAAGAATACTTTATCCAACAAGGATCTCATTCAAAATGGAAGGAGAGATAAAGAGCTTCCAAGACAGGCAGGAACTGAAAGAATATATGACCTCCAAAGCAGCTCTGCAAGAAATTTTAAGGGGGACTCTTAAAATTCCCTTTTAAGAAGAAGTTCAGTGGAACAATCCACAAAAACAAGGGCTGAATAGATATCATGATGACACTAAACTCATATCTGTTGATAGTAACTCTGAATGTGAACGGGCTTAATGACCCCATCAAAAGGCGCAGGGTTTCAGACTGGATAAAAAAGCAGGACCCATCAATTTGCTGTCTAAAAGAGACTCATTTTAGACAGAAGGACACCTACAGCCTGAAAATAAATGTTTGGAGAACCATTTACCATTCAAATGGTCCTCAAAAGAAAGCAGGGGTAGCCATCCTTATATCAGATAAACTAAAATTTACCCCGAAGACTGTAGTGAGAGATGAAGAGGGACAGTAAATCATACTTAAAGGATCTATCCAACAAGAGGACTTAACAATCCTCAATATATTGCCCCATATGTGAGAGCTGCCAAATATTTAAAACAATTAATAACCAAAGTGAAGAAATAGTTAGATAATAATACACTTACACTTGGTGACTTCTATCTAGTTCTTTCTCCCCTCGATAGGTCTTCTAAGCACAACATCTCCAATGAAACGAGAGCTTTAAATGATACACTGGACCAGATGGATTTCACAGAAATCTACAGAACTTTACATCCAAACTCAACTGAATACACATTCTTCTCAAGTGCACATGGAACTTTCTCCAGAATCGACCACATATTGGGGCACAAATCGGGTCTGAACTGATACCAAAAGATTGGGATTGTCCCCAGCATATACTCAGACCATAATGCCTTGAAAGTAGAACTAAGGTATCCCTGAGTGGCGCAGCAGTTTGGCGCCTGCCTTTGGCCCAGGGCGTGAATCTGGAGACCCGGGATTGAATCTCACGTCGGGCTTCCGGTGCTAGAAGCCTGCTTCTCCCTCTGCCCATGTCTCTGCCTCTCTTTCTCTCTCACTGTGTGACTATCATAAATTTAAAAAAATAATAAAATAATGAAAAAAAGAAATTAGAACTAAATCACAACAAGAAGTTTGGAAGGAGCTCAAACACGTGGAGGTGAAGGATCATCCTGCTAAAAGACGAAAGGGTCAACCAGGAAATTAAGGAAAGATTAAAAAGATTCATGGAAACTAATGAGAATGAACATACAACCGTTCAAAATCTTTGGGATGCAGCAAAAGCAGTCCTAAGGGGGAAATACATCACAATACGAACAGGGGCAGCCAATGTGGAAAACACTGTGGAGGATCCTCGAGAAGTTAAAAAAAGGGGATCCCTGGGTGGTGCAGTGGTTTGGCACCTGCCTTTGGCCCATGTCGCGATCCTGGAGACCCGGGATGGAATCCCATGTCGGACTCACAGTGCATGGAGCCTGCTTCTCCCTCTGCCTGTGTCTCTGCCTCTCTCTCTGTGACTATCATAAAAAAAAAATTATAAAAGATGTTAAAAATAGAGCTACCCTACGATTCCAAAATTGCAGACCTAGGTATTTATCCCGAGGATACAAAATAGTTTAGTAGTTTCAAAGAGGGATACACAGCCCAGTGTTTGTAGCAGCATTATCAACAAGAGCCAAACTGTGGATACAGCCCAGATGTCCATCGACTGATGAATGGGCAGAGAGGATGTGGTAAATATACCCACTGCGACATCACTGGGTCATCAGAAGGGATGAAATGGGGATCCCTGGGTGGCGCAGCGGTTTGGCGCCTGCCCCTGGCCCAGGGCGCGATCCTGGAGACCCGGAATCGAATCCCACGTCAGGTTCCCGGTGCATGGAGCCTGCTTCTCCCTCTGCCTGTGTCTCTGCCTCTCTCTCTCTCTCTGTGACTGTCATAAATAAATAAAAAATTTAAAAAAAAGAAGGGATGAAATGAAGCCATTTACAATGACGTAGGAGAAGTGGAAAGGACTTATGCTAAATGAACTCAGTCAGTCAGAGAAAGACAGATACCAAATACCATACAATTGCATTCACATGTGAATTTTAAGAAACCAAACAAACTGGCAAAGGGGGAGAGGGGGGATGAGAGAAGCAAACAAAAAAAAAAAACCACACTCTTAACCACAGAGAATAAACTAATAAATACCAGAGATATGTGGGGGGGATGGGGAATCAGGGGATGGGGATAGTGGAGGACACCTGTGACCAGTACCAGGCGTTCTATCCAAGGGTTGAATCACTATGTAGTAAACCTGAAACTATATCATACTGTGTTAGAAACAGTAATTCAAGTAAAACTTTAAAATAATAATTGGTAGTATTGATGAAATATGTGTGCACTAGAGATAAAATCAGAAAGGCAACTGAAAATCCAAATAAAGAATCTTTAGAGCCTCAAATCCCCTCCTTAGCTCAGCTCGGGAGAATCCTGCCATGTCTATTCTGACCCCAACAGAAGCCTGTATTTTGATTCTCTGGGGAGGCCACTGACTTGGTGGAGTCAGGCTATCTTTGAACCCAAAATCTAAATAGAGTGCATAAATCTAAACTGCACAAGATACTAGGAGTCCCCATGGAGGCACATGCCAAGACCCAAACTCTAACCATACACAGACATAACCCTAACCCTACACTTAATCATAATGTTAACCTAAACCTTAAACAAGACCCATCACTAATCGAAAACCAAACACAAACCCCAAGACCAAAACACATTCACTGAACCTTCCTGCCAACCCTCACGCTAACTCTTAATCCTATTATGAACTCTTCACCCTGACCCCTAACTTAAATCTAACCCGAACACTAACCTCTAACCCTAACCTTAAAATAAGGTATTCAAATCCTATTCCTAACCTTAACCTGTACCCTAACCCTAACCCTCTAATACTAATCCTATCTCATACCCCAAACTGTACCCTAACCCGTACCCTAAAACCAACCCCTAACCCACTCCCTAACCCTATATCTTACCCTTTTCCAAAACCGTACCCTGACCCTGACCTGACCCTAACCCTAACCCCTAACCAAACACTAACCCTAACCCTAGCCCTAACCTCTATCCTAATCCTAACCCTCACCCTAACCCTAAAGCTAGCACTAACTTTAACTCTAACTCTTAACTCTAACCCCTAACTCTAACCCCTAACCCTAACTCACACCCTAACCCCTAACCCTAACTGCAAACCTAAGCCCAACACTAACTCTAACCATAACCCTAAACCCAACTCCAAAACTCGTGCCCTAATCCCTAAAGCCTAAACCCTAACCTAACTCTAAATCCTATCCCTACCCCTAACCCACATCCTAACTCCTCGCCACTGACCTTTACCCTTATCCCTCACCCTAACCTCTAATCCATAACCATGAGCATAATCACTAATACCTAACATCTAACCTAAGGCTAACCGCCAACTGCCTCCCCTCCCCTGACCCTACCATTCATTCTACCCATTCACTTACCCTGTGGTTCAAAGGAGTCCGTTCTGATATGGACGTGGCCCCCAACGGCGCCTCCAGAGTCCTCCAGGGGGTCCTGAGGAAGCCAGGCTCCTGTCAGTGCGGACATGGTCCCACGTGTTCCTGTGTCATAGTCAGTGGGTCCAGAGGACGCCGTGTCTCCTGTCACTGTGGACTATGCCTCACATCCTCTGGAAGCCTCACATCCTCACATCCTCACAGCAAGTCCTCAGGAGGCCGGGGGCTCCTGTCAGCCTAGACATGGCCTCACATCCCCCAGAAAACTCACTGTGGGTCCTGATGAAGCTGTGGGCTCCTGTCAGCATAGACCCAGCCCCATATTTCCCGAAGCATAAGTGCAGGTCCTGAGGTGGACGGGGGTCCTGTCAGTGTTGAGGTGGACCCACATTTTCCTCAAGCCTCACCATAAGACCTGAGGAGGCTGGGGGCTCCTGTCAGCATTGACAGGGCTCCAAATCTTCCCAAAACTTCACAGTATGTCCTGAGGAGGCCGGAGGTTCCTGTCAGTGTGCATGCGGCACCCACATCTTTCTTAAGCCTCACCAGAGGCCCTGACAAGGCTGGGGTCTTCTGTCCACATGGACGCATACCCATATTTCCCAAAGACTAGACCAGGGGTCCTGAGGAAGTCCACGTCCTTTTGTGTGGACATGACCACACGTACTACCAAAATGTCACTGAGGGTACTGAGGAGGTCGTGGCTCCTGTCACTCTGAATGCGGCCCCCAGCTGCCAGAGCCTCAACTTATATCCTGAGGGGCCTGGGAGTTTCTGCCAGAGTGGACGCGGTGCCACATCTTCCTGAACCCTCCCCGCGCGTCCTGAGGTGGCCCAGGGGCTCCTGTCAGTGTGGATGCGGGCCCACAATATCCTGAAGCCTCCCCGCGGGTCCTGAGGTAGCTCAGGGTTTCCTATCAGGGTGTATGCGGGCCAACATCTTCCTGAAGCCTCACCGAGGGTCCTGAGAGGACCGGTGCTCCTGTCAGCGTGAACACGGCCCAATATCCCCCTTTAGACTCCCTGCACGTCCTGAGGAGGCTGTGGCTCATCAGGGTGGATGCGTCCCCATGTCTTCATCAGGCTTTCCCAGCACAGGCTGGCTCCTATTAGTGCAGGCAGACGAGGCCTACTGCACATGCGTGCACCCTGGGTGAGGCCTGGGCTTGGGCGCCCCCTTTGCGATGCTAGGCACTGCAGGAGGCTGTGCAGGAGGCGGCTTGTGGTGTAGGGGGCCGCACCTGCCTCCTTTCAGGCTCCAGCTGTGGCCTGTTAGCATTGGAAACGTCTCACTGAAAAGGAGCCCAACACCCGGTTTCCCCAGAAATATTTAAGGACAAGGAATTGGAGCCCACAGACTGCAAAATGAAATGTGGACCAGACTTTAGCAAGTCCTGCAAAATTCACTCAACTCCCTTCCACTGTGGGCGGGACTGCGGGCTGGTGCAGCCGCCCTGGAAACAGTGTGGAGGCTCCTCAGGAAGTTACAAATACAGACGCCCTGCGACCAGCAGGTGCAGGGCCTGGAGCTGACTCCGAAGATACAGATACAATGAGACTCGGGGCACCTGCACCCCAATGTCCACAACAGCCAGGTCCACAGTAGCCACACTGTGTGAGGTATTTCGGTTCCCTCAGGCAGATGATGAATAAAGAGGATGGGAGATAATTGATGGTCATAGAGAGAGGAATGGTGCTCAGGTATCAAAGAGAAGGAAATCTTGCCATTTGCAATGACGTGGATAGAACTAGAGAAATCATATTAAGTGAAATAAGTCAGTCGGGAAAGAGAATGACTGTGGAGTGTCATTCATAGGTGGAATTAAAGAAGCAAAGCAGATGAACATCTGTGAAGGGAAGGAAAAACAAATAAGATGAAAACAGATGCAGGAAATACAGACTCTTAATTATAGGAAACAAACTGAGGGTCGCTGGAGGGTAGGGGCCGAGTGAGGGGATCACAGGGGACCGGCATGAAGTAGGGCATGTGATATCACGTGCACTGCTGTTATCTCCAACTGGTGAATCCCTGAATTCTTCCTCTGAAAGTATAATACACTATCCTTTAATTAATTGGGTTTAAATTAAATTAAGTTAAAAAAATCAGTTGTATCAGAGGACAATTCCTTCTAGAATCTCTGTTCTGCTCCTTCAGCTTATGCCGGGACCACCCCCCTTGAGTCTGGTTTGTTTAAGTAGGCTCCACGCCTCATCCATGGCCCAGCCCACGGCTAGAACTCAGGACCCCGAGATCAGGACGGGAGGTGAGGTCAGGTGTCGAATGCTTAACTGACAGCCAGCCCGGGGCGCAAGAACAACACTGCTATATCCTGTGTCTCTGTGACATCTTTTGAAATAGGAAAGTGCCATGTCCCTCTCTGGCCTGCTCCTCCAATACTGATTTGCTGTCCGGGGTCATTTTGGGGGGCGGATGGATGTTATGGGTTTTTTTTCCTATTTCTAAGATCTGCGACCATGATTTTGATTGGAATGACATTGAAACTGAGGGTGGTTTCAGGAACTGCGGACATTTTCACAAGATGAGGCTCCCACCCCCGAGCCCAGGAAGGTCTCCCAGAGCCTGGTATGGCTCAGTGCACAAGTCTTGTGCTCCTTTGTTTCTGTCTCATTATTTATTCTCTGTGATGTTCCTGAGAAGGGAGTCACGTCCTTCATTTCCTTCCTGAGTGCTCATTGTCGGGATACAGCAAGGCTATTCTGCTCTGTAGGGTCAGTTTGTGTCCCCTGACTTTACTGAACTCACTCCTTAGTTCTAACAGGCTTGATGGAGGCTCTCGACTTTCCTGTTTCTAGTACCACGTCTTCAGCATACAGGGACAGTGTGAGTCCCCCTTCCAGTTTTGGAATCTTTGCTGTTTACAGCTTAATGTCCTAGAAAGCCCGACAATAGAATAAAACCTGAGTCCAGGCAAAGGGCAGGAAGCCCTATTAGAATGAGAACAGAGCTCAATGCCCTAGAAGGCCCCATATCAAAATGTAAACAGAACTTGAGGAATTGCTCCAGCCCTCCTGGAGGTCCCGAGACCAGCACTTTAAACTTAGCTAAAGGGGATCCCTGGGTGGCGCAGCGGTATGGCGCCTGCCTTAGGCCCAGGGCGGGATCCTGGAGACCAGTGATCGAATCCCACGTCGGGCTCCCTGTGCATGGAACCTGCTTCTCCCTCGGCCTGTGTCTCTGCCTCCCTCTCTCTCTCTCCCTGTGACTATCATAAATAAATAAAAATTGAAAAATATTAAAAAAAATAAACTAAGCTAAAACCCACCTCGGGGTCCAAGTCCCTGCTCCGCTATGTCGGGTGCACTTGGACACAAGCTCGAGCTTGTAAATAAACCCTCATGTGTTTGCATTGGTGTCGGCTTCTCGGTGGTTTCTCGGATTCGCAATCTTGGGCAAAACAGTCTGAGAAAAAAAACAAAACCAAAAGAAGCTCGGACACAGGCAGAGTAAAAGCAAGGTTCTGAGAGAAGCAGTGGAGACCCGGGGTGTTGGCAGGTCTTTTGTGTAGGCCCTTGCAGACGAGGGGGGGGGGGGGCTCAGCCCCAGAGCCAGAGTCCCCACCCACAACCCGCCCATCAGGAGAGTCTCAGGGAGCAGGACAGCGCCGCCCACTGGAGGCCAGAGGTGCTGACGCCCACCCAGCCTCTGACCCCATAGTTGCATCTCCCAGGCAGATGTGCACCTAAGAATCAGTGCCATGGCCCATCCCGAGACCCTGCACAGACCACTCACTGCCACCAAGTTGTCGGACCACAGAGGCTGCAGAGCTTCAGCTCTGCCTGGAAAGAAGGGTCTAGCTTCCTTTGTTCTTTGTGCTTTATTTTCATTTATTTTCTTTGATTCTTTTTTTTTTTTTTTAATTTTTATTTATTTATGATAGAGAGAGAGAGAGAGAGGCAGAGACATAGGCAGAGGGAGAAGCAGGCTCCATGCACCGGGAGCCCGACGTGGGACTCGATCCCGGGTCTCCAGGATCGCGCCCTGGTCCAAAGGCAGGCGCCAAACCGCTGTGCCACCCAGGGATCCCTCTTTGATTCTTTTTTATTAATTACCTTATTTTAATTTTTATGTATGTACCTTATATATTTATTATTTTTACTATCATGGTACTTTAATTGTGTTTCTTATTTTGGAATTTAGAATCTTTAACAAGCAGGCCAAAATAATCTGGTGTTTTTTATTTTGGGAGGGTAGTTGTTATTGTTTTTCTTGGTTTTCCTTTTTCTTCCTTCTTTCTTTTATGGAAAAAATAATGATATGGAGAAATTCAACTCCATAAAATAACATGAGGTAGTACTCACAGCCAGGAAGTTCATCAATACACATATATGATGTCTTATTACAGTTTAAAACAATGATTATAAAGGTAGCAGCTGGGCTGGAAAAAGAGCACAGAAGAAAACTGGAGAATTCCTACTGTAGAAATGAAAGAAGTAAAATCTAGTCAGGCCAATGTTAAAAATGCTATAACTGAGATGCAGTCCCAAGTGGAAGCCTTCAAAACAAGAAAGGTTATGGACCACAGAGGAAGACATAGGGAACTCAGCCACTTATTAAAAAAATAACATTCATATCATAAGAGACTCAGATGATGAAGAGATAGAAAAGGTGGGCCTTGATCAGCCATTAGAAAAGACAAATGGCCACCATTTGATTCAATGTGGATGGAACAGGAAGGTATCATGGTGAGTGAAGTAAGTCAATCAGAAAAGGACAAACATTGTATATTCTCATTCACTTGGGGAATATAAATAATAGTGAAAGGGAATATAAAGGAACGGAGAAGAAATGTGTGGAAAATATCAGAAATGGAGACAGAACATAAAGACTCCTAACTCTGAGAAATGAACTAGGGGTGATGGAAGGGGAGGAGGATGGGGGTGGGGGTGAATGGGTGACGTGTACTGAGGGGGGCACTTGACGGGATGAGCACTGGGTGTTATTCTGTATGTGGGCAAATTGAACACCAATAAAAAGTAAATTTATTATTAGAAAGAAAGAAAGAAAAAGTGACATCTGGGTGGCTCAGTCAGTTAAGCTTCTGCCTTAGGCTCAGATCATGATCCAGGTCCCAAGGCAGGCTCCCTCTCAAATAAATAAATAACATCCTGAAAAAGAAACAAACAGAAGGAAGAGAAATCTCCCATGTAGTAGAATTTCAAAGAAGTTGTCCAGACATTCCACCCTCAAGTTGATTAGCATAGCCTCCCACTCTTACGTGTGGAATACAAATAAACTTCCTGGGATCCCTGGGTGGCGCAGCGGTTTGGCGCCTGTCTTTGGCCCAGGGCACGATCCTGGTAGACCCGGGATCGAATCCCACATCGGGCTCCGGTGCATGGAGCCTGCTTCTCCCTCTACCTGTGTGTGTCTCTGCCTCTCTCTCTCTCACTGTGTGCCTATCATAAATAAATTTAAAAAAATTATTAAAAAAAAAAAAAACAAAAAAAAAACAAATAAACTTCCTTCTACAAAATATAATATGAAACTCTTAATATAAAAATAAAAATAATAATAATAATAAAATCACTTTACTATGGAGAAAGCTGACAAACACTACCTCAGCAAGATGATCAGATCAATACCAAGACTGATAAATCATGTTGATAATATCTATCCTTTATATGATATAATAAAAATGGCATTATATCTCTGTATATAATCCACAAAAACAGTTCAATGATGAGATAAACAACAGACATGTCCCAACTGAGGTAAATTTTACAAAATACTCTACTTCTCAAAGTGTTCCAGTTCAACGACAACAAGGAAAGACTGAAAGACTGTCACAATCCAGAGGAGCCAAAGACAACACGAGTACAAAAGGAATGTGATATGAAGGATAGTAACTTAGCAAAATCTAAGGAAATCTGAATAACATATGGTCTTTGGTTAATGCGACTACTTTAATATTGATTCATTAGCTAATATTTGTACCGGACTAATATAACACCACAATCATATCCCTGCCCCACACCATCCACCACCACACCTCCGGCCCCCAGCAAGGACCCAGTGCAGCTGCCCCCCTGTGGGACATGCTCAGCCTCCCCAGGGTTCTCTGGATACCCTGCTCCCATCAGAAGCCCGATTGTCCCATAGAGAACCCAGGGCTTGCAGGGAGGAGGGAAGGCAAGAATCCCTGAAATGGTGGGTGCAGGTGAGTAGTGCAGAGGACACATTGGGCCCTGCCTCCGCCCACTGTCCCTCCTGGAGGTCGGCACACCCTGCACAGGACACCAGCCCCTAACCCAAAGGGCTGACCTGACCCCGTGCTCTGTGGGGGCTGAGGTGATTTGAGCCCCCACCCAGCCCCAACACAAACACTAATGGGATCCAGACCCCCATGGTCCTGGCTAGCCCTGGATTCTGGCCCCAGGCTGAGTGAGCCCTCTCACAGCTGGACGTGGCCTCTTGGGCCCTGTGTGTGCCCCACAGATCCAGGTCACTGACCTAGGGCAGGCTGGGGGATCCCGGGACAACCCAGGGTGGGGAGAGAGGATGGATAGGCCGGTTGGCCCCACCCGACCCCACACCAGGAGGCAGGCTCCAGGTATTGGGTAATGGGGTCCCAGAGGGCCCAAGGCCAGGGTCCAGCTGCCCTGTGGGTCCCAGTCAGGAGCCCATGAGCTGCAGGTCTAGGCCATCTCTGCTGTCCTCAAAACAGTCACTCAGGCTGAAATCTCAGGACACATGCCCCCACCCGGAGTCCACACATGCTCCCACAATGTGGGCTCTAGCACCCGCTCCCCCACACTGTGTGATTCTTGCCCTCCCCTAAAGGACAGAAAGGTCTCCCTCCCCAGGGGAAGGCGCACATTAGGCTCTGAGCCCGTTTGCTGTAATAAGTCAATAATTTTTGTGGTGCGAAAATGCATAGCCAGGCCATTTCTGTGTCTCCCAGACTCTGCATGGGGCGTGGAGAGATATCCAGAGAGGAGGAGGGGGCACCATCCAGGCCCCAAACAGCCCCTGCAGGGGCGCCGCCAGGTACACACAGCTGACGTCCCCACGTGCCTTCCAGGGGCAGCCAGATGCCAGGGTCAGGACCCACAGACTTTCCTGGGACTCAGGCTCTGCCCACTGGGCCAGGAGGGGCTGGGACAGAGTGACAGCCAGGGAGCTTCAGGTCACCAGGGTCTGTGCACAGCGACCTGGGAGGTCTGTGCTCCCTCTGTCCTGATGAACGAGGATGGCCGAGTTCTGGGGCACTTATTCCCCTCCCCGCATCCCCGTAGCTGTGTGCCTGGGGCACAGAGGGCCTGTGGGTCGGCCAGCGTGGCCCTGGAAGGGATGCCAGGACACCAGGCCCTGGTGTTGTGCCCAAGATTGTAAATCAGGGGAACCACCAAGGAGCCCACACCGATGCAAACTCCCGAGGGTTTCTTTACAAGCTGGAGCTTGGGTCTAATTGCACCCAGCACAGCGGAGCAGGGACGTGGGTCCCGAGACTAAGAGGAATAGCAGCTTTATAGGGGCCAGTGGCACATGGGATTCACAGAAAGTTGCAGGATCATGCCGGTCCACAAGCTGGTGGCTGATTGAATTATACCTTACCCTATAGTATCCAATTGAGCTGGCCTACTACTTTGGTCAGAATCGTCCCACAGTTTTGGGGGACACAAAGCAGGGTTACATTGTTATAAGCCGATTTCCGATTAGGGTGTGCCCAGGGCCTGACTAGGGTGGAGCAGCACCTTAAGCAATAAGCAGGTCATGTGGGGGTCATAGGGGAGATGGCGGGTGTAGCACAAAATGGAATCAGTTCTGCCCTGCTTGTCCAGGAGTAGGGGATTTTTGTTAACTTTCCTGGGTCCCACACTTGCAGCTCATGCACCTCGGCTATCCTGACCAGGTGGACTCAGCCTGCACACCTTGTGGTGCTGGATCTCTGACACCAGCGTGTGGAGGGCACCCTCCTTGCCCTAGTGAGTAGGGGCTGGGTGAGCATGGGGCTCACCACAAGGCCAGGCAGCACAGGGGACCGAGAACCCCAGCCCTCACCCCAACTCGACTCCCACACACAGGCAGCAACAGGGCTCTCCGCCATGGGCAGCTCCTCAGGATCTCCCCCAGGCAGCGCTGAGGTCTGGCTCCCTGATGGAGAGTCATCGGCGAGAAGAGAAGCAGCCTGTGCTCAGCGGGACCACCTGCTGGACATGGGAATTTGGCTGAGTCGGAACTTCAAGCTCAACTGACCCTCCAGAGGAAAGTCACTGCAGGAGCGAGCCCCAAGTAAGCAAGGAGAACCCAGCTATCTGCCCAGCGCCAGCACCAGAAATGATGTTGTGCCAACCATTTCGGCATTTGGGTGACCCAGCCAGAGGATCAGATACCTGCACGTGATATCTGCATGTGATAGACACACACACAACCCAAAACCAACAAAAGTCGGAATCCCCCAATGTTGTCAAACAGCAGTCGGATGGTTACATACACGACGCTGTGGTTCCCAATAGGATACATGGAAGACGCTATAAACCATGACTGCAGAGGTACTGGAGGCACGGAGATGTGCCTGCTGGGTTTCAAAAAGGAGCACAGAGAGGTTGGAAGCATCCTACGGACGGGGTGCCCCTCCTAGGAAAGGACACCAGGTCCCTGTGAAGGCTACAGATGGTGAAATCTGTCCTCCTCTCTTTCAGCTTCTGGTTTTCCTCCTCTTTTGTTCTTCCTAATTCTAGTTTAGCCTCCACCCTGCATCCAAGACAATGACCAAAGAGGCTTCGTTATGACATCGCGTCCTAAAGGAGGCTGAGCTCTGGCTACCGGGTTCAGAAATGGTCATTGCCTAGGTGTATGCTGATCCCCCGAAGTCGTGGCTTCACGGCTCTTCTCTCCCTGCAGAACGAGGGGAACCACAGGTCTTACAGTGAAAGACCCCCTCTTACACTGAGGCAGGACTATCCCTTGTGGAGGACGTCATCTGGGCTAAGTAGTACAAGCGGGGCGATCAAGAATAGATCGCAGGTGAGACATAAGCAAACACTTACCTTTGATGTCATGCTTTATTTGTTCATCCATTTATTATTTGTTAAATATTTTCATTTCATGTCCTCTCTATACCCAACATGGAGTTCAAACTCACAACTCTGAGATCAAGATCCCCCAACCAGGCCAGCCAATACCCCACTGCCATGTTTCATAACACTTTGCTTCCTTGCCTATCTCTGCATCGAACTGGAACATTAAGTCCTGGATGGGAAGCTTTAGTTACCTCCGAATCCTAGAACGTTCTCACTGTATCCCAATCCTAGATTTACATTTACCATTGAATAGCACTTTAAATAAATAGTAAAATAACTACTACAGTAAAGGAAATTATCCACTTTTCACGTGTGTGGGCCCTGCTCCCTGGGCTCCCAGGGAAGCTATGGTTTCTTTCACATTGATCAGGTCCAAATGACTCCACCACACCTCAGAGCGTGGGCTCAGTTTCTGCCCTGACACATGCAAGACCCCTGCTTCAATTAACATGTATCAATCAATCAAAGAGAGCCTGACCGGCTCAGTGTGGTTCGTAAGAACATGGGACTCTTGTTCTTGGGGTAGCAAGTTCTAGCCCCATGTTGGCTGTAGAGATTACAGAAAAATAAAATCTTAAAAAAATCAATCAGTTGATCTTGGAGAGACATAGCCCCGTATCCCACAAGGGCAGAGAGCTAACTGACGAATTTGGTCACAATATTATAAGCAGCACTGCACAAAAATTGAACTTTCAGAAGTCTCCTAGAGTGGGGGACACACCGGCCTTAAGCTGTTCAGGTGGAGAAGTGGGGGGCAGTCCCTGGAGCGACAGGGTGGGCTCAGGATCCCAAGGGTCCCAAGGATGGTGGCGCCAACTGTTCCCAGGCACAGGAGCAGGAACCCGGCTGAGAGCAGTGGGGCTCGGGCCAGCTGTCTGCCCTGTGTGGCCATAAGCTGCAAACCCCTGTGCAGTCATGGGGCCCAGTTCCTGGGACAGACCAGCAAAGGCCAGGAGTGGGAGGACACCCTCCCGGGCAGGAAGAGCACAGGTCTCCACCAGGGCAGCCCCTAAAATTTGGAGTTTTAAACTTCAGTCACTTGTCTGTGGGGAGGCTGAGAAAATTGAGGCCGTTCCACTTTAAATTCACGGTTAGCACAAGTACTGCTATCCCAGGACCCTGTGTATAAGAGCTAAAATTTACATTACTTCAGTTACAGGAAAAAAAGAAAAAAAATCTTACAGCTTAAGGTCCCAGAAAGCCCCATATTAGAATGAGAACAAAGCTCAATGCCCTTGAAGGCCTCATATCAAAATGCAAACAGAACTTGAGGAATTGCTCCAGCCCTTCTGGAGGACCCTGAGACCAGCCCTTAAAACTAAGCTAAAACCCACCTCGGGGTCCAAGTCCCTGCTCCGCTGTGTGGGCTATACTTGGACCCAAGCTCGAGTTTGTAAATCAAGCCTCGTGTGTTTGCATCGGTGTCGACTTGGACAATCTTGGGCACAACACCCCCAAGTTTTGGGCACTTGCAATCTTGGGCACAACACCCCCAAGTCCCCTCCCCACCTGGGCTGATACCCTGTCCCCTCCCACCCAGGCTGAACCTCAGGCACCTCCCGCCCACAGCGGCTCACCACAGCCCCTCACAGAGGTCCCACAGCCATGGTCGGCACTCTGGCCATCCCCGGCCTCCCAGGAGAAGAAAGGAGGTTTCAGCAGGACACACTCCTATGGTGGCCCCAGGGCTCCCTGCCCAGGATGGCAGCTGGTGACTGGCCGGTGTCTGTGTCCCTGACGCCGGCTCCTCCTCCCCGATTTTCCCGCAGGAAATGAAGGAGGAGGCCTCGTCTCCTCCAGGGACATCACGCAGATAGACATGGACATCAACAAGATGTTTGGCAGCCAAATCAAGTTTGGGGACTGCTAGAGGGTGGAGAGAGGCTGTTGAGTCAGGGGGCTTCTAGGCCCCGGGGGAGGTCCAGGGGCTTCTGGGTAGGAAACACGGGGCTTAAGAGGCCGGGGGAAGCAACAGCAGCCAGCAACACACCACTGTATGATTGGGTGCAGGGGATGACACCCGTGCCCCAACCCCCAGGACTTCGGGGTTGAGGGGGTCACTAGGTCGGTGCCTCTAGGGGTTTCCATGGGAGCTGAACCACACAGGGGCGAGGGATGACCCTTTGAGCAGCAGGGGGCTGCGGTGGGGCCCGTGGAGGGCAGTAACCGGACCTGCGGGCCAGGCGGCATGACCGTGGCTGGAGCAGGACACACATCGTTCCCATGAGGGTCGGACGGGTCAGGGTGACACCCACACTTGGTGTTTTATATATATCTAAATTCTATGCATTTAATTTGAGACAATTTGCAATTTGTAAACATACATAGTATGATGACCCCCAGATAATGTCCCCGGTCTAGCCAGCACCCTGCACTGACCACACGGGGCTCCAGGGTCAGGTGTCACAGCAAACCCCAGACTGGGATCGCCTTTATCTGTAGACGTATCCATGTGCGTCTGAGAGAAAGTGGATGCCTTGTGTCGGCAGGCCCCCATGTCATGCCCTCTTTCCCCACCCCCACACCATCCCCCTTCATCATCATCCCCAATAGCATCCCACCTATATCATCCCCCTCACACCGACACAGCCCCACACAATCCCCACCCACACTATTCCCTCCACCATCCCCCCTAAACCATCCCCCACACTCCACCACCATCATGCCCCTGCCCCCACAACATCCACCCCCACAGCATCTGTCCCCAGCAAGGACCCTGAGCAGCTGCCCCCTGTGGGACATACTCAACCTCACCGAGGTTCTCTGGATACCCTGCTCCCATCAGAAGACCGGGTTTCCCATAGAGTACCCAGGGGTTGCAGGAAGGAGGGAAGGCAGGGAGCCCCAGACAGGGTGGATGCAGGTGAGTGGTGCAGAGGACCCACTGTGCCCTGCCTCCACCCACTGTCCCTCCTGGAGGGCAGCACACCCTGCATAGGACACCAGCCCCCTACCCAGAGGGACATGGGCTGGCCTGGCCCCGGGATCTGTGGGGTTGGGGTGATTTCAGCCCCCCCCAGGCCCAACAGAAAGACTAATGGGATCCAGCCCCCCATGGCCCTGGCCAGCCCTGGATTCTGGCCCCAGGCTGAGAGAGCCCTCCCACAGCTGGATGTCGCCTTTTGGACCCTGGGTGTGCCCCACAGATCCAGGTCGCTGACCTAGGGCAGCCCTAGGAATCCCGGGACACCCAATGTTGGGGAGAGAAGGGGTAGGCCGGTGGGCCCCACCTGCACCCACACTAGGAGACAGGCTCCACCAGGTTCTGGGGCCCCAGGGCCCCGAGATCGGGGCCCAGCTACCCTGCGGGGAACAGTGCAGGAGCCCATGAGCTCAGGTCCAGCTCAGCTCTGCTGCCCTCAGAACCGTCTCTCTTGCTGAAACCTCAGGACACGTCCCCACCCGGAGTCCAAATATGCTCCCAGGTGGGGGACTCCAGCACTCGTCCCCACCCCACATGTGATTCTTGCCCTCCCCTAAAGGACAGAAAGGTCTCCCTCCCCAGGGGAAAGCACGTGCCCTCGGCTCTGAGCCCCATTGCTGTAGCTCATCAATAAACTGTTGTGGTGCAAAAATGCACAGCCAGCTCATTTATGTGTATCCCAGAACTCTGAGCAGAGGGCGTGGAGAGACCCCGAGAGAGGAGGAGGGGCTACATCCATGCCCCAAACAGCCCCTACAGTGGCGCTGCCAGTCACACCCAGCTGACATCCTCACATGCCTTCCAGGGGCTTCAGACGCCAGGGTCAGGCACCATAGACTTTACTGGGACTCAGCCTGTGCCCAGCAGGCCAGGAGGGGCTGGGACAGAGTGACAGCCACGGAGCCTCAAGGCACCAGTGTCTGTGGAAGAGACCTGGGTGGTCTGTGCTCTCTCTGTCCAGGGGGCCGGGGCTGGCTGGGTTCCAGGGCACTTCCTCCCCTCCCCGTATCCCCGTGCCTGTGTGCCTGGGGCACAGAGGACCTGCGGGGCGGTAGCGTGGCCCTGGAAGGGATGTCAGGACAACAGGCCCTTGTGTTGTGCCCAAGATTGCTAATCCAAGAAACCACCAAGGAACCCACACCGATGCAAACTCCCGAGGGTTTCTTTACAAGCTGGAGCTTGGGTCCAAGTGCACCAGACACAGAGGAGTAGGGATTTGGACCCCGAGACTAAGAGGTGTAGCAGCTTTATAGGAGCCAGTGGCACATGGGAATGCTGAAAGATGCGTAGTCATGTTTGTCCACACGCAGGTGGCTGATTGAATTACACTTTACCTTTTAGTATGGACTTGAACTGGCCTATAACTTTGGTCAGAATTGGCGCGCAGCTTTGTGTGGCACAATGCAGGGTTACATTGTGATGACCCGATTTCAGATTAGGGTGTGCCCAGCGGTTTGAGTCGGGTGGGGCAGCGCCTTAAGCCATAAGCAGGTCACATGGGGTCATAGGGGAGATGGCTGGTGGAGCACAAAATGGAATCAGTCCTGCTCTGCTTGTCCAGGGGTAAGGGATTTTTGTTAAATTTACTGGGTCCCACACTGCAGCTCACGCACGTGGGCCACCCTCACAAGGTGTACTCGGCGTGCACACCTTGTGGTGCTAGATCTCTCACACCAGTATGTGGAGAGCACCCTCCTCGCCTTAGTGAATAGGGGCTGGGTGAGCATGGGGCTCAGCCTGAAGGCCAGGCAGCACAGGGGACCAAAGAACCCCAGCCCCTTCCCCACCCAGACTCCCAAACACAGGCAGTCCCAGGGCTCCCCGCCATGAGGAGCTGGCTCCTCAGGAGCTCCCGCCAGGATGGCCCCGAGGTCTAGCTCCCTGCTGGAGAGGCATCAGGGAGAAGATAAGCAGTCAGCGCATGGCAGGACCCACTTCCGCACATGGGAATATGGACAAGCCAGACCTTCCAGCTCAGCCTGCCCGCCAGCGGAAAATCACTGCACGCGCGAGCCGTTGGTCTGCCATGAGAGCCTAGCTAGCCGCCCAACGCCAGCACCAGAAATGATGTTGTGCCAACCATTTCGGGATTTGGGTGACCCAGCCAGAGGATCCAATAGCTGCACGTGATAGCTACATGTGATAGACACACACACACCACACAATCAAGAAAAGTTGGAATCCACCAAATGTTGTCTAACAGCAGCCGGATGGTTACATACACGACGCTGTGGTCCCCAATAGGATACATGAAAGACGCAATAAACCATGACTGCAGAGGTTCTGGAGGCACAGAGATGTGCCTACTGGGTTCCAACAAGGAGCACAGAGGGGCAGGAAGCATCCTACGGAGGGGAGACCCCTCCTTGGAAAGGACATCATGTCCCTGTGAAGGCTACGGACGGTGAAATCTGTCCTCCGCTCTTTCAGCTTCTGGTTTACCTCCTAGATGCCATTTTCCTCAATCATAAGACCAAAAATTTATTTTATGTTTTTAAATTTCTTTTATTGGAGTCCAATTTGTATGAATTCTTGCTTCAGCAAGGGTGTCATTCAGGAGGAGAGGAGAGATAATGATTTTCCCAGACAGGCAAAATATAAAGGAGTTCATGACCACTTAACCAGTCCAGTAAGGAATTTTAAGAGGGACTCTTCTAGTGGGGGAAAAAAAGAGACCAAAAGCAACAACTCTAGAAAGGCCCAGAGTACGTCACCAGAAACACCAACTCTTCCGGTAACACAAAAGCACAAAGTTCATATCTTTGAATAATCACTCTGAATGCTGATAGACTAAATGCTCCAATCAAAAGATATAGGGTATCAGAGTGGCTAAAAACACAGGATCTGGGATGCCTGGGTGGCTCAAGGGGTTGAGCATCTGCCTTTGACTCAGGGTGTGATCCTGGAGTCTGGGATCGAGTCCCATATGGGGCTCCTGGTGGGGAGTCTGCTTCTCTCTCTCCCTAATTTTCGGCCTCTCTCTCTCTCTCATAAATAAAATCGTTATTAAAAAAACAAGATCCATCTGTATGCTGCCTACAAGATGCTCACCTTAGACCTATACACACCAGCAGATTGATAGTCAGGGGAGGGAAAATCATCTACCACGCTAATGGATATCAAACGAAAGCTGGAGGACCCATACTTATATCAGACAAACGAGATTTGAAACCAACACTGGGGGACACCTGGTGGCTCAGTGGTTGAGCATCTGCCTTCGGCTCAGGGTGTGATCCTGGGATCTCAGGATCGAGTCCCACATCGGACTCCCTTAGGGGAGCATGCCTCTCGCTATGCCTATGTTTCTGCCTCTGCTTCTCTGTGTATCTCTCATGAAAAAATAAATAAAATATTTAAATCTCAAAAAGGAAGAAAAATACTAAGAAGAGATGAAGAAGAACATTATTTCATAATTAAAAAGACACTCTATCAAGATCAAACAACTAAATATTTATGCTGCCAACATGGGAGTACCTAAATATAGAAACCAATTAACAACAAACATACAGGAAATCACTGGTAATAATACACTGATAGGGGATTTCAACACCCACTTATGACAATGGACCAATTGTCTAGCAGAATCAACAAGTGAACAATAGCCTTGACACACTGGACCACAGGAACTCAACAGATATAGTCAGAATATTCGATCCGAAAGCAGAATACACATTCCTTTCAATGGCACATGGGACATTCTCCAGAACAGACAATATCAAGGCCCACAAAACAGCTCTCAACAGGTACAACAGTTACAAGAAGGTTGATATCACACCCTGTACATTTTTGGACCACAACGCTATGAAACTTGAAGTCGACAGTAAGAAAAAAGTTGGACAGACCAAAAATATGTTGAGTTTATGATCATCCTACTAGAGAATGAATGGAGCAACCAGGAAATTAAAGAGGAAATATAAAACAAACGAAAATGAAAACATGTTTCTCCAAACCTCTGGGATGTACCAAAGGCAGTCCTAAGAGGGAAGTACATAGCAATACAGGCCTACCTCAAGAAACAAGAAGTCTCCAATACACATCGTAACCCTACACCTGAAGGAGCTGAAAAAGAAATAGCAAACATAGCCTAAAGCCTACAGAAGAAGGAAAAAAATAAAAATGAGAGCAGAAATAAACAATATAGGAAAAACAAAACAGTAGAATGGAAAAACAAAACTGAGAGCTGTTTCTTTAAAATAATTAATAAAATGGATCAAGCCCTAGCAAGCCTTATCAACGAGAAAAGAGAAAAGACCTAAATAAATAAAATCACAAATGAGAGAAGAGAAATCACTATCAACACCAGAAAAATAAGACAATTATAAGGGAATACTATGAAAGATTATACGCAAACAAACTGGGAGGCCTGAAAGAAATGGACAAATCCCTAGAAATGAGCAAATGAGCAGAACTGAAATAGGAAGTAATAGAAAGTGTGAACAGACCCATAACTAGCAAAGGAATTGAATCAGCAAGGCACCTGGATGCCTCAGTGGTTGAGCATGTGCTTTGGCTCAGGTCATGATCCCGGGGTCCTGGGGGATCAAGTCCCACATCAGGCTCCCCGAATGGAGCCTCATTTTCCCTCTGCTTATACCGCTGCCTCTCTGTGTCTCGCATGAATACATAAATAAAATCTTTAAAAAAGAGAACAAATACAAAGATGTGAAAGGACCTAAATAAAATCACAAATGAGAAAAGAGAAATAACAACCAACACTAGAGAAATATAAACGATTATAAGAGAACATTATGAAAAATTATATGCCAGGAACCTAGAACCTGGAAGAAATAGATCAATTCCTGGAAATATATAACATAGCAAAAATGAAAAAGGAAGAAATAAGAAACTTGGACAGATAACCAGCAAAGAAATTGAATCTGCAATCAAGAATCTCCCAACAGGAGATGCTTAGATCAATAGAACAGAATGGAAAGCCGAAACAAGATACAAACCTGTAACTCTATGATCCATTAATGGACAACAAGGCAGGAAGGAATATCCAATGGCACAAAGACAGTCTCTTCAACAAACCCTAACCCTGACCCCAGGATAAGAACAAATGGTGTTGGGAAAACCAGGCAGCCACATGCAGAAGAATCAAACTGGACCACTTTCTTACACCATATATATAAAAAATAAATTCAAAATGGATGAAAGACCTAACTGTGAGACCTGAAACCATACAAAGAAGAAAAGATAGGCAGCAAAGTCTTTGACATTGGCCATTGGATGTTCTTTCTAGATATGCCTCTGAGGTGAGGGAAACAAAAGCAAAAATCCTATTGGGACTTTATCAAATTGAAAAGCTTCCGCAAAGTGAAGGAAACCACCAAAGCTAAAAGGCAACATACAAAATGAAAGGAGATATTGGTAAACAACACATCCACTAAAGAGTTAGTATGCAAAACACATAAAGCAAATATAAATCTCAAGATCCTAAAAACAAATTATACAACTGGAGCTGGGCAGAAAAATGAATGGACTTTCTCTCTGAAAGACTGCCAGATGGCGACCAGACACAAGGAAAGACACTAAGCATCACCCATCATCAAGGAAATGCAAATCAAAACCACAATGATAGTTTACCTGACAGCCGTCATAATGGCTAATATTAACAACACAAGAAAAAACAGGTTTTAGTGAGGCTATGGAGAAGGGGTCGCTCCCTTACACTCCTGGTGGGCATGCGAAAAGAAGTAGCCACTGTGGAAAACTGTGGAGGGTCCTCTAGTAGTTAAAAATAGGTGATCCCTGGGTGGTGCAGTGGTTTGGTGCCTGTCTTTGGCCCAGGCCATGATCCTGGAGACCTGGGATCGAATCCCACGTTGGGCTCCCGGTGCATAAAGCCTGCTTCTCCCTCTGCCTGTGTCTCTGCCTGTCTCTCTCTCTCTCTGATGTGACTATCATAAATAAATAAAAATTTAAAAAATTTAATTTAAAAATTAAAAATTAAAAATTAAAAAAAGATCCATCAGTATGCTGCCTACTAGATGCTCACGTTAGACCTATAGAAACCGGGAGATTGAAAGTCAGGGGATGGAAAATCATCTATCACGCTAATGGTTATGAAAAGAAAGCTGGAGAACCCATACTTATATCAGACTAACTAGATTTGAAACCAAACCCTGGGGGACACCTTGTGGCTCAGTGGTTGAGCATCTGCCTTCAGCTCAGGGTGTGATCCTGGGATCCCAGGATCGAGTCCCATATTGGCATCCCTTTGGGGAGCCTGTCTCTCCCTCTGCCTATGTTTCTGCCTCTGCTTCTCTTTGTATCTCTCAAAAATAAATAAATAAAATAAATCTCAAAAAAGAAAGAACAAATACTGTAAGAAGAGATGAAGAAGGACATTATTTCATAATTAAAAAGACTCTCTATCAGGATCAAACAACTAAATATTTATGCTGCCAACATGGCAGTACCTAAATATGGAAACCATTTAACAACAAACATACAGGAACACACTGATAATAATACACTGACAGGGGATTTCAACACCCACTTATGGAAATGGACTGATTGTCTATGCAGAAAATCAACAGGGGAACAATAGCCTTGACACACTGGACCACAGGGACTCAACAGATATAGTCTGAACATTTCTTCCTAAAGCAGAATACACATACCATTCAAGTGCACATGGGACATTCTCCAGAACAGATCATATCATGGGCCACAAATCAGCCCTCAACAGGTACAACCGGCAAGAGAAAAAACAATAACCATATGATCCTCTCATTAGATGCAGAGAAAGCATTTGACAATATAGAGCATCCATTCCTGATCAAAACACTTCAGAGGGTAGGGATAGAGGGAACAATCCTCGACATCTTAAAAGCCATCTAGGAAAAGCCCACAGCAAATATCATTCTCAATGGGGCAGCACTGGGAGCCTTTCCCCTAAGATCAGGAACAAGACAGGGATGTCCACTCTCACCACTGCTATTCAACGTAGTATTGGAAGTCCTAGCCTCAGCAATCAGACAACAAAAAGACATTAAAGGCATTCAAATTGGCAAAGAAGAAGTCAAACTCTCCCTCTTCGCCAATGACATGATACTCTACATAGAAAACCCAAAACCCTCCCCGTGAAGATTGCTAGAACTCATACAGCAATTCGGTAGCGTGGCAGGATACAAAATCAATGCCCAGAAATCAATGGCATTTCTATACACTAACAATGAGACTGAAGAAAGAGAAATTAAGGAGTCAATCTCATTTACAATTGCACCCAAAAGCATAAGATACCTAGGAATAAACCTAACCAAGGAGATAAATGTTCTATACCTAAAAACTATAGAAAACTTCTGAAAGAAATTGAGGAATACACAAAGAGATGGAAAAATATTCCATGCTCATGGATTGGGAGAATTAATATTGTGAAAATGTCAATGTTACCCAGGCAATGTACACGTTTAATGCAATCCCTATCAAAGTACCATGGACTTTCTTCAGAGAGTTAGAACAAATTATTTTAAGATTTGTGTGGAATCAGAAAAGACCCCGAAAAGCCAGGGGAAGTTTATTTTATTTTATTTTTAATTTTTATTTATTTATGATAGTCACACACAGAGAGAGAGAGAGAGAGGCAAAGACACAGGCAGAGAGAGAAGCAGGCTCCATGCACAGGGAGCACTATGTGGGACTTGAACCCGGGTCTCCAGGATGGCACCCTGGGCCAAAGGCAGGCGGCAAACCGCTGCGCCACCCAGGGATCCCAAGCCAGGGGAATTTTTAAAAAGAAAACCATATCTGGGGGCATCACATGCCAGATTTCAGGTTGTACTACAAAGCTGTGGTCATCAAGACAGTGTGGTACTGGCACAAAAACACACATAGATCAATGGAACAGAATAGAGATCCCAGAAGTGGACCGTGAACTTTATGGTCAAGAAATATTCAATAAAGGAGGAAAGACTATCCATTGGAAGAAAGACAGTTTCTTCAATAGATGGTGCTGGGAAAATTGGACATCCACCTTCAGAAGAATGACACTAGACCACTCTCTTTCACCATAAAAAAAGATAAACTCAAAATGGA
This sequence comes from Canis lupus baileyi, assembly GCF_048164855.1. Lineage (NCBI taxonomy): Eukaryota > Metazoa > Chordata > Mammalia > Carnivora > Canidae > Canis > Canis lupus. Next base: position 33,176,876 of record NC_132872.1, on the reverse strand, counting down.
TGAAAGATCTAAATGTGAGACAAGAGTCCATCAAAATCATAGAGGAGAACACAGGCAACACCCGTTTTAAACTTGGCCACAGCAACTTCTTGCAAGGTACATCCATGAAGGCAAAAGAAACAAAAGCAAAAATGAACTATTGTGACTAAATCAAGATAAGAATATTTTGCACAGCAAAGGATACAGTCAACAAAACTAAAAGACAACCTACAGCATGGGAGAAGATATATGCAAAAGACGTTTTAGATAAAGGGTTAGTTTCCAAGATCTATAAAGAACTTCTTAAAATCAACACCAAAGAGACAAACAATCCAATCATGAAATGGGCAAAAGACAGGAAGAGAAATCTCACAGAGGAGGACGTTGACATGGCCAACATGCACATGAAAACATGGTCTGCATCACTTGCCCTTAGGGATATACAAATCAAAACCACAATGAGATAACACCTCACACCAGTGAGAATGGGGAAAATGAACAAGGCAGGGAACCACATATGTTGGAGAGGATGCGGACAAAAGGGAAGACTCTTACACTGCTGGTGGGAATGTGAACTGGTGCAGTCACTCTGGAAACCTGTGTGGAGGTTCCTCAAAGAGTTAAAAATAGACCTGCCTGACGACTCAGCAATTGCACTGTTAGGGATTCACCCCAAAGATTCAGATGCAATGAAATGCTGGGACACCTGCACGCCGATGTTTATAGCATAATGTCCACAATAGCCAACTGTGGCAGGAGCCTCGGTGTCCATCAAAAAATGAATGGATATAAATAATAGTGAAAGGGAAAATAAGGGAAGGGAGAAGAAATGTGTGGGAAATATCAGAAAGGGAGACAGAACGTAAAGACTGCTAACTCTGGGAAACGAACTAGGGGTGGTAGAAGGGGAGGAGGGCGGGGGGTGGGAGTGAATGGGTGACGGGCACTGGGTGTTATTCTGTATGTTAGTAAATTGAACACCAATAAAAAAAAATAAAAATAAAAAATAAAATAAAATAAAAAAAATGAATGGATAAAGAAGATGTGACTTATGTATACAATGGAATATTACTGAGACATTAGAAACGACAAATACTCAAGATTTGCTTCAACGTGAATGGAACTGGAGGGTATTATGCTGAGTGAAGTAAGTCAATCAGAGAAGGACAAACAGTGTGTATGTTCTCATTCCTTTGGAGAATATAAATAATACTGAAAGGGAATATAAGGGAATGGAGAAAAAACGTTTGGGAAATATCAGAAAAGGAGAGAGATCATAAAGACTCCTAACTCTGGGAAAAGAACTAGGGTTGCTGGAAGGGGAGGAGGGAGGGGGTGGGGGTGAATGGGTGACGGGCACTGAGGGGGACACTTGACAGGATGAGCACTGCGTCTTATTCTGTATGTTGGTCAATTGAACACAAATAAAAAATAAATTTATTTTTTAAAAAAGATCAAACAACTAAACATTTATGGTGCCAACATGGGAGTATCGAAATATAGAAACCAAGACTCCAATACACAACCCAACACTACACCTAAAGGAGCTGGAAAAGGAATAGGAAACAAAGCCTAAAGCCTACAGAAGAAGGGAAAAATAAAGATGAGAGCAGAAATAAACAATACAGAAACAACAAAACAGTAGAATGGAATAATGAAACTAAGAAATGGTTCTTCAAAATAACTAAGAAAGTGGATCAAGCCCTAGCCAGCCTTATCAACAAGAAAACAGAAAAGAACTAAATAAATAAAATCACAAAAGAGAGAAGAGTGATCACAATCAACACCAGAAAATAAGACAATTATAAGGGAATACTATGAAAGATTATACGCAAACAAACTGGGAGACCAGGAAGAATTGGAGAGATCCCTAGAAATGTGAAAACGAGCAAAACTGAAAGAGGAAGAAATAGAAAATGTGAGTAGACCCATTACAAGCAAAGGAATTCAATCAGAAAGGCACCTGGGTGCCTCAGTGTTTGAGCATCTGCTTTGGCTCACGTCATGATCCCGGGGTCCTGGGGAATCATGTCCCATATCAGGCTCCCTGCATGGAGCCTCATTTTCCACCTGCCTATACCCCTGCCTCTCTGAGTCTCCCATGAATACATAAATAAAATCTTTAAAAAAGAAAAAAGATAAAAAGATGAGAAAGGATCCAAATAAAATCACAAATGAGATAAGAGAAATAACAACTAACACTAGAGAAATACAAATGTTTATAAGAGAACATTATGAAAAATTATATGCCAGCAACCTAGAACCTGGAAGAAATAGATCAATTCCTGGAAATATATAACATAGCAAAAATGAAAAAGGAAGAAATAAGAAACTTGAACAGACAGATAACCAGCAACGAAATTGAATCAGGAATCAAGAATCTCCCAACAGGGGACGCTTAGATCAATAGAATAGAATGGAATGCCAAAACAAGATACAAACCTGTAACTCTATGATCCATTAATCGACAACAAGGCAGCAAGGAACATCCAATGGCACAAAGACAGTCTCTTCAACAAACCCTAACCCTGACCCCAGGATAAGAACAAATGGTGTTGGGAAAATCAGGCAGCCACATGCAGAAGAATGAAACTGGACCACTTTCTTACACAATATATATAAAAAATAAATTCAAAATGCATGAAAGACCTAAATGTGAGGCCTGAAACCATACAAAGAAGAAAAGATAGGCAACAACGTCTTTGACATTGGCCATTGGATCTTCTTTCTAGATATGCCTCTGAGTTGAGGGAAACAAAAGCAAAAATACTATTGGGACTTCGTCAAATTCAAAAGCTTCTGCAAAGTGAAAGAAACAACCAACGCTAAAAGGCAACATACAAAATGAAAGGAGATATTTGTAAACAACACATCCAATAAACAGTTAGTATGCAAAATACGTAAAGAAATATATATCTCAGCATCCTAAACACAAATTATCCAACTGCAGATGGGCAGAAGAAATGGACTTTGTCTCTGACAATACAACCAGATGGCCACCAGACATCGAAAGACACTCAGCGTCACCCATCATCAGGGAAATGGAAATGAAAACCACAATAAGATGTCACCTGACAGCCATCAGAATGGCTACAATTAACAACAGAAGAAACAACAGGTGTTGTTGAGGCTTTAGAGTAGAGGAAGCCCCCTTACACTCCTGGTGGGCATGCGAACAGGTGCAGCCACTGTGGAAAACACTGTGGGGGGTCCTCGAGAAGTTAAAAATAGGGAACCCTGTGTGGTACAGGGGTTTGCACCTGCCTTTGGCCCATGTCGCGATCCTGGAGACCCAGGATCGAATCCCATGTCGGACTCACAGTGCACGGAGCCTGCTTCTCCTTCTGCCTGTGTTTCTGCCTCTCTCTGTGTGACTATCATAAAAAAATTTTCAAAAAGAAGTTAAAAATAGAGATACCCTACGATTCCAAAATTGCAGAGCTACGTATTTACCCCGAGGATACAAAAGTCGTTTAGTAGATTCCAAGTGGGACACGCAGCCCATTGTTTGTAGCAGCGTTATCAACAACAGCCAAACTGTGGATACAGCCCAGATGTCCATCGACTGATGAATGGGCACAGACGATGTGGTAAATATACCCACTGCGACATCACTGGGTCATCAGAAGGAATGAAATGAAGCCATTTACAATGACGTGGGAGAAGTGGAAAGACTTATGCTTAATGAACTCAGTCAGTCAGAGAAAGATACCAAATACCATACAATTGCATTTACATGTAAATTTTAAGAAACCAGACAAACTGGCAAAGGGGCAAAGGGGGGATGAGACAAGCAAACAAAAAAAAATATACTCTTAACCACAGAGAATAAACTAATAAATACCAGAGGAAGGTGATGGGGATGGGGAATCAGGGGATGGGGATAGTGGAGGGCACCTGTGGCCAGTACCAGGCGTTGTATCCAAGGGTTGAATCACTATGTGGTAAACCTGAAACTATATCATTCTGTGTATACAAACAGGAATTCAAGTAAAACTAAAATAAGAATAGGTAGTATTGATGAAACATGTATGCACTAGAGATAAAATCAGAAAGGCAACTGAAAAATCCAAATAAAGTCTTTAGAGCCACAAATCCCCTCCTTAGCTCAGCTCAGGAGAAGCATGCCATGTCTATTCTCACCCCAGCATATTCTCAGACCATAATGCCTTGAAATTAGAACTAAATCAGAACAAAAAACAAAAAAAAACAAAAAAAACAAAAAAACAAAACAAAAAAACAAAAAAAAAAACAAAAAAAAAAAAACAAAAAAAAAATAAATCAGAACAAAAAGTTTGGAAGGACCTCAAACACGTGGAGGCTAAGGACCATCCTGCTAAAAGATGAAAGGGTCAATCAGGAAATTAAGGAAGAATTAAAAAGATTCATGGAAATTAATGAGAATGAAGATACAACCGTTCAAAATGTTTGGGATGCAGCCAAAGCAGTCCTAAGGGGGAAATACATCGCAATACAACCATCCATTCAAAAACTGGAAAGAACTCAAATACAAAAGCTAACCTTACACATAAAGGAGCTAGAGAAAAACCAGCAAATAGATCCTACACCGAGGAGAAGGGAGTTAATAAAGATTCGAGCAGAACTCAACGAAATCGAGACCAGAAGAACTGTGGAACAGACCAACAGAACCAGGAGTTGGTTCTTTGAAAGAATTAATAAGATAGATAAACCATTAGCCAGCCTTATTAAAAAGAAGAGAGAGAAGACTCAAATTAATAAAATCATGAATGAGAAAGGAGAGATCACTACCAACACCAAGGAAATACAAACGATTTTAAAAACATATTATGAACAGCTATACGCCAATAAATTAGGCAATCTAGAAGAAATGGACGCATTCCTGGAAAGCCACAAACTACCAAAACTGGAACAGGAAGAAATAGAAAACCTTAACAGGCCAATAACAAGGGAGGAAATTGAAGCAGTCATCAAAAACCTCCCAAGACACAAAAGTCCAGGGCCAGATGGCTTCCCAGGGGAATTCTATCAAACGTTTAAAGAAGAAACCATACCTATTCTCCTCAAGCTGTTTGGAAAGATAGAAAGAGATGGAGTACTTCCAAATTCGTTCTATGAGGCCAGCATCACCTTAATTCCAAAACCAGACAAAGACCCCACCAAAAAGGAGAATTACAGATTCTCTGGGGAGGCCAGTGACTTGGTGGAGTCAGGCTATCTTTGAACCCAAAACCTAAATAGAGTGCATAAAACTAAACGGCCCAAGATGCTAGTAGTCTCAGTGCAGCACATGCCAAGACCCAAACTCTAACCATTCACAGACATAACCCTAACCCTACATTTAATCCTAATGTTAACCTAACCTTTAAATAAGACCCATCACTAATCGAAAAACAAACACAAACCCCAAGACCAAAACACATTCACTGAACCTTCCTGCCAAACCTCAACCTAACTCCTAAACCTATTCTAAACCCTTAACCCTGACCCCTACCTTAAATCTAACCCTAACCCTAACCTCTAAACTTAACTTAATGTACTCAAATCCTTTTCCTGACCTTAACCTGTACCCTAAACCTAACCCTCTAATACTAATCCTATCTCATACCCCAAACTTTACCCTAACCCGTACCCTAAAACTAACCCCTAGCCCACTACCAAAACGTATCTCTTACCCTGTTCCAAAACCGTACCCTGACCCTGACCCAGACCTGTCCCTAACCCTAACCAAGCAATAACCCTAACCCTAGTCCTCACCCCTATCCCAACCCTAACCCTCGCCCTAATTCTAAACCTAGCCCTAACTATAACCCTAACCCCTCACCCTAAACCCTAACCCTAACTCACACCCTAACACCTAACCCTAACTACAAACCTAAGCCCAACCCTTACTCTAACCATCACCCTAACCCCAACTCCTAACCTCCTGCCCTAAACCCTGGAGCCTAAACCCTAACCCTAACAGTAAATCCTGTCCCTTACCCTAACCCCCATCCTAACTGTTAACTACTGACCATTACCCTTATGCCTCACCTAACTTCTAATCTGTAACCATAAGCATAATCACTAACACCTAACATATAACCTAAGGCTAACCACCAACTGCCTCCCCTCCCCTAACCCTACCATTCATTCTATCCTTTCACTTACCCTGTGGTTCTGAGGAGTCCCTTCTGATGTAGACGTGACCCCAATGGCTCCTCCAGAGTCCTCCAGTGGGTCCAAGCGAGCCGGGCTCCTGTGAGTGTGGACATGGCCCAACGTGTTCCTGAGTCATAGTCAGCAGGTCCTGAGGACGCCGGGTCTCAGGTCATTGTGGACTATGTCTCACATCCTCTGGAAGCCTCACAGCAGGTCCTCAGGAAGCCGGGGGCTCCTGTCAGTCTGGACATGGCCCCACGTCCCCTAGAAAACTCACCGCGGGTCCTGAGGGGGCTGTGGGCTCCTGTCAGCATAGACGCAGCCCCATATGTCCTGAAGCCAAAGTGCTGGTCTTGAGGAGGACGGGGTTCCTGTCAGGGTTGACATGTCCCCACATTTTCCTCAAGCCTCACCATAAGACCTGAGGAGGCTCGGGGCTCCTGTCAGCATGGATGTGGCCCATAATCTTCCCAAACCTTCACAGTGGGTTCTGAGAAGGCTGGAGAATCCTGTCAGTGTGGATGTGGCACCCACATTTTTCTTAGGTCTCACCACAGGCCCTGACAAGGCTGGGGTCTTCTGTCCCCATGGACGCATCCCCATATTTCCCCAAGTCTACAACGGGGGTCCTGAGGAAGTCACCGTCCTGTTGTGTCCATGTGGCCCCAAGTCCTCCTGAAGTGTCACCAAGGGTTCTGAGGAGGCCGGGGCTCCTGTAACCATGAATGCAGCCCCCAGCTTCCAGAAGCCTCAACTTATGTCCTGAGGGGCCTGGGAGCTCCTGCCAGAGTGAATGTCGCACCACATCTTCCTGAAGCCTCCCCGCAGGTCCTGAGGTGGCTCAGGGGCTCCTGTCAGTGTAGATGCGGGCCCATATCTTCCTGAAGCCTCCCCGGGGGTCTTGAGGCTGCTGAGGGGCTCCTGTCAGTGTGGATGCGGGCCCACAATTTTCTGAAACCTCCCTGCGGGTCCTGAGGTGGCTCAGGGCTCCTGTCAGTGTGGACGTCGGCCTACATCTTCTTGAAGACTCCCCGCTGGTCCTGAGGCAGCCCAGGGGATCCTGTCAGGGTGGATGCGGGCCCACATCTTCCTAAAGCCTCACCGCGGGTCCTGAGGAGACTGGGGCTCCTGTCAGCATGAACGCGACCCAATTTCCCCCTGGAGACTTCCTGCGGGTCCTGTGGAGTCTGCAGCTCATCAGCGTAGATGCGTCCCCACGTCCTCCTCAGGCCTCCCCAGCACAGGCTGGCTCCTGTTAGTGCAGGCAGAGGAGGCCTACTGCACATGCCTGCCCATGGGAGGGGCCTGGCTTGGGCGCACCCTGTGGGACACTCAGGCGCTGCAGGAGGCTGTGCAGGAGGCTGTGCTGGAGGCACCGGGTGCTCCATGGGCCCACCTGCCTCCTTTCAGCGTCCAGCTGGGGCCTGTTATTTTCGGAAACATCTCACTGAAAAGGAGCCCAACACCCGGCTTCCCCAGAAATATTTAAGGACAAGGAATTGGAGCCCACAGGTTGTGAAATGAAATGTGGACCAGACTTTTACCACGTCCTGCAAAACTCACTCAACCCTCTTCCACTGTGGGCGGGACCGTGGGTTCATGCAGCCGCCCTGGAAACAGTGTGGAGGCCCCTCAGGAAGTTACAAATAGAGCCGCCCTGTGACCAGCAGGTGAACGGCCTGGAGCTCACTCCGAAGATACAGATGCAGTGAGACTTGGGACACCTGCACCCCAATGTCCACTGCAGCTGGGTCCACAGTAGCCACAGTGTGGGAGGAGACTCGGTGCCCTGTGGCAGATGATGGATAAAGAGAATGGGAGATAGATGATGGTCATAGAGAGAGGAATGGTACTCAGCTATCAAAGAGAAGGAAATCTTGCCATTTGCAATGATGTGGATAGAACTAAAGGGAAAATGTTAAGTGAAGTAAGTCACTCGGGAAAGAGAATGACCGTGTGGTGTCATTCATAGGTAGAATTAAAGAAGCAAAGCAGATGAACATCAGTGAAGGGAAGGAGAAACAAATAAGATCAAAACAGATGCAGGAAATACAGACTCTTAATGATATGAAACGAACTGAGGGTCGCTGGAGGGGTGGGGGCATAACGGGGGAAATAGGAAAGTGCTGAGTCTCACTCTGTCCTGCTTCTCCAATACTGGTTTGCTGTCAGGGGTTATTTGTTGAGGAGGATGGATGTTATGGGTTTTTTTTCCTATTTCTAAGGTCTGCCACCATGATTTTGATAGGAATGACAGTGAAACTGAGGGTGGCTTCAGGAACTGTGGACATTTTCACAAGATGAGGCTCCCACCCCACGAGCCCAGGACGGCCTCCCAGAGCCTGGTATGGCTCAGTGCACCAGTCTTGTGCTCCTTTGGTTCAGTCTCATTATTTATTCTCCTTGATGCTCCTGAGAAGGCCTTCACATCCTTCCTTTCCTTCCTGAGTGCTCATTGTCAGGACACAGCAAGGCTACTCTGCTCTGTAGGGTCAGTTTGTGTCCGTGACTTTACTGAACTCACTCCTTAGTTCTAACAGGTTTTGGTGGAGGCCCTGGGGTTGCCTGTTTCTAGTTCTGCATCTTCAGCATATAGGGACAGTGTGACGTCCCCCTTCCATGTGTGGAACATTTGCTGTTTACAGCTTAATGTTAGAAAGCCCCACAATTGAATCAAAACTGAGCCCAGGCCAAGGGCAGGAAGCCCCTATTAGAATGAGAACAGAGCTCAATGCCCTTGAAGGCCCCATATCAAAATGTAAACAGAACTTGAGGAATTGCTCCAGCCCTTCTGGAGGTCCCCGAGACCAGCCCTTAAAACTAAGCTAAAACCCACCTCAGGGTCCAAGTCCATGCTCCACTTGTTGGGTACACTTGGACACAAGCTCGAGGTGGTAAATAAACCCTCGTGTGTTTGCATCACTGTTGGCTTCTCGGAGGTTTCTCGGATTCGCAATCTTGGGCACAACAGTCTGAGATAAAAAAAGAAAACCAAAAGAAGCTCGGACGCCTGTCGAGTGAACGCAGGATTCTGAGAGAATTGGCGGAGACCCGGGGACTTGAGGGATCTACTGTGGAGGCCCCTGCAAACTGGGGGGCAGTATGTTCAGCCCCAGAGCCAGAGGACCCAGAGACCCCACCCGCATCCCGCCCATCTGGGCCTGGTCTGAGGGAGCAGCACAGCGCCCCCCACTGGAGGCCAGAGGCGCTGAGGCCCACCCCGCCTCTGACCCCACTGATGCATCTCCCAGGCAGATGTGCACCTGACAATCAGCGCCATGGCCAATCCCCACACCCTGCACAGACCACTCACTGCCACTAAGGTGTCGGACCACAGAGGTTGCAGAGCTTCAGCTCTGCTTGGAAAGTAGGGTCTAGCTTCCTTTGAACTTTGTGCTTTACTTTCATTTATTTTCTTTGATTCTATTTTATAAATTGCCTTATTTTAATTTTTATGTATGTACCTTATATATTTCTCATTTTTAGTTTCATGGTACTTTAATTGTGTTTCTTATTTTGGTATTTAGAATCTTTTAACAACCAGGCAAAAATAATCTGGTAGTTTTTTTGGGGAGGTCACTTGTTATTGTTTTTCTTGGTTTTTCTTTTTCTTCCATCTTTCTTTTCTGGAAAAAATAATGAGATGGAGAAATTCACCTCCATAAAATAATATGAGGTAATACTCACAACCAGGAAGTCCATCAAGTCCATCAAGTCTCTCTGTGACTATCACAAAAAAATAAAAATTAAAAAAAATAGACACCATATTGCAAGGGCATTTAAAATTAGCAATGTATAACATTTATTTCCTTGACATTTGAGTTCCAAAGAGTTCATAGTGTTTCAGTGTCAGTTGAAACAGGGGAAGAATCTCAGGGAAGAATCCGTCACTTAATAATAGGACCATTGGTACTAATGTCTCTCAATTATTTCCAAATCCATAAAGATTCATTTCCTGATGAATGACTGAGCTGTGAAGAAATAGATGAGAAAGCCTCATCCCTCTGAATTACTTGTGTCAGAATATTTTAACCATAGTACTACGGATAGTAAATTATCCTTATTAACAGGAAATACATCTCAGATTAAAATCTGAGAAATCAGATGGGCAGAGAAAAAATGCTTTAAATCACTCCTCAAGTTTTATTTTTTTTCAATTTTTTAAATTTATTTATGATAGTCACAGAGAGAAAGAGAGAGAGAGAGAGAGGCAGAGGGAGAAGCAGGCTCCATGCACCGGGAGCCTGATATGGGATTCGATCCCGGGTCTCTAGGATCGCGCTCTGGGCCAAAGGCAGGCACCAAACCGCTGCGCCACCCAGGGATCCCGCTCCTCAAGTTTTAAAGACAAAGGAGAACTTTTCTATGTACAAAGTCAGTTGTCAAGATACCTTAGGGAATAAGATTCTGCAGCATCGAATCCTGCTGCACTGCCGGGACGCCCGTGCCCCAGGTCTTCCTGATCCCAAATCCCTGGGCGTGTCCCCGAACACAGGCTGCCAGGCTGAGGTCATTTGCAATTTCTCTTTTAGGAGCTCCAGGGAGGGGGGCATGAGCTAGATAGGACAGGATAGGATGCGTGGAGGCCGAGAACATTACGGCCATTCTACTTTAAGTTCAGTATTAGCACACGTCCAAAACTAAGCTAAAATCCTCCTCGGGGTCCAAGTCCCTGCTCCACTGTGTGGGGTATACCTGGACCCTTGCTTGAGTTTGTAAAACAACCCACGTGTGTTTGCATAAGTGTTGGCTCCTTAGTGGTTTCTCGGATTCGCAATCTTGGACACAACAGCCGCATGACCCCTCCCCACCTGGACTGACCTCCTGTCCCCTCCCACCCAGGCTGACCCTCAGTCACCTCCCACCCACCACAGCTGGGCACAGACACTCACACAGTTCCACGGGCACGGTGGGCACTCCCGCCATCCCTGGACTCCCAGGGGATGGAAGGAGGTTTCGGCAGGACACACTCCCATGGTGGCCCCAGGGCTCCCTGCCCAGGAGAGCACCTGGTGACAGGTCGGGGTTTGTATCCCTGATGCCAATTCCTCCTCCCAGGTTTTCCCGCAGGAAATGAAAGAGGAGGACCTGGTCTCCTCCAGGGACATCACGCAGGTGGACCTGGACGTCAACAGGACGTTCAGCAGTCACATCATATTTTGGGACTACTACGGGGTAGGGTGAGGTTGAGGGGCCAGGGGGGATCAGGACCCAGTGGAGGACCGGGGGTATCTGGGTAGGGAAAACGGGGCTTCTGAGTCAGGGGGCAGAACAGAAGCCAACAACACAACGCTCCATGGTAGGGTGTTGGGGATGACCTCTGTGCCCCCACCTCCGGGGCCTCGGACATAAGGAGGACACTAGGATGGGGTCTCCAGGGCTTGCCATGGGAGCTGAACCCCAAAGGGGAGAGGGACGGTCCTCTGATTAGCAGGGGATGGGGTGGGGGACGTGGGGGGTAGGAAATGGATCTGGGTGCCAGGAGGCATGGCCACGGCTGGAGCAGGATACACATCGATTCCATGAGGGTCAGACGGGTCAGAGTGACACCCACTCTCGGTGATTTATATATTTCTAAGTTCTATGCATTTAATTTGAGACATTTTGCAATTTGAAAACACACATAGTATGATGAACCCCAGTTAATCAACCCCGGTCCAGCCCGGGTCCTGCAATGACCACACCCCGACCCAGGGGCAGGTGTCACAGCAAACCCCAGACTGGAGTTGCCTTAAGTGTAGACATCTCCTTGTACATCTTAGAGGAAGGGGATGCCCTGTGTCCGCAGGCCGCCCATGACATCCCCCTCATTCCCCACTCCCACTCCATCCCCCTACATCATCATTCCCCATGGCATCCTACCTACACCATCCCCCTCAAACCCACAGAGCCCCACACAATCCCCACCCACACTATACCCCAAGACCATGTCCCCACACCATCCACCCACACACCATCAGCCCCCATCAAGGACCCGGTGCAGGTGCCCCCTGTGGGACATGCTCAGCCTCCCCGGGGATCTCTCGATACCCTGCTCCCATCAGAAGCCCAGGGGTCCCATAGAGTACCCAGGGGTTGCAGGGAGGAGCGAAGACAAGGGGCCCCCGACAGGGTGTGTGCAGGTGAGTGGTGCAGAGGATGCACTGTCCCTCCTGGAGGGCGGCACACCCTTCAAAGGACACCAGCCCATAACCCAGGGGGATCTGGGCTGGCCTGAGCCCAGGCTCTGTGAAGGTGGGGGTGATTTCAGACCCCGCCTCAGGCCCAAAAAAAGACTAATGGGATCCAGCCCCCCATGGCCCTCTCTAGCCCTGGATTCTGACCCTACACTGAACGAGCCTTCTCACAGCTGGATGTGGCCTCCTGGGCCCTGGGGGTGCCACGCAGATCCAGGTCGCTGACCTAGGGCAGCCCTGGGGATCCCAGGACACCCAAGGTTGGGGAGAGCAGAGGTAGGACGGTGGACCCTACCCACACCCACACCAGAAGGCAGAATCCTCCAGGTGCTGGGGCCACAGGGACCCCACGACCGGGGTCCACCTGCCCTGCGGGGACCCAGTAAAAGAACCCATGAGCTGCAGGTCAAGGTCAGCTCTGCTGTCCTCACAACCATCTCTCACTCATGCTGAAACCTCAGGACACACACCCCCACCGGAGTCCACACATGCTCCCCAGTGGGGTACTCCAGCACTTGCCCGCCCACCCATGTGATTCTTGTCCTCCCCTAAAGGACAAAATGGTCTCCCTTCCCAGGGGAAGGCATGCACCCTCGGCTCTGAGCCCATTTGCTGTAGAATGTCAATAAAGTATTGTGGTGTGAAAATGCACAGCCAGCCTGTTTCTGTGTCTCCCAGAACTCTGTGTATGGGGCGTAGAGAGACCCCCAGAGAGGAGGAGGGGGCACCACCCAGGCCCCAACAGCCCCTGCATGGGCACTGCAAGGCACAGCTGATGTCCCCACGTGCCTTCCAGGGGCGGCCAGATGCCAGGGTCAGGACCCCACAGACTATACTGAGACTCAGCCTGTGCCCCATGGGCCAGGAGGGCCTGGGACAGAGTGACAGCCAGGGAGCCTCAGGTCACCAGGGTCTGTGAAAAGCGACCTGGAGGGTCTGTGCTCCCTCTGTCCAGGGGGCCGAGGCTGGCCCTGTTCCGGGGCACGTACTCCCCTCCCTGCATCCCCGGGCCAGTGTGCCTAGGGCACTGAAGGCCTGTGGGGCGCTCAGAGTGGCCCTGGAAGGGATGTCAGGACAGCAGGCCCTTGTGTTGTTCCCAAGACTGTGAATGTGAGAAACTACCGATGAGCTGACACCGATGCAAACTCCTGAGGGTTTCTCTACAAGCTGTAGCTTGGGTCCAAGTGCACCTGACACAGTGGAGCAAGGACTTGGACCCCGAGACTAAGAGGCATAGCAGCTTTATAGGGGCAGTGGACCGTGGGATATGCAGAAATTTGCACAGTCATGTTGGTCCACACACAAGAGGCTGATTGAATTACACCTTACCCTATAGTATCTACTTGAGTTGGCCTATTTGGTCAGAATTGGCTCACATTTTTGGGGGGCACAAAGCAGGGTTACATTGTTATGAGACGATTTCCAATTAGGGTTTGCCCAGCAGTTTGACTCGGGTGGGGCAGTGCCTTAAGCCATAAGCAGGTCATGTGGGGGTCATAGGGGAGGTGGCGGGTGTAGCACAAAATGGAATCAGTCCTGCGCTGCTTGTCCTGGGGTAGGGGATTTTTATTAAATTTCCTGTGTCCCAACTTGCAGCTCACCCACCTGGGCAATGCTCACCAGGTGGACAGACCGTGCACACCTTGTGATGCTGGATCTCTCACACCAGCATGTGGAGGGCACCCTCCTTGCCCTAGTGAGTAGGGGCTGGGTGAACATGGGGCTCGGCCTGAAAGCCAGGCAGCACAGGGGACCAAAGAAACCCAGCCCCGTTCCCACCCCGACCTCCACACACAGGCCGCCCCAGGGTTCTCCGCCATGGGTACCCGACTCCTCAGGAGCTCCCCCCAGGGTTGCCCTGAGGTCTGACTCCCTTCTGGAGAGGCATCGGCGAGAATAGAAGCAGCCGGCGCTCGGCGAGACACACTGTCGGACATGGTAATTTGGCCGAGCCAGTCCTTCGACCTCAGCTGAACCTCCAGCTGAAATTCACTACAGGAGTGAGCCCCGGGTCAGCCAGGAGAGCCCAGCTAGCCACCCAGCGCCAGCACCAGAAATGATGTTGTACCAACCATTTCGGTGTTTGGGTTACCCAGCCAGAGGATCCGATAGCTACACGTCATAGATTCATGTGATAGACACACACACCCCCAACAATGAACAAAAGTCAGAATCACCCCAATGCTGTCAAACAGCAGCTGGATGGTTACATACATGACACCGTGGTCCCCAATAGGATACATGGAAGATGCTATAAACCACGACTGCAGAGGTGCTAGAGGCACGGAGATGTTCCTGCTGGGTTCCAAAAAGAAGCGCAGAGGGGCAGGAAGCATCCTACGGGGGGAGGGGGCCCTCAGGAAAGGACACCAGGTCCCAGTGAAGGCTAAGGATGGTGAAATCTGTCCTCCTCCCTTTCAGCTTCTCGTTTTCCTCCTAAATGCCATTTTCCTCAGTCATACGAGCAAAAATTTATTTTATGTTTTTAACTTTCTTTTTATTGGATCCAATTTGTATGAATTATTTCTTCAGGAAGTGTGTCACTCAAGAGAGAAGTAGAGAGAAAGATTTTCCCTGACAGGCAAAGTATAAAGGAGTTCATGACCGCTAAACCAGTCCAGTAAACAATTTTAAGAGGGACTCTTCTAGTGGGGGAAAAAAAGATACCAAAAGCAACAAAGACTAGAAAGGACCAGAGAACGTCACCAGAAACACCAACTCTACCACTAACAACAAAGCACAAGTTCATATCTTTGAATAAGCACTCTGAATGCTGATACTAAATGCTCCAATCAAAAGATATAGGGTGTCAGAGTGGCTTAAAAAACAGGATCCGGGATGCCTGGGTGGCTCAGGGGTTGAGCCTCTGCCTTTGACTCAGGGTGTGATCCTGGAGTCTGGGATCGCGTCCCATATTGTGCTCCTGGTGAGGAGCATGCTTCTCTCTCTGCCTAATTTTCTGCCTCTCTCTCTCTCTCCTCTCTCTCTCTCATGCTCTCAAAAATAAAATTGTTATTAAAAAGGATCTCTGGGTGGCGCAGCGGTTTGGCGCCTGCCTTTGGCCTAGGGCACAATCCGGGAGACCCTGGATCGAATCCCACGTTGGGCTCCCGGCGCATGGAGCCTGCTTCTCCCTCTGCCTGTGTCTCTGCCTCTCTCTCTCTCTCTGTGACTATCATAAATAAATAAAAAAAAATTGTTATTAAAAAATCAAGATCCAAAAGTATGCTGCCTACTAGAGGCTAACCTTAGACCTATAGACACCAGCAGTTTGAAAGTCAGGGGATGGAAAATCATCTATCACGCTAATGGTTATGAAAAGAAAGCTGGAGGAACAATACTTATATTAGACAAACTAGATTTGAAACCAAACCCTGGGGGACACCTGGTGGCTCAGTGGTTGAGCATCTGCCTTCAGCTCAGGGTGTGTTCCTGGGATCCTAGGCTCGAGTCCCATATTGGCATCCCTTTGGGGAGCCTGTCTCTCCCTCTGCTATGTTTCTGCCTCTGCTCCTCTGTGTATCTCTCATGTATAAATAAATGAAATATTTAAATCTCAAAAAGAAAGAACAAATACTGTAAGAAGAGATGAAGGAGGGCATTATTTCATAATTAAAAAGACTCTCTATCAGGATCAAACAACTAAATATTTATGCTGCCAACATGGGAGTACCTAAATATGGAACCCAATTACCAATAAACGTACAGGAACTCACTGATAATGATACAATGACAGGGGATTTTAACACCTACCCAGTAATGGCAATGGACTGATCTTCTATGCAGAAAATCAACAGGGGAACAATAGCCTAGACACACTGGGCCACAGGGACTCAACAGATATAGTCTGAACATTTCTTCCTAAAGCAGAATACACATTCAAGTGCACATGGGACATTCTCCAGAACAGATCATATCATGGCCACAAATCAGCCCTCAACAGGTACAACAGGTACTAGAAGGTTGATATCACACCCTGTACCTTTTCGGACCATGACGCTATGAAACTCGAAGTCAACAGTAAGAAAAAATTTGGACAGACCAAAAATACGTGGAGATTATGAACATCCTACTAGAGAATGAATGGAGCAAACAGGAAATTAAAGAGGAAATTTAAAACAAATGAAAATGAAAATATGTTTCTCCAAAACTCTGGGATGTAGAAAAGGCAGTCCAAAGAGGAAAGTACATAGCAATACAAGCCTACCTCAAGAAACAAGAAGTATCCAATACACAGTTAACCCTACACCTAAAGGAGCTGGAAAAGGAATAGCAAACAAATCTGAAAGCCTAGAGGAGAAGGGAAAAAATAAAGATGAGAGCAAAAATAAACAATACAGAAATAAAAAAACATTAGAATGGAATAACAAAACTAAGAGCTATTTCTTCAAAATAATTAATAAAATGGATCAAACCCTATGCAGCCTTAGGAATGAGAAAAGAGAAAAGAACTAAATGAATAAAATCACAAAAGAGAGGAGAGTGATCACAATCAACACCAGAAAAATAAGACAATTATAAGGGAATACTATGAAAGATTATATGCTAACAAACTGGGATACCTGGAAGAAATGGACAAATCCCTAGAAATGTGCAAACGAGCAAAACTGAAATAGGAAGAAATAGAAAATATAAACAGACCCATAACTAGCAAAGGAATTGAATCAGCAAGGCACCTGGGTGCCTCAGTGGTTGAGCATGTGCTTTGGCTCAGGTCATGATCCCAGGATCCTGGTGGATCAAGTCCCACATCAGCCTCCCCACATGGAGCCTCATTTTTCCTCTGCCTATACCTCTGCCTCTCTGCATCTTGCATGAATCCATAAATAAAATCTTTAAAAAAGAAAAAAGATAAAAAGATGAGAAAGGACCCAAATAAAATCACACTTGAGAAAAGAAAAATAACAACAAACACTACAGAAATACAAACGATAATAAGAGAATATGATGAAAAAGTATATGCCAGCAACCTAGAAGCTAGAAGAAATAGATCAATTCCTGGAAATGTATAACATAGCAAAAAGGAGAAATGAAGAAATAAGAAACTTGAACAGACAGATAACCAGCAAAGATATTGAATCAGCACTCAAGAATCTCCCAACAGTGGGGGTTGTTTACCCCGTGAGGCCGCAGAAGGAACAGCCCCAGTGGCGGGGCAGCTCTGGAAACCTGGATTCAGCTCCGGCAGGAACTCCGTCTGCAGGGCCTGGAGGCTCCGGGGCGGGGCCGCTGATGTGCTCAGCTGGGGCAGGAGCGTCCTTGCTGAGTGAAGTAAGTCAGTCGGAGAAGGACAAACATTATATGTTCTCATTCATTTGGGGAATATAAATAATAGTGAAAGGGAAAATAAGGGAAGGGAGAAGAAATGGGAGGGAAATATCAGAAAGGGAGACAGAACGTAAAGACTGCTAACTCTGGGAAACGAACTAGGGGTGGTAGAAGGGGAGGAGGGCGGGGGGTGGGAGTGAATGGGTGACGGGCACTGGGTGTTATTCTGTATGTTAGTAAATTGACACCAATAAAAAAAAAAAAAAGAATCTCCCAACAGGAGACGCTTAGATCAATAGAACAGAATGCAAAGCCGAAACAAGATACAAACCTGTAACTCTATGATCCATTAATCGACAACAAGACAGGAAGGAATATCCAATGGCACAAAGACAGTCTCTTCAATAAACCCTAACCTGACCCCAGGATAAGAACAAATGGTGTTGGGAAAACCAGGCAGCCACATGCAGAAGAATGAAACTGGACCACTTTCTTACACCATATATATAAAAAATAAATTCAAAATGGATGAAAGACCTAAATGTGAGACCTGAAACCATACAAAGAAGAAAAGATAGGCAGGAACATCTTTGACGTTGGCCATTGGATCTTCTTTCTAGATATGCCTCTGAGTTGAGGGAAACAAAAGCAAAAATACTATTGGGACTTCATCAAATTCAAAGCTTCTGCAAATTGAAAGACACAACCAACGCTAAAACGCAACATACAAAATGAAACGAGATATTTGTAAACAACACATCCAATAAAGAGTTAGTATGCAAAATACGTAAAGCAAATATATATCTCAGCATCCTAAACACAAATTATCCAACTGCAGATGGGCAGAAGACATTAATGGACTGTGTCTCTGACAAGACATCCAGATGGCCACCAGACACCGAAAGACACTCAGCGTCACCTATCATCAGGGAAATGCAAATCAAAACCACAATAAGATGTCACCTGACAGCCATCAGAATGGCTAAAATTAACAAGAGAAGAAACAACAGGTGTTGTTGAGGCTTTGGAGAAAGGGTAGCCCCCTTACACTCCTGGTGGGCATGCGAACAAGTGCAGCCACTGTGGAAAACACTGTGGAGGTCCTCGAGAAGTTAAAAATAGGGGATCTCTGGGTGGCGCACTGGTTTGGCACCTGCCTTTGGCCCATGTCGTGATCCTGGAGACCCGGGATCGAATCCCACGTCGGACTCACAGTGCATGGAGCCTGCTTTTCCCTCTGCCTGTGTCTCTGCCTCTCTCTCCATGACTATCATAAAAAAATAAAAAGAGAAGTTAAAAATAGAGCTACACTATGATTCCAAAATTGCAGAGCTAGGTATTTACCCCAAGGATACAAAAGTCATTTACTAGATTCCAAGAGGGACACATAGCCCAGTGTTTGTAGCAGCATTATCAACAACAGCCAAACTGTGGATACAGCACAGATGTCCATTGGCAGATGAATGGGCAGAAAGATGTGGTAAATATACACACTGCGACATCACTCAGTCATCAGAAGGGATGAAATGAAGCCATTTACAATGACGTGGGAGAAGTGGAAAGGACTTATGCTAAATGAACTCAGTCAGTCATAGAAAGACAGATACCAAATACCATACAATTGCATTCACATGTGAATATTAGGAAACCAAAAAAACTGGCAAAGGGGCAGAGGGGGGATGAGAGAAGCAAACAAAAAAACACACTCTTAACCACAGAGAATAAACTAATAAATACCAGAGGAAGGTGGGGCGGATGGGGATTCAGGGGATGGGGATAGTGGAGGGCACCTGTGACCAGTACCAGGCGTTGTATCCAAGGGTTGAATCACTATGTGGTAAACCTGAAACTATATCATACTGTGTTTACAAAGAGGACTTCAAGTAAAACTTTAAAATTATAATTGGTAGTATTGATGAAACATGTACACACTAGAGATAAAATCAGAAAGGCAACTGAAAATCCAAATAAAGAGTATTTAGAACCACAAAACCCCTCTTTACCTCAGCTCGGGAGAAGACTGCCGTGCCTATTCTCACCCAGGTAAAAGCCTGGATTTTGATTCTCTGGGGAGGCCACTGACTTGGTGGAGTCAGGCTATCTTTGAACCCAAAACCTAAATAGAGTGCATAAAACTAAACTGCCCAAGATACTAGGAGTCCCAGTGCAACCACATGCCAAGACCCACACTAACCATACACAGACATAACCCTAACCCTACACTTAATCCTAATGTTAACCTAACCCTTAAACAAGACCTATGACTAGTCGAAAACCAAACACAAAGCCCAATACCGAAACACATTCACTGAACCTTCCTGCCAAACCTCACCCTAACTCCTAAACGTCGGTACACCTAAACTTAGGTTTCCTTAACCCTGAACCCTACGTTAAATCTAACCGAAGCCTAACCTCTAACCGTACGTAACCTTAAAATAAGGTATTCAAATCCTATTCCTAATCTTAACCTGTACCATAACACTAACCCTCTAATACTAATCCTATCTCATACCCCATACTGTACCCTAACCCGTACCCTAAAACCAACCCCTAATACACTCCCTAACCCTATATCTGACCCTTTTCCAAAACCATACCCTGACCCTGATCCTGACCTGACCCTAACCCTAACCCCTAACCAAACCTTAACCCTAACCCTAGCCCTAACACCTATCCTAATCCTAACCCTCACCCTAACCCTAAACCTAGCCCTAGCTTTAACTCTAACCCTTAACTCAAACCCCTAACTCTAACCCCTAGCCATAACTCACACCCTAACCCCTAACCCTAACTGAAAACCTAAGCTCAACCCTAACTCTAACCATAACACTAACCCCAACTCCGAACCTACTGCCCTAATCCCTAAAGCCTAAACCCTAACCCTAACACCAAATCCTGTCCCTAGCCCTAACCCACATCCTAACTCCTAACCACTGACCCTTACCCTTATCCCTCATCCTAACCTCTAATCCATAACCATAAGCATAATCACTAACACCTAACATCTAACATAAGGCTAACCACCAATTGCCTCCCCTCCCCTAACCCAACCATTCATTCTACCCATTCACTTACTCTGTGATTCTGAGGAGTCCCTTCTGATATGGACATGGCCCCCAATGGCACCTCCAGAGTACTCCAGGGGGTCCTGAGGAAACCGGGCTCCTGTGAGTGTGCACGTGGCCCCACGTGTTCCTGAGCCATAGTCAGTGGGTCCTGAAGACGCCGGGTCTCCTGTCACTGTGGACTATGCTTCACATCCTCTGGAAGCCTCACAGCAGGTCCTCAGGAGGCCGGGGGCTTCTGTCAGCCTGGACATGACCCCACACCCCCAGAACACTAACCGTGGGTCCTGAGGAGGCTGTGGGCTCCTGTCAGCAAAGACCCAGCCTCATATATCCCAAAGCCAAAGTGCAAGTCCTGAGGACAACGGGGGTCTTGTCAGTGCTGAGGTGGTCCCACATTTTCCTCAAGCCTCACCATAAGCCCTGAGGAGGCTGGGGGCTCCTGTCAGCATGGACGTGGCCCCAAATATTCCCAAAACTTCACAGTGCGTCCTGAGGAGGCCAGAGATTCCTGTCAGTGTGGATGCAGCACCCACATCTTTCTTAGGCCTCACCAGAGGCCCTGACAAGGCGGGGCTCTTCTGTCCGCATGGACGCATCCCCATATTTCCCGAAGACTACACCAGGGGTCCTGAGGAAGACAGCGTCCTGTTGTGTGGACGTTACGACACATACTCCCGAATTGTCACCAATGGATCTAGGAGGCCGCGGCTCCTGTCATCCTGAATGCGGCCCCCAGCTTCCAGAAGCCTCAATTTATATCCTGAGGGGCCTGGGAGTTCCTGCCAGAGTGGACGCAGTGCCACATCTTCCTGAAGCCTCCCCCCGGGTCCTAAAGCGGCCCAGGGGCTCCTGTCAGCCTGGATGCGGGCCCACAATTTCCTGAAGCCTCCACGTGGGTCCTGAGGCAGCCAAGTGCTCCTGTCAGCGTGGACGCGGTGCCACATCTTCCTGAAGCCTCCCCGCAGGTCCTGAGTTGGCCCAGGGTCTCCTGTAAGCATGGATGCGGGCCCACAATATCTTGAAGCCTCCCCGCGAGTCCTGAGGCAGCCCAGGGTCTCCTATCAGGGTGTATGCGGGCCCACATCTTCCAGAAGCCTCACTGTGGGTCCTGAGGAGACCCGGGCTCCTGTCAGCGTGAACGCAGCCCAATGTCCCCCTTTAGACTCCCTGAGCGACCTGAGGAGGCTGCGGCTCATCAGGGTCGATGCGTCCCCATGTCCTCCTCAGGCCTCCCCAGCACAGGCTGGCTCCTATTAATGCTGGCAGAGGAGGCCTACTGCACATGCGGGTCCCCTGGGTGGGGCCTGGTCTCGGGCGCCCCCTTTGGGATGCTAGGCACTGCAGGAAGCTGTGTAGGAGGTGGCTTGCTGGTGCACGGGGCGGCACCTGCCTCCTTCCAGGCTCCAGCTGTGGCCTGTTAGCATCGGAAATGTCTCACTGAAATGGAGCCCAACACCCGGCTTCCCCAGAAATACTTAAGGACAAGGAGTTGGAGCCCACAGACCACAAAATGAAATGTGGACCAGACTTTGAGCAAGTCCTGTAAAACTCACTCAACCCTCTTCCACTGTGGGTGGGAACGCGGGCTGGTGCAGCCACCCTGGAAACAGTGTGGAGGCTCCTCAGGAAGGTACAAATAGAGCCGCCCTGCGACCGCAGGTGCAGGGACAGGAGCTGACTTCGAAGATACAGATGCAGTGAGACTCAGGACACCTGTACCGCAATGTCCACAACAGCCGTGTCCACAGTAGTCACACTGTGTGAGGAGTCTCGGTGCCCTCAGGCAGATGATGTATAAAGAGGATGGGAGATAGATGATGGTCATAGAGAGAGGAATGGTACGTACTCAGCTATCAAAGAGAAGGAAATCTTGCCATTTGCAATGACGTGGATAGAACTAGAGAAATCATGTTAAGTGAAATAAGTCAGTCGGGAAAGTGAATGACCGTGGGGTGTCATTCATAGGTGGAATTAAAGAAGCAAAGCAGATGAACATTTGTGAAGGGAAGGAAAAACAAATAAGATGAAAACAGATGCAGGAAATACAGACTGTTAATTATAGGGAAAAAATGAGGGTCGCTGGAGGGTAGGGGACAGGTGAGGGGATCACAGGGAACCAGCATGAAGGAGGGCATGTGATGTCATGTGCACCGCTGTTATCTCCAACTGGTGAATCCCTGAATTCTTCCTCTGAAAGTATAATACACTATACGTTAATTAATTGGGTTTAAATTAAGTTAAAAAAATCAGTTGTATCAGAGCACAATTCTTTCTGGACTCTCTGTTCTGCTCCTTCAGCTTATGTCAAGAACACCACCCTTGAGTCTGGTTTGTTTAAGTAGACTCCACGCCTCATCCATGGCCCAGCCCAGGGCTAGAACTCAGGACCCCAAGGTCAGGACAGGAGGTGAGGTCAGGTGTCGAATGCTTAACCGACAGAGCCAGCCAGGGGCCCGAGAACAACACTCCTATATCCTGTGTCTCTGTGACATCGTTTGAAATAGGAAAGTGCTATGTCCCACTCTGTCCTGCTTCTCCAATACTGATTTCCTCTCCGGGGTCATTTGTGGGGGCAGATGGATGTTAAGGTTTTTTTTTTTTTTTCCTATTTCTAAGATCTGCGACCATGATTTTGATACGAATGACATTGAAACTGAGGGTGGCTTCAGGAACTGCGGACATTTTCCAAGATGAGGCTCCCACCCCACGAGCCCAGGAAGGCCTCCCAGTGCCTGGTATGGCTCAGTGCACAAGTCTTGTGTTCCTTTGGTTCTGTCTCATTATTTATTCTCTGTGATGCTCCTGAGAAGGGAGTCACGTCCTTCATTTCCTTCCTGAGCGCTCATTGCCAGGACACAGCAAGGCTACTCTGGTCTGTAGGGTCAGTTTGTGTCCCCTGACTTTACTGAACTCACTCGTTAGTTCTAAGAGGCTTGTTGGAGGCTCTCGAGTTTCTTGTTTCTAGTACCACATCTTCAGCATATAGGGACAGTGTGAGTTCCCCTTCCAGTTGTGGAACCTTTGCTGTTTACCGCTTAATGCCCTAGAAAGCCCCACAATAGAATAAAAACTGAGTCCAGGCAAAGGGCAGGAAGCCCCTATTAAAATGAGAACAGAACTCAATGCCCTAGAAGGCCCCATATCAAAATGTAAACAGAACTTGAGGAATTGCTCCAGCCCTCCTGGAGGTCCCGAGACCAGCACTTAAAACTAAGCTAAAACCCATCTCGGGGTCCAAGTCCCTGCTCCGCTATGTCGAGTGCACTTAGACACAAGCTCGAGCTTGTAAATAAACCCTCGTGTGTTTGCATCGGTGTCAGCTTCTCGGTGGTATCTCGGATTCCCAATCTTGGGCAAAACAGTCTGAGAGAAAATATCAAAACCAAAAGAAGCTCAGACGCACGCAGAGTAAAAGCAGGGTTCCGAGAGAAGCAGCAGAGACCCGGGGGATTGGCGGCTCTTCTGTTGAGGCCCCTGCAGATGGGGCGGGGATGCTCAGCCCCAGAGCCAGAGGACCCAGCGTCCCCACCCGCATTCTGCCCATCAGTGCGGAGTCTAAGGGAGCAGCACAGCGCCGCCCACTGGAGGCCAGAGGCGATGACACCCACCCAGCCTCTGACCCGCAGGTGCATCTCCCAGGCAGATGTGCACCTGAGAATCAGCGCCAAGGCCCTTCCCGAGACCCTGCATAGGCCACTCAATGCCACCAAGTTGTCAGACTACAGAGGCAGCAGAGCCTCAGCTCTGCCTGGAAAGTAGGGTGTAGCTTCCTTTGTACTTTGTGCTTTATTTTCATTTATTTTCTTTGATTCTATTTTATTAATTGCTTAATTTAATTTTTATTTATGTACCTTATATATTTCTTACTTTTACTATCATGGTACTTTAATTGTGTTTCTTATTTTGGGATTTAGAATCTTTAACAAGCAGGCCAAAATAATCTGGTGCTTTTTTTGGGGGGAGGATAGTTGTTATTGTTTTTCTTGGTTTTCCTTTTTCTTTCTTCTTTCTTTTCTGAAAAAAAATAGTGAGATGGAGAAATTCAACTCCATAAAATAACATGAAGTAGTACTCACAGCCAGGAAGTTCATCAATACACATATATGACGTCTAACTACAGTTTAAAACTATGATTATAAAGATAGCATCTGGGCTGGAAAAAAAGCACAGAAGAAAACTAGAGAATCCCTTACTGTAGAAATAAAAGAACTAAAATCTAGTCAGGCCAATGTTAAAAATGATATAACTGAGATGCAGTCCCAAGTGGATGCCTTCAAAACAAGAAAGGTTATGGACCACAAAGGCAGACATAGGGAACTCAGCCACTTATTAAAACAATAACATTCATATCATAGGAGACTCAGAAGATGAAGAGAGAGAAAAGGTGGGCCTTGCTCAGCCATTAGAAACGACAAATACCCACCATTTGATTCAACGTGGATGGAACTGGATGGTATCATGCTGAGTGAAGTAAGTCAATCGGAGAAGGACAAACATTGTATGTTCTCATTCACTTGTTAAATATAAATAAGAGTGAAAGGGAATATAAGGGAACGGAGAAGAAATGTGCGGGAAATATCAGAAAGAGAGACAGAACATAAAGACTCCTAACTCTAGGAAATAAACTAGGGGTGATGGAAGGGGAGGAGGGCGGGGTTGGGGGTGAATGGGTGACGTGTACTGAGGGGGGCACTTGACGGGTTTAGCACTGGGAGTTATTCTGTATGTGGGCAAATTGAACACCAATTAAAAGTAAATTTATTATTAAAAAAAAAAGTTTGAAAGAAAGAAAAAGTGGCATCTGGTTGACTCAGTCAGTTAACCTTCTGCCTTAGGCTCAGATCATGATCCAGGTCCCAAGACAGGCTCCCTGTTCAGCAGGGAACCTGCTTGTCCTTCTCCATCTGCCCTTCTCACTCATGGTTTTTCTCTCCTCTCTCTCTCAAATAAATAAATAACATCCTGAAAAAGAAACAAACAATCAAACCCAGAAGGACGAGAAATCTCCCATGTAGAAGAATTTCAAAGAAGTTGTGCAGACATTCCACCCTCAAGTTGATTAGCATAGCCTCCCACTCTTATGTGTCGAATACACATAGTAACTTCCTTCTACAAAATATAATATGAAAATCTTAATATAAAAATGATAATAATAATAATAATAAAAAGAATCACTTTACTATGGAGAAAGCTGACAAACACTACCTCAGCAAGATGATCAGATCAATACCAAGACTGATAAATCATGTTGATAATATCTATCCTTTATATAATAAAAATGGTATTATCTCTCTGTATATAATCCACAAAAACAGTTCAATCATGAGTTAAACAACAGACATGTCCCAACTGAGGTATATTTTACAAAATACTCTACTTCTCAAAGTGTTCCAGTTCAATGACAACAAGGAAAGGCTGAAAGACTGTCACAATCGAGAGGAGCCTAAGAAAACATGAGTACAAATGGAATGGGATATGAGGGATGGTAACTTAGCAAAAACTAAGGAAATCTGAATAAAGTATGGTCTTTGGTTAATGCAACTATTTTAATATTGATTCATTAGCTAATACTTGTACCGCACTAATATACCATCACAGTCATGTCCCTGCCCCACACCATCCACCCCCACACCACTGGCCCCCAGAAGGACCCAGCGGAGCTGCCCGGTGGGACATGCTCAGCCTCCCCAGGGTTCTCTGCATACCCTGCTCCCATCAGAGGCCGGATTGTTCCATAGAGAACCCAGGGGTTGCAGGGAGGAGGGAAGGCAGCGATCCCGAAATGGTGGGTGCAGGTGAGTGGAGCAGAGGACACATTGGGCCCTGTCTCCGCCCACTGTCCCTCCTGGAGGGCGGGCACACCCTGCACAGGACACCAGCCCCTAACCCAGAGGGACCTGGGCTGACCTGGCTCCGCGCTCTGTGGGGGCTGAGTTGATTTGAGCCCCCTCCCAGGCTCAACACAAAGACTAATGGGATCCAGGCCCCCATGATCCTGGCTAGCCCTGGATTCTGGCCCCAGGGTGAGCCAGCCCTCTCACAGCTGGATGTGGCCTCCTGGGCCCTGGGCGTGCCCTACAGATCCAGGTCGCTGACCTAGGGCAGGCCGTGGGTTCCCGGGACACCCCAGAGTGGGGACAGGATGGATAGGCCAGTTGGCCCCACCCGACCCCAGTCCAGGAGGCAGGCTTCTCCAGGTATTGGGGCCCAGAGGGCCCAAGGCCGGGGTCCAGCTGCCCTGCAGGGGCCCAGTGCAAGAGCCCATGAGCTGCAGGTCCAGGTCATCTCTGCTGTCCTCAGAACAGTCACTCACTCAGGCTGAAATCTCAGGACAAACGCCCCCACCCAGAGTCCACACATGCTCCCACGATGTGGACTCTAGCACCCGCCCCCCCACACCGTGGGATTCTTGCCCTCCCCTAAAGGACAGAAAGGTCTCCCTCCCCAAGGGAAGGTGCGCAGTAGGCTCTGAACCTGTTTGCTGTAGAAATCAATAAAGTGTTGTGGTGCAAAATGCACAGCCAGGCCATTTCTGTGTCTCCCAGAACTCTGTGCATGGGGTGTGGAGAGACACCCAGAGAGGAGGAGGGGGCACCATCCAGACCCCAAACAGATCCTGCAGGGGCGCCGCCAGGTAGACACAGCTGAAGTCCCCATGTGCCTTACAGGGGCGGCCAGATGCTAGGGTCAGGACCCACAGACTTTTTTTTTAGATTATTTTTTTTAATTTTTATTTATTTATGATAGTCACAGAGCGAGAGAGAGAGAGAGAGGCAGAGACATAGGCAGAGGGAGAAGCAGGCTCCATGTACCAGGAGCTGGATGTGGGATTCGATCCCGGGTCTCCAGGATCGCGCCCTGGGCCAAAGGCAGGCGCTAAACCGCTGCGCCACCCAGGGATCCCTGGACCCACAGACTTTACTGGGACTCAGGCTCTGCCCACTGGGCCAGGAGGGGCTGGGACAGAGTGACAGCCAGGGAGCTTCAGGTCACCAGGTTCTGTGAACAGCGATGTGGGAGGTCTGTGCTCCCTCTGTCCAGAGGGCTGCGGATGGCCAAGTTCTGGGGCACCTCCTCCCCTCCCCGCATCACTGTGCCTGTGTTCCTGGGGCACAGAGGGCCTGTGGGGCGGTCAGCGTGGCCCTGGAAGGGATGTCAGGACACCAGGCCCTGGTGTTGTGCCCAAGATTGCAAATCAGGGAAACCACTAAGGAGCCCACACCGATGGAAACTCCCGAGGGTTTCTTTACAAGCTAGAACTTGGGTCTAATTGCACCTGACACAGCGGAGCAGGGACGTGGATCCCGAGACTAAGAGGCATAACAGCTTTATAGGGGCTAGTGGCCCATGGGATACGCAGAAAGTTCCACAATCATGCCAGTCCACACGCTGGTGGCTGACTGAATTACACCTTACCCTATAGTATCCACTTGAGCTAGCCTATTACTTTGGTCAGAATCGTCGCACAGTTTTGGGGGGCACAAAGCAGCGTTACATTGTTATGAGCCGATTTCCAATTAGGGTGTGCCCAGAGGCCTGACTAGGGTGGGGCAGTGCCTTAAGCAATAAGCAGGTCATGTGGGGGTCATAAGGGAGGTGGCGGATGTAGCACAAAATAGAATCATTCCTATCCTGGTTGTCCAGGGGTAGTGGATTTTTTTAACTTTCCTGGGTCCCACACTTGCAGCTCACGTACCTGGGCCACCCTCACCTGGTGGACTCAGACTGCACACCTTGTGGTGCTGGATCTCTTACACCAGCGTGTGGAGAGCACCTTCCTCGCCCTAGTGAGTAGGGGCTGGGTGAGCATGGGGCTTGCCAGAAGCCCAGGCAGCACAGGGGACCGAGAATCCCAGCCCTAACCCCAACTCGACTCCCACACACAGGCAGCAACAGGGCTTTCCGCCATGGGCAGCCAGGTCCTCAGGATCTCCCCACAGGGTGGCGCTGAGGTATGGCACCCTGCTGGAGAGGCATCAGGGAGAAGAGAAGCACCCAGCGCTCAGCGGGATCCCCTGCGGGACATGGGAATTTGGCCAAGTCGGATGTTCCAGCAGCTGACCCTGCAGCAGCATCACTGCAGGAGCGAGCCCCGAGTTGGCAAGGAGAACCCAGCTATCTGCCCAGCGCCAGCACAAGAAATGATGTTGTGCCAACAATTTTGGCATTTGGGTGACCCAGCCAGAGGATCAGATAGCTGCACGTGATATCTGCCTGTGATAGACACACACCCAAAACCAACAAAAGTCGGAATCCCCCCAATGTTGTCAAACAGCAGCCGGATGGTTACATACACGACGCTGTGGTCCCCAATAGGATACATAGAAGTCGCTATAAACCATGACTGCAGAGGTACTGGAGGCATGGAGATGTGCCTGCTGGGTTTCAAAAAGGAGCACAGAGATGCAGAAAGCATCCTACGGAAGGGGTGCCCCTCCTGGGAAAGGACACCAGGTCCCTGTTTAGGCTATGGATGGATCTGTCCTCCTCTCTTTCAGCTTCTGGTTTTCCTCCTCTTTTGTTCTTCCTAATTCTAGTTTAGCCTCCACCCTGCATCCAAAACAATGACCAAAGAGGCTTCGTTATGAACATCGCATCCTAAAAGGAGGCTGAGCTTTGGCTACCGAGTTCAAAAATGGTCTTTGCCTAGGTGTATGCTGATCCCCCGAACTCGTGGCTTCACGGCTCTTCTCTCCCTGCAGAATGAGGGGAACCACAGGTCTTACAATGAAAGACGCCCACTTCAACTCGGGCTGGACTATCCTTTCTGGAGCACGTCATCTGGGCCAAGTAGTGCAAGCGTGGCGATCAAGAATAGTTTGCAGGTGAGACATAAGCAAACACTTACCTTTGATGTCATGCTTTATTTGTTCATCCATTTATTATTTGTTAAATATTTTCATTTAATGTCCTCTCTATACCCAACATGGAGTTCAAACCCACAACCCTGAGATCAAGATCCCCCAACCAGGCCAGCCAGGCAACCCAGTGCCATGTTTCATAACTCTTTGCTTCCTTGCCTATCTCTGCATCCAACTGGAACATGAAGTCCTTGACGGGAAGCTTTAGTTACCTCCGAATCCTAGAACGTTCTCACTGTATCCCAATCCTAGATTGACATTTACCATTGAATAGCACTTTAAATAAATAGTCAGTAAAATAACTAGTACCGTAAAGGAAATTATCAACTTTTCACATGTGTGGGCCCTGCTCCCTGGGCTCCCAGGGAAGCTATGGTTTCTTTCACATTGATCAGGTCCAAATGACTCCACCACACCTCAAAGCGTGGGCTCAGTTTCTGCCCTGACACATGCAAGACCCCTGCTTCAATTGACATGTATCAATGAATCAAAGAGAGACTGACCGGCTCTGTGTGGTTCGTAAGAACATGGGACTCTTGTTCTTGGGGTAGCAAGTGCAAGCTCCATGTGGGCTGTAGGGATTACAGAAAAATAAAATCTTAAAAAAAGTCAATCAGTTGATCTTGGGGAGACACAGCCCTGGATCCCACAAGGGCAGAGAGCCAACTGACAGTTCTACGCACAATATTATATGCAGCAGTGCACAAAATCTGAACTTTCAGAAGTCTCCTAGAGTGGGGGACACACCAGCCTTAAGGTATTCAGGTGGAGAAGTGGGGGGCAGTCCCTGGAACGACAGGGCGGGCTCAGGACTCCCAGGGGTCCCAAGGACAGTGGCGCCAACTGTTCCCAGGCACAGGAGGAACCCAGCTGAGAGCAGTGCACTCGGGCCAGCTGTCTGCCCTGTGTAGCCATAAGCCTCAAACCCCTGTGCAGTCACAGGGCCCAGTTCCTGGGAGAGGCCAGCAAAGGCCAGGAGTGCGAGGACACCCTCCCAGCAGGAAGAGAACAGGTCTCCACCAGGGCAGCCCCTAAAATTTGGAGTTTTATAATTCAGTCACTTGTCTGTGTGGAGGCTGAGAAAATTGAGGCTGTTCCACCTTAAGTTCACTGTTAGCACAAGTACTGCCATCCCAGGACCCTGTGAATAAGAGCTAAAATTTACATTACTTCAGTTAGAGGAAAAAAGAAAAAAACAGCATACAGCTTAAGGTCCCAGAAAGCGCCATATTAGAATGAGAACAGAGCTCAATGCCCTTGAAGGCCTCATATCAAAATGTAAACAGAACTTGAGGAATTGCTCCAGCCCTTCTGGAGGTCCCTGAGACCAGCCCTTAAAACTAAGCTAAAATCCACCTCGGGGTCCAAGTCCCTACTCCGCTGTGTGGGGTATACTTGGACCCAAGCTCGGGTTTGTAAATCAACCCTTGTGTGTTTGCATCGGTGTCGGCTCCTTAGTTGTTTCTCCGATTCGCAATCTTGGGCACAACACCCGCAAGTCCCCTCCCCACCTGGGCTGATCCCCTGTCCCCTCCAACCCAGGCTGACCCTCAGTCACCTCCCGCCCACAGCAGCTCACCACAGCACCTTACAGAGGTCCCAGGGCCACGGTGGGCACTCTGGCTGTCCCCTGCCTCCCAGGAGAAGAAAGGAGGTTTTGGCAGGACATATTCCCATGGTGGCCCCAGGGCTCCCTGCCCAGGATGGCAGCTGGTGACAGGCCGGTATCTGTGTCCCTGAGACCGGCTCCTCCTTCCTGGTTTTCCCGCAGGAAATGAAGGAGGAGGCCTCCTCTCCTCCAGGGACATCACGCAGATAGACCTGGACATCAACAGGATGTTCAGCAGCCAAATCATGTTTCAGGACTGCTAGAGAGTGGGGTGAGGCTGTTGAGTCAGGGGGCTTCAGGGCCCTGGGGGAGGCCCAGGTGCTTCTGGGTAGGGAACACGGGGCTTAAGAGACCGGGGGAAGCAACAGCAGCCAGCAACACACCACTGTATGGTAGGGTGCCGGGGATAACCCCCGTGCCCCAACCCCCAGGGCTTCGGAGATGAGGAGGTCACTAGGTCGGTGCCTTCAGGGGTTTCCATGGGAGCTGAACCCCAAAGGGGCGAGGGACGCCCTGTGGAGGGCAGTAACCGGACCTGGGGGCCAGGTGGCATGGCCGTGGCTGGAGCAGGACACACATCGATCCCATGAGGGTCGGACGGGTCAGGGTGACACCCACACTCGGTGTTTCATATATATCTAAATTCTATGCATTTGAGACAATTTGCAATTTGTAAACATACATAGTATGATGGCCACCAGATAATGCCCCTGGTCCAGCCAGCGCCCGGCACTGACTACACGGGGCCCCAGGGGCAGGGGTCACAGCAAACTCCAGACTGGGGTCACCTTTATCTGTAGACGTATCCATGTGCATCTGAGAGAAAGTGGATGTCCTGTGTCGGCAGGCCCCCATGTCATCCCCCTCATTCCCCACCCCCACACCATTCCCCTTCATCATCATCCCAAATGGCTCCGACCCATACCATCCCCCTCACACCCACACAGCCCCACACAATCCCCACCCACACTATACCCCCACCATCCCCCTGCACTATCCCCACACTCCACCACCATCATGCCCCTGCCCCCACAACATCCACCCCCACACTATCTGCCCCCAGCAAGGACCCAGTGCAGCTGCACCCTGTGGGACATACTCAGCCTCACCGGGGTTCTCTGGATACCCTGCTCCCACCAGAAGACCGGGTTACCCATAGTGTACCCAGGGGTTGCAGGAAGGAGGGAAGGCAGGGAGTCCCCAACAGGATGGATGTAGGTGAGTGGTGCAGAGGACCCACTGTGCCCTGCCTCCATCCACTGTCCCTCCTGGAGGACGGCACACCCTGCATAGGACACCAGCCCCTAACCCAGAGGGACAAGGGTTGGCCTGGCCCCAGGGTCTGTGTGGGCTAGGTTGATTTGAGCCTCCCCCAGGCCCAACAGAAAGACTAATGGGATCCAGCCCCCCATGGCCCTGGCCAGCCCGGGATTCTGGCCCCAGGTTGAGAGAGCCCTCCCACAGCTGGATGTGGCCTCTTGGAGACTAGGCGTGCCCCACAGATCCAAGTCGCTGACCTAGGGCAGCCCTGGGGATCCCGGGACACCCCAGGTTGGGAAGAGGAGGGGTAGGCCAGTGGGCCCCACCCGCACCCACAGCAGGAGACAGGCTCCACCAGGTTCTGAGGCCCCAGGGGGCCTGAGACCGGGGTCCAGCTGCCCTGCGGGGACCCAAAGCAGGAGCCCATGAACTGCAGGTCCAGGTCAGGTCTGCTGCCCTCAGAACCATCTCTCATGCTGAAACCTCAGGACACGAACCTACCCTGAGTCCAAACATGCTCCCAGGTGGGAGACTTCAGCACCCGCCCCCGCCCCACATGTGATTCTTGCTCTCCCCTAAAGGACAGAATGTTCTCCCTCCCCAGGGGAAAGCGCGCACCCTTGGCTCTGAGCCCCTTTGCTGTAGAAAGTCAATAAAGTGTTGTGGTGCAGAATTGCACAGCCAGCCCGTTTCTCTGTCTCCCAGAACTCTGAGCAGAGGGCTTGGAGAGACCCCAAGAGACGAGGAGGGGGCTACATCCACACCCCAAACAGCCCCTGCAGTGGGCTGCCAGACACACACAGCTGACGTACCCACATGCCTTCCAGGGGTGCCCAGACGCCAGGGTCAGGCCCTACAGACTTTACTGGGACTCAGCCTGTGCCCATCAGGCCAGGAGGGGCTGGGACAGAGTGACAGCCAGGGAGCCTCAGGTCACCAGGGTCTGTGGAAGCGACCTGGGAGGTCTGTGCTCTGTCTGTCCAGGGGGCCGGGGCTGACCGGGTTCCGGGGCACTTCCTCCCCTCCCCGCATCCCCGTGCCTGTGTACCTGGGACACAGAGGGCCTGCAGGGCGGTAGCGTGGCCCTGGAAGGGATGTCAGGACAACAGGCCCTTGTGTTGTGCCCAAGATTGCAAATTCGCAATTCGAATTCGAAACCACCAAGGAGCCCACACTGATGCAAACTCCCGAGGGTTTCTCTACAAGCTGGAGCTTGGGTCCAAGTGCACTGGACACAGAGGAGTAAGGACTTGGACCCCAAGACTAAGAGGTGTTGCAGCTTTATAGGAGCCAGTGGCCCAAGTGAACGCTGAAAGATGCGTAGTCATGTCGGTCCACATGCAGGTGGCCGATTGAATTACATTTTATCCTATAGTATCGACTTGAACTAGCCTACTACTTTGGTCAGAATTGGCGCACAGCTTTGTGGGGCACAAAGCAGGGTTGCATTGTTATGAATGGATTTCGGATTAGGGTGTGCCCAGCGGCTTGAGTCGGGTGGGGCAGCGCCTTAAGCCATAAGTAGATCATGTGGGGTCATAGGGGAGATGGCCTATGACCATTTGGAGCACAAAATGGAATCAGTCCTGCTCTGCCTGTCCAGGGGTAAGGGATTTTTGTTAAAATTCCTGGGTCCCACACTGCAGCTCATGCACGTGGGCCACCCTCACAAGGTGTACTCAGCCTGCACACCTTGTGGTGCTAGATCTCTCACACTAGCATGTTGAGGGTACCCTCCTCGCCTTAGTGAATAGGGGCTGGGTGAGCATGGGGCTCGGCCTGAAGGCCAGGCAGCACAGGGGACCGAGAAACCCCAGCACCGTCCCTACCCAGACTCCCAAACACAGGCAGTCCCAGGGCTCCCCCCAATGGGCAGCTGGATCCTCAGGAGTTTCCACCAGGGCGGACCCGAGGTCTGGCTCCCTGCTGGAGAGGCATTGGGGAGAAGATAAGCAGCCAGCGCATGGCACGACCCACTGCTACACATGGGAATATGGCCAAGCCCGTCCTTCCAGCTCAGCTGACCCTCCAGCAGAAAGTCACTGCAAGAGCGAGCCCCGGGTCTGCCAGGAGAGCCTAGCTAGCCGCCCAGCGCCAGCACCAGAAATGATGTTGTGCCAACCATTTCGGCATTTGGGTGACCCAGCCAGAGGATTAGTAGCTGCACATGATAGCTGCATGTGATAGAGACACACACACCACAAAACCAACAAAAGTCGGAATCCTCCCAATGTTGTCTAACAGCAGCTGGATGGTTACATACACGACGCTGTGGTCCCCAATAAGATACATGAAAGACGCAATAAACCATGACTGCAGAGGTGTTGGAGGCACAGAGATGTGCCTGCTGGGTGCCAAAAAGGAGCACAGAGGGGCAGGAAGCATCCTACGGAGGGGAGGCCCCTCCTTGGAAAGGACATCATGTCCCTGTGAAGGCTACGGATGGTGAAATCTCTCCTGCTCTCTTTCAGCTTCGGGTTTTCCTCCTAAACGCCATTTTCCTCAATCATAAAATCAAAAATTTATTTTATGTTTCTAAATTTCTTTTTATTGGAGTCCAATTTGTATGAATTCTTGCTTCAGCAAGGGTGTCATTCAGGAGAGGAGGAGAGAACATGAATTCCCAGATAGGCAAAATATAAAGGAGTTCATTACCACTTAACATGTCCTGTAAGGAATTTTCAGAGGGACTCTTCTAGTGAGGGAAAAAAAGAGAACAAAAGCAACAAAGACTAGAAAGGACCAGAGAACATCACCAGAAACTCCAACTCCTCCTGTAACACAAAGACACAAAGTTCATATCTTTGAATAATCACTCTGAATGCTGATAGACTAAGTGCTCCATTCAAAAGATATAGCGTATCAGAGTGGCTTAAAACACAGGTTCCGGGATGCCTGGGTGTCTCAAGGGGTTGAGCATCTGCCTTTGACTCAGGCTGTGATCCTGGAGTCTGGGATCGAGTCCCATATTGGGCTCCTGCTGGGGAGTCTGCTTCTCTTTCTCCCTAATTTTCTCTGTCTCTCTCTCTCTCTCTCTCTCTCTCTCTCTGTCTCTCATAAATAACATAGTCATTAAAAAAACAAGATCGGGATCCCTGGGTGGCGCAGCGGTTTGGCGCCTGCCTTTGGCCCAGGGCGCGATCCTGGAGACCCGGGATCGAATCCCATGTCGGGCTCCCGGTGCATGGAGCCTGCTTCTCCCTCTGCCTGTGTCTCTGCCTCTCTCTCTCTCTCTGTGTGTGACTATCATAAATAAATAAAAAATAAAAAAAAAAAACAAGATCCATCCTTACGCTGCCTACAAGATGCTCACCTTAGACCTATACACACCAGCAGATTCATAGTCAGGGGAGGGAAAATCATCTACCACGCTAATGGATATCAAACGAAAGCTGGAGGACCCATACTTATATCAGACAAACGAGATTTGAATCCAAACACTGGGGGACACCTGGTGGCTCAGTGGTTGAGCATCTACCTTCAGCTCAGGGTGTGAACCTGGGATCACAGGATCGAGTCCCACATCGGCCTCCCTTAGGGGAGCCTGCCTCTCCCTCTGCCTATGTTTCTGCCTCTGCTTCTCTGTGTATCTCTCATGAAAAAATAAATAAAATATTTAAATCTCAAAAAGAAAGAACAAATAGTGTAAGAAGAGATGAAGAAGAACATTATTTCATAATTAAAAAGACTCTCTATCAAGGTCAAACAACTAAATATTTATGCTGCCAACATGGGAGTACCTAAATATAGAAACCAATTAACAACAAATGTACAGGAACTCACTGATAATAATACACTGATGGGATTTCAACACCAATTATGGCAATGGACAAATCGTCTAGCAGAAAATCAACAAGGGAACAATAGTCTTGACACACCTGACCACAGGGACTCAACAGATATAGTCAGAACATTAGATCCGAAAGCAGAATACACATTCCTTTCCAGTGCACATAGGACATTCTCCAGAACAGATCATATCAGGGCCCACAAATCAGCCTTCAACAGGTACAACAGGTACAAGAAGGTTGATAACACACCATGTACATTTTCGGAAAACGGCGCTATGAAACTGAAAGTCGACAGTAAGAAAAAATTTGGACAGACCAAAAATATGTTAAGTTTATGATCATCCTACTAGAGAATGAATGCAGTAACCAGGAAATTAAAGAGGAAATTTAAAACAAATGAAAATGAAAACATGTTTCTCCAAACCTCTGGGATGTACCAAAGGCAGTCCTAAGAGGGAAGTACATAGCAATACAGGCCTACCTCAAGAAACAAAAGTCTCCAATACACATCCTAACCCTACACCAGAAGGAGCTGAAAAAGAAATAGCAAACAAAGCCTAAAACCTAAGAAGAAGGGAAAAAATAAAGATGAGAGCAGAAATAAACAATACAGAAACAACAAAACAGTAGAATGGAGTAACAAAACTAAGAGCTGGTTCTTTAAAATAATTAATAAAATGGATCAAGCCCTAGCCAGCCTTATCAATGAGAAAAGAGAAAAGACCTAAATAAATAAAATCACAAATGAGAGAAGAGAGATCACAATCAACACCAGAAAAATAAGACAATGATAAGGGAATACTATGAAAGATTATACGCTAACAAACTGGGAGACCTGGAAGAAATGGACAAATCCCTAGAAATGTGCAAACGAGCAAAACTGAAATAGGAAGAAATATAAAATATGAACAGACCCATGAGTAACAAAGAAATTGAATCAGCAAGGCACCTGGGTGCCTCAGTGGTGGAGCATCTGCTTTGGCTCAGGTCATGATCCCGGGGTCCTGGGGAATCAAGTCCCACATCAGGCTTCCCGCATGGAGCCTCATTTTCCCTCTACCTTTAACTCTGCCTCTCGGTGTCTCTCATGAATACATAAATAAAGGTGCAGCCACTGTGGAAAACAGTCTGGAGGGTCCTCGAGAAGTAAAAAATAGGGGATCCCTGGGTGGCGCAGCGATTTGGCATCTGCCTTTGGCCCAGGGCGTGATCCAGGAGACCCAGGATCGAATCCCATGTCGGGATCCCGGTGCATGGAGCCTGCTTCTCCCTCTGCCTGTGTCTCTGCCTCTCTCTCTGTGACTATCATAAAAAAAAAATTAAAAAAAGAAGTTAAAAATAGAGCTACCCTACGATTCCAAAATTGCAAACCCAGGTATTTACCCCGAGAATACAAAAAGAGTTTAGTGGATTCGAAGAGGAACACACAGCCCAGTGTTGGTAGCAGCGTTACCAACAACAGCGAACCTGTGTATAGAGCCCAGATTTCCATCGACAGAAGAATGGGCAGAGACGATGTGGTAAATATACACACTGCAACATCACTCGGTCATCAGAAGGGATGAAATGAAGCCATTTACAATGACGTGGGAGAAGTGGAAGGGACTTATGCTAAATGAACTCAGAGAAAGACAGATACCAACTAGCATACAATTGCATTCACATGTGAATTTTAAGAAACCAATCAAACTGGTAAAGGGGCAGAGGGGGGATGAGAGAAGCAAACAAAAAAACACACTCTTAACCACAGAGAATAAACTAATAAATACCAGGGGAAGGTGGGGGGATGGGGAATCAGGGGATGGGGATTGTGGAGGTCACTTCTGACCAGTACCAGGCGTTGTATTCAAGGGTTGAATCACTATGGGGTAAAACTGAAACTATATCATACTATGTTTACAAAGAGGAATTCAAATAAAACTTTAAAATAATAATTGGTAGTATAGAGGACACATGGGCACACAAGAGATAAAATCAGAAAGGAAACTGAAAATCCTGTCTTTAGAGCCACAAATCCCCTCCCCTTAGCTGAGCTCAGGAGAAGCCTGCCATGCCTATTCTCACCCCAGAGAAGCTGGATTTTGATTCTCAGGGAAAGCTGCTGACTTGGTGGAGTCAGGCTATCTTTGAAACCAAAACCTAAATAGAGTGCATAAAACTAAACTGCCCAAGATGCTAGGAGTCCTAGTGCAGGCACATGCCAAGACACAAACTCTAACCATACAGAGACATAACCCTAACCCTAAACTTAAGCCTAATGTTAACCTAACCCTTAAACAAGAACTGTCACTAATCAAAAACCAACCACAAACCCCAAGACCGAAACACATTCACTGAACCTTCCTGCCAACCCTCACCCTAACTCCTAACCTCTTCTAAACCTTTAACCCTGACGCTTATCTTAAATCTAACCCTAACCCTAACCTCTAACCATAACCTTAACTTAATATACTCAAATCCTATTCCTAACCTTAACCTGTACCCTAACCCTAACCCTCTAATACTAATCCTATCTCATATCCCAAACTGTACCCTAACCCGGACCCTAAAACTAATCCCTAACCCGCTGCCTAACCCTCTCTTACCCTTTTCCAAAACCGTACCCTGCCCCTGACCTGACCCTAACCGTAACCCCTAACCAAACTCTAACCCTAATCCTAGCCCTAACCCGTATCCTAAACCTAACCCTCACCCTAACCCTAAACCTAGCCCTAACTTTAACTCTAACCCCTAACGCTAACCCTTAACCCTAATTCACACCCTAACCCCTAACCCTAACTGCAAGCCTAGCCGAACCCTAACTCTAAGCATAACCCAAACCCCAACTCCTAACCTCGTGCCCTAATCCCTAAAGTCTAAACCCTAACCCTAACTCTAACTCCTGTCCCTAACCCAAACCCCCATCCTAACTCCTAACCACTGACCCTTACCCTTATCCCTCACCCTAACCTCTAATCTGTAACCATAAGCATAATCACTATCCCAACATCTAACCTAAGCCTAACCACCAACTCTCTGTTCTGCTCCTTCAGCTTATGGTGGGACCAACTCTCGTGGGTCTGGTTTGTTTAAGTAGGCGTCAGGCCTCGTCCATGGACCAGCCCAAGGCTAGAACTCACGACCCCGAAATCAGGACGGGAGGTGAGGTCAAGTGTCGGATGCTTAACCGACGGAGCCAGGTGGGGTCCCGAGGACAACACTGCTTTATCCTGTGTCTCTGTGACATCGTTTGAAATAGGAAAGTGCTGCCTCCCACTCTGTCCTGCTTCTCCAATACTGATTTGCTCCCCGGGGTCATTTGTGGGGGCAGATTGATGTTATGGTTTTTTTTTTTTTCCTATTTATAGGATGTGCCACCATGATTTGACAGGAATGACATTGAAATAGAGGGTGGCTTCAGGAACTGCGGACATTTTCACAAGATGAGGCTCCCAAACCACGAGCCCAAGATGGCCTCCCAGAGCCTGGTATGGCTCAGTGCACAAGTCTTGTGCTCCTTTGGTTCTGATTATTTATTCTCTGTGATGCTCTGAGAAGGGAGTCACGTCCGTCATTTCCTTCCTGAGTGCTCATTGTCAGGACACAGCAAGCCCCACAATAGAATAAAAACTGAGCCCAGGCCAAATGCAGGAAGCCCCTATTAGAACAGATCTCAATGCCTTTGAAGGCCCCATATCAAAATGTAAACAGAACTTGAGGAATTGCTCCAGCCCTTCGGGAGTTCCCCGAGACCAGCCCTTAAACTAAGCTAAAAACCACCTTGGGTTCCTAGTCCCTGCTCCACTGTGTCGGGTATACATGGACACAAGCTCGAGTTTGTAAATAAACCCTCGTGTGTTTGCATGTCAGCTTCTCGTTGGTTTCTCGGATTCGCAATCGTGGGCACAAAAGTCTGAGATAAAAAAACAAAACCAAAAGAATCTCGAACACAGGTAGAGTGAACGCAGGGTTCTGAGAGAAGCAGCGGAGACCCGGGGGCTCTCTTGTGGAGGCGCCAGCTGACTGGGGGGCAGGATGCTCAGCCCCAGAGCCAGAGGACACAGAGACCCCACCTGCATCCCGCCCATCAGCACAGCACCGCCCGCTGGAGCCCAGAGGCGCTGACGCCCACCCCGCTTCTGACCCCCACAGGTGCAACTCCCAGGCAGATGTGCACCTGACAACCAGCGCCCCGGCCCATGCCCAGACCCCACACAGACCATTTTCTGCCACCAACTTGTCAGACCAGAGAGGCTGCAGGGCTTCAGCTCTGCCTCGAAAGTAGAGTCTAGATTCCTTTGTAGTTTGTGCTCTTTTTGCATTTATTTTCTTTGATTCTATTTTATTAATTGCCTTATTTTAACTTTTATGTATGTACCTTATATATTTCTTATTTTTACTTTCATGGTACTTTAATTATGTTTCATATTTTGGGATTTAGAATCTTTTAATGATCAGGCCTAAATAACCTGGTGGTTTTTTTTTGGGGGGGGGAGGGCAGTTGTTATTGTTTTTCTTGGTTTTTCTTTTTCTTCCTTCTTTCTTTTCTGGAAAAAATAATGAAATGGAGAAATTCTCCTCCATGAAATAACATGAGGTAGTACTCACAGCCAGGAAGTTCATCAATACATATATATGATGTCTAAAAGAGTTTAAAACAATGATTATCAAGATATCAGCTAGGCTGGAAAAAGAGCACAGAAGAAAACTAGAGAATCCCTTACTGTAGAAATAAAAGAACTAAAATCTAGTCAGGCCAACGTTGATAATGCTATAACTCTGATGCAGTCCCAAGTGGAAGCCCTAAAAACAAGAAACGTTATGGACCATAGAGGCAGATTTTGGGAACTCAGCCACTTATTAAAACAATAATATTCATATCATAGGAGACTCAGAAGATGAAGAGAGAGAACAGGTGGGCCTTGCTCAGCCATTAGGAACGACAAATACCCACCATTTGCTTCAACGTGGATGGAACTGGAAGGTATTATCCTGAGTGACGTAAGTCAATTGGAGAAGGACAAACATTGTATGTTCTCATTCATTTGGGG
Source organism: Canis lupus baileyi (assembly GCF_048164855.1). NCBI lineage: Eukaryota > Metazoa > Chordata > Mammalia > Carnivora > Canidae > Canis > Canis lupus. The sequence goes on along the minus strand of NC_132872.1, from coordinate 33,135,714 downwards.
AATATAGATAATAGTGAAAGGGAATATAGGGGAAGGGAGAAGAAATGTGTGGGAAATATCAGAAAGGGAGACAGAACATAAAGACTCCTAACTCTGGGAAAAGAACTAGGGGTGATTGAAGGGGAAGAGGGCGGTGGGTGGGGGTGAATGGGTGATGGGCACTGAGGGGGGCACTAGACGGGATGAGCACTGGGTGTTATTCTGTATGTTGGCAAATCGAACACTAATAAAAAGTAAATTTATTATTAAAAAAAGGAAAGAAACAAAGTGTGGCACCTGGGTTGCTCAGTCAGTTAAGCTTCTGTCTTAGGCTCGGATCATGATCCAGGTCCCAAGGCAGGCTCCCTGTTCATCTGGGAACCTGCTTCTCCCTCTCCCTCTGTCCCGCTCACTCATGCTTTTTCTCTCCTCTCTCTCTAAAATAAATAAATAACATCTTTGAAGAAAAACAATGAAACAAACCTAGAGGGAAGAGAAATCTCCCATGTAGAAGAATTTCAAACAATTTGTACAGACATTCCACCGTCAAGTTCATGAGCATAGCTTCCCACTCTTATGTGTGCAATACACATAGTAACTTCCTTCTACAAAATATACTATGAAAAACTTAAAATAATAATGCTAATATAATAATCATAATCATAAAGAATCAGTTTACTACGGAGAAAGCTGACAATCCCTACTTCAGCAAGATGACCAGAACGATGCCAAGACTGATAAATCATGTAGATAGTATCTATTCTTTATATGCTATAATGAAAATGGGAGTATATCTCTGTATATAATCCACAGAAATATTTAAATCATGATATAAACAACAGACATGTCCCAACTGAGGGAAATTTTACAAAATACTCTACTTCTCAAAGTGTTCCAGTTCAACAAAAACAAGGAAAGGCTGAAAGACTGTCACAATCCAGAGGAGCCTAAGAAAACATGAGGACAAACGGAATGTCATATGAGGGGTGGTAACTTAGCAAAAACTAAGGAAATCTGAATAAAGTATGGTCTTTGGTTAATGCGAATATTTTAATATTGATTCATTAGCTCATATTTGTACCGTACTAATATAAGATATCAATAAATGGAGAAATTGAGTGCAAGTGCATGTGAATGCTCTGTACTATCTTCTCAATTTCCCTATAAATCTTTGTTTTTTTCCTAATAAATAAGATTTATTTTGAAAATTGACTTAAATAAATCAGGCTCCAAGTGTAAAGACATTTTAAGAATCGTTGAATTAACTTTTGCCTTATTCTTAAAGAGTTCCTTCGATGGGAACAAAGTAAGAATTTTATATCAGAAGGAAAGAAAAACACTTATGAACACGTATAAATCCTCCTCAACCTGAAAAGCAGGAACGGATAACAAATAGCAAAAATCAGATAAATGTACTTCTAGTATAATAGACACCATATTGCAAGGGCATTTAAAATTAGTAATGCATAACATTTATTTCCTTGACATTTGTCTTCCAAAGAGTTCAAAGTGTTTCAGTGTCAGTTGAAACAGGGGAAGAATCTCAGGGAAGGATCCTTCACATAAGAATAAGACCATTGGTAATAATGTCTCTCAGTTCTTTCCAAATCCATAAAGATGCATTTCCTGATGAGTGACTGAGCTGTGAAGAAAGAGAAGAGAAACCCTCATCCCTCTGAATTACTTGTGTCAGAATATTTTAAGCATAGTACTACAGATAGTAAATTATCCTTATTAACAGGAAATACATCTCAGATTGGAATCTGAGCAATCAGATAGGCAGAGAAAAAAGGCTTTGACTGGCTCTTCAACTTTAAAGATAAAGGACAGCTTTTGTATGTACAAAGTCAGTTGTCAAGATAGCCTTAGGGAATAAGAGTCTGCAGCATGGAATCCCACTGCACAGCCGGGATGACCGAACCCCAGCTCTTCCTGATCCCAAATCCCTGGTCCTGTCCCCCAACACAGGCTGCCACACTGTGTTCATTTGCAATTTCTCTCTCAGGAGCTCTGGGGAAGGGGGAAGGAGCAAGATAGGATGGGACGGGACTCAAGTAGGCTGAGAAAATGAAGGCCTTTCCACTTTAAGTTCAGCGTTCGAACATGTCAAGCCATCCCAGGCCCCTGTGAAGAAAAGCTGAAATTTACATGCCTACAGTTACAGGAAAAAAACAAAAGTTTACAGCTTAATGTCCTAGAAAGCTCCACATTAGAATAAGAACTGAGCCCATGCCAAGGGCTGGAGGCGTCTATTAGAATGAGAACAGAAGTCAATGCCCTTGAAGGCCCCATATCAAAATGTAAACAGAACTTGAGGAATTACTCCAGCCATTCTGGAGGTCCGGGAGACAAGCCCTTAAAAGCAAAACACCACCTCGGGGTCCAAGTCCCTGCTCCGCTGTGTCGGGTGTACTTGGACGCAAGCTCGAGTTTGGAAATCAACCCTTGTGTGTTTGCATCAGTGTCAGCTCTGTAGTGGTTTCTCGGATTCGCAATCTTGGGCACAACACCCCCATTTCCCCTACCAACTGGGCTGAACCCCTATGCCATCCCACCCAGGCTGACCCTCAGTCACCTCCCCGCCCACAACAGCTGTGCACAGGCCCTCACACAGGTCCCATGGGCACGGTGGGCACTCCTGCCATCCCCAGCCTCCCAGAGGAAGGAAGGAGGTTCTGCAGGACACACTCGCATGGTTGCCCCAGGGCTCCCTGCTCAGCACGGCAGCTTGTGACATGTCGGGGTCTGTGTCCCTGATGCCTGCATCTCCTCCTTGGTTTTCCCACAGTAAATGAAAGAGGAGGCCCTGGTCTCCCCCTAGGACATCACGGAGGTAGACTTGGACGTCAACAGGACGTTCAGCAGTCACATCATGTTTTGATACTACTACAGGGTAGAGCGAGGCTGAGGGGCCAGGGGGGATCGGGCTCCGGGTGAAGACCAGGGGTTTCTGGGTAGGGAACACGGGGCTTCTGAGGCCGGGGGAAGAACAGAAGCCAACAACACACGGCTGCATGGTAAGGTGCTGGGGATGACCCCCGTGACCCCTCCCCCAGAGTCTCGGGGATGAGGAGGCCACTAGGATGGGGCCTCCAGGGGATGCCATGTGAGCTGAAAACCAAAGGGGTGAGGGACGGCCCCCTGAAAAGCAGGGGTTGGGGGTGCGTGTCGTGGGGGTCAGTAAGGGGACAAGGGGGCAGGGTGCATGGCTGTGACTGGAGGAGGAAACACATCGATCTGATGAGTGTCGGACGGGTCAGGGTGACACCCCCTCTCGGTGCTTTATATATTTCTAAATTCTATGCATTTAATTTGAGACAATTTGCAATTTGTAAACATACATAGTATGATGACCCGAGATATTGTCCCCGGTCCAGCCAGGGCCCTGCACTGAACACATGGGGCCCCAGGGGCAAGTGTCACAGCAAACCCCAGACCAGGGTCACTTTTTTCTGTAGATTTCCCCTGTGGATCTTAGATAAAGGGTTTGCCGTGTGTCTGCCAGCCCCACCACCCATCCCATTTCCCAGACCCACACCATCCCCTAAGATCATCATCCCCCATGGCGTAACCCCTACACCATCCCCCTCACACACACACAGCCTCACAAAATCCCCACCCACACTATACCCCAACACAATCCCCCCTACACCATCCCCCACACTCTACCACCATCATACCCATGCCCCCACACCATCCACCCCCACACCATCGTCCCTGAGCAAGGACCCGATGCAGCTGCCCCCTGTGGGACATGCTCAGCCTCCCCAGGGTTCTATGGATACCCTGCTTCCATCAGAACCTCAGGTGTTCCATAGAGTACCCAGGGGTGGCAGGGAGGAGGGAAGACAGGGAGCCCACAACAGGGTGTGTGCAGGTGAGTGGTGCAGAGGACCCACTGTGCACTGCCATGCCCACTGTCCCTCCTGGAGCGGGGCACACCCTGCACAGGACACCAGCCCCTAACCTAGAGGAACCTCAGCTGACTGGGCGCCAGGCTCTGGGGGGTTGGGTTGATTTGAGCCCCAACCAGGCCCAACACAAAGACTAATAGGATCCAGACCCCATGGCCCTGGCCAGCCCTGGATTCTGGCCCTGGTATGAGCGAGCCTTCTCACAGTTGGATGTGGCCTCCTGGGCACTGGGCGTGCACCCACAGATCCAGGTCACTGACCTAGGGCAGACCGGGGGATCCCGGGACACCCCAGGGTGGGGAGTGGAGGGGTAGGTCGGTGGGCCCCACCCACACCCACACCAGGAGGCAAGCTCCTACAGGTGCTGGGGCCCCAGGGGTCCCGAGGCCGGGGTCCAGCTGCCCTGCAGGGATGCAGCCCAGGAGCCCAGGAGCTGCAGTTCCAGGTCAGCTCTGCTGTCCTCAGAACCGTCACTGAGGCTGAAACCTCAGGACACACACCTCCAAGCAGAGTCCACACATGCTCCCAGGTGGGGGACTCCAGCACTCGCCCACCCCCACTCCGTGTGATTCTTGCTCTCCCCTAAGATAGAAGGGTCTCCTTCCCCAGGGAAAGGCGCACACCCTCTGCTCTGAGCCTGTTTGCTGTAGAAAGTCAATAAAGTGTTGTGGTGCAAAAATGCACAACCAGCCCGTTTCGGTGTTTCCCAGAACTCTGTGCATGGGGCGTGGAGAGACCCACAGTGAGGAGGAGGGGGCACCACTGAGGCCCCAACCAGACCATGCAGTGGTGCCGCTAGGCACACACAGCTGACGTCCCCACGTGCCATCCAGGGGCGGCTGGACGCCAGGGTCAGGCCTCACAGACTTTACTGGGACTCAGCCTGTGCCCCGTGGGCCAGAATGGGCGGGAGAGTGTGACAGCCAGGGAGCCTCAGGTCACCAGGGTCTGTGCAAAGTGACCTGAGAGGTCACTGCTCCCTCTGTCCAGGGGGCCGGGGCTGGCCGGATTCCGGGGCACTTTCTCCCTCCCTGCATCCCCGTGCTTGGGTGCCTGGGGCACAGAGGGCCTGCGGGGTGGTCAGTGTGGCCATGGAAGTGATTTCAGGACAGCAGGCCCTTGTGTTGTGCCCAAGATTGCGAATCCAAGAAACCACCAAGGAGCCGACACCAATGCAAACTCCCGAGGGTTTCTTTACAAGCTGGAGCCCCCACTGGGACCAACCAAAAGTTGGTCCAAGTGCACCAGACACATTGCAGCAGGGACTTGGACCCTGAGACTAAGAGGCGAGGCAGCTTTATAGGGGACAGTGGACCATGGGATATGCAGAAATTTGCACAGTCATGTCGGTCCACATGTAGGTGGCCAATTGAATTACACCTTACCCTATAGTATCCACTTGAGCTGGTCTATTACTTTGGTCAGAATCGCTGCGGGGTTTTGGCGGGCACAAAGCACGGTTACATTGTTATGAGCAGATTTCCCATTAGGGTGTGCCCAGCGGAATGACTAGGGTGGGGCAGCACCTTAAGCCATAAGCAGGTCATTTGGGGGTCATAGGGGAGGTGGCGGATGTATCACAAAATTGAATCACTCCTGCTCTGCTTGTCCAGGGGTAGGGGATTTTTGTTAAATTTCCTGGGTCCCACACTTGCAGCTCATCCACCTGGACCACCCTCACCCGGTGGACTCAGCGTGAACACCTTTTGGTGCTGGATCTCTCACACCAACGTGTGGAGCGCACCCTCCTTGCCCGAGTGAGTAGGGGGTGGGTGAGCATGGGGCTCGGCCTGAAGGCCAGTCAGCACAGGGGAACAAGGAACCACAGCTCCATCCCCACTCTGACTCCCACATACAGGCAGCCTCATGGCTCCCCGCCATGGGCAGCTGGTTCCTCAGGAGCTACCCCCAAGGGTGGCCCGAATGTCTGGCTCCCTGCTGGAGAGGCATTGGGGAGAAGAGAAGCAGCCGGCGCTCGGCAGGACCCACTGCCAGACATGGGAATGTGGCTGAGCCGGACCTTCCAGCTTAGCTGACTCTCCAGCGGAAAGACACTGCATGAGCGAGCCCCGGGGTGGACAGGAGAGCCCAGCTAGTCACCCAGCACCAGCACCAGAAATGATGTTGTGCCAACCATTTCCGGGTTTTGGGATACCCAGCCAGAGGATACGATAGCTGCATGTGATAGCTGCATGGGATAGACACACACACCCCAAAACCAACAAAAGTCAGAATCCCCCAATGTTGTCAAACAGCAGCCGGATGGTTACATGCACCACGCTGTGATCCCCAATAGGATACATGGCAGACGCTATAAACCACGACTGCAGACGTGCTAAAGGCACGGAGATGTGCCTGCTGGGTTCCAACAAGGGCACAGAGGGGAAGGAAGCATCCTACGGACGGGGGGCCCCTGCTAGGAAAGGACACCAGTTCCCTGTGAAGGCTACAGAGGGTGAAATCTCTCCTTCTCTCTTTGTGCTTCTGGTTTTCCTCCTACATGCCATTTTCCTCAATCGTATTAGAAGAATTTATTTTAGGTTTTTAAATTTCTTTTTATTGGAGTCCAATTTGTATGAATTCTTCTTTCAGCATGGATGTCATTCAGGAGAGAAGGAGAGATAAAGATTTTCCTAGACAGGCAACATATAAAGGAGTTCATGACCACTTAATCAGTCCAGTAAGGAATTTTAAGAGGGACTCTTCTAGTGGGGGAAAAAAAGAGACCAAAAGAAACATAGACTAGAAAGGACCGGAGAAAGTCACTGGAAACACCATCTCTTCCGGAAACACAAAGGCACAAAGTTCATATCTTTGAATAATCACTCTGAATGCTGATAGACTAAATGCTCCAATCAAAGGTATAGGGTATCAGAGGGCTTAAAAAACAGGATCCGGTATGCCTGGGTGGCTCAGGGGTTGAGCCTCTGCCTTTGACTCAGGGTGTGATCCTGGAGTCTGGGATCAAGTCCCATATTCTGCTCCTGGTGGGGAGCCTACTTCTCTCACTGCCTAATTTTCTGCCTCTCTCTCTCTCTCTTTCTCTCTCTCTCCCTCACTCTCTCATTTTAATCGTTATTAAAAAAACAAGATCCATCTGTATGCTGCCTACAAGATGCTCACATTAGACTTATAGACACCAGGAGATTGAAAGTCAGGGGATGGAAAATCATCTATCATGCTAATGGATATCAAAAGAAAGCTGGAGGACCCATACTTATTTCAGACAAACGAGATTTGAAACCAAACCCTAGGGGACACCTGGTGGCTCAGTGGTTGAGCATCTGCCTTCGGCTCAGGAGGTGATCCTGGGATCCCAGGATCAAGTCCCACATCGGCCTCCATTTGTGGAGCCAGCCTTTCCCTCTGCCTATGTTTCTGCCTCTGCTTCTTTGTGTATCCTCATGAATAAATAAATAAAATATTTAAATTTCAAAAAAGAAAGAATAAATACTGTAAGAAGAGATGAAGAAGGGCATTATTTCATAATTAAAAAGACTCTCTATCAAGATAAAACAACTAAATATTTATGTTGTCAACATGGGAGTACCTAAATACAGAAACCAATTAACAACAAACGTACAGGAACTCACTGATAATAATACAATGACAGGGGATTTTAACAGCCACTTATGGCAAGGACCAATCGTGTATACAGAAAATCAACAGAGGAACAATAGCCTTGACACACTGGACCACAGGGACTCAACAGATAGAGTCTGAACATTTCATCCTAAAGCAGAACACCTTCCTTCATTTTTTTTATTATTTACGATAGTCACACAGAGAGAGAGAGAGAGAGAAGGGCAGAGATATTGGCAGAGGCAAAAGCAGGCTCCATTCACTGGGAGGCCGACATGGGATTCGATCCCAGGTCTCCAGGATGGCGCCTTGAGCCAAAGGCAGGTGCTAAACCGCTGCACCACCCAGGGATCCCTACACATTCCTTTCAACAGCACATGGGACATTCTACAGAACAGATCATATCATGGCCAACAAATCAGCCCTCAACAGGTACTACAGTTACAAGAAGGTTGATATCACACCCTGTACAGTTTTGGACCAGACACTATGAAACTTGAAGTCAACAGTAAGAAAAAAATTGGACAGACCAAAAATATGTGGAGATTATGAACATCCTACTAGAGAATGAATGGAGTAACCAAGAAATTAAATAGGAAATTTAAAACAAATAAAATGAAAACATGTTTCTCAAAACCTCTGGGATGTAGCAAAGGCAGTCGTAAGAGGGAAGTACATAGCAATACAGGCCTACCTTAAGAAACAAGACGTCTCCAATACACAACCTAACCCTACACCTAAAGGAGCTGGAAAAGGAATAGCAAACATAGCCTGAAGCCTACAGAAGAAGGGAAAAAATAAAGATGAGAGCAGAAATAAATAATGCAGAAACAACAAAACAGTAGAATGGAATAACGAAACTAAGAGCTGGTACTTCAAAATAATTAATGAAATAGACAAAGCTCTAACCAGCCTTATCAACGAGAAAAGAGAAAAGACCTAATAAAGAAAATCACAAATGAGAGAAGAGAGATCACAATCAACACCAGAAAAATAAGACAATTATAAGGGAATTCTATGAAAGGTTATACGCTAACATCTGGGAGACCAGGAAGAAATGGACAAGTCCCTAGAAATGTGCAAACGAGCAAAACTAAAATAGGAAGAAATAGAAAATGTGAACAGACCCATAACTAGCAAAGGAATTGAATCAGCAAGGCACCTGGGTGCCTCAGTGGTTGAGCATCTGCTTTGGCTCAGGTCACGAACCCGGACTCCTGGGGCATCAAGTCCCACATCAGGCTCCCCACATGGAGCCCCATTTTCACTCTGCCTATACCTCTGCTTCTCTGCGTCTCGCATGAATACATAAATAAAATCTTTAAAAAAGAAAAAGATATAAAGATGTGAAAGGACCCAAATAAAATCACAAATGAGAAAAGAGAAATAACCACCAACACTAGAAATACAAATGTTTATAAGAGAACATTATGAAAAATCATATGCCAGCAACCCCGAACCTGGAAGAAATAGATCAATTCCTAGAAATATATAACAAAGCAAAAATGAAAAAGGAAGAAATAAGAAACTTGAACACACAGATAACAGGCAGAGAAATTGAATCAGGAATCAAGAATCTCCCAAGAGGAGACGCTTATATCAATAGAATAGAATGGAAAGCCGAAACAAGATACAAACCTGTAACACTATGGTCCATTAAACGACAACAAGGAAGGAAGGAATATCCAAAGCACAAAGACCGTCTCTTCAACAAACCCTAACCCTGATGCCAGGATGTGTACAAATGGTGTTGGGAAAACTGGGCAGCCACACGCAGAAGAATGAAACTGGACAACTTTCTTGCACCATATATATAAAAAATAAATTCAAAATGGATGAAAGACCTAAATGTGGGACCTGAAATCATACAAAGAAGAAAAGATAGGCAGCAACATCTTTGACATTGGCCATTGGATCTGCTTTCCAGATATGCATCTGAGGCAAGCAAAACAAAAGCAAAAATCCTATTGGGAGTTCATCAAATTGCAAAGCTTCTGCAAAGTGAAGGAAAAAAGCAATGCTAAAATGCAACATATAAAATGAGAGGAGATATTTGTAAACAACACATCCAATAAAGAGTTAGTATCCAAAATACATAAAGCAAATATAAATGTCAGCATCCTAAACACAAATTATCCAACTGCAGATGGGCAGAAGACATGAATGGACTTTGTCTCTGTCAAGACATCCAGATGGCCACCAGACACATGGACAGACACCCAGCGTCACCCATCATCAGGGAAATGCAAACCAAAACCACAATGAGATGTCACCTGACAGCCATCGAAATGGCTGAAATTAACAACACAAGAAACAGCAGGTGTTGGTGAGGCTATGGAGAATGGTTATACTCCTCGTGACAATGAGATCAGGTGCAGCTACTGTGCAAAACAGTGTGGAGGGTCCAAAAGAAGTTAAAAGTAGAAGTACCCTATGATTCCAAAATTGCACAGCTAGGTATTTATCCCGAGGATATAAAAGTAGTCTCTTAGATTCAAAGAGGGACACGCAGCCTAGTGTTTGTAGCAGCATTATCAACAAGAGCCAAACTGTGGATACAGCCCAGATGTCTATCGACAGATGAATGGGCAGAGATGATGTGGTAAATATACACACTGTGACATCACTCGGTCATCACAAAGGATGAAATGAAGCCATTTACAATGACATGGGAGAAGTGGAAGGGACTTATGCTAAATGAACTCAGTCAGTCAGAGAAAGACAGATATCAAATACCATACAATTGCATTCACAAGTGAATTTTAAGAAACCAAACAAACTGGCAAGGGGATTGATGGGGTGGGATGAGAGAAGCAAACCAAGAAACTCACTCTTAACCACAGAGAATAAACTAATAGATACCAGAGGAAGGTGGGGGGGATGGGGAATCAGGCTATGGGGATAGTGGAGGGCACCTGTGACCAGTACCAGGCATTGCATCCAAGGGTTGAATCAGTATGTGGTAAACCTGAAACTATATCATACTGTGTTTACAAACAGGAATTCAATAAAACTTTAAAATAATAATTGGTAGTAAAGAGGATACATGTGCACACAAGAGATAAAATCAGAAAGGCAACTGAAAATCCAAATAAAGAGTATTTAGAGCCCCAAATCCCCTCCTTAGCTCAGCTCGGGAGAAGCCTGCCATGTCTATTCTCACCCCAGCAGAAGCCTGTATTTTGATTCTCTGGGGAGGCCACTGACTTGGTGGAGTCAAGGTACCTTTGAACCCAAAACCTAAAGAGAGTGCATAAAACTAAACTGCCCAAGATACTAGGAGTCCCAGTGCAGGCACAGGTCAAGACTGAAACTCTAACCATACACAGACATAACCCTAACCCTACACTTAATCCTAATGTTAACTGAAACCTAAAACAAGACCCATCACTAATCGACAACCAAACACAAACCCCAAGACAGAAACACATTCACTGAACCTACCTGCCAAGCCTCACCCTAACTCCTTAACCTATTCTTAGGTTTCCTTAACCCTGACCGCTACCTTAAATCTAACCCTAACCCTAACCTCTAACCCTAACCTTAAATTAATATACTCAAATCCTATTCCGAACCTTTTCCTGTACCCTAACCCTAACCCTCTAACCTCTAATACTAACCCTATCTCATACCACAAAATGTACCCTAAATCCGTACCCTAAAACTAACACCTAACCCACTGCCTAACCCTATCTCTTACCCTTTTCCAAAACCGTACTCTGACCCTACCCTGACCCTGACCTGACCATTACCTCTAACCAAACACTAACCCTAATCCTAACCCCTATCCTAACCCTATCGCTCACCCTAACTCTAAAGCTAGCCCTAACTTTAACCCTAACCCCTAACCCTAACAACTAACCCTAACTCACATCCTAACACCTAATCCTAACTGCAAACCTAATCACAACCCTAACACTAACCATAACCCTAACCCCAACTCCTAACATCTTGCCCTAATCCCTAAGCCTAAACCCTAACCCTAACTCTAAATCCTGTCCCTAACACTAACCCTAAACCCTTTCCCTAATCCCTAACCCCCATCCAACTCCTAAACACTGACCCTTACCTTATCCCTCATGCTATCCTCTAATCCATAACCATAAGCATAATCACTAAACCCTAACATCTAACCTAACAACCAACTACCTCCCCTCCCCTGACCCTACCATTCATTCTACCCATTCACTTACCCTGTGGTTCTGAGTAGTCCCTTCTGAGGTGGACGTGGCCCCCAACGGTGCCTCCAGAGTCCTCCAGGGGGTGCTGAGGAAGCCAGGATCCTGTGAGTGTAGACGTGGCCCCACGTGTTCCTGAGTCATAGTCAGCGGGTCCTGAGGACGCCGGGGCTCCTGTCAATGTGGACTATGCCTCACATCCTCTGGAAGCCTCACAGCAAGTCCTCAGGAGGCCGAGGGCTCCTGTCAGCCTGGACATGGCCCCATGACCTCCAGAAAACTCACTACGGATCCTGAGGGGGCTGTGGGCTCCTGTAAGCATAGACATAGCCCCATATATCCTGAAGTCAAAGGGCAGGTCCTTAGGAGGCTGGAGACTCCTGTCAGTGTGGATTCGGCACCCACATCTTTCTTAGGCCTCACCAAAGGCCCTGACAAGGCTGGGGTCTCCTGTCTGCATGGAAGCATCCCCATATTTCCCAAAGTCTACACCGGGGGTCCTGAGGACGTCAGCGTCCTGTTGTGTGGGCATGGCCACATGTCCTCCCATAACGTCACTGCAAGTTCTGAGGAGGCCAGGGCTGTTGACACCGTTGATGCGGCCCTCACCTTCCAGAAGCCTCAACTTATGTCCTGAGTGGCCCAGGAGCTCCTGCCAGAGTGGACACCGCACCACAGCTTCCTGAAGCCTCCCTGCAGGTCCTGAAGTGGCCCAGGTGTTCCTGTCAGGGTGGATGCGGGCCCACATCTTCCTGAAGCCTCACTGTGGTTCCTGAGGAGACCGGGACTCATCAGCATGGTGTGTCCCCACGTCCTCCTCAGGCCTCCCCAGCACAGGTGGGCTCCTGTTAGTGCAGGTGGACGAGGCCTACTGAGCCTTTGCGGCTCTTGGGCAGGGCGTGGGCTCGGGCGCCTCCTGTGGGACGCTCAGGCACTGCAGGAGGCCATGTAGGAGGCAGCATCCCTGTGCACAGGTCCACACCTGCCTCCTTCCAGGCTACAGCTGAGGCCTATGAGCTATGGAAACATCTCACTGAAAAGGAGCCCAATACCTGGCTTCCCCAGAAATACTTAAGGACAATTATTGGAGCCCACAGGATGCAAAATGAAATGTGGACCAGACTTTAACAACGTCCTGCAAAACTCACTCAACCCTACACTCTGTGGGCGGGACCGCAGGCTGGCACAGCCACCTTGGAAACGGTGTGGAGGCTCCTCAGGAAGTTACAAATAGAGCCGCTCTGTGAACAGCAGGTGCACGGCCTTAGCTCACCCCGAAGATACAGATGCATGAGACTCGGGGACACCTGCACCCCAATGTCCACAGCAGCCAGGTCCACAGTAGCTACACTGTGGGAGGAGCCTCGGTGCCCTCAGGCAGATGATCGATAAAGAGGATGGAAGATAGATGATGGTCATAGATGATAGTTAGATGATAGGAACAGTACTCAGCTATCAAAGAGAAGAAAACATTGCTATTTGCAATGACGTGGATAGAACTAGAGGGATCATGTTAAGTGAAATAAGTCAGTCAGGAAAGAAAATTAACGTATGGTTGCATTCATAGGTGAAATTAAAGAAGCAAAGCAGATGAGCATCTGTGAAGGGAAGGAAAAACAAATAATATGAAAACAGAGATGGAGGAAAAAGAGACTCAATCACAGGAAACAAACTGAGTGTCGATGTAGGGGAGGGGAGTGGAGGGGCAGGGTAACTGGTAGACGGGCATAAAGGAGGGTACGTGATGTCATGAGCCCTGGTGTTATCTCCAACTGGTGAATCCCTGAATTCTACCTCTGAAAGTATAATACACTATACTGTTAATTAATTAGGTTTAAATTGAATTAAGTTTAAAAAATCAGTTGATGGTATCGGAGTGCATTTTCTTCCAGGCTCTCTATTCTGCTCCTTCAGCTCATGCCAGAACCACACCCCTGTGGCTTTGGTTTGTTTAAGTAGGCTCCGTGCCTCATCCACAGTTCGGCACAGGGCTCGAATTCATGACCCCGAGATCAAGACCAAGGGTGAAGTCAGGAGTCGGATGCTTAACCAACGGAGCCAACTGTGGCCCTAGAACCACACTGCTTTATCCTGTGTCTCCGTGACATTGGTTGAAATAGGAAAGTGGAGGGAGGGGTAATATGGCGGAAGAGTAGGGTCCCCAAATCACCTGTCCCCACCAAATTACCTAGATAATTTTCAACATCCTGAAAATCTATGAATTCGGCCTGAGATTTAAAGAGAGACCAGCTGGAATGCTACAGTGAGAAGAGTTCACACTTCTATCAAGGTAGGAAGAGGGGGGAAAGAAATAAACAAAAGGGGATCCCTGGGTGGCGCAGTGGTTTAGCGTCTGCCTTCAGCCCAGGGCGTGATCCTGGAGACCCGGGATCAATTCCCACGTCGGGCTCCCGGGGCATGGAGCCTGCTTCTCCCTCTGCCTGTGTCTCTGCCTCTCTCTCTCTCTCTCTGTGTGACTATCATAAATAAATAAAAATAAAAAAAAAGAAACAAAAGACATCCAAGGGGGAGGGGCCCCACGAGGTTCTGGGCTAAGGCCTGGGCGAGTGCCTCCAGGATAAGAAAGCTCTGACCCAGAGAAGCAGGAGCTTCACCAATCTTCCCGGGTGGAAAGGCACCCGCAGGGAGTTGGAGCAGGACACCAAGATGGCGAGGATGCCCTCGGGCTCCCTGGAACACTAATAGACACCTGCGCGCCCAGGAGACTGCACCATATCCTACGTCGAGCTCCCTAAAAGACTGCAGGGCCCACAGCTGGACCCAGAGCAGCTTTGAGGGGCTTGGGTGGTGGCTCCACATGGAGGGGGCTGTGAGGCCAGGGCTCGGAGTGGGCTCCGGCAGAGGAAGAGGATCCCTGCGGAGAGGGCTGTGGGGCTCTGGGACCAGCTCAGAGGGGCTCGGGCAGCGGCGCCATGGAGGCAGCTGTGTGGCCAGGAGGGGGAATCCAACAGTGCAGGCACTGGAGCACAGGGCACCAGGACACAGCCCAGGATCCGGCCTCCCCCTGGGACAGGTAGAGCCTGGGAAGGCCCACGACAGCTAGGACGCTTCTGCCCAGAGCTGAGCAGATCAGCGTCCCCACCTTGGCACCTCCAGGCCATGCAGAGGGAGAGCTCCATAGTTACTGTGGGAGCTGAATCCAGGGCTCCAGAGCTGCTGGCGTCACTGGGATGGTTCCTCCTGGGGCCTCACAGGTTAAACGAGCCCTGCACCAAGCAGAGGGCAGAGCAGCTCCCCCAAGAGCTAACACCTGAAAGTCAGCAAAACAGGCCCCTCCCCCAGAAGACCAGCTAGACGGACAAGTTCCAGGGGAAGTCAAGGGACTTAAGTATATAGAATCAGAAGATACTCCCCGTGGTTTTTTCTTTTCTTTTCTTTTTTCTTTTCTTTTCTTTGATTTCTTTTTATTTGTTTGCATCCCCCACCCTTTATTCCTTTCTTTCTTTTTCTTTCTCTTTTTCTTCTCTTTTTTCTTTTTTTTTTCGTCCTTTTCTCTTTTTCTCTTTTCTTTCCTTCTTTCTCCCTCTTTTTCTCCTTTTCCCAATACAACTTGTTTTTGGCCACTCTGCCCTGAGCAAAATGACTAGAAGGAAAACCTCACCTTAAAAGAAAGAAACAGTCCTCTCTCCTAAGAGTTACAAAATACGGATTACAATTCAATGTCAGAAACCCAATTCAGAAACACTTATACAGCAACTGGTGGCTCTAGAAAAAAGCATAAAGGACTCAAGAGACTTCACGACTGCAGAGTTTAGATCCTATCAGGCAGAAATTAAAAATAAATTGAATGAGATGCAATCCAAACTACAAGCCCTAATGATGAGGGTTAAGGAGGTGGAAGAACGAATGAGTGATATAGAAGACAAGTTGATGGCAAAGAGGAAAACTGAGAAAAAAAAAGAGACAGACAATTAAAAGACCAGGAAGACAGATTAAGGGAAATAAACAACAGCCTGAGGAAGAAAAACCTACGTGTAATTGGGGTTCCCGAGGGCGCCGAAAGAGACAGAGAGCCAGAATATGTATTTAAACAATTCCTAGCTGAAAACATTCCTAATCTGGGAAGGGAAACAGGCATTCAGATCCAGCAAATAGAGAGATCCCCCCCTAAAATCAATAAAACCCATCAACTTCTCGACATTTAATAGTAAAGCTTGCAAATTCCAAAGACAAAGAGAAGATCCTTAAAGCAGCAAGAGACAAGAAATCCCTGACCTTTATGGGGAGGAGCATTAGGGTAACAGCAGACCACTCCACAGAGAACTGGCAGTTCAGAAAGGGCTGGCAGGATATATTCAGGGTCCTCAATGAGAAGAACATGCAACCAAGAATACTTTGCCCAGCAAGGCTCTCATTCAAAATGGACGGAGAGATAAAGAGCTTCCAAGACAGGAAGGAAAAGAAAGAATATGTGACCTCCAAACCAGGTCTGCAGGAATTTTAAGGGGGACTCTTAAAATTCCCCTTCAAGAAGAAGTTCAGTGGAACAATCCACAAAACAAGGACTGAATAGATATCAAGATGACACTAAACTCATATCTGTCGATTAGTAACTCTGAATGTAAACAGGCTTAATGACCCCATCAAAATGCTTAGGGTTTCAGACTAGATAAAAAAGCAGGACCCATCTATTTGCTGTCTACAAGAGACTAATTTTAGACAGAAGGACACCTACAGCCTGAAAATAAAAGGTTGGAGAACCATTTACCATTCAAATGATCCTCAAAAGAAAGCAGGGGTAGCCATCCTTATATCAGATAAACTAAAATTTACCCCGAAGACTGTAGAGAGAGATGAAGAGGGACACTACATCATACTTAAAGGATCTATCCAACAAGAGGACATAACAATCCTCTACATATATGCCCCGAATGTGGGAGCTCGAAACATTTAAATCAATTAATAACCAAAGTAAAGAAATACTTAGATAATAATACACTTATACTTGGTGACTTCAGTCTAGCCTTTTCTATACTCAATAGGTCTTCTAAGCACAACATCTCCATAGAAACGAGAGCTTTAAATGATACACTGGACCCGATGGATTTCACAAAAATCTACAAAACTTTACATCCAAACTCAACTGAATATGCATTCTTTTCAATTTCAAGTGCATATGGAACTTTCTCCAGAATAGACCACATACTGGGTCACAAATCGAGTCTGAACCAATACCAAAAGATTGGGATTGTCCCCTGCATATTCTCAGACCATAATGCCTTGAAATTAGAACTAAATCATAACAAGAAGTTTGGAAGGACCTCAAACACGTGGAGGTGAAGGACCATCCTGCTAAAGATGAAAGGGTCATAGGAAATTAAGGAAAATTTTAAAAGATTCATGGAAACTAATGAGCATGAAGAGACAACCGTTCAAAATCATTGGAATGCAGCAAAAGCAGTCCTAAGAGGGAAATACATCGCAATACAAGCATCCATTCAAAAACTGGAAAGAACTCAAATACAAAAGCTAACCTTACTCATAAAGGAGCTAGAGACAACAGAGCAGATAGATCCTACACCCAACAGAAGAAGAGAGTTAATTAAAATTCGAGCAGAACTCAAGGAAATCGAGACCTGAAGAAATGTGGAACAGATCAACAGAACCGGGAATTGATTCTTTGAAAGAATTAATAAGATACCGAAAGCATTAGCCAGCCTTATTAAAAAGAATAGAGAGAAGACTCAAATTAATAAAATCATGAATGAGAAAGGAGAGATCATTACCAACACCAAGGAAATACAAACGATTTTAAAAACATATGAGCAGCAATATGCCAAAAAATTAGGCAATCTAGAAGAAATGGACGCTTTCCTGGAAAGCCAGAAACTACCAAAACTGGAACAGGAAGAAATAGAAAACCTGAGCAGACCAATAACGAGGGAGGAAATTGAAGCAGTCATCAAAACCTCCCAAGACACAAAAGTCCAGGGTCAGATGGCTTCCCATGGTAATTCTATCAAACGTTTAAAGAAGAATCTATACCTATACTACTAAAGCTATTTGGAAAGATAGAAAGAGATGGAGTACTTCCAAATTCGTTCTATGAGGCCAGCATCACCTTAATTCCAAAACCAGACAAAGACCCCACCAAAAAGGAGGATTACAGACCAATATCCCTGATGAACAGGGATGCAAAAATTCTCAACAAGATACTAGCCAATAGGATCCAACAGTACATTAAGAAAATTATTCATCATGACCAAGTAGGATTTATCCCCGGAACACAAGGCTGGTTCAACACTCGTCAAAGAATCAATGTGATTCATCATATCAGCAAGAGAAAAACCAAGAACCATATGATCCTCTCATTAGATGCAGAGAAAGCATTTGACAAAATAGAGCATCCATTGCTGATCAAAACACTTCAGAGCGTAAGGATAGAGGAAACATTCTTCGACATCATAAAGGCCATCTATGAAAAACCCACAGCAAATATCATTCTCAATGTGGAATCACTGGGAGCTTTTCCCTTAAGATCAGGAACAAGACAGGGATGTCCACTCTCACCACTGCTATTCAACATAGTCTGGAAGTCCTAGCCTCAGTAATCAGACAACAAAAAGAAATAAAGCTATTCAAATTGGCAAAGAAGAAGTCAAACTCTCCATCTTCGCTGATGACATGATACTCTACCTAGAAAACCCAAAACCCTCACCCCCAAGATTGCTAGAACGCATACAGCAATTTGGTACCCTGGCAGGATACAAAATCAATGCCCAGAAATCAATGGCATTTCTATACACTAACAATGAGACAGAAGAAATAGAAATTGAGGAGTCAATCTCATTTACAATTGTACCCAAAAGCATAAGATACCTAGGAATAAACCTAACCAAGGAGGTAAGGAACTCAACCATAAACACTATAGAATGCTTCTGAAAGAAATTGAGGAAGACACAAAGAGATGGAAAAATATTCCATGCTCATTGATTGGCAGAATTAATATTGTGAAAAAGTCAATGTTACCCAGGGCAATGTACACGTTTAATGCAATCCCTATCAAAATACCATGGACTTTCTTCAGAGAGTTAGAACAAACTATTTTAATATTGCTGTGGAATCAGGAAAGACCCCGAATAGCCAGGGGAATTTTAAAAAAGAAAACCATATCTGGGGGCATCACAATGCCAGATTTCAGGTTGTACTACAAAGCTGTGGTCATCAGGACAGTGTGGTACTGTCACAAAAACAGACCCATAGATCAATGGAACAGAATAGAGAACCCAGAAGTGAACCCTCAACTTATGGTCAACTGATATTCGATAAAGTAGGAAAGACTATTCATTGGAAGAAAGACAGTCTCTACAATATATGGTGCAGGGAAAATGGACATTCACAGTCAGAAGAATGAAACTAGACCACTCTCTTTCACCATACACAAAGATAAACTCAAAATGGATGAAAGATCTAAATGTGAGACAAGAGTCCATCAAAATCCTAGAGGAGAGCACAGGCAACACCCTTTTTGAACTCAGCCACAGTAACTTCTTGCAAGATAAATCCACGAAGGCAAATGAAACAAAAGGAAAAATGAACTATTGGGACTTCATCAAGATAAGAAGCTTTTTCACAGCAAAGGATACAGTCAACATAACTAAAAGACAACCTAAAGAATGGGAGAAGGTATATGCAAAAGTCGTATCAGATAAAGGGATAGTTTCCAAGATCTATAAAGAACGTTTTGAACTCAAACCCAAGGAAACAAACAATCCAATCATGAAATGGGCAAAAGACATGAATAGAAATCTCACAGACGAAGACATTGACATTGCCAACATGCACATGAAAACATGCGATGCATCACTTGCCATCAGGGAAATACAAATCAAAACCACAATGAGATACCACCTCACACCAGTGAGCATGGGGGAAATTAACAAGACAGGAAACCACAAATGTTGGAGAGGATGCGGAGAAAAGGGAACCCTCTTACACTGTTGGTGGGAATGTGATCTGGTGAAGCCACTCTGGCAA
This sequence comes from Canis lupus baileyi, assembly GCF_048164855.1. NCBI lineage: Eukaryota > Metazoa > Chordata > Mammalia > Carnivora > Canidae > Canis > Canis lupus. The sequence goes on along the minus strand of NC_132872.1, from coordinate 33,116,063 downwards.
ACTGAGTGGATGTTCCTCAAAGAGTTAAAAATTTACTTGCCCGATGACCCAGCAATTGCACCTTTGGAGATTTACCCCAAAGATTCAGATGCAAGGAAACACCAGGACTCCTGCACCCCGATGTTTATAGCAGAATGTCCACAATAGCCAAACTGTGGAAGGAGCTTTGGTGTCTATTGAAAGATGAATGTGTAAAGAAGATGTGGTTTATGTATAAAATGGAATATTATTTAGGCATTAGAAATGACAAATACGCACCATTTGCTTCAATGTGGATGAAACTGGAGGGTATTGTGCTGAGTGAAGTAAGTCAATTGGAGAAGGACAAACAGTGTATGTTCTCATTCATTTGGAGAATATAAATAATAGTGAAAGGGAATATAAGGGAATGGAGAAGAAATGTGAGGGATATATCAGAATACGAGACGGAAAATAAAGACTCCTAACTCTGGGAAATGAACTAGGGGTGGTGGAAGTGGAGGTGTGCGGGGGTTGGGGGTGATTGGTTGACGGGCACTGAGGGGGGCACTTGACGGGATGAGCATTGAGTTTTATTCTGTATATTGGTAAATTGAACACAAATAAAAAATTAATTTAATAAAAAAAGATTCATGGAAACTAATGAGAATGAAGATACAACCGTTCAAAATCTTTGGGATGCAGCACAAGCAGTCCTAAGGGGGAAATACATCGCAATAGAAGCCTCCATTCAAAAACTGTAAAGAACTCAAATACAAAAGCTAACCTTACACATAAAGGAGCTAGGGAAAAAACAGCAGATAGATCCTACACCCAAGAGAAGAAGACAGTTAATTAAGATTATAGCAGAACTCAATGAAATCGAGACCAGAAGAACTGTGGAACAGATCAACAAAACCAGGAGTTGGTTCTTTGAAAGAATTAATAAGATACATAAACCAATAGCCAGCCTTATTAAAAAGAAGAGAGAGAAGATTCAAATTAATAAAATCATGAAAGAGAAAGGAGAGATCACTACCAACACTAAGGAAATACAAACGATTTTAAAAACATATTATGAACAGCTATACGCCAACAAATTAGGCAATCTAGAGATATGGACGCATTCATGGAAAGCCAGAAACTACAAAAACTGGAGCAGGAAGAAATAGAAAACCTGAAAAGGCCAATAACCAGAGAGGAAATTGAAACAGTGATCAAAAACCTCCCAAGACACAGAAGTCCAAGGCCAGATGGCTTCCCAGGAGAATTCCATCAAATGTTTAAAGAAGAATCCATACCTAACCTACAAAAGCTGTTTGGAAAGATAGAAAGAGATGGAGTACTTCCAAATTCGTTCCATGAGGCCAGCATCACCTTAATTCCAAAACCAGACAAAGACCCCACAAAAAGGAGGATTACAGACCAATATCCCTGATGAACAGGGATGCAAAAATTCTCAACAAGATCCTAGCCAATAGGATCCAACAGTACATTAAGAAAATTATTCACCATGACCAAGTAGGATTTATCTCAGTGATACAAGGCTGGTTCAACACTCGTAAAACAATCAATGTGATTCATCATATCAGCAGGAGAAAAACCAAGAACCATATGATCTCGTTAGCTGCAGCGAAAGCATTTGACAAAATAGAGCATCCATTGCTGATCAAAACACTTCAGAGCGTAGGGATAGAGGGAACATTCCTCAACATCTTAAAAGCCATCTACAAAAAGCCCACAACAAATGTCATTCTCAATGGGGAAGCATTGGGAGCCTTTCCCCTAATATCAGGAACAAGACACGGATGTCCACTCTCACCACAGCTATTCAACATAGTACTAGAAGTCCTAGCTTCAGCAGTCAGACAACAAAAAGACATTAAAGCCATTCAATTTGGCCAAGAAGAAGTCAAACTCTCCCTCTTCACCGATGACATGATACTCTACCTAGAAAACCCAAAAGCACCCCCAAGATTGCTAGAACTCATACAGCAATTTGGTAGCGTGGTAGGATACAAAATCAATGCCCAGAAATCAATGGCATTTCTATACACTAACAATGACACTAAAGAAAGAGAAATTGAGGAGGCAATCTCATTTACAATTGCACGCAAAAGCATAAGATACCTAGGAATAATCCTAACCAAGGAGGTAAAGAATCTCAACCATAAACACTGTAGAATGCTGCTGAAAGAAATTGAGGAAGACACAAAGAGATGGAAAAATATTCCATGCTCATGCATTGACAGAATTAATATTGTGAAAATGTCAATGTTACCCAGGGCAATGTACACATTTAATGGAATCCCTATCAAATATTATGGACTTTCTTCGGAGAATTAGAACAAATTATTTTAAGAGTTGTGTGGAATCAGGGATCCCTGGGTGGCGCAGCGGGGGATCCCTGGGTGGCGCAGTGGTTTGGCGCCTGCCTTTGGCCCAGGGCGCGATCCTGGAGACCCGGGATCGAATCCCACGTTGGGCTCCCGGTGCAAGTAGCCTGCTTCTCCCTCTGCCTGTGTCTCTGCCTCTCTCTCTGTGACTATTCTAAAAAAAAATTAAAAAAAGAAGTTAAAAATAGAGCTACCCTACGATTCCAACATTACACATCTAGGTATTTACCCCGAGGATACAAAAGTAGTTGAGTAGATTCGAAGAGGAACACGCAGTCCAGTGTGGGTAGCAGTGTTATCAACAACAACGAAACTGTGTATAGAGCCCAGATGTCCATCAACTGATGAATGGGCAGAGATGATGTGGTAAATATACACACTGAGATATCACTCGGTCATCAGAAGGGATGAAAGGAAGCCATTTACAATAACGTGGGAGAAGTGGAAGGGACTTATGCGCAATGAACTCAGTCAGTCAGAGAAAGACAGATACCAAATACCATACAATTGCATTCACATGTGAATTTTAAGAAACCAAACAAACTGGTAAAGGGGCAGAGGGGGGGATGAAAGAAGCAAACAAAAAAACACACTCTTAACCACAGAGAATAAACAAATAAAAGCAGGGGAAGGTGGGGGGGATGGGGAATCAGAGGATGGGGATTGTGGAGGTCACTTCTGACCAGTACCAGGCGTTGTATTCAAGGGTTGAATCACTATGTGGTAAAACTGAAACTATATCATACTATGTTTACAAACAGAACTTCAAGTATAACTTTAAAATAATAATTGGTAGTATAGAGGAAACATGGGCACACAAGAGATAAAATCAGAAAGGAAACTGAAAATCCAAATAAAGAGTCTTTAGAGCCACAAATCCCCTCCTTAGCTGAGCTCAGGAGAAGCCTGCCATGCCTATTCTCACCCTAGCAGAAGCCTGGATTTTGATTCTCTGTGGAGGCCGCTGACTTGGTGGAGTCAGGCTATCTTTGATCCCAAAACCTAAATAGAGTGCAGAAAACTAAACTGCCCAAGATGCTAGGAGTCCCAGTGCAGGCATATGCTAAGACCCAAACTCTAACCATACACAGACATAAGCCTAACACAGACTTAAGCCTAACGTTAACCTAACCCTTAAACAAATACTATCACTAATCAAAAGCCAAACACAAACCCCAAGACCAAAACACATTCACTGAACCTTCCTGCCAAACCTCACCCTAACTCCTAAACCTATTCTAAACCCTTAATCCTGACCCTTACCTTAAATCTAACCCTAAGCCTAACCTCTAACCCTAACCTTATCTTAATGTACTCAAATCCTATTCCTAACCTTAACCTGTACCCTAACTCTAACCCTCTAATACTAATCCTATTTCATACCCAAAAGTGTACTCTAACCTGTACCCTAAAACTAATCCCTAACCCACTGCCTAACCCTCTCTTACCTTTTCCAAAACCGTACCCTGACCCTGACCTGACCCTAACCCTAATCCCTAACCAAACACTAACCCTAACCCTAGCCCTAACCCTATCCTAAACCTAACCCTCGCCCTGACCCTAAACCTAGCCCTAACTTTTACTCTAACCCCTAATCCTAACCCCTAACTCACACCCTAACCCCTAACCCTAACTGCAAACCTAACCCAACCCTAACTCTAACCATAACCCAAACCCAACTCCTAACCTCCTGCCCTAATCCCTAAAGTCTAAACCCTAACTCTAACTCCTGTCCCTAACCCAAACCCCCATCCTAACTCCTAACCACTGACCCTTACCCTTATCCCTCACCCTAACCTCTAATCTGTAACCATAAGCATAATCACTAACACCTAACATCTAACCTAAGCCTAACCACCAAATGCGTCCCCTCCCCTGTCCCTACCATTTATTCTACACATTCACTTACCCTATGGTTCTAAGGAGTCCCTTCTGACATGGACGTGGCCCCCAATGGCGCCTCCAGAGTCCTCCAGGGGGTCCTGAGGAAGCCGGGCTCCTGTGAGTGTGCACGTGGCCCCACGTGTTCCAGAGTCATAGTCAGCAGGTCCTGAGTACGCCGGGTCTCCTGTCACCGTGGGTATGCCTCACATCCTCTGGAAGCCTCACAGCAGGTTCTCAGGAAGCCGGGGGCTCCTGTCAGCCTGGACATGGCCCCACTTCCCCCAGAAAACTCACCACGCATCCTGAGGAGGCTGTGGGTTCCTGTCAGCCTAGACGCAGCCCCATGTGTCCCAATGCCAAAGTGCAGGTCCTGAGGAGGACGCGGGTCCTCTCAGCCTTGATGTGGCCCCACATTTTCCTCAGCCTCACCATAAGACCTGAGGAGGCTGGGGGCCCTGCCAGCATGGACCTGGCCCCAAATTATCCCAATCCTTCACAGTGCATCCTGAGGAGGCCGGAGACTCCTGTCAGTGTGGATTCGGCATCCACATCTTTCTTAGGCCTCACCACAGGCTCTGACAAGGCTGGGGTCTTCTTTCCTCATGGACACATCCCCATATTTCCCGAAGTCTACACTGGGTGTCCTGAGGACATCAGCGTCCGGTTGTGTGGACGTGGCCCCACGTCCTCCCGAAGCATCACCGCTGGTTCTGAGGTGGCCGGGACTCCTGTCTCTGTGGTTGCGGTCCCCAGCTTCCAGAAGACTCAACTTATGTCCTGAGGGGCACTTTAGCTCCTGCCAGAGTAGACGCCGTGCCACATTTTTCAGAAGCCTCCCCACGTGTCCTGAGGCAGCCCATGGGCTCCTGTCAGGGTGGGTGCAGGCCCACAATTTCCTGAAGTCTCCCCGCAGGTCCTGAAGTGGCCCAGGGGCTCCTGTCAGGGTGGATGTGGACCCACATCTTCCTGAACCCTCACCGTGTGTTCTGAGGAGACCGGGGCTCCTGTCAGTGTGAATGCTGCCCAATATCCCCCTGAAGACTCCCCGCAGGTTCTGAGGAGGCTGCAGCTCATCAGCGTGGATGTAAACCCACGTCTTCCTCAGGCCTCCCCAGCACAGGCTGGCTCCTGTTAGTGGAGGTAGAAGAGGCCTACTGTGCATGTGTACCTCCTGGGTGGTGCCTGGGCTCGGGCGCCGCATATGGGATGCTCAGACGCTGCAGGAGGCTGTGCAGGAGGCAGGATGCCCTTCCTGGGGCCCATCTCTGCCTCGTTCTAGGCTCCAGCTGTTAGCTTCAGAACCGTCTGACTGAAAAGGAGCCCAACACCCGGTTTCCTCAAAAATACTTAAGGAGAAGGAATTGTAGCCCAAAGGACGCGAAATGAAATGTGGACCAGACTTTTACCACGTCCTGTAAAACTCACTCAACCCTCTTCCACTGTGGGCGGGAGCACGGGCTAGTGCAGCTGCCTTGGAAACAGTGTGGGGGCTCCCCAGGAAGTTACAAATAGTGTCGCCCTGCGACCAGCAGGTGTAAGGCCTGGAGCTCACTCTGAGGATACAGATGCAGTGAGACATGGGACAACTGAACCCAATGTCCACAGCAGCTGGGTCCACAGTAGCCACACTGTGGGAGGACCCACAGTGCCCTGTGGCAGATGATGGATAAAGAGAATGGGAGATAGATGATGATCATAGAGAGGGGAATGATACTCAGCTCTCAAAGAGAAGGAAATCTTGCCATTTGCAATGACGTGGAAAGAACTAGAGGGATCATCTTAAGTGAAATAGGTCAGTTGGAAAAGAGAATGACCGTGTGGTGTCATTCATAGGTGGAATTAAAGAAGCAAAGCAGATAAACATCTGTGAAGGGAAGGAAAAACAAATAAGATGAAAACAGATGCAGGGAATACAGACTCTTATATATAGGAAACAAACTGAGTGTCGCTGCAGGGGAGGGGACAGGGGAGGGGATATGCAGGACCAGCATGATGGAGGGCACGTGATGTCACGAGCACTGCGGTTATCTCCAACTGGTGAATCCCTGAATTCTTCCTCTGAAAGTATAATACACTATACGTTAATTAATTGGGTTTAAATTAAATTAAGTTAAAAAATCAGTTGTATCAGAGCACGTTTCCTTCTGGACTCTGTTCTACTCCTTCGGCTTATGCTGAGACCAACCCTCGTGGGTCTGGTTTAAGTAGGCGTCAGGACTCGTCTATGGACCAGCCCAGGGCTAGAACTCACGACCCCTACATCAGGACTGGAGGTGAAGTCAAGCGTCGGATGCTTAACAGACGGAGCCAGGCGGGGTCCCGAGGACAACACTGCTTTATCCTTTGTCTCTGTGACATCGTTTGAAATAGGAAAGTGCTGCATCCCACTCTGTCCTGCTTCTCCAATACTGATTTGCTGTCCCGGGTCATTTGTGGGGGCGGAAGGATGTTATGTTTTTTTTTTTTTCCTATTTATAGGATCTGCCACCATGACTTGACAGGAATGACATTGAAATTGAGGGTGGCTTCAGGAACTGCGGACATTTTCACAAGATGAGGCTCCAAACCATGAGCCCACGATGGCCTCCCAGAACCTGGTACGGCTCAGTGCACAAGTCTTGTGCTCCTTTGGTTCAGTCTCATTTTTTATTCTCTGTGATGCTCCTGAGAAGTAAGTCACGTCCGTCATTTCCTTCCTGAGTGCTCATTGTCAGGACACAGCAAGCCCCACAATAGAATAAAAACTGAGCCGAGGTCAAGGGCAGGAAGCCCCTATTAGAACAGATCTCAATGCACTTGAAGGCCCCATATCAAAATGTAAACAGAACTTGAGGAATTGCTCCAGCCCTTCGGGAGTACCCTGAGACCAGCCCTTAAAACTAAGCTAAAACCCACCTCCGGGTCCAAGTCCCTGCTCCGCTCTGTCAGGTATACTTGGAAACAAGCTCAAGCTTGTAAATAAACCCTCGTATGTTTGCATTGCTGTCGGCTTCTCAATGGTTTCTCGGATTCGCAATCTTGGGCACAACAGTCTGAGATAAAAAAACAAAACCATAAGAAGCTCGGATGCAGGTAGTGTGAACGCAGGGTTCTGAGAGAAACGGCGGAGACCCGGGGACTTGACAGCTCTTCTGTGGAGGCCCCAGCAGACTGGGGGACGGGATGCTCTGCCCCAGAGCCAGAGGACCCAGAGACCCCACCCACATCCCGCCTATCAGGGCTGAGTCTCAGGAGCAGCACAGCACCGCCCGCTGAGCCCAGAGACACTGACGCCCACCCCGCCTCTGGCCCCCACAGGTGCATCTCCCAGGAAGATGTGCACCTGATAATCAGTGCCACGGCCCATCACCAGACCCCACACAGACCATTCGCTGCCACCAAGTTGTCAGACCACAGAGGCTGCAGATCTTTAGCTCTGCCTGGAAAGTAGGGTTTAGATTCCTTTGTACTTTGTGTTCTTTTTTCATTTATTTCTTTGATTCTTTTTTATTAATTGCCTTATTTTAATTTTTATGTATGTACCTTATATATTTCTTATTTTTACTTTCATAGTACTTTAGTTGTGTTTATTCTTTTTAATTTTTTTTCAATTTATATATGATAGTCACAAACAGAGAGAAAGAGAAAGAGAGAGAGACAGAGAGAGGCAGAGACACAGGCACAAGGAGAAGCAGGCTCCATGCACTGGGAGCCCAACGTGAAATTCGATCCAGAGTCTATAGGATCCTGCCCTGGGCCAAAGGCAGGCACTAAACCCCTATGCCACCCAGGGATCACTTTAATTGTTTCTATTTTGGGATTTAGAATCTTTTAACAAGCAGGCCAAAATAATCTGTTTTTTTTTTTGGGGGGGGCAGTTGTTATTCTTTTCCTTGGTTTTCCTTTTTCTTCCTTCTTTCTTTTCAGGAAAATATAATGAGATGGAGAAATTCACCTCCATAAAATAACATGAGGTCTACTCACAGCCAGGAAGTTCATCAATACACATATATGATATCTAACTACAGTTTAAAACAATGATTATAAAGATAGCAGCTGGGCTGGAAAAAGAGCACAGAAGAAAACTAGAGAAACCTTTACTGTAGAACTAAAAGAACTTAAATATAATCAGGTCAATGTTAAAAATGCTATAACTGAGATGCAGTCCCAAGTGGAAGCCTTAAAAAGAAGAAAGTTTATGGACCGCAGAGACAGACGTAGGGAAGTCAGCCACTTATTAAAACAATAACATTCATACCATAGGAGACTCAGAAGATGAAGAAAGAGAAAAGGTGGTCCTTGCTCAGCCATTAGAAACGACAAATACCCACCGTTTGCTTCAACGTGGATGGAACTGGAAGTTATTATGCTGAGTGAAGTAAGTCAATCGGAGAAGGACAAACATTGTATGTTCTCATTCATTTGGGGAATATAGATAATAGTGAAGGGAATATAAGAAAAGGGAGAAGAAATGTGTGGGAAATATCCGAAAGGGAGACAGGACATAAAGACTCCTAACTCTGGGAAACGAACTAGGGGTGATGGAAGGGGAGGATGGCGGCCGGTGGGGGTGAATGTGTGATGGGCATTGAGGGGAGCACTTGACGGGATTAGCACTGGGTGTTATTCTATATGTTGGCAAATTGAACACCAATAAAAAATAAAATTATTATTAAAAAAAGAAAGAAAAGAAAGAAAGAAAGAAAGAAAGAAAGAAAGAAAGAAAGAAAGAAAGAAAGAAAGAAAGAGTGGCACCTGTGTGGTTCAGCTAGTTAAGCTTCTGCCTTAGGCTCATATCATGATCCAGGTCCCAAGGCAGGCTCCCTGTTCAGCAGGGAACCTGCTTCTCCCTCTCCCTCTGCCCCCTCACTCATGGATTTTCTCTCCACTCTCTCTCAAATAAATAAAAAACATCTTTGAAAAAGAAACAAACAAACCCAGAAGAAGAGAAATCTCCCATGTAGAAGAATTTCAAACAAATTGTGCAGACATACCACACTCAAGTTCATGAGCATAGCTTCCCACTCTTATGTGAGGAATACACATTGTAACTTCCTTCTACAAAATATAATATGAAAGACAAAATAATATTGATAATATAATAATAATAATGTTTAATAATAATAAAAAAGGATCAGTTTACTGCGTAGAAAGCTGACAAACACTATCTCAGCAATGTGATCAGATCGATACCAAGACTGATAAATCATGTTGATAGTATATCCTTTATATGATATAATGAAAAAGGCAGTATATCTCTGTATATAATCCAAAAAACTGTTCAATCATGAGATAAATGACAGACATGTCCCACCTGAGGGAAATTTTACAAAATACTCTACTTCTCAAAGTGTTCCAGGGCAACAACAACAAGGAAAGGCTGAAAGACTGTCACAATCCAGAGGAGCCTAAGAAAACATGAGGACAAATGGAATGTGATATGAGGGATAGTAACTTAGCAAAAACTAAGGAAATCTGAATAAAGTATGGTCTTTGGTTAATGCGATTATTTTAATATTGATTCATTAGCTCATATTTGTACCGTACTAAAATAAGATATCAATAATTGGAGAAATTGAGTGCAAGTGCATGTGAATGCACTGTACTATCTTCTCAATTTCCCTATAAATCTTTTTTTTTTCCTAATACGATCTATTTTGAAAATTGACTTAAATGAATCAGGCTCCAAGTGTGAAGACATTTTAAGAATAGTTGAATTAACTTTTGCCTTATTCTTAAAGAGTTCCTTTGATGGAAACAAAGTAAGAATTTTAGATCAGAAGGAAAGAAAAACACTTATGAACATATATAATGCCTCCTCAACCTGAAAAGCAGGAACGGATAATAAATAGCAAAAATCAGATAAAAATAATTCTAGTATAATAGACACCATACTGCAAGTGCATTTAAAATTAGCAATGGGGGATCCCCGGGTGGCGTAGCGGTTTGGTGCCTGCCTTCGGCCCAGGGCGCAATCCTGGAGACCCGGGATCGAGTCCCACGTCGGGCTCCCGGTGTATGGAGCCTGCTTCTCCCTCTGCCTGTGTCTCTGCCTCTCTCTCTCTGTGACTATCATAAATAAAAAAAAGAAAGAAAAATAAAAAAATAAACTTAGCAATGCATAACATTTATTTCCTTGACATGTGTCTTCCAAAGAGTTCACAGTGTTTCAGTGTCAGTTGAAATAGGGGAAGAATCTCAGGGAAGAATCCTTCACATAATAATAGGACCATTGGTAATAATGTCTCTCAGTTCATTCCAAATCCATAAAGATGCATTTCCTGATGAGTGACTGAACTGTGAAGAAAGAGATGAGAAACCCTTCCCTCTGAATCACTTGTGTCAGAATATTTTAACCATAGTACTACAGATAGTAGTAAATTATCCTTATTAACAAAATACCTCTCAGATTGGAATCTGAGCAATCAGATGTGCAGAGATAAAACTCTATGACTCGCTCCTCAACTTTTAAAGACAAAGGAGAGCTTTTCTATGTACAAAGTCAGTTGTCAAGATAGCCTCAGGGAATAAGATTCTGCAACTTCGAATCCCTCTGCACAGCTGGGACGCCCGTGCTCCAGGTCTTCCTGATCCCGAATCACTGGGCCTGTTGCCCAACACAGGATGCCACGCTGAGGTTATTTGCAATTGCTGTCTTAGGAGCTCTGGGGAAGGGGGAAGGAGCTAGATAGGTGGGACAGGAAGCAAGGAGGCTGAGAAAATTAAGGCCATTCCAATTTAAATTCAGCATTAGCACATGCCCAGCCATCCCAGGCCCCTGTGAAGAAGAGCTGAAATTTACATTCCTTCAGTTACAGGAAAAAAACAAAAGTTTACAGCTTAATGTCCTAGAAAGCCCCACAATAGAATCAAAACAGAGCCCAGGTCAAGGGCAGGAAGCCCCTATTAGAATGAGAACAGTGCTCAATGCCATTGAAGGCCCCATATCAAAATGTAAACAGAAATTGAGGAATTGCTCCAGCCATTCTGGAGGTCCCTGAGACCAGCCCTTAAAACTAAGCTAAAACCCACCTCAGAGTCCAAGTCCCTGTTTCGCTGTGTTGGGTGTACTTGGATGCAAGCTCGAGTTTGGAAATCAACCCTTGTGTGTTTGCATCGGTGTCACCTCCTTAGTGGTTTCTTGGATTCGCAATCTTGGGCACAATACCCCCATGTCCCCTCCCACCTTGGCTGAACCCCTATCCCCTCCCACCCAGGCTGACACTGCGTCACCTCCCTGCCCACAACAGCTGGGCACAGACCGTCACACGTCCCATGGGCACGGTGGGCCCTCCCGCTATCCCTGGCCTCCCAGAGGAAGGAAGGAGGTTTCGGCAGGCACACTCCCATGGTGACCACAGGGCTCCCTGCCCAACATGGCAGCTCGTGAGAGTTCGGGTCTGTGTCCCTAATGCCTGCTCCTCCTCCCCGGTTTTCCCACAGGAAATGAAGAAGGAGGCCCTGGTCTCCTCCCAGGACATCACGCAGGTAAACCTGGACGTAAACAGGACGTTCGGCAGCCACATCATGTTTTAGGACTGCTAGGTGTTGGGTGAGGCTGTTGGGCCACGAAGCTTCGGGCCCCCGGGGGCTTCTGAGTAGGGAAAATGGGGCCTCTGAGGCCAGGGGGAGTAACAGCAGCCAACAACATACCGCTCCATGGTAGGGTGATTGGGATGAACCCCTTGCCCACCCCTCCGGGCCTCAGGGATGAGTAGGCCACTAGGATGGGGCCTCCAGGCGTTGCCATGGAAGCTGAACACCACCAAATGGTAGAGGGACGGCCCCATGAGAAGCAGGGGATGGGGTGGGGGATGTGGGAGGCATGAACCTGACCTGGGGGTCAGGCGGCATGGCTGCGGCTGGAGCAGGACACACATCGATCCCATGAGGGTCGGACGGGTCAGAGTGACACCCACTCTCGGTGCTTTATATATTTCTAAATTCTATGCATTTAATTTGAGACAATTTGCAATTTGAAAGCATACATATGGGGATCCCTGGGTGGCGCAGCGGTTTGGCGCCTGCCTTTGGCCTAGGGCGCGATCCCGGAGACCCGGGATCGAATCCCACATTGGGCTCCCGGTGCATGGAACCTGCTTCTCCCTCTGCCTGTGTCTCTGCCTCCCTGTCTCTCTCTGTGACTATCATAAATAAATAATTTAAAAAATAAAAAAATTGAAAGCATACATATTATGATGACCCCCAGATAATGCCCCCGGTCCAGCCAGGGCCCTGCACTGACCACACCACGCCCCAGGGGCAGGTGTCACAACAAACCCCAGATTGGGGTCGCCTTTAACGGTAGATGTCTCCTTGTGCATCTTAGTGGAAGGAGATACCCTGTGTCCACAGGCCCCCACGACATCCCCCTCATTACCCACTCCCACTCCAACCCCCTCCATTATCATCCCCAATAGCATCCCACCATCCCCCTCACACCCACACAGCCCCACACAATCCCCACCCACACTATACCCTAACACAATCCCCCCTACACCATCCCCAACACTCCACCACAATCATAATCCTGCCCCCACACGATCCACCGCCACACCATTTATCCCCAGCAAGGACCTGGTGCAGGTGCCCCCTGTGGGACATGCTCAGCCTCCCCGGGTTTTTCTGCATACCCTGATCCCATCAGAAGCCCTGGTGTCCCATAGAGTACCCAGGGGTTGCAGGGAGCAGGAAAGACATGGAGCCCCCGACAGGGTGGGTGCAGGTGAGTGGTTCAGAGGATGCACCCTGCCCTGCCTCCGCCCAGTGTCCCACCTGGAGGACAGCACACCCTGCACAGGACACCAACCCCTAACCAATAGGGACCTGGGCTGACCTGACCCCGAGCTCTGTGGGGGTTGAGTTGATTTGAGCCCCCCAGGGCCAACACAAAGACTAATGGTATCCAGCCCCCCATGGCGCTAGCCAGCCCTGGATTCTGGCCCCAGGCTGCGTGAGCCTTCTCACAGCTGAATGTGGCCTCTTGGGCCCTGGGCTTACCCCAGTGATCCAGGTCGCTGACCTAGGGCGCCCTTTGGATCCTGGGAAACCCAGGGTGGGGAGAGCAGGGGTAGGCCGGTGGGCCCCACCAACAGCCACACCAGGAGCCAGGCTGCTCCAGGTGCTGGGGCTCCTGGGAGCCCAAGGCCGGGGTCCAGCTGCCCTGCGTGGACCCAGCGCAGGTCCAGGTCAGCTCTGCTGTCCTCAGAATCGTCTCTCAGGCTGAAACCTCAGGACACACGTCCCCACCCAGATTCCACACATGCTCCCAGGTGGGGGACTCCACCACCCGCCTCCCCAACCCGTGTCATTCTTGCCCTCCCCTAAAGGACAGAAAGCTCTCCATTCCCAGGGGCAGGCGCGCCCCCTTGGCCCTGAGCCCGTTTGCTGTAGAAAGTCAATAAAGTGTTGTGGTGTGAAAATGCACAGCCAGCCCGTTTCTGTGTCATCCAGAACACTGTGCACAGGGCTTGGAGAGACCACCAGAGAGGAGGAGGGGGCACCACCCAGGCCCCACCAGCCCCTGCAGGGGCACCACCATGCACAGCCAGCTGACATCCCCATGTGCCTTCCAGGGGCGGCCAGAAGCCAGGGTCAGGACGTGACAGACTTTACTAGGACTCAGGCTGTGCCCCGCGGGCCAGGAAGGGCTGGGACAGAGTGACAGCCAGGAAGCCTCAGGTCACCAGGTTCTGTGCAAAGCAACCCGGTTGTCTGTGCTCCCTCTGTCCAGGGGGCCTGGGCAGGCCATGTTCCGGGGCCCTTCCTCCACGCATCATCCCCGTGCCTGTGTGCCTGGGGCAGAGAGGACCTGCGGGGTGGTCAGCATGGCCCTAGAAGGGATGTCAGGACAGCAGGCCCTTGTGTTATGCCCAAGATTGTGAATCCAACAAACCACCGAGGAGCCAACACCGATGCAAACTCCCAAGGGTTTCTTTACAAGCTGGAGCTTGGTTCCAAGTGCACCCGACACAGCAGAGAATGGACTTGGACCCGGAGACTAAGAGGTGTAGCAGCTTTATAGGGGCCAGTGGCCCATGGGATACGCAGAAAGTTGCTCAGTCATGTCTGTTCACACGCAGGTGGCCAATTGAATTACACCTTACCCTATAGTATCCACTTCCGCTAGCCTATTACTTTGGTCAGAATCGGAGTGCAGTTTTGGGGGACATAAAGCAGGGTTACATTGTTATGAGCTGATTTCAGATAAGGGTGTGCCCAGCGGCCTGACTAGGGTGGGGCAGCGCCTTAAGCAATAAGAAGGTCATGTGGGAGTCATCCTGGAGGTGGGGGGTGTAGCACAAAATGGAATCAGTCCTGCTCTGCCTCTCCAGGGGTAGGAGATTTTTGTTAAATTTCCTGGGTCCCACACTTGCAGCTCACGCACCTGGGCCAGCCTCACCAGATGGACTCAGCGTGCACACCTTGTGGTGCTTGATCTCTCACACCAGCATGTGGAGGGCACCCTCCTTGCCTGACTGAGTAGGGGCGGGTGAGCATGAGGCTCGGCCTGAAGGTCAGGCAGCACAGGGGACCGAGGAACCCCAGCCCCGTCCCCACCCAGACTCCCAAACACAGGCAGCCCCAGGGTTCCCCCCCATGGGCAGCTGGATCCTCAGGAGCTCCCACCAGGATGGCCCCGAGGACTGGCTCCCTGCTGGAGAGGCATCAGGGAGAAGATAAGCAGCCAGCACATGGCAGGACCCATTGCCTCACATGGGAATACAGCCACCGGACCTTCCACCTCAGCTGAACCTCCAGCAGAAAGTCACTGCAAGAGCGAGCCCAGGGTCTGCCAGGAGAGCCTAGCTAGCCGCCCAACACCAGCACCAGAAATGATGTTGTGCCAACCATTTGGGCATTTGGGTGACCCAGCCAGAGGATCCAATAGCTGCACGTGATAGCTACATGTGATAGACACACACACACCCCAAAACCAACAAAAGTCTGAATCCCCCTAATGTTGTCTAACAGCAGCCGGATGGTTACATACACGACGCTGTGGTCTCCAATAGGATACATGGAAGACGCTATAAACCATGACTGCACAGGTGCTGGAGGCACAGAGATGTGCCTGCTTGGTTCCAACAAGGCCACAGAGGGGCAGGAAGCATCCTACAGAGGGGAGGCCCCTCCTTCAAAAGGACATCATGTCCCTGTGAAGGCTACGGAGGGTGAAATCTGTCCTCCTCTCTTTCAGCTTCTGGTTTTCCTCCTAAATGCCATTTTCCTCAATCATAAGACCAAAAATTTATTTTATGCTTTTAAATTTCTTTTTGTTGGTGTCCAATTTGTATGAATTCTTGCTTCAGCAAGGGTGTCATTCAGGAGAGAAGGAGATATCATGATTTTCCCAGACAGGCAATATATAAAGGAGTTCATGACCACTTAACTAGTCTAGTAAGGAATCTTTTTTTTTTTATTTTTTATTTATTTATGATAGTCACAGAGAGAGAGAGAGAGGCAGAGACACAGGCAGAGGGAGAAGCAGGCTCCATGCACCAGGAGCCCGACATGGGATTCGATCCTGAGTCTCCAGGATCGCGCCCTGGGCCAAAGGCAGGCGCTAAACCATTGCGCCAGCCAGGGATCCCTAGTAAGGAATTTTAAGAGGGACTCTTCTAGTGGGGGAAAAAAAGCGTCCAAAAGCAACAAAGACTAGAAAGGCCCAGAAAACATCACCAGAAACACCAACTCTTCCGGTAACACAAAGGCACAAAGTTCATATCTTTGAATAATCACTCTGAATGCCGATAGACTAAATGTTTCAATCAAAAGATACAGGGTATCAGAGTGGCTTAAAACACAGGGTCCGGGAAGCCTGGGTGGCTCAAAGGGTTGAGCATCTACCTTTGACTCAGGGTATGATCCTGCAGTCTGGGATCAAGTCACATATTGAGCTCCAGGAGTGGAGTCTGCTTCTCTCTCTCCCTAATTTTCTGCCTCTCTCTCTCTCTCTCTCTCATAAATAAAATCGTTATTAAAAAAACAAGATCCATCTGTATGCTGCCTACAAGATGCTCACCTTACACGTATACACACCAGCAGATTGATAGTCAGGGGAGGGAAAATCATCTACCACGCTAATGGATTTCAAATGAAAGTTGGAGGACCCATAGTTATATCAGACAAACGAGATTTGAAACCAAACCCTGGGGGAAACCTGGTGGTTCAGTGGTTGAGCATCTGCCTTCAGCTCAGGGTGTCAACCTGGGATCACAGGATCTAGTCCCACATTGGCCTCCCTTAGGGGAGCCTGCCTCTCCCTCTGCCTATGTTTCTGCCTCTGCTTCTCTGTGTATCTCTCATGAAAAAATACATAAAATATTTAAATCTCAAAAAGAAAGAACAAATCCTGTAAGGAGAGATGAAGAACATTATTTCCTTTTTTAAAAAATATTTATTTATTTATGATAGTCACAGAGAGAGAGAGAGGCGCAGAGACACAGGCAGAGGGAGAAGCAGGCTCCATGCCCCGGGAGCCCGATGTGGGATCTGATCCCGGGTCTCCAGGATCGCGCCCTGGGCCAAAAGCAGGCGCCAAACCGCTGCGCCACCCAGGGATCCCAAAAACATTATTTCATAATTAAAAAACTATCAAGATCAAACAACTAAATATTTATGCTGCCAACATGGGAGCACGTAAATATAGAAACAAATTAACAACAAACGTACAGGAACTCACTGATAATAATACACTGACGGGGATTTCAACACCCACTTATGGCAATGGACTGATCGTCTAGCAGAAAATCAACAAGGGAACACTAGCCTTGACACACCGGACCACAAGGACTCAACAGATATAGTTAGAAAATTAGATCTGAAAGCAGAATACACTTTCCTATCAAGTGCACATGGGACATTCTCCCGAACAGATCATATCAGGGCCCACAAATCAGCCCTCAACAGGTACAACAGGTACAGGAAGGTTGATATCACACCATGTACATTTTTGGCCCACGGCGCTATGAAACTGGAAGTCGAATGTAAGAAAAAATTTGGACAGACCAAAAATATGTTGAGTTTATGATCATCCTCCTAGAGTGAATGGAACAACCAGGAAGTTAAAGAGGAAATTTAAAACAAATGAAAATGAAAACATGTTTCTCCAAACCTCTGGGATGTAGCAAAGGCAGTCCTAAGAGGGAAGTACATAGCAATACAGGCCTACCTCAAGAAACAAGAAGTCTCCAATACACAGCCTAACCCTACACCTGATGGAGCTGAATAAGGAATAGCAAACAAGGCCTAAAGCCTACAGACGAAGGGAAAAAATAAAGATGAGTGCAGAAATAAACAATACAGAAACAACAAAACAGTAGAATGGAATAACAAAACTAAGAGCTGGTTCTTTATTTTTTTATTTATTTTTTTTTATTTTTTTTATTTATTTATGATAGTCACACAGAGAGAGAGAGGCAGAGGCACAGGCAGAGGGAGAGGCAGGCTCCACGCACCGGGAGCCCGATGTGGGACTCGACCCCGGGTCTCCAGGATCGTGCCCTGGGCCAAAGGCAGGCGCCAAACCGCTGCGCCATCCAGGGATCCCAAGAGCTGGTTCTTTAAAATTATTAATAAAATGGATCAACCCTAGCCAGGCTTATCAACGAGAAAAAAGACCTAAATAAATAAAATCACAAATGAGAGAAGAGAGATCACAATCAACACCAGAAAAAAAAGACAGTTATAAGGGAATACTATGAAAGATTATACGCAAACAAACTGGGAGACCTGGAAGAAATGGACAAATCCCTAGAAATGTGCAAACGAGCAGAACTGAAATAGGAAGAAATAGAAAATGTGAACAGACCCATAACTAGCAAAGGAATTGAATCAGCAAGGCACCTGGGTGCCTCAGTGGTTGAGCATGTGCTTTGGTTCAGGTCATGATCCCGGGGTCCTGGGGGATCAAGTCCCACATCAGGCTCCCTGCTAGGAGCCTCATTTTCCCTCTGCCTATAACTCTGCCTCTCTGTGTCTCTCGTGAATACATAAATAAAGGTGCTGCCACTGTGGAAAACAGTCTGGAGGGTCTTCGAGAAGTTAAAAATAGGGGATACCTGGGTGGCGCAGCTATTTGGTCCCTGCCTTTGGCCCAGGGCGTGATCCGGGAGACCTGGGATCGAATCTCATGTTGGGATCCCGGTGCATGGAGCCAGCTTCTCCCACTGCCTGTGTCTCTGCCTCTCTCTCTGTGACTATCATAAAAAATTTTTTTAAAAAGAAATTAAAAATAGTGCTACCCTACGATTCCAAAATTGCAAAGCTAGGTATTTACCCCGAGGATACAAAAGTAGTTTAGTAGATTCGAAGAGGAACACGCAGCCCAGTGTTGGTAGCAGTGTTATCAACAACAGCGAAACTGTGTATACAGCCCAGATGTACATCGACAGATGAATGGGCAGAGACGATGTGGTAAGTATACACACTGCGACATCACTCGGTCATCAGAAGGGATGAAAGGATGCCATTTACAATGACGTGGGAGAAGTGGAAGGGACTTATGCTAAATGAACTCAGTCATAGAAAGACAGATACCAAATACCATACAATTGCATTCACATGTGAATTTTAAGAAACTAAACAAACTGACAAAGGGGCGAAGGGGGGGATGAGAGATGCAAACCAAGAAACATACTCTTAACCACAGAGATTAAACTAATAAATACCAGAGGAAAGTGGGGGGGATGGGGAGTCAGGGGATGGGAATAGTAGTGGTCACCTCTGACCAGTACCAGGCGTTGTATTCAAGGGTTGAATCACTATGTGGTAAACTGGAAACGATATCATACTGTGTTTACAAAGAGGAATTCAAGTAAAACTTTAAAATAATAATTGGTAGTATAGAGGAAACATGGGCGCACAAGAGATAAAATCAGAAAGGCAACTGAAAATCCAAACAAAGAGCCTTTAGAGCCACAAATCCCCTCCTTAGCTCAGCTCAGGAGAAGCCTGCCATGCCGATTCTCACCCCAGAGAAGCCTGGATTTTGATCATTTTAAAATGATCTCTGGGGAGGCCGCTGACTTGGTGTAGTCAGGCTATCCTTGAAACCAAAACCTAAATAGAGTGCATGAAACTAAACTGCCCAAGATGCTAGGATTCCCAGTGCAAGCACATGCCAAGACACAAACTCTAACCATACACAGACATAACCCTAAGCCTACACTTAAGCCTAATGTTAACCTAACCCTCAACAAGAACTATCACTAATCAAAAACCAAACACAAACCCCAAGACCAAAACACATTCACTGAACCTTCCTGCCAACCCTCACCCTAACTCCTAAACCTATTCTAAACTTTAACTCTGACCCTTACCTTAAATCTAACCCTAACCCTAACCTCTAACCATAACCTTAATTTAATATACTCAAATCCTATTCCTAACCTTAACCTGTACCCTAACCCTAACCCTCTAATACTAATCCTATCTCATATCCCAAACTGTACCCTAACCCGGACCCTAAAACTAATCCCTAACCCACTGTCTAACCCTCTCTTACCCTTTTCCAAAACCGTACCCTGACCCTGACCTGACCCTAACCCTAACCCCTAACCAAACTCTAACCCTAATCCTAGCCCTAACCCGTATCCTAAACCGAACCTCGCCCTAACCCTAAACCTAGCCCTAACTTTAACTCTAACCCCTAATGCTAACCTCTAACCCTAACTCACACCCTAACCCCTAACCCTAACTGCAAACCTACCTGAAACCTAACTCTAACCATAACCCAAACCCCAACTCCTAACCTCCTGCCCTAATCCCTAAAGTCTAAACCCTAACTCTAACTCTAACTCCTGTCCCTAACCGAAACCCCCATCCTAAATCCTAACCACTGACCCTTACCTTTATCCCTCACCCAAACCTTAATCTGTAACCATAAGCATAATCACTAACCCCTAACATCTAACCTAAGCCTAACCACCAACCACCTCCCCTCCCCTGATCTTACCATTCATTCTCTCTTTTCACTTACCCTATTATTCTGAGGAGTCCCTTCTGACATGGACGTGGCTCCCAACGGCGCCTCCAGAGTCCTCCAGGGGGTCCTGAGGAAGCCGGGCTCCTGTGAATGCGGACGTGGCCCCACGTGTTCCAGAGTCATAGTCAGTGGGTCCTGAGTACGCCGGGTCTCCTGCCAACGTGGAGTATGCCTACTCTGGAAGGAGGAGGAACATCCTTCTGGATGCCTCACAACCTCTGGAAGCCTCACAGCAGGTTCTCAGGACGCCGGGAGCTCCTGTCAGCCTGGATATGGCCTCATGTCCCCTGAAAACTCACCGCGGGTCCTGAGGAGGCTGTGGGTTGCTGTCAGCCTAGACGCAGCCCCATGTGTCCCGAAGCCAAAGTGCAGGTCCTGAGGAGGAAGGGGGTCCTCTCAGTCTTGATGTGGCCCCACATTTTCCTCAGCCTCACCATAAGACCTGAGGAGGCTGGGGGCTCTTGTCAGAATGGACGTGGCCCCAAATCATCCCAATCGTTCACAGTGTGTCCTGAGGAGGCCGGAGACTCCTGTCAGTGTGGAATCGGCATCCACATATTTCTGGGTCCTCACCACAGGCTCTGACAAGGCTGGGGTCTTCTGTCCACATGGACACATCCCCATATTTCCCGAAGTCTACACTGGAGGTCCTAAGGACATCAGCGTCCGGTTGTGTGGACGTGGCCCCACGTCCTCCCTAAGCATCACCCTGGTTCTGAGGTGGCCGAGGCTCCTGTCACTGTGGATGCGGCCCCCAGCTTCCAGAAGTCTCAATTTATGTCCTGAGGGGCCAGTTAGCTCCTGCCGGAGTGGAAGCAGCGCCCCATCTTTCAGAAGCCTCCCCACATGTTTGAGGCAGCCCAGGGGCTCCTGTCAGCGTGGATGGGGGCTCACATCTTACTGAAGCCTCCCCGCGGGTCCTGAGGCAGCCCAGGGGCTCCTGTCAGGGTGGGTGCGGGCCCACAATTTCCTGAAGCCTCCCCGCAGGTCCTGAAGCGGCCCAAGATCTCCTATCAGGATAGATGTGGGCCCATATCTTCCGGAAGCCTCACCGTGTGTCCTGAGGAGACCAGGGCTCCTGTCAGTGTGAACGCTGCCCAATACCCCCTGAAGACTCCCCGCAGATTCTGAGGAGGCTGTGGCTCATCAGCGTGGACATGTCCCCACGTCTTCCTCAGGCCTCCCCAGCACAGGCTGGCTCCTGTTAGTGCAGGCAGACGAGGCCTACTGCACATGTGTGCCCCTTGGGCGGTGCCTGGGCTCGGGCGCCCCCTGCGGGATCCTCAGGCACTACAGGAGGGTGTGCAGGAGGCACGTGCCCATCCCCGGGCCGACCTCTGCCTCCTTCCAGGTTCCAGCTGTGGCCTGTTAGCTTCTGAAACGTCCGACTGAAAAGAAGCCCAACACATAGCTTCCCCAAAAATTCTAAAGGAGAAGGAATTGGAGCCCAAAGGATGCGAAATGAAATGTGGACCAGACTTTTACCATGTCCTGTAAAACTCACTCAACCCTCTTCCACTGTGGGCGGCACCGCAGGCTGGTGCAGACGCCATGGAAACAGTGTGGAGGCTCCTCAGGAAGTTACAAATAGAGCCACCCTGGGACCAGCAGGTGCACGGGCTTAGCTCACCCCGAAGATACAGATGCATGAGACTCGGGGACACCTGCACCCCAATGTCCACAGCAGCCGGATCCAAAGTAGCCACACTGTGGGAAGAGCCTTGGTGCCCTCAGGCAGATGATGGATAAAGAGGATGGAAGATAGATGATGGTCATAGATGATAGATAGTTAGATGATAGGAATGGTACTCAGCTATCAAAGAGAAGAAAATATTGCCATTTGCAATGACGTGGATAGAACTAGAGGGATCATGTTAAGTGAAATAAGTCAGTCAGGAAAGAAAATTACCGTATGGTTGCATTCATAGGTGAAATTAAAGAAGCAAAGCAGATGGGCATCTGTGAAGGGAAGGAAAAACAAATAAGATGAAAACAGAGATGGAGGAAAAAAAGACTCAACCACAGGAAACAAACTGAGGGTCGCTATAGGGGAGGGGAGTGGAGGGACAGGGTAACTGGTAGACGGGCATGAAGGAGGGCACGTGATGTCATGAGCCCTGTTGTTATCTCCAACTGGTGAATCCCTGAATTCTACCTCTGAACGTATAATACACTATACTGTTAATTAATTAGGTTTAAATTAAATTAAGTTTAAAAAATCAGTTGACAGTATCGGAGTGCATTTTCTTCCAGGCTCTCTATTCTGCTCCTTCAGCTTATGCCAGAACCACACCCCTGTGGGTTTGGTTTGTTTAAGTAGGCTCCATGCCTCGTCCACAGTTCAGCACAGGGCTGGAATTCATGACCCCGAGATCAAGACCCAGGGTGAAGTCAGGAGTCGGATGCTTAACCAATAGAGCCAGCTGGGGCCCGAGAACCACACTGCTTTATCCTGCGTCTCTGTGACATTGGTTGAAATAGGAAAGTGGAGGGAGGGGCAAGATGGCGGAAGAGTAGGGTCCCCAAATCACCTGTCCCCACCAAATTACCTAGATAATCTTCATCATCCTGAAAATCTATGAATTCGGCCTGAGATTTAAAGAGAGACCAGCTGGAATGCAACAGTGAGAAGAGTTCGCACTTCTATCAAGGTAGGAAGAGGGGGGAAAAAGTAAAGAAACAAAAGGCATCCAAGGGGAGGGGCCCCATGAGGTGCTGGGCTAAGGCCAGGGCGAGTGCCCCCAGGACAGGAAAGCTCTGTCCCGGAGAAGCAGGAGCTTCACCAATCTTCCCGGGTGGAAAGGCTCCTGAAAGGAGATGGAGCAAGACGCCAGGATGGTGGGGATGCCCTCGGGCTCCCTGGAACACTAACAGACACCTGCGCACCCAGGAGACTGCACCATACTCCGTGGCTGAGCTCCCTAAAAGACTGCAGGGACCACGGCTGGACCCGGAGCAGCTCGGAGGGGCTCGGGTGGCAGCTCCACATGGAGGGGGCTGCGAGGCCAGGAGCAGCTCAGAGGGGCCTCCGGCAGAGGAAGAGGATCCCTGCAGAGAAGGTTGCGGGGCACTGGGAACAGCTCAGTGGGGCTTGGGTGGTGGTGCCGCGGAGGCGGCTGTGTGGCCTGGAGGGGGAATCAAAAGCGCAGGCACTGGAGCACAGGGCGCCAGGACACAGCCCAGAATCCGGCCTCCCCCTGGGACAGGCAGACCCCGGGAAGGCCCACGACAGCTAGGATGCTTCGGCCAGGAGCTGAGCAGATCAGCGTCCCCGCCTTGGCACCTCCAGGCCCTGCAGAGGGAGAGCTCCATAGTTACTGTGGGAGCTGAATCCAGGGCTGAGAGCTGCCGACGTCACTGGGATGGTTCCTCTTGGGGCCTCACGGGATAAATGAGCCCTGTACCAGGCAGAGGGCAGAGCAGCTCCCCCAAGAGCTAACACCTGAAAATCAGCACAACAGGCCCCTCTTCCAGAAGACCAGCTAGACGGACAAGTTCCAGGGGAAGTCAAGGGAATTAAGTATACAGAATCAGAAGATACTCCCCGTGGTTTTTTCTTTCCTTTTCTTTCTTTTCTTTTCTTTTATTTCTTTTTGATTTGTTTGCATCCCCCACCCTTTATTCCTTTCTTTCTTTTTCTTTCTCTTTTCCTTCTCTTTTTTTTCTTCCTTTTCTCTTTTTCTCTTTTCTTTCCTTCTTTCTCTCTCTTTTCCTCCTTTTCCCAATAAAACTTGTTTTTGGCCACTCTGCACTAGCAAAATGACTAGAAGGAAAACCTCACCTCAAAAGAAAGAAACAGTCCTCTCTCCTAAGAGTTACAAAATACGGATTACAATTCAACGTCAGAAAGCCAATTCAGAAGCACTTATACAGCTACTGGTGGCTCTAGAAAAAAGCATAAAGGAATCAAGAGACTTCATGACTGCAAAATTTAGATCCAATCAGGCAGAAATTAAAAATCAATTGAATGAGATGCAATCCAAACTAGAAGTCCTAACGACGAGGGTTAATGAGGAGGAAGAACGAGTGAGTGACATAGAAGCCAAGTTGATGGCAAAGAGGGAAACTGAGGAAAAAAGAGTCAGGCAATTAAAAGACCAGGAAGACAGATTAAGGGAAATAAACGACAGCCTGAGGAAGAAAAACCTACGTGTAATTTGGGTTCCCGAGGGCGCCGAAAGGGACAGAGAGCCAGAAAATGTATTTGAACAAATCCTAGCTGAAAACATTCCTAATCTGGGAAGGGAAAAAGGCATTCCTATCTAGGAAATAGAGAGATTCCCCCTCCCTAAAATCAATAAAAACCATCAACACCTCGACATTTAATAGTAAAGCTTGCAAATTCCAAAGATAAAGAGAAGATCCTTAAAGCAGCAAGAGACAAGAAATCCCTGACCTTTATGGGGAGGAGCATCAGGGTAACAGCAGACCACTCCAGAGAGAACTGGCAGTTCAGAAAGGGCTGGCAGGATATATTCAGGGTCCTCAATGAGAAGAACATGCAACCAAGAATACTTTATCCAGCAAGGCTCTCATTCAATCGGAAGGAGAGATAAAGAGCTTCCAAGACAGGAAGGAAATGAAAGAATATGTGACCTCCAAAGCAGCTCTGCAATAAACTTTAAGGGGGACTCTTAAAATTCCCCTTTAAGAAGAAGTTCAGTGGAACAATCCACAAAATAAGGACTGAAGAGATATCATGATGAGACTAAATTCATATCTGTCGATTAGTAACTCTGAATGTGAACAGGCTTAATGACCCCATCAAAAGGCGCAGGGTTTCAGACTGGATAAAAAAGCAGGACCCATCTATTTGTTGTCTAAAAGAGACTCATTTTAAACAGAAGGACACCTACAGCCTGAAAATAAAAGGTTGGAGAACCATTTACCATTCAAATGGTCCTCAAAAGAAAGCAGGGGTAGCCATCCTTATATCAGATGAACTAAAATTTACCCGAAGACTCTAGTGAGAGATGAAGAGGGACACTACATCATACTTAAAGGATCTATCCAACAAGTGGACATAACAATCCTCTACATATATGCCCCGAATGTGGGAGCTCCCAAACATTTAAATCAATTAATAACCAAAGTAAAGAAATACTTAGATAATAATACACTTATACTTGGTGACTTCAGTCTAGCCTTTTCTATACTCAATAGGTCTTCTAAGCACAACATCTCCATAGAAATGAGAGCTTTAAATGATACACTGGACCAGATGGATTTCACAGAAATCTACAAAACATTACATCCAACCTCAACTGAATACACATTCTTTTCAATTTCAAGTGCACATGGAACTTTCTCCAGAATAGACAACATACTGGGTCACAAATCGAGTCTGAACCAATACCAAAAGATTGGGATTGTCCCCTGCATATTCTCAGACCATAATGCCTTGAAATTAGAACTAAATCATAACAAGAAGTTTGGAAGGACCTCAAACACGTGGAGGTGAAGGACCATCCTGCTAAAGATGAAAGGGTCATAGGAAATTAAGGAAGAATTAAAAAGCATCATGGAACCTAATGAGCATGAAGATACAACCATTCAAAATCGTTGGAATGCAGCAAAAGCAGTCCTAAGAGGGAAATACATCGCAATACAAGCATCCATTCAAAAACTGGAAAGAACTCAAATACAAAAGCTAACCTTACTCATAAAGGAGCTAGAGAAAACACAGCAGATAGATCCTACACCCAACAGAAGAATAGAGTTAATTAAAATTCGAGCAGAACTCAAGGAAATGGAGACCTGAAGAAATGTGGAACAGATCAACAGAACCGGGAATTGGTTCTTTGAAAGAATTAATAAGATACCGAAAGCATTAGCCAGCCTTATTAAAAAGAAGAGAGAGAAGACTCAAATTAATTAAATCATGAATGAGAAAGGAGAGATCACTACCAACACCAAAGAAATACAAACGATTTTAAAAACATATTATGAACAGTTATATGCCAAAAAATTAGGCAATCTAGAATAAATGGACACTTACCTGGAAAGCCAGAAACTACCAAAACTGGAACAGGAAGAAATAGAAAACCTGAACAGACCAATAACCAGGGAGGAAATTGAGCACTCATCGAAAAATTCCCAAGACACAAAAGACTAGGGCCAGATGGCTTCCCAGGGGAATTCTAAAAAACTTTAAAGAAGAAACCATACCTATCCTACTAAAGCTGTTTGGAGAGATAGAAAGAGACGGAGTACTTCCAAATTCATTCTATGAAGCCAGCATCACCTTAATTCCAAAACCAAACAAAGACCCCACCAAAAAGGAGGATTACAGACCAATATCCCTGATGAACAGGGATGCAAAAATTCTCAACAAGATACTAGCCAATAGGATCCAACAATACATTAAGAATATTATTCACAATAACCAAGTAGGATTTATCCCCCGGACACAAGGCTGGTTCAACACTCGTAAAACAATGTGATTCATCATATCAGCAAGAGAAAAACCAAGAACCATATGATCCTCTCATTAGACGCAGAGAAAACATTTGACAAAATAGAGCATCCATTCCTGATCAAAACCCTTCAGAACATAGGGATAGAGGGAACATACCTTGACATCTTAAAAGCCATCCAGGAAAAGCCCAAAGCAAATATCATTCTCAATATGGAAGCACTGGCAGTATTTCCCCTAAGATCAGGAACAAGACAGGGATGTCCTCTCTCACCACTGCTATTGAACATAGTAATGGAAGTCCTAGCCTCAGCAATCAGACAACAAAAAGAAATAAAGGCATTCAAATTGGCAAAGAAAAAGTCAAACTCTCAGTCTTCACCAATGACATGATACTCTACCTAGAAAACCCAAAACCGTCCCCGAAAAGATTGCTACAACTCATACAACAATTTGGTAGTGTGGCAGGATACAAAATCAATGCCCAGAAATCAATGGCATTTCTATACACTAACAATGAGGCTGAAGAAAGAGAAACTGAGGAGGCAATCTCATCTACAATTGCACTCAAAAACATAAGATACCTAGGAATAAACCTAACCAAGGAGGTAAAGGATCTCAACCATAAACACTATAGAACGCTACTGAAAGAAATTGAGGAAGACTCAAAGAGATGGAAAAATATTCCATGCTCATGGATTGGCAGAATTAATATTGTGAAAAAGTCAATGTTACCCAGGGCAATGTACACGTTTAATGCAATCCCAATTAAAATACCATGGACTTTCTTCAGAGAGTTAGAACAAACTATTTTAATATTTGTGTGGAATCAGGAAAGACCCTGAATAGCCAGGGGAATTTTAAAAAAGAAAACCATATCTGGGGGCATCACAATGCCAGATTTCAGGGTGTACCACAAAGCTGTGGTCACCAAGACAGTGTGGTACTGCCACAAAAACAGACTCATAGATCAATGGAACAGAATAGAGAACCCAGAAGTGGACCCTGAACTTCATGGTCAACTGATATTCGATAAAGTAGGAAAGACTATCCATTGGAAGAAAGACAGTCTCTACAATATATGGTGCAGGGAAAATGGACATCCACAGTCAGAAGAATGAAACTAGACCACTCTCTTTCACCATACACAAAGATAAACTGAAAATGGATGAACGATCTCAATGTGAGAAAAGAGTCCATCAAAATCCTAGAGGAGAGCACAGGCAACACCCTTTTTGAACTCAGCCACAGTAAATTCTTGCAAGATAAATCCATGAAGGCAAAAGAAACAAAAGCAAAAATGAACTATTGGGAATTCATCCAGATAAGATGCTTTTGCACAGCAAAGGATACAGTCAACAGAACTAAAAGACAACCTAAAGAATGGGAGAATATATATGCAAAAGACGTATCAGATAAAGGGCTAGTTTCCAAGATCTATAAAGAACGTTTTAAACTCAAACCCAAGGAAACAAACAATCCAATCATGAAATGGACAAAAGACATGAAGAGAAATCTCACAGAGGAACACAAAGACATGGCCAACAAGCACATGAAAACATGCTCTGCATCACTTGCATACAAGGAAATACAAATCAAAACCACAATGAGATACCACCTCACACCAGTGAGCATGGAGGAAATTAACAAGGCAGGAAACCACAAATGTTGGAGAGGATGCGGAGAAAAGGGAAGACTCTTACACTGTTGGTGGGAATGTGATCTGGTGCAGCCACTCTGGAAAACTGAGTGGAGGTTCCTCAAAGAGATAAAAAATTGACTTGCCCGATGACCCAGCAATTGCACCTTTGGGGATTTACCCCAAAGACTCAGATGCAAGGAAACGCCGGGACTCCTGCACCCCAATGTTTATAGCAGAATGTCCACAATAGCCAAACTGTGGAAGGAGCCTTGGTGTCATTGAAAGATGAATGTGTAAAGAAGATGAGGTTTATGTATAAAATGGAATATTATTTAGGCATTAGAAACGACAAATACCCACCATTTGCTTCAACATGGATGAAACTGGAGGGTATTATGCTGAGTAAAGTAAGTCAATCGGAGAAGGACAAACAGTGTATGTTCTCATTCATTTGGAGAATATAAATAATAGTGAAAGGGAATATAAGGGAATGGAGACGAAATGTGAGGGAAATATCAGAATAGGAGACAGAAAATAAAGACTCCTAACTCTGGGAATCGAACTAGGGGTGGTAGAAGGGGAGGTGGGCGGGGCTTGGGGGTGACTGGATGACGGGCACTGAGGGGGGCAGTTGACGGGATGAGCACTGGGTGTTATTCTGTATATTGGTAAATTGAACACAAATAAAAAATTAACTTATTAAAAAAAAGTTTCATGGAAACTAATGAGAATGAAGATACAACGGTTCAAAATCTTTGGGATGCAGCACAAGCAGTCCTAAGGGGGGAATACATTGCAATAGAAGCCTCCATTCAAAAACTGTAAAGAACTCAAATACTAGCTAACCTTACACATAGAGGAGCTAGGGAAAAAACAGCAGATAGATCCTACACCCAAGAGAAGAAGATAGTTATTTAAGATTTTAGTAGAACTCAATGAAATCGAGACCATAAGACCTGTGGAACAGAAAAACAACAAAAAAACAGGAGTTGGTTTTTTGAAGGAATTCATAACATACATAAGCCATTAGTAAGCCTTATTAAAAAAAAGAGAGAGAAGATTCAAACTAATAAAATCATGAAAGAGAAAGGAGAGATCACTACCAACACCAAGGAAATACAAACGATTTTAAAAACATATTATGAACAGCTATATGCCAACAAATTAGGCAATCTAGAGATATGGACGCATTCCTGGAAAGCCAGAAACTACAAAAACTGGAACAGGAAGAAATAGAAAACCTGAAGAGGCCAATAACCAGAGAGGAAATTGAAGCAGTGATCAAAAACCTCCCAAGACACAAAAGTCCAAGGCCAGATGGCTTCCCAGAGAATTTCTATCAAACGTTTAAAGAAGAAAACATTCCTATTCTACTAAAGCTGTTTGGAAAGATAGAAAGAGATGGAGTACTTCCAAATTCGTTCCATGAGGCCAGCATCACCTTAATTCCAAAACCAGACAAAGACCCCACCAAAAAGGAGAATTACAGACCAATATCCCTGATGAACATGGATGCAAAAATTCTCACAAGGTACTAGCCAATAGGATCCAACAGTACGTTAAGAAAATTATTCACCATGACCAAGTAGGATTTATCCCCGGGACACAAGGCTGGTTCAACACTCGAAAATAATCAATGTGATTCATCATATCACCAAGAGAAAAACCAAGAACCATATGATCCTCTCATTAGATGCAGAGAAAGCATTTGACAAGATAGAGCATCCATTGCTGATCAAAACACTTCAGAGCGTAGGGATAGAGGGAACATTCCTCCACATCTTAAAAGCCATCTATGAAAAGCCCACAACAAATGTCATTCTCAATGGGGAAGCATTGGGAGCCTTTCCCCTAAGATCAGGAACAAGACAGGATGTCCACTCTCACCACTGCTATTCAACATAGTACTGGAAATCCTAGCCTCAGCAATCAGACAACAAAAAGACATTAAAGGCATTCATATTGGCCAAGAAGAAGTCAAACTCACCCTCTTCACCGATGACATAATACTCTACCTAGAAAACCCAAAAGCCTCCACCCCAAGATAGCTAGAACTCATACAGCAATTTGGTAGCGTGGCAGGATACAAAATCAATGCCCAGAAATCAATGGCATTTCTATACATTAACAAAGAGACTGAAGAAAGAGAAATTGAGGAGTCAATCTCATTTACAATTGCACCCAAAAGCATAAGATACCTAGGAATAAACCTAACCAAAGAGGTAAAGGATCTCAACCATAAACACTATAGAACGCTACTGAAAGAAATTGAGGAAGACTCAAAGAGATGGAAAAATATTCCATGCTCATGGATTGGCAGAATTAATATTGTGAAAATGTCAATGTTACCCAGGGCAATGTACACGTTTAATGCAATCCCTATCAAAATACTATGGACTTTCTTCGGAGAGTTAGAACAAACAATTTTAAGATTTGTGTGGAATCAGGAAAGACCCCGAATAGCCAGGGGAATTTTAAAAAAGAAAAACATATCTGGAGGCATCATAATGGCAGATTTCAGGTTGCATTAAAAGTTGTGGTCATCAATACTGTGTGGAACCGGCACAAAAACAGACAAATAGATCAATGGAACAGAATAGAGAACCCAGACTGTGGACCTTGAACTTTATGGTCAACTAATATTCAAAAAAGGAGGAAACACTCTCCATTGGAAGAAAGACAGTCTCTTCAATAGATGGTGGTGGGAAAATTGGACATCCACATGCAGAAGAATGAAACTAGAGCACTCTCTTTCACCATACACAAAGATAAACTCAAAATGGATGAAAGATCTAAATGTGAGACAAGATTCCATCAAAATCCTAGAGGAGAACACAGGCAACACCCTTTTTGAACTCAGCCACAGTAACTTCTTGCAAGGTACATTCACGAAGGCAAAAGAAAAAAAGGAAAAATCAACTATTGGGACTTCATCAAGATAAGAAGCTTTTGCACAGCAAAGGATACAGTCAACAAAACTAAAAGACAACCTACAGAATGGGAGAAGATATTTGCAAAAGACGTATCAGATAAAGGGCTAGTTTCCAAGATCTATAAAAAACTTCTTAAACTCAACACCAAAGGAACAAACAATCCAATAATGAAATGGGCAAAAGACATGAACAGAAATCTCACATAGGAAGACATAGAAATGGCCAACATGCACATGAGAAAATACTCTACATTACTTGTCTCAGGGAAATACAAATGAAAACTACAATGAGATACCACCTCACACCAGTGAGCATGGGGAAAATGAACAAGGCAGGAAACCATAAATGTTGGAGAGGATGCTGAGAAAAGGGAACCCTCTTACACTGTTTCTGGGAATGTGAACTGGTGCAGCCAATTTGGAAAACTGTGTGGAGGTTCCTCAAAGAGTTAAAAATAGACCTGCCCTAAGACCCAGCAATTGCAGTGTTGGGGATTTACCCAAAGTATTCAGATGCAATGAAACACTGGGACACCTGAACCCCGAAGTTTTTAGCAGGAATGTCCACAATAGCGAAACTGTGGATGGAGCCATGGTTTCCATCAAAAGATGAATGGATAAAGAAGATGTGGTTTATGTATACAATGGAATATTACTCAGCCAGTAGAAATGACAAATACGCACCATTTGGTTCATCATGGATGGAACTGGAGGGTATTATGCTGAGTGAAGTAAGTCAATTGGAGAAGGACAAACATATGTTCTCATTCAATTGGTTAATTTAAATAATAGTGAAAGGGAATATAAGGGAATGGAGAAGAAATGTGTGGGAAATATCAGAAAGGGAGACAGAACATAAATACTCCTAACTCTGAGAAAGGAACTAGGGATGCTTTAAGGGGAGGAGTGATGGGGTTACGGTTGAATGTTTGAAGAGCACTGAGCGGGGTCCTTGCAGGGATGAGCACTGGGTGTTATTCTGTATGTTGGTAAATTGAACACCATAAATAATAAATTTATTTTTTTAAAAAAGTTCAGACAACTAAATATTTATGTTGCCAACATGGGAGTACCTAAATATAGAAACCAATTAAACAACGCATAGAAAGTCACTGATTATAATACAATGACAGGGGATTTTAACACCTACTTATGGCAATGGACCTATCGTCTATACAGAAAATCAACAAGGGAAAAATAGCCTTGACACACTGGACCACAGGGACTCAACAGATATAGTCTGAACATTTTAACCTAAAGCAGAATACACATTCCTTTCAAGTGCATATGGGACATTCTCCAGAACAGATCATATCATGGGCCACAAATCAGGCTTCAACAGGTACAACAGGTATAAGAAAGTTGATATCATGGGATCCCTGGGTGGCGCAGCGGTTTGGCGCCTGCCTTTGGCCCAGGGCGCGATCCTGGAGACCCAGGATCGAATCCCACATCGGGCTCCCGGGGCTTGGAGCCTGCTTCTCCCTCTGCCTGTGTCTCTGCCTCTCTTTCTCTCTCCGTGTGACTATCATGAATAAATAAATTTAAAAAGAAAAAAAATTTAAAAAAAAATTTTAAAAAAAATAGAAAGTTGATATCACACCCTGTATATTTTTGGACCACGATGTTATGAAACTCGAAATCGGCAGTAAGAAAAAATTTGGACAGACCAAAAACGTGGAGATTATGAACATCCTACTAGAGAATGAATACAGCAACCAGGAAATTAAAGAGAAAATTTAAAACAAAAGAAAATGAAAACATGTTTCTCCAAACCTCTGGGATGTAGCAAAGGCAGTCCTGAGAGAGACGTACATAGCAATACAGGCCTACCTCAATAAAGAAGAAGTCTCCAATACACAGCCTAACCCTACACCTTAAGGAGTTGAAAAAGGAATAGCAAACAAAGCCTAATGCCTATAGAAGAGGGGGAAAATAAAGATGAGAGGATCAATAAACAATACAGAAACAACAAAGCAGTAGAATGGAATAAAGAAACAAAGAGATGGTTCTTGAAAATAATCAAGAAAATGGATCAAGCCCTAGCCAGCCTTATCAACAAGAAAACAGAAAAGACCTAGATGAATAAAATCACAAATGAGAGAAGAGAGATCACAATCAACACCAGAGAAATTAGACAATTATAAGCGAATACTATGAAAGATTATACGCTAACATACTGGGAGACCTGGAAGAAATGGACAAATCCCCAGAAATGTGAAAACGGGCAAAACTGAAATAGGAAGAAATAGAAAATGTGAACAGACCCATAACTAGCAAAGGAATTGAATCAGCAGGGCACCTGGGTGCCTCAGTGGTTGAGCATGTGCTTTGGCTCAGGTCATGATCCCGGGGTCCTGGGGAATGAAGTCCCACATCAGGCTCCCCGCATGGAACCTCAATTTCCCTGTGTCTATACCTCTGCCTCTATGTCTCTCATGAATCCATAAATAAATCTTTAAAAAAAGAAAAAAGATAAAATGATGAGAAAGGACCCAAATAAAATCACAAATGAGAAAAGAGATATAACAACCAACACTAGAGAAATACAAACGATTATAAGAGAACATTATGAAAAAATATATGCCAGCAACCTAGAACCTGGAAGAAATAGATCAATTCCTAGAAATATATAACATAGTAAAAATGAAAAAGGAAGAAATAAGACTTGAACAGACAGATAACCAGCTAAGAAATTGAATCACTAATCAAGGATCTCCCAACAGGAGACACTTAGATCAATATAAC
Organism: Canis lupus baileyi; assembly: GCF_048164855.1. Classification (NCBI taxonomy): domain Eukaryota; kingdom Metazoa; phylum Chordata; class Mammalia; order Carnivora; family Canidae; genus Canis; species Canis lupus. The sequence continues at coordinate 33,082,121 of NC_132872.1, read as the reverse complement.
AGAATGGAAAGCCGAAACAAGACACAAACCTGTAACTCTATGATCCAATAATCGACAACAAGGCAGGAAGGAATATCCAAAGCACAAAGACAGTCTCTTCAACAAACCCTAACCCTGACCCCAGGATAAGAACAAATGGTGTTGGGAAAACCAGGCAGCCACATGCAGAAGAATGAAACTGGACCACTTTCTTACACCATATATATAAAAAATAAATTCAAAATGGATGAAAGACCTAAATGTGAGACCTGAAACCATACAAAGAAGAAAAGATAACAAACGTCTTTGACATTGGCCATTGGATCTTCTTTCTAAATATGCCTCTAAGGTGAGGGAAACAAAAGCAAAAATACTATTGGGACTTCATCAAATTGAAAAGCTTCCACAAAGTGAAGGAAACAACCAAACCTAAAAGGCAACATATAAAATGAAAGGAGATATTTGTAAACAACACATCCAATAAAGATTTAGTATCCAAAATACATAAAGGAAATATAAATCTCAGCCTCCTAAACACAACTTATCCAACTGCCAATGGGCAGAAAACACGAATGGACTTTGTCTCTGACAAGACATCCAGATGGCCATGAGACACACGGAAAAACACTCAGCGTCACCGATCAACAGGGAAATGCAAACCAAAACCACAATGATATGTCCCCTACAGCCATCATAATGGCTAAAGTTAAGAACAGAAGAAACAACAGGTGTCGTTGAGGCTATGGAGAAGAGCGAGGCCTCTTACACCCCTGGTGGGCAGGCGAACAGGTGCAGCCACTGTGGAAAACACTGTGAAGGGTCCTCGAGAAGTTGAAAATAGGGGATGCCAGGGTGGCTCAGCCGTTTGGCACCTGCCTTTGGCCCATGTCGCGATCCTGGAGAACTGGGATCGAATTCCACGTCGGAGTCACAGTGCACGGAGCCTGCTTCTCCCTCTGCCTGTGTCTCTGCCTCTCTCTGTGACTATCATAAAAACAATTTTTTAAAAAAGTTAAAAATGGAGCTACACTAAGAGTCCAAAATTGCACAGCTAGGTATTTACCCCAAGGATACAGAAGTTGTTTAGTAGATTCAAAGAGGAACACGCAGCCCAGTGTTTGTAGCAGCATTATCAACAAGAGCCAAACTGTGGATACAGCCCAGATGTCCATCGACAGATGAATGGGCCGAGACGATGTGGTTAATATACACACTGCGGCATCACTCGTTCATCAGAAGGGATGAAATGAAGCCATTTACAATGACGTGGGAGAAGTGGAAAGGACTTATGCTAAATGAACTCAGTGAGAGGAAGACATATACCAAATACCATACAATTATATTCACATGTGAATTTTAAGAAACCAAACAAACTGACAAAGGGGCGGAGGGGGGGATGAGAGAAGCAAATAAAAAACACACTATGAACCACAGAGAATAAACTAATAAATACCAGAGGAAGGTGGGGGGGGATAGGGAACCAGGTGATGGGGATAGTGGAGAGCACCTGTGACCAGTACCAGGTGTTGTATCCAAGGGTTGAATCACCTTGTGGTAAACCTGAAACTATATCATACCGTGTTTACAAAGAGGAATTCAAGTAAAACTTTAAAATAATAATTGGTAGTATTGATGAAACATGTGCGCACAAGAAATAAAATCAGAAAGGCAAATGAAAATCCAAATAAAGAGTCTTTAGAGTCACAAATCCCCTCCTTAGCTCAGCTCAGGAGAAGCCTGCCATGTCTATTCTGACCCCAGCAGAAGCCTGGATTTTGATTTTCTGGGGAGGCCACTGACTTGGTGGAGTCAGGCTATCTTTGAACCCAAAACCTAAATAGAGTGCATAAAACTAAACTGCCCAAGATAGTAGGAGTTCCACTGCAGGCACATGTCAGGACCCAAACTCTAACCATACACAGATATAACACTAACCCTACACTTAAGCCTAATGTTGACCTAACCCTTAAACAAGACCTATCACTAATCGAAAACCAAACACAAACCCCAAGACCGAAACACATTCACTGAACCTTCCTGCCAAACCTCACCCTAACTCCTAAACTTATTCTAAACCCTTAACCCTGACCTCTACCTTAAATCTAACTCTAACCCTAACCCTAACCTCTAAACCTAAATTGAACTTAATGTACTCAAACTCTATTCCTAACCTTAACCTGTACCCTAACCCTAACCTTCTAATACTAATCCTATCTCATACCCCAAAGTGTACCCTAACCCATACCCTAAAACTAACCCCTAACCCACTCCTTTAACGTATCTCTTACTCTCTTCCAAATCCATACCCTGACCCTGACCTGTCCCTAACCCTAACCCCTAACCAAACAATAACCCTAACCCTTGTCCTAAACCCTATCCTAACCCTAACCCTCGCCCTAATTCTAAACCTAGCCCTAACTATAACCCTAGCCCCTCACCCTAAACCCTAACCCTAACTTACACCCTAACCCCTAACCCTAACTGAAAACCTAAGCCCAACCCTAACTCTAACCATAACCCTAACCCCAACTCCTAACCTCCTGCCCTAATCCCTAGAGCCTAAACCCTAACCCTAACACTAAATCCTGTCCCTTACCCTAACCCCCATCCTAACTCTTAACTACTGACCATTACCCTTATACCTCACCTAACCTCTAATCCATAACCATAAGCATAATCACTAACACCTAATGTATAACCTAAGGCTAACCACCAACTGCCTCCCCTCCCCTAACCCTATCATTCATTCTGCCCTTTCACTTACCCTGTGGTTCTGAGGAGTCCCTTCTGATGTAGACGTGGCCCCCAATGGCTCCTCCAGAGTCCTCCAGGGGGTCGAAGCAAGCCGGGCTCCTGTGAGTGTGGACATGGCGCAACGTGTTCCTGAGTCATAGTCAGCGGGTCCTGAGGACGCCGGGTCTCCTGTCACTGTGGACTATGTCTCACATCCTCTGGAAGCCTCACAGCAAGTCCTCTGGAAGCTGGGGGCTCCTGTCTGCATGGACATGGTCCCTCGTCCCACAGAAAACTCACCGCGGGTCCTGAGGGGGTTGTGGGGTCTTGTCAGCATAGACGCAGCCCCATATATCCTGAAGCCAAAGTGCTGGTCCTGAGAAGGACGGGGTTCCTGTCAGGGTTCACGTGGCCCCACATTTTCCTCAAGCCTCACCATAAGACCTGAGGAGGCTCGGGGCTCCTGTCAGCATGGATGTGGCCCATAATCTTCCCAAACCTTCACAGTGGGTTCTGAGGGGGCTGGAGACTCCTGTCAGTGTGGATGTGGCACCCACATTTTTCTTAGGCCTCACCACAGGCCCTGACAAGGCTGGGGTCTTCTGTCTGCATGGACGCATCCCCATATTTCCCCAAGTCTACACCGGGGGTCCTGAGGAAGTCAGGGTCCTGTTCTGTCCATGTGGCCCCAAGTCCTCCCAAAGCATCACCTAGGGTTCTGAGGAGACCGGGGCTCCTGTAACCATGAATGCAGCCCTCAGCTTCCAGAAGCCTCAACTTATGTCCTGAGGGGCCTGGGAGCTCCTGCCAGAGTGGACATCGCACCACAACTTTCTGAAGCCTCCCCGCAGGTCCTGAGGTGGCTCAGGGGCTCCTGTCAGCGTGGATGTAGGCCCATATCTTCCTGAAGCCTCTCCACTGGTCCTGAGGCTGCTCAGGGGCGCCTGTCAGCGTGGATGCGGGCCCACAATTTCCTGAAACCTCCCCGTGGGTCCTGAGGTGGCTCAGGGCTCCTGTCAGTGTGGATGCAGGCCCACATCTTCCTGAAGACTCCCCGCAGGTCCTGAGGGGGCCCAGGGGCTCCTGTCAGGGTGGATGCGGGCCCACATCTTCCTAATGCCTCACCGCGGATCCTGAGGAGACCGGGGCTCCTGTCAGCATGAACGGAACCCAATTTCCCCCTGAAGACTTCCCGCGGGTCCTCTGGAGGCTGCAGCTCATCAGCATAGACGCCTCCCTACATCCCCCTCAGGCCTCCTCAGCATAGGCTGGCTCCTGCGGGTTGGTGGAGCCGCCCTGGAAACAGTGTGGAGGCCCCTCAGGAAGTTACAAATAGAGCCACCCTGCGACCAGCAGGTGAACGGCCTGGAGCTTACTCCGAAGATACAGATGCAGTGAGACGTGGGACAACTGCACCCCAATGTCCACAGCAGCTGGGTCCACAGTAGCCAAACTGTGGGAGGAGCCTCAGTGCCCTGTGGCAGATAATGGATAAAGAGGATGGGAGATAGATGATGGTTATAGAGAGAGGAATGGTACTCAGGTATCAAAGAGAAGGAAATCTTGCTATTTGAAATGTTGTGGATAGAATTAAAGGGATCATGTTAAGTAAAGTAAGTCACTAGGGAAAGGAATGACTGTGTGGTGTCATTCATAGGTGGAATTCAAGAAGCAAAGCAGATGAACTACTGTGAAGGGAAGGAAAGACAAATAAGATCAAAACAGATGCAGGAAATACAGACTCTTAAAATAGGAAATGAACTGAGGGTCGCTGGAGGGGTGGGGCTTAACAGGGGAAATAGGAAAGTGCTGCGTCTCACTCTGTCCTGCTTCTCCAATACTGATTTACTGTCTGGGGTTATTTGTTGAGGAGGATGGATGTTATGTTTTTTTTCCTATTTCTAAGTTCTGCCACCATGATTTTGATAGGAATGACTTTGTAACTTAGGGTGGCTTCAGGAACTGTGGACATTTTCACAAGATGAGGCTCCCACCCCACAAGCCCAGGATGGCCTCCCAGAGCCTGGTTTGGCTCAGTGCACATGTCTTATACTCCTTTGGTTCAGTCTCATTATTTATTCTCCTTGATGCTCCTGAGAAGGCCTTCACATCCTTCTTTTCCTTCCTGAGTGCTCATTGTCGGGACACAGCAAGGCTACTCTGCTCTGTAGTTTCAGTTTGTGTCCCGTGACTTTACTGAACCCACTCCTTAGTTCTAACAGGTTTTGGTGGAGGCTCTGGGGTTGCCTGTTTCTAGTTCCGCGTCTTCAGCATATAGGGACCGTGTGACGTCCCCCTTCCAGGTGTGGATCCTTTGATTTTTACAGCTTTATGTCCTAGACAGTCCCACTATTGAATCAAAACTGATCCCAAGCCAAGGGCAGGAAGCCCCTATTAGAATGAGAACATAGCTCAATGCCCTTGAAGGTCCCATATCAAAATGTAAACAGAACTTGAGGAATTGCTCCAGCCCTTCTGGAGGTCCCCAAGACCAGCCCTTAAAACTAAGCTAAAAGCCACCTCAGGGTCCAATTCGCTGCTCCGCTCTGTCGGGTATACTTGGAAACAAGCTCGAGGTGGTAAATAAACCCTCGTGTGTTTGCATCAGTGTCGGCTTCTCGGAGATTTCTCGGATTCGCAATCTTGGGCACAACAGTCTGAGATAAAAAAAGAAAACCAAAAGAAGCTCGGACGCAGGTAGAGTGAACGCAGGATTCTGAGAGAAGCGGCGGAGACCCGGGGGCTTGTGGGCTCTTCTGTGGAGGCCCCTGCAGATGGGGGGCAGGATGCTCAGCCCCAGAGCCATTGGACCCAGAGACCCCACCCATATCCCACCCATCTGGGCCGGGTCTGAGTGAGCAGCACAGCGCTGCCCGCTGGAGTCCAGACGCGCTGATGCCCACCCCGCCTCTGACCCCCAGATGCATCTCCCAGGCAGATGTGCACCTGACAATCAGCGCCATGGCCAATCCCCAGACCCCACACAGGCCATTCGCTGCCACCAAGTTGTCGGACCACAGAGGCTGCAGAGCTTCAGCTCTGCTTGGAAAGAAGGGTCTAGCTTCCTTTGGGACTTCATCAAGATAAGAAGCTTTTGCACAGCAAAGGATACAGTCAACAAAACTCAAAGACAACCTACAGAATGGGAGAAGATATTTGCAAATGACATATCAGATAAAGGGCTAGTTTCCAAGATCTATAAAGAACTTATTAAATTCAACACCAAAGAAACAAACAATCCAATCATGAAATGGGCAAAAGACATGAACAGAAATCTCACAGAGGAAGACATAGACATGGCAAACATGCATATGAGAAAATGCTCTGCATCACTTGCCATCAGGGAAATACAAATCAAAACTACAATGAAATACCACCTCACACCAGTGAGAATGGGGAAAATTAACAAGGCAGGAAACAACAAATGTTGGAGAGGATGAGGAGAAAAGGGAACCCTCTTACACTGTTGGTGGGAATGTGAACTGGTGCAGCCACTCTGGAAAACTGTGTGGAGGTTCCTCAAACAGTTAAAAATATACCTGTCCTACGACCCAGCTTCCTTTGTACTTTGTGATTTATTTCCATTTATTTTCTTTGATTCTATTTTTTAAATTGCTTTATTTTAACTTTTATGTATGTACCTTATATATTTCTCATTTTAGGTTTCATGGTACTTTAATTGTGTTTCTTATTTTGGGATTTAGAATCTTTTAACAACCAGGCAAAAATAATCTGGTAGTTTTTTTGGGGACGGCAGTTGTTATTGTTTTTCTTGGTTTTTCTTTTTCTTCTTTCGTTTCTGGAAAAAATAATGAGATGGACAAATTCACCTCCATAAAATAATATGAGGTAGTACTCACAGCCAGGAAGTCCATCAATACAAATATATGATGTCTAACTACAGTTTAAAACAATGATTATAAAGATAGCATCTGGGCTGGAAAAAGAGCACAGAAGAAAACTAGAGAATCCCTTACTGTAGAAATGAAAGAATTAAAATCTAGTCATGCCAAAGTTCAAAATGCTATAACTGAGATGCAGTACCAAGTGGAAGCCTTAAAAACAAGGAAGGTTATGGACCACAAAGGAAGACTTCGGAACTCAGCCACTTATTAAAACAATAACATTCATATCATGGGAGACTCCCAAGATGAAGACAGAGGAAAGGTGGGCTTGCTCAGCCATTAGAAACGACAAATAACCACCATTTCCTTCAACGTGGATGGACCTGGAAGGTATCATGCTGAGTGAAGTAAGTCAATCAGAAAAAGACAAATATTGTATGTTCTCATTCACTTGGGGAATATAGATAATAGTGAAAGGGAATATAAGGGAAGGGAGAAAAAATGTGTGGGAAATATCAGAAAGGGAGACAGAACATAACGACTCCTAACTCTGGGAAATGAACTAGGGGTGATGTAATGGGGGGAGGGCGGGGATGGGGGTGAATGTGTGACAGGCACTGAGGGGGGCACTTGACGCGATGAGCACTGGTTATTATTCTGTATGTAGGCAAATTGAACACCAATAAAAAGTAAATTTATTATTAAGTAAAAGAAAGAAAGAAAGAAAGAAAGAAAGAAAGAAAGAAAGAAAGAAAGAAAGAAAGAAAGAAAGAAAAGAAAGAAAGAAAAGAAAGAAAGAAAGAAAGAAGAAAGAAAGAAAGAAAGAAGAAAGAAAGAAAGAAAGAAAGAAAGAAAGAAAGAAAGAAAGAAAGAAAGAAAAAGAAAAAGAAAGAAAGACTGACACCTGAGTGGCTCAGTTAGTTAAGCTTCTGCCTTAGGGTCAGATCATGATCCAGGTCCCAAGGAAGGCTCCCTGTTCAGCAGGGAACCTGCTTCTCCCTCGCCCTCTGTCCCTCTAGCACATGTTTATCAGTCTTCTGTGTCTCAAATAAATAAATAGCATCTTTGAAAAAGAAACAAACAAATCCAGAGGTAAAAGAAATCTCCCATGTAGAAGATTTTCAAATAATTTGTGCAGACATTCCATCCTCAAGTTCCTGAGCGTAGCTTCCCAATCTTATGTGTGGAATACACATAGTAACTTCCTTCTACAAAATATATTATGAAAAACTTAAAATAATAATGATAATATAATAATAATAATAATAATAATAATTAATAATAAAGAATCACTTTACTACAGAGAAAACTGAGAAACATTACCTCAGCAAGATGATCAGATCGATACCAAGACTGATAAATCGTGTTGATAGTATCTATCCTTTACATGATATAATAAAAATGGCAGTATATCTCTGTATATAATCCACAAAAACAGTTCAATCATGAAATAAACAACAGACATATCCCAACTGAGGGAAATTTTACAAAATACTCTACTTCTCAAAGTGTTCCAGTTCAACAACAACAAGGAAAGGCTGAAAGACTGTCACAATCCAGAGGAGCCTAAGAAAACATGAGGACAAATGGAGTGTGGTATGAGGGATAGTGATTTAGCAAAAACTAAGGAAATCTGAATAAAGTATGGTCTTTGGTTATTGCGAAAATTTTAATATTGATTCATTAGCTAATATTTGTACCGTACTGATATAAGATATCAATAATTGGAGAAATTGAGTGCAAGTGCATGAGAATTCTCTGTACTATCTTCTCAATTTCCCTATAAATCTTTGTTTTCTTTCTAAGAAATAAGATTTAATTTGAAAATTGACTTAAATGAATCAGGCTCCAGTGTGAAGACATTTTAAGAATCCTTGAATTAAAAAAAAAAAAAGAATCCTTGAATTATCTTTTGCCTTATTCTTAAAAAGTTCCTTCGATGGGAACAAAGTAAGAATTTTATATCAGAAGGAAAGAAAAACACTTATGAACACGTATAATGCCTCCTCAACCTGAAGCAGGAACGGATAATAAATAGCAAAAATCAGATAAAAATACTTCTATTATAATAGACACCATATTGCAAGTGCATTTAAAATTAGCAATGTATAACATTTATTTCCTTGACATTTGACTTCCAAAGAGTTCATAGTGTTTCAGTGTCAGTTGAAACCGGAAGAATCTCAGGGAAGCATCCTTCACGTAATAATAGGACCGTTGGTACTAATGTCTCAATCATTTCCAAATCAATAAAGATGCATTTCCTGATGAGTGACTGAGCTGTGAAGAAAGAGATGAGAAACCCTCATCCCTTTGAATTACTTGTGTCAGAATATTTTAACCATAGTATTATGGATAGTAAATTATCCTTATTAACAGGAAATATGTCTCAGAGTGGAATCGGAGCAATCAGATGGGCAGAGAAACAATGCTTTAACTCGCTCCTGCACTTTTAAAGACAAAGGAGAACTTTTCTATATACAAAGTCAGTTGTCAAGATAGCCTTAGGGAATAAGAGTCTGCAGCATCGAATCCTGCTGCACAGCTGGGATGCCCGTGCCCCAGTTCTTCCTAATCTCAAATCCCTAGGCCTGTCCCACAACACAGGCTGCCACGCTGAGGTCATTTGCAATTTCTCTCTTAGGAGCTCCAGGGAGGGGGGCATGAGCTAGATAGGACGGGACGGGATGTGTGGAGGCTGAGAACATTACGACCATTCTACTTTAAGTTCAGTATTAGCACACGTCCAGCAATCCTAGGCCCCTGTGAAGAAGAGCTGAAATTTGCATTACTTCAGTTACTGTAAAAAAACAAAGTTTACAGCTTAATATCTTAGAAAGCCCCACAACAGAATAAAAACTGAGCCTAAGCAAAGGGCTGGAAACCCAATTAGAATGAGAAGAGAGCTCAATGCCCCTGAAGGCCCCATATCAAAATGTAAACAGAACTGGAGGAATTGCTCCAGCCTTTCTGGAGGTCCCCGAGACCAGCCCTTAAAAGTAAGCTAAAACACTCCTCGGGGTCCAAGTCCCTGTTCCACTGTGTGGCATATACTTGAACCCATGCTCGAGTTTGTAAAACAACCCACGTGTGTTTGCATCAGTGTCGGCTCTTTAGTGGATTCTCGGATTCGCCATCTTGGGCACAACACCCCCATGACCCCTCCCCACCTGGACTGACCTCCTGTCCCCTCCCACCCATGCTGACCCTCAGTCACCTCCCCGCCCACAACAGCGGGGCACAGGCCCTCACACAGGTCCCACGGGCACGGTGGGCACTCCCGCCATACCCAGGCTCCCAGGGGAAGGAAGGAGGTTTTGGCAGGACACACTACCATGGTGGCCCCAGGGCTCCCTGCCCAGGAGAGCACCTAATGAAAGGTCGGGGTCTGTGTCCCTGATGCCAGCTCCTCCTCCCTGGTTTTCCCACAGGAAATGAGACAGTAGGCCCTGGTCTCCTCCAGGGACATCACACAGGTGAACCTGGACGTCAACAGGACGTTCAGCAGTCACATCATATTTTGGGACTACTATGGGGTAGGGTGAGGTTGAGGGGCCAAGGGGGATCAGGACCTAGGGGAGGACCGGGGCATTCTGGGTAGGGAAAACGGGACTTCTGAGTCGGGGGGCAGAACAGCAGCCAACAACAAACCGCTCCATGGTAGTGTGTTGGGGATGACTTCTGTGCCCCACCCCCAGGAACTCGGGGATGAGGAGGCCACTAGGATGGGGCCTCCAGGGCTTGCCATGGGAGCTGAACCCCAAAGGGGAGAGGGACAAACCCCTGAGAAGCAGGGGATGGGGTGGGGGACTTGGGGGGCAGAAACCGGACCTGGGTGCCAGGCGGAATGGCCGCGGCAGGAGCAAGACACACTTCGATCCCGTGTGGGTTGGACGGATCAGAGTGACACCCACTCTCAGTGCTTTACATGTTTCTAAGTTGTATGCATTTAATTTGAGACAATTTGCAATTTGAAAACACACATAATATGATGAACCCTGTATAATGCCCCCGGTCCATCCAGGGCCATGCACTGACCACACCCGGCCCCAGGGGCATGTGTTGCAGCAAACCCCAGACTGGAGTCTCCTTAAAGTGTAGACGTCTCCTTTTGCATCTTAGAGGAAGGGGATGCCCTGTGTCCGCAGGCCCCCCACGACATCTCCCTAATTCCCCACTGCCACTCCATCCACCTACATCCTCTACCTCAATGGGATCCCACCTACACCATCCCCCACACTCCACCACTATCATACCCCTGCCCCCACACCATCCACCCACACACCATCGGCCCCCAGCAAGGACCCAGTGTAGGTGACCCCTGTGGGACATGCTCAGCCTCCCCGGGGTTCTCTGGAAACCCTGCTCCCATCAGAAGCCCAGGTGTCCCATAGAGTACTCAGGGGTTGCAGGGAGGAGGGAAGACAGGGAGCCCCCAACAGGGTGTGTGCAGTTGAGTGGTGCAGAGGAAGCACTGTGCCCTGCCTCTGCCCACTGTCCGTCCTGGAAGGTGGCACACCTTGCACAGGACACCAGCCCCTAACCGAGGGGGATCTGGACTGGCCTGGCCCCGGGCTCTGTGAGGGTGGGTGCGATTTGAGCCCCCGCGCCAGGCCCAAGAAAAAGACTAATGAGATCAGGCCCCCATGGTCCTGTCCAGTGCTGGATTCTGGCCCCACACTGAGCGAGCCCTCTCACAGCTGGATGTGGCGTCCTGGGCCCTGGGGATTCCCCACAGATCCAGGTCGCTGAACTAGGGCAGCCCTGGGGATCCCGGGACACCCAAGGTTGGGGAGAGTAGAGGTGGGCTGGTGGGCCCCACCCGCACCCACACCAGGAGGCAGACTCCTCCCGTGGCTGGGGTCCAGCTGCCCTGCGGGGACCCAGCTAGGAACCCATGAGCTGCAGGTCTAGGTCAGCTCTGCTGTCCTCAGAACTGTCTCTCAGGCTGAAACCTCAGGACACACGCCCCCACCCGAGGTCCACACGTGCTTCCAGTTGGGGGACTCCAGCACTCACACCCCACCCATGTGATTCTTGCCCTCCCCTAAAGGACAGACCTTCCCTCCACAGAGAAAGGCGCGAACCCTCGACTCTGAGCCCGTTTGCTGTAGAATGTCTATTGACATGTGTGTGGTGCGAAAATGCACAGCCAGCCCGTTTCTGTGTCTCCCAGAACTCTGTGCACGGGGCGTGGATAGACCCACAGAGAGGAGGAAGGGGCACCACACAGTCCCCAAACAGCTCCTGCATGGGCACTGCAAGGCACACACAGCTGATGTCCCCACGTGCCTTCCAGGGGCGGCCAGACGCCAGAGTCAGGACCCAACAAACTATACTGTGACTCAGCCTGTGCCCCATGGGCCAGGAGGGTCTCGGACAGAGTGACGGCCAGGGAGCCTCAGATCACCAGGGTCTCTGTAAAGCCACCTGGGAGGTCTCTGCTCCCTCTGTCAAGGGGGCCGGGGCTGGCTGGTTTCTGAGGTACTTCCTCCCCTCCCCACATCTCTGTGCCTGTGTGCCTGGGGAACAGAGGGCCTGTGGGGCCGTCAGCATGACCCTGGAAGGGATGTCAGGACAGCAGGCCCTTGTGTTGTGCCCAAGATTGCAAATCCAAGAAACAACCGATGAGCCGTCACCGATGCAAACTCCGAGGATTTCTTTACAAGCTGGAGCTTGAGTCCAAGTGCACCCGACACAGCAGAGCAGGGATTTTGACCCTGAGACTAATAGGCATAGGAGCTTTAAAGGGGCCAGTGGCCCATGGGATACACAGAAAGTTGCACAGTCGTGTCGGTCAACACGCAGGTGGCCGATTGAATGACACCTTACCCTATAGGATCCACTTGACCTGGACTATTACTTTGGTCAGAATCGGCCCACAGTTTTGTCGGGCACAGAGCAGGGTTACATTGTTATGAGCCGATTTCCGATTAGGGTGTGCCCAGCGGCTTGACTAGGTTGGGGCAGTGCCTTAAGACATAAACAGGTTATGTGGGGGTCATAGGGGAGGTGGCAGGTGTAGCAGAAAATGGAATCAGTCCTGCTCTGCTTGTCCTTGGGTAGGGGATTTTTGTTAAATTTCCTGGGTCCCACACTTGCAGCTCACGCACCTGGGCCACCCTCACCAGGTGGACTCAGTGTGCACAACTTGTGGTGCTGGATCTCTCACACCAGCGTGTAGAGGGCACCCTCCTTGCCCGAGTGAGTAGGGGCTGGGTGAGCATGGGGCTCAGCATGAAGGCCAGGCAGCACAGGGGTTCGAGGAACCCCAGCCTCATCACCACCCCTACTCCCACACACAGGCTGCCCCATGGCTCTCCGTAATGGGCACCCGGCGCCTCTGGAGATCCCCCCAGGGCAGCCCCGAGGTCTGGCTCCCTGCTGGAGAGGCATTGGGGAGAAGAGAAGCAACTGGCGCTCAGCGGGACCCACTGCCAGACATGGGAATGTGGCCGAGCCAGAACTTCCAGCTCAGCTGACCCTCCAGCTGAAAGTCACTGCACGAGCCAGCCCCGGGTCGGCCAGGAGAGTCTAGCTAGCTGCCCAGCGCCAGCACCAGAAATGATGTTGTGCCAACCATTTCGGTGTTTGGGTGACCCAGCCAGAGGATCCAATAGCTGCACGTGATACCTGCATATGATAGACACACACTCACACCGAAACCAACAAAAGTCGGAATCCCCCAATGTTGTCAAACAGCATGTGAATGTTTACATACATGATGCTGTGGTCCCCAATAGGATACATGGAAGACGCTATAAATCACTAATGCAGAGGTGCTGGAGGCAAGGAGATGTGCCTGCTGGGTTCCTACAAGGAGAGCAGAGGGACAGGAAGCATACTTCAATGGGGGGCCCCTCTTAGGAAAGGACACCAGGTCCCTGTGAAGGCTACGGATGGTGAAATCTTTCCTCCTCTCTTTCAGCTTCTGGATTTCCTCCTCCTTTGTTCTTCCTAATTCTAGTTTAACCTCCACCCTGCATCCAAACCAATGACCAAAGAGGCTTATTTGTGATATCCGGTCCTAAAAGGAGGCTGAGCTCTGGCTACCGGGTTCAGAAATGATCATTTTCTAGGTGTATGCTGATCCCCCGGACTCCTGCCTTCGTGGCCCTTCTCTCTCTGCAGAATGAGGGGAACCACAGGTCTTACAATGAAAGACGCCCACTTCGACTCGGGCGGGACTATCACTTGTGGAGGACGTCATCTGGGCCAAGTAGTGTAAACGGGGCGATCAAGAATAGTTTGCAGGTGAGACATAAGCAAACACCTTTGATGTCATGCTTTATTTGTTCATCCATTTATTATTTGTTAAATATTTTAATTTTATGTCCTGTCTATACCCAACACGGTGTTCAAACGCATAACCCTGAGTTCAAGATCCCCCAACCAGGCCTGCCAGGCACCCCAGTGCCATGTTTCATAACTCTTTGCTTCCTTGCCTATCTCTGCATCGAACTGGAACATTGAGTCCTTGACGGGGAGCTTTAGTTACCTCCGAATCCTAGAATGTTCTCACTGTATCCCAATCCTAGATTGACATTTACCATTGAATAGCACTTTAAATAAATAGTCAGTAAAATAACTACTACAGAAAAGGAAATTATCTAATTTTCATGTATGTGGTCCCTGCTCCCTGGGATCCCAGGGAAGCTATGGTTTCTTTAACATTGATCAAGGTCCAAATGACTCCACCACACCTCAAAGCGTGGGCTCAGTTTCTGCCCTGACACATGCAACATCCCTGCTTCAATTAACATGTATCAATCAATCAAAGGGAGCCTAACTGGCTCGGTGTGCTTCGTAAGAACATGGGACTTTGTTCTTGGGGTAGCATGTTCAAGCCCAGTGTTGGCTGTAGAGATTACAGAAAAATAAAATCTTAAAAAAAATCAATCAGTTTATCTTGGGGAGACATAGCTCCGGATTCCACAAGGGCAGGGAGCCAGCTGATGGTTCTACGCACAGTATTATATGCAGCAGAGCACAAAATGTGAACTTTCAGAAGTCTCCTAGAGTGGGGGACACACCAGCCTTAAGGTGTTCAGGTGGAGAAGTCAGGTACAGTCCCTGGAGCGACAGGGTGGGCTCAGGATCCCATGGGACCCAAGGATGGTGGCACCAACTGTTCCCAGGCACAGGAGCGGGAACGCGGCTGAGAGCAGTGGGACTCGGGCCAGCTGTCTGCCCTGTGTCGCCATAAGCTGCAAACCCCTGTGCAGTCACCGGGCCACGTTCCTGGGCAGGCCAGCAAAGGCCAGGAGTGGGAGGACACTCTCCCGGGCACGAAGAGCGCAGGTCTCCACCAGGGCAGCCCCTAAAATTTGGAGTTTTAAACATCAGTAACTTGTCTGTGTGGAGGCTGACAAAATTGAGGCGGTTCCACTTTAAGATCACTGTTAGCACAAGTACTGCCATCCCAGGCCCCTGTGAATAAGAGCTAAAATTTACATTACTTCAGTTACAGGAAAAAAAGAAAAAAACAGCTTAGAGCTTAAGGTCCCAGAAAGCCCCATATTAGACTGAGACCAGAGCTCAATGCCCTTGAAGGCCCAATATCAAAAGGTAAACAGAACTTGAGGAATTGCTCCAGCCCTTCTGGAGGTCACCGAGACCAGCCCTTAAAACTAAGCTAAAACCCACTTCGGGGTCCAAGTGCATGCTCCTCTGTGTCGGGTGTACTTGGACGCAAGCTCGAGTTTCGAAATCAACCATCGTGTATTTGCATTGGTGTCGGCTCCTCAATAGTTTCTCGTATTTGCAATCTTGAGCACAACACCTCCATGTCCTCTCCCCACCTGGGCTGACCCCCGTCCCTTCCCCCCCAGGCTGACCCTCAGTCACCTCCCCAACCACAACAGCTTGGGACATGCCCTCACACAGTTCCCATGGGCTCGGTGGGCACTCCTGCCATCCCCAGCCTCCCAGGGCAAGACAGGATATTTCGGCAGACCCAATCCCATAGTGGCCACAGGGCTCCCTGCCCAGCATGGCAGCTCGTGACAGGTCGGGGTCTGTGTCCCTGATGCGACCTCCTGCTCCCTGGTTTTCCCACAGGAAATGAAGGAGGAGGCCCTGGTCTCCTCCAGGGACATCACGCAGGTAGACCTGGACGTCAACAGGACGTTCAGCAGCCACACTATGTTTTGGGCCTGCTAGGGGGTCAGGTGAGGCTGCTGGGCCAGGGGGCTTAGGGGCCCCAGGGGAGGCCTGGGGGCTTCGGGATAGGGAAAATGGGGCTTCTGAAGCCAAGGGGAGCAACAGCAGCCAACAACACACCGCTCCATGGTAGGGTGATTGGGATGACCCACATGCCCCCAACCCCGGGGCCTCAGGGATGAGGAGGCCAATTGGATGGGGCCCTGGGCGTGACCCACAGATCCAGGTCTCAGACCTAGGGCAGCCCTGAGGATCCCGGTACACCCCAGGGTGGGGAGAGCAGGGGTAAGCCGGTGGGCCCCACCCGCACCCACACCAGGAGGCAAGCTCCTCCAGATACTCGGGCCCCAGGAGGCCCGAGGCCAGGGTCCAGCTGCCCTGCGGGAACCCAGCGCAGGAGCCCATGAGCTGCAGGTCCAGTTCAGCTCTGCTGTCCTCAGAACCGTCTCTCAGGCTGAAACCTCAGGACACACGCCCTCACCCGGAGTCCACACATGCTCCCAGGTGGGGAACTCCAGCACTCAACCCCCAACCCATGTGATTCTTGTCCTCCCGTAAAGGAATGAAAGGTCTCCCTCCCCAGGTGAAGGCGCGCACCCACGGCTCTGAGCACGTTTACTGTAGAAAGTCAATAAAGTGTAGTGGTGTAAAAATGCACAGGCAGCCCTTTTCTGTGTCTCCCAGAACTCTGTGCACGGGGTGTGGTGAAACCCACAGAGAGGAGGAGGGGACATCACCCAGGCCCCAAACAGCCCCTGCAGGGACACCACAAGGCATACACAGCTGACGTCCCCACGTGCCAGGGGTGGCCAGACGCCAGGGTCAGGACCCACAGACTATACTGGGACTCATCCTGTGCCCCGTGGGCCAGAATGGGCTAGGACAGAATGACAGCCAGGGAACCTCAGGTCACCAGGGTCTGTTCAAAGCGACCTGGGAGGTCTGTGCTCCCTCTGTCCAGGAGGCCGGGGCGGGCCCAGTTCCAGGGCACATACTACCCTCCCCTCATCCCTATGCCAGTGTGCCTGGGGCACAGAGGGCCTGTAGGGCGCTCACGTGGCCCTGGAAGGGATGTCAGGACAGCAGGCCCTTGTGTTGTGCCCAAGACTACGAATCTGAGAAACCACCAAGGAGCCGACACCGAAGCAAACTCCCGAGGGTTTCTCTACAAGGTGGAGCTTGGGTCCAAGTTCACCCGACACAACGGAGCAGGGACTTGGACCCCGAGACTAAGAGGCATAGCAGATTTATAGGGTCAGTGGACCGTGGGATATGCAGAAATTTCAACAGTCATGTCGGTCAACACGCAGGTGGCTGATTGAATTACACCTTACACTATAGTATCCACTTGAGCTGGCCTATTACTTTGTTCAGAATCGGTGCACAGTTTTGGGGGACACAAAGCAGGGTTACATTTATATTAGCCAATTTCCGATTAGGGTGTGCCCAGCAGCTTGACTTGCGTGGGGCAGCGCCTTAAGCCATAAGCTGGTCATTTGGGGGTCATAGGGGAGGTGGTGGGTGTAGCACAAAATGGAATCAGTCCTGCTCTGCTTGTCCAGGGCTACGGGAATTTTGTTAAATTTCCTGGGTCCCAACTTGCAGCTCATGCACCTGGGCAACGCTCACCAGGTGGACTCAGCGTGCACACCTTGTGGTGTTGGATCTATCACACCAGCGTGTGGAGAACACCCTCCTCGCCCTAGTGAGTAGGGTTGGGTGAGCATGGGGCTCGGCCTGAAAGCAAGGCAGCACAGAGGACTCAGGAAGCCCAGCCCCTTCCCCACCCCGACCACACAGATGTAGCCTCAGCGCTCCCCGCCATGGGCACCCAGCTCTTCAGGAGCTCCCGCCAGGGTGGCCCCGAGGTCTGACTCCCTGCTGGAGAGGCATCAGGGAAAACAGAAGCAGCAGGAGCTTGGCAAGACCCACTGCTGGACATGGAAATGTGGCCAAGCCAGATCTACCACCTCAGCTGACCCTCGAGCTGAAATTCACTACAGGAGCAAGCCGCGGGTCAGCCAGGAAAGCCCAGCTAGCCACCCAGCATCAGCACGAGAAATGATGTTGTACCAACCATTTCGGCGTTTGGACTACCCAGACAGAGGATCTGATAGCTGCACATGATAGCTTCATGTGATAGACACACACACACCCCACAACCAACAAAAGTCAGAATCCCCCCAATGTTGTCAAACAGCAGCTGGATGGTTACATACACGACGCTGTGGTCCCCAATAGGATACCTGGAAGACGCTATAAACCATGACTGCAGAGGTGCTGGAGGCATGGAGATGTGCCGGCTGTGTTCCAAAAAGGAACGCAGAGGGGCAGGAAGCACCTTACGGAGGTGGGGGGCCTCCTAGGAAAGGACACCAAGTCCCTGTGAAGGCTACGGTTGGTGAAATCTTTCCTCTTCTCTTTCAGCTTCTGCTTTTCCTCCTAAATGCCATTTTCCTCAGTCATAATAGCAAAAATTTATTTTATGTTTTTAAATTTCTTTTTATTGGAGTCCAATTTGTATGAATTCTTTCTTCAGCAAGGGTGTCATTCAGGATAGAAGGAAAGATTTTCCCAGACAGGCAAAGTATAAAGGAGTTCATGACTGCTAAACCAGTCCTCTGAGGAATTTTAAGAGGGACTATTCTAGTGGGGGAAAAAAAGAGACAAAAGGAACAAAGACTAGAAAGGACCAGAGAACGTCACCAGAAACACCAACTCTACAGGTAAAACAAAGGCACAAAGTTCATATCTTTGAATAAGCACTCTGAATGCTAATACTAAATGCTGCAATCAAAAGATAGAGGGTATCAGAGTAGCTTAAAAAACAGGATCCGGGATGCCTGGGTGGCTCAGGGGTTAAGTCTCTGCCTTTGACTCAGGGTGTGATTCTAGAGTCTGGGATCGAGTCCCATATTGGGGTCCCAGTGGGGAGCCTGCTTCTCTCTTGGCCTAATTTTCTGCCTCTGTCTCTGTCTCTGTCTCTCTCTCTCATGCTCTCAAAAATAAAATTGTTATTAAAAAAAACAAGGTCCATCGGTATGCTGCCTAATAGATGCTCACCTTAGACCTATAGACAACAGCAGATTGAAAGGCAGGGGATGGAAAATCATCTATCATGCTAATGGTTATGAAAAGAAAGCTGGAGACCAATACTTATATTAGAGAAACTAGATTTGAAATCAAACCCTGGGGTCACCTGGTGGCTCAGTGGTTGAGCATCTGCCTTCGGCTCAAGGTGTGTTCTTGGGATCCCAGGATTGAGTCCCACATTGGCATCCCTTTGGGGAGCCTCTCTCCCTCTGCCTTTGTTTCTGCCTCTGCTCCTCTGTGTATCTCTCATGAATAAATAAATAAATAAAATATTTGATCTCAAAAAGAAAGAACAAATACTGTAAGAAGTGATGAAAGAGGGCATATTTCACAGTTAAAAAGACTCTCCATCAGGATCAAACAACTAAATATTTTTGCTGCCAACATGAGAGTACCTAAATATGGAACCCAATTACCAATAAACGTACAGGAACTCACTGATAATAATACAATGACAGGGGATTTTAACACCTACCCACTTATGGCAATGGACCGATCGTCTATGCAGAATATCAACAGGGGAACAACAGCCTTGACACACTGGACCACAGGGACTCAACAGATATAGTCTGAATATTTCTTCCTAAAGCAAAATACACATTCCTTTCAAGTGCACATGGGACATTCTCCAGAATAGATCATATCATGGGCCACAAATCAGCCCTCAACAGGTACAACAGGTACAAGAAGGTTGATATCACACCCTGTACATTTTCGACCACGACGCTATGAAACTCGAAGTCGACAGTAAGAAAAAATTTCGACAGACCTAAAATACGTGGAGATTATGAACATCCTACCAGAGAAGGAATGGAGCAACCAGGAAATTAAAGAGGAAAGTTAAAACAAATGAAAATGAAAACATGTTTCTCCAAACCACTGGGATGTAGCAAAGGCAGTCCAGAGGGAAGTACATAGCAATACAAGCCTATCTCAGGAAACAAGAAGTCTCTAATACACAACCTAACCTTACACCGAAAGGAGCTGGAAAAGGAATAGGAAACAAAGCCTAAAGTCTACAGAAGTAGGGGAAAAATAAAGATGAGAGCAGAAATAAACAATACAGAAACAGTAGAATGGAATAACGAAACTAAGAGCTGGTTCTTCAAAATAATTAATAAAATGGATCAAGCCCTAGCCAGCCAAATGAACGAGAAATGAGAAAAGACCTAAATAAATAAAATCACAAAAGAGAGAAGAGAGATCACAATCAACACCAGAAAAATAAGACAATCATAAGGGAATACTATGAAAGATTATATGTTAACAAACTGGGAGATCTGGAAGAAATGGACAATACCTAGAAATGTGCAAACAAGCAAAACTAAAATAGGAAGAAATAGAAAATATGAATAGACCCATAACTAGCAGAGGAATTGAATCAGCAAGGCACCTGGGTGCCTCAGTGGTCGAGCATGTGCTTTGGCTCAGGTCATGATCCTGGGGTCCTGGGGAATCAAGTCACACATCAGGCTCCCCGCATGGAACCTCATTTTCCCTGTGCCTATACCTATGCATCTCTGTGTCTCTCATGAATACATAAATGAAATCTTTAAAAACGAAAAAAGATAAAAAGATGAGAAAGGACCCAATAAAATCACAAATGAGAAAAGAGAAATAACAACATTAGAGAAATACAAACAAATATAAGAGAATATGATGAAAAATTACATGCCAGCAACCTAGAACCTGGAAGAAATAGATCAATTCCTGGAAATATATAACATAGCAAAAATGAAAAATGAAGAAATAAGAAATTTGAACAGACAGTTGCCAGCAAAGAAATTGAATCAGCAATCAGGGTTCCCCAACAAGAGACGCTTAGATCAATAGAACAGAATGGAAAGCCAAAACAAGATACAAACATGTATCTATGACCCATAATGGACAACAAGGCAGGAAGGAATATCCAATGGCACAAAGACAGTCTCTTCAACAAACACTAACCCTGACCCCCGGATAAGAACAAATGGTGTTGGGAAAACCAGGCAGCCAAATGCAGAAGAATGAAACTGGACCACTTTCTTACACCATATATATAAAAAATGAATTCAAAATGGATGAAAGACCTAAATGTGAGATCTGAAACTATACATAGAAGAAAAGATAGGCAGCAACGTTTTTGACATTGGCCATTGGATCTTCTTTCAGGATATGCCTCTGAGGTGAGGGAAACAAAAGCAAAAATACTATTGGGACTTCATCAAATTGAAAAGCTTCTGCAAAGTGAAGGAAACAACTAAAGCTAAAAAGCAACATACAGGAGGAGAGGCAAGATGGCGGAAGAGAAGGGTCCCCAAGTCACCTGTCCTGACCAAATTACCTAGATAAACTTCAAATCATCCTGAAAATCTAGGAATTCAGCCTGAGACTTAAACAGAGACCAGATAGAATGCTACAGTGAGAAAAGTTCACACTTCTATCAAGGTAGGAAGATGGGGAAAAAGAAATAAAGAAACAAAAGGCATCCAAGGGGGAAGGGCCCCACAGAGCCAGGCTAAGGCCAGGGCGAGTGCCCCCCGGGCATGAGAGCTCTGTCCCAGAGAAGCAGGAGCTGCACCATTCTTCCAGGGGGAAATGACGCCCACAGGGATTCAGAGCAAGACCCCAGGAGGGCGGGGATACCCTCGGGCTCCATGGGACACAAACATACACCTGCACTCCCAGGAGATTGCACCGAGCTCCCTAAGGGCTGTAGGGCGCATGCATTGACCCAGGAGCAGCTCTGAGGGGATCCGGCAGCGGCTCTGTGCGGAGGGGGCAGCGGGTCCCTGGGAACAGCTAGGTGGCGGCGCCTAGGGCAGAGGAAGTGGCTTCGTGTGCAGGGGGCTGCAGGGCTCCAGGAGCAGCTCAGAGGGGCTATGGCGGCTCCGTGGAGAGGTGCCTACCCGGCCGGGAGCGAGAATCCAACAGCGCAGGTCGGGGAGCACAGGGCCGGGACACAGCCCAGGATTCGGCCTCCCCCGGGACAGGCAGAGGCCTGGAGGGCCCAGGACAGCAAGGACGCTCCTGCTCAGAGCTGAGAAGATCAGCAGCCCTGCCCCAGAGCCTCCAGGCCCTGCAGACGGACTGCTCCAGAGTTACTGGGGAGGCTGAATACAGGTGTTCCGACCTGGCTGCTGCCACTGGGGTTGTTCCTCCTTGGGCGTCACAGGGTATACAACCCCCACTGAGCGCTTCACCAAGCAGGGGTAGAGGAGCTCCCCCAGGGCTAGCAACTGAAATCAGCACAACAGGCCCCTCCCCCCAGAAGACCAACTAGACAGACAAGTTCCAGGGGAAGTCAAGGGACTTAAAGTAGACAGAATCAGAAGATACTCCCCCATGTTTTTTTAAATTTCTGATTGCTTCCCCCATCCTTTCCCCCCTTTCTTTCTATCTCTTTCTCCTTTTATTCTCTTTTTTGCTTTTTTCTTCCTTTTTCCTTTTTTCTTTTTCTCTTCTCTTTTTTCTTTCTTCTCTTTTCTCCTTTCTCCAATACAACTTGTTTTTGGCTACTCTGCACTGAGCAAAATGACTAGAAGGAAAACCTCACCTCAAAAGAAAAAACAGTCCTCTCTCCCACAGAGTTACAAATCTGGATTACAACTCAATGTCAGAAAACCAATTCAGAAGCACTATTATACAGCTACTGGTGGCTCTAGAAATAAGCATAAAGGACTCAAGAGACTTCATGACTGCAGAATTTAGATACAATCAGGCAGAAAGTAAAAAACAATTGAATGAGATGCAATCCAAACTAGAATTCCTAATGACGAGGGTTAACGAGGTGGAAGAACGAGTGAGTGACATAGAAGACAAGTTGATGGCAACGAGGAAAACTGAGGAAAAAAGAGACAGACAATTAAGAGACCAGGAAGACAGATTAAGGGAAATAAAGGACAGCCTGAGGAAGAAAAACCTATATGTAATTGGGGATCCTGAGGGCGCAGAAGGGACAGAGGGACAGAATATGTATTTGAACAAATCCTAGCTGAAAACTTTCTTAATCTGGGAAGGGAAAAAGGCATTCAGATCCAGGAAATAGAGAGATCCCCCCTAAAATCAATAAAAACCGTCCAACACCTCGATTTAATAGTGAAGCTTGCAAATTCCAAAGATAAAGAGAATATCCTTAAAGCAGCAAGAGACAAGAAATCCCTGACCTTTATGGGGAGGAGCAGACCTCTCCACAGTGACCTGGCAGCCCAGAAACTGCTGGCTGGATATATTCAGGGTCCTCCATGAGAATAACATGCAACCAATAATACTTTATCCAACCAGATTCTCATTCAAAATGGAAGGAGAGATAAAGAGCTTTCAAGACAGGCAGGAACTGAAAGAATATGTGACCTCCAAACCAGCTCTGCATGAAATTTTAAGGGGGACTCTTAAAATTCCCCTTTAAGAAGTTCAGTGGAACAATCCACAAAAACAAGGACTGAATAGATGTCATGATGACACTAAACTCATATCTGTTGATAGAAACTCTGAACGTGAATGGGCTTAATGACCCCTTCAAAGGCGCAGGGTTTCAGACTGGATAAAAAAGCAGGACCCAACTATTTGCTTTCTACAAGAGACTCATATTAGACTGAAGGACACCTACAATCTGAAAATAATGGGTTGGAGAACCATTTACCATTCAAACGGTCCTCAAAAGAAAGCAGTGAAAAAAAAAAAAAGAAAGAAAGCAGTGGTAGCCATCCATATATCAGATAAACTAAAATTTGCCCCGAAGACTATAGTGAGAGATGAAGACGGACACTAAATCATAAAGGATCTATTCAACAAGAGGGCTTAACAATCTTCAATATATATTCCCCGAATATCGGAGCTATTTAAACCAAATATTTAAACCAATTAATAACGAAAGTGAAGAAATACTTAGATAATAATTATCTTATACTTGGTGACTTCAATCTAGGTCTTTCTACCCTCGATAGGTCTTCTAAGCACAACATCTCCAAAGAAACAAGAGCTTTAAATGATACACTGGAGCAGATAGATTTCACAGATATCTACAGAACTTTACATCCAAACTGAACTGAATAAACATTCTTCTCAAGTGCACATGGAACATTCTCCAGAATAGACCACATACTGGGTCACAAATCACGTCTGAACCGATACCAAAAGATTCAGATCATCCCCTGCATATTCTCAGACCATAATGCCTTAAAATTAGAACTAAATCACAACAAGAAGTTTGGAAGGACCTCAAACACGTGGAGGTTAAGGACCATCCTGCTAAAAGATGAAAGGTTCAACCAGGAAATTGAGGAAGAATTAAAAGGATTCATGGAAACTAATTGGAATGAAGATACAAATGTTCAAAATCTTTGGCATGCAGCAAAAGCAGTCCTAAGGGGGAAATACATCACAATAGAAGCATCCATTCAAAAACTGGAAAGATCTCAAATACAAAATCTAACCCTACTCATAAAGGAGCTAGAGAAAAAAACAGCAGCTAGATCCTACACCCAAAAAGAATAAGAGATTTAATTAAAATTAGAGGAGACCTCAAGGAAACTGAGACCATAAGAAATGTGGAACAGATCACCAAAACCAGGAGTTGGTTCTTTGAAAGAATTAATACCATACATAAACCATTAGCCAGTCTTATTAAGAAGAGAGACAAGACTCAAATTAATAAAATCATGAATGAGAAAGGAGAGATCACTACCAACACTAAGGAAATACAAACGATTTTAAAAACATATTATGAACAGCTATACGGTAATAAATTAGGCAATCTAGAGATATGGACGCTTTCCTGGAAAGCCACAAACTACCAAACTGGAACAGGAAGACATAGAAAACCTAAACAAGCCAATAACCAGGGAGGAAATTGAAGCAGTCATCAAAAACCTCCCAAGTCACAAAAGTCCAGGGCCAGATGGCTTCCCAGGGGAAATCTATCAAACGTTTAAAGAAGAAACCATACCTCTCCTACTAAAGCTGTTTGGAAAGATAGAAAGAGATGGAGTACTTCCAAATTCATTCTATGAAGCCAGCATCACCTTAATTCCAAAACCAGACAAACACCCCACCTAAAAGGAGAATACAGACCAATATCCCTGATGAACATGGATGCAAAAATTCTCAACAAGATACTAGCCAATAGGATCCAACAATACATTAAGAATATTATTCACCATGACCAAGTAGGATTTATCACCGGGACACAAGGCTGGTTCAACACGTGTAAAAAAATCAATGTCATTCATCACATCAGCAAGAGAAAAACCAAGAAACATATGATCCTCTCATTAGGTGCAGAGAAAGCATTTGACAAAATAGAGCATCCATTCCTGATCAAAACTCTTCAGAGCGTAGGGATAGAGGGAACATTCCTCGACATCTTAAAAGCCATCTACCAAAAGCCCACAGCAAATATCATTCTCAGTGGGACAGCACTGGGAGCTTTTCCCCTAATATCAGGAACAAGACAGGGATGTCCACTCTCACCATTGCTATTCAACATAGTCTGGAAATCCTAGCCTTAGCAGTCAGACAGCAAAAAGACATTAAAGGCATTCAAATTGGCAAAGAAGAAGTCAAAATCTCCCTCTTCTCAGATGACATGATACTCTACCTAGAACACCCAAAAGCCTCCACCCCAAGATTGCTAGAACTCATACAGCAATTCGGTAGCATTGCAATATAAAAACTCAATAGCCAGAAATCAATGGCATTTCCATACACTGACAATGAGACTGAGGAAAGAGAAATTAAGGAGTCAATTTCATTTACAGTTGCACCCAAATCAAAAGACACCTAGGAATAAACCTAACCAAGGAGGTAAATGATCTATACCCTAAAAACAATAGAACACTTCTGAAAAAAATTGAGGAAGACACAAAGAGATGGAAAAATATTCCATGCATATGGATTGGCAGAATTAATATTGTGAAAATGTCAATGTTACCCAGGCAATGTACACGTTTAATGCAATCCCTATCAAAATACCATGGACTTTCTTCAGAGAGTTAGAACAAATTATTTTAAGATTTGTGTGGAATCAGGAAAGACCTCGAAAGCCAGGGGAATTTTAAAAAAAGAAAACCATATCTGGGGGCATCACAATGCCAGATTTCAGGTTGTACTACAAAGCTGTGGTCATCAAGACAGTGTGGAACTGGCACAAAAACAGACACATAGATCAATGGAACAGAATAGAGAACCCAGAAGTGGACCTTGAACTTCATGGTCAACTAATATTCAATAAAGGAGGAAAGACTATCCATTGGAAGAAAGACAGTCTCTTCAATGGATGGTGCTGGGAAAATTGGACATCCACCTTCAGAAGAATGAAACTAGACCACTCTCTTTCACCATAAACAAAGATAAACTCAAAATGGATGAAAGATCTAAATGTGAGACAAGAATCCATCAAAATCCTAGAGGAGAACACAAGCAACACCCGTTTTAAAGTTGGACACAGCAACTTCTTGAAACGTACATCCATGGAGGCAAAAGAAACAAAAGCAAAAATGAACTATTGGGACTTCATCAAGATAAGAAGCTTTTGCACAGCAAAGAATACAGTCAACAAAACTAAAAGACAACCTACAGCATGGGAGAAGATATATGCAAAAGACGTTTCAGATAAAGGGCTAGTTTCCAAGATCTATAAAGAACTTCTTAAAATCAACACCAAACAGACAAACAATCCAATCATGAAATGGGCAAAAGGCATGAAGAGAAATCTCACAGAGGAAGACACTGACATGGCAACATGCACATGAAAACATGCTCTGCATCACTTGCCCTTAGGGATATACAAATCAAAACCACAATGAGATACCACCTCACACCAGTGAGCATGGGGAAAATTAACAAGGCAGGAAACCGCAAATGTTGGAGAGGATGCGGAGAAAAGGGAACCCTCTTACACTGCTGTTGGGAATGTGAAATGGTGCAGTCACTCTGGAAAACTGTGTGGAGGTTCCACAAAGTGTTAAAAAGAGACCTGCCCGATGACTCAGCAATTGCACTACTGGGGATTTACCCCAAAGATTCAGATGCAATGAAATGCAGGGACACCTGCACCCCGATGTTTATAGCAGAATGTCCACAATAGCCAAACAGTGTCAGGAGCCTTGGTGTCCATCGAAAGATGAATGGAAAAGAAGATGTGGTTTATGTATACAATGGAATAATATTCAACCATTAGAAACGACAAATACCCAACATTTGTTTCAAAGTGGATGGAACTGGAGGCTATAATGCTGAGTGAAGTAAGTCAATCGGAGAAGGACAAACAGTGTATGTTCTCATTCCTTTGGGGAATATAAATAATAGTGAAAGGGAATATAAGGGAATGGTGAAGAAACGTTTGGGAAATATCAGAAAGGGAGAGAGATCATAAAGACTCCTAACTCTGGGAAAAGAACTAGCAGTGCTGGAAGGGGAGGAGGGCGGGGGGTGGGGGTGAATGGGTGACGGGCACTGAGGGGGACACTTGATGGGATGAGCACTGCGTGTTATTCTGTATGTTGGTCAATTGAACACCAATAAAAAATAAATTTATTTAAAAAAAAAAGATCAAACAACTGCATATTTATGCTGCCAACATGGGAGTACCGAGATATAGAAACCAATTAACAACAAACATACAGGAACACACTGATAATAATACAATGAAAAAAATAATAATACAATGACTGGGGATTTTAACACCCACTTATGGCAATGGACCGATCGTCTATGCAGAAAATCAACAGGGAAACAATAGGCTTGACACACTGGACCAAAGTGACTCAACAGATATAGTCTGAACATTACTTCCTAAAGCAGAATACACATTCCTTTCAAGTGCACATGGGACATTCTCCAGAATAGATTATATCATGGACCACAAATCAGCCCTCAACAGGTACAACAGGTAAAAGAAGGATGGTATCACACCATGTATATTTTCGGTCGACGACGCTATGCAACTTGAAGTCGACAGTAAGAAAAAATTTGGACAGACCAAATATTTGTGGAGATTATGATCATCCTACCAGAGAAGGAATGGAGTAACCAGGAAATTAAAGAGGAAATTTAAAACAAATGAAAATGAAAACATGTTTCTTCAAACCTCTAGGATGTAGCAAAGACAGTCCTTAGAGGGAAGTAGATAGCAATACAGGCCTACCTCAAGAAACAAGAAGACTCCAATACACAACCCAACACTACACCTAAAGGAGCTGGAAAAGGAATAGGGAACAAATCCTAAAGCCTCCTTAAGAAGGAAAAAATAAAGATGAGAGCAGAAATAATCAATACAGAAACAACAAAACAGTAGAATGGAATAATGAAACTAAGAACTGGTTCTTCAAAATAACTAAGAAAGTGGATCAAGCCCTAGCCAGCCTTATCAACAAGAAAACAGAAAAGAACTAAATAAATAAAATCACAAAAGAGAGAAGAGAGATCACAATCAACACCAGAAAATAAGACAATTATAAGGGAATACTATAAAAGATTATACGCTAACAACCTGGGAGACCAGGAAGAATTGGAGAAATCCCTAGAAATGTGCAAACGAGCAAAACTGAAAGAGGAAGAAATAGAAAATGTGACTAGACCCATAACTAGCAAAGGAATTTAATCAGCAAGGCACCTGCGTGCCTCAGTGGCTGAGCATCTGCTTTGGCTCAGGTCATGACCCGGGGTCCTGGGGAATCATGTCCCATATCAGGCTCCCTGCATGGAGCCTCATTTTCCCCCTGCCTATACCCCTGCCTCTCTGTGTCTTGCATGAATACATAAATAAAATATTTAAAAAAGAAAAAAGATAAAAAGATGAGAAAGGACCCAAATAAAATCACAAATGAGATAAGAGAAATAACAACCAAAACTAGAGAAATAAAAACGTTTATAAGAGAATATTATGAAAAATTATATGCCAGCAACCTAGAACCTGGAAGAAATAGATCAATTCCTGGAAACATATAACACAGCAAAAATGAAAAAGGAAGAAATAAGAAACTAGAACACACAGATAACCAGCAACGAAATTGAATCACCAATCAGGAATCTCCCAACAGTAGATGCTTAGATCAATAAAACAGAATGGAAAGCCGAAACAAGATACAAACCTGTAACTCTATGATCCATTAATCGACAACAAGGCAGCAGGGAATATCCAATGGCACAAAGACAGTCTCTTCAACAAACCCTAACCCTGACCCCAGGATAAGAACAAATGGTGTTGGGAAAATCAGGCAGCCACATGCAGAAGAATCAAACTGGACCACTTTCTTACACAATATATATAAAAAATAAATTCAAAATGCATGAAAGACCTAAATGTGAGACCTGAAACCATACAAAGAAGAAAAGATAGGCAACAACGTCTTTGACGTTGGCCATTGGATCTTCTTTGTAGATGTGCCTCTGAGTTGAGGGAAACAAAAGCAAAAATACTCTTGGGACTTCCTCAAATTCAAAAGCTTCTGCAGAATGAAAGAAACAACCAACGCTAAAAGGCAACATACAAAATGAAAGGAGATATTTGTAAATAACACATCCAATAAACAGTATGCAAAATACGCTAAGCAAATATAAATCTCAACCTCCTAAACACAAATTATCCAACTGCAGATGGGTAGAAGACATGAATGGACTTTGTCACTGACAAGACATCCAGATGGCCACCAGACACCGAAAGACACTCCGCGTCACCCATCATCAGGGAAATTCAAATGAAAACCACAATAAGATGTCACCTGACAGCCGACAGAATGGCTAAAATTAACAAGAGAAGAAACAACAGGTGTTGTTGAGGCTATAGAGAAGAGGGAGCCCCCCCTTACACTCCTGGTGGGCATGCGAACAGTTGCAGCCACTGTGAAAAACACTGTGGAGGGTCCTCGAGACGTTAAAAATAGGGGATCCCTGGGTGGTGCAGCGTTTTGGTACCTGCCTTTGGCCCATGTTGCGATCCTGGAGACCTGGGATCGAAACCCACATCGGACTAACAGTGCATGGAGCCTGCTTTTCCCTCTGCCTGTGTCTCTGCCTCTCTCTCTGTGACTATCATAAAAAAAATTAAAAAAGAAGTTAAAAAAAGCGCTACCTTACGATTCCAAAATTGCAGAGCTAGGTATTTACCCCGAGGATACAAAAGTCTTTTAGTAGATT
Source organism: Canis lupus baileyi (assembly GCF_048164855.1). Taxonomy (NCBI): domain Eukaryota; kingdom Metazoa; phylum Chordata; class Mammalia; order Carnivora; family Canidae; genus Canis; species Canis lupus. The sequence goes on along the minus strand of NC_132872.1, from coordinate 33,052,194 downwards.
CCAAATAGGACACGCAGACCAGTGTTTGTAGCAGCGTTATCAACAACAGCCAAACTGTGGATACATCCCAGATGTCCATCGACTGATGAATGGGCAGAGACGATGTGGTAAATATACCCACTGCGACATCACTGGGTCATCAGAAGCGATGAAATGAAGCCATTTACAATGATGCGGGAGAAGTGGAAAGGACTTATGCTTAATGAACACAGTCAGAGAAAGATATGAAATACCATACAATTGCATTCACATGTGAATTTTAAGAAACCAGACAAACTGGCAAAGGGGCACAGGGGGGAATGAGAGAAGCAAACACAAAAACACTCTTAACCACAGAGAATCAACTAATAAATACCAGAGGAAGGTGAGGGAGATGGGGAATCAGGGGATGGGGATAGTGGAGGGCACCTGTGGCCAGTACCAGGCGTTGTAACCAAGAGTTGAATCACTATGTGGTAAACCTGAAACTATATCATACTGTGTATACAAACAGGAATTCAAGTAAAACTTTTAAAAATAATAATTGGTAGTATTGATGAAACATGTACGCACTAGAGATAAAATCAGAAAGGCAACTGAAAATCCAAATAAAGAGTCTTTAGAGCCACAAATCCCCTCCTAGCTCAGCTCGGGAGAAGCCTGCCATGTCTATTCTGACCATCAGAAGCCTGGATTTTGATTCTCTGGGGAGGCCACTGACTTGGTGGAGTCAGGCTATCTTTGAACCCAAAACCTAAATAGAGTGCATAAAACTAAACGGCCCAAGATGCTAGGAGTCCCAGTGCAGGCACATGCCAAGTGCCAAACTCTAACCATACACAGACATAACCCTAACCCTACACTTAATCGTCATGTTAACCTAACCCTTAAACAAGACCCATCACTAATCGAAAAACAAACACAAACCCCAAGACCAAAACACATTCACTGAACCTTCCTGCCAACCCTCACCCTAACTCCTAAATGCAGGTGCACCTAAACTTAGGTTTCCTTAATCCTGACCCCTACATTAAATCTAACACGAACACTAACCTCTAACCCTATCCTTAAAATAAGGTATTCAAATCCTATTCCTAACCTTAACCTGTACCCTAACCCTAAGCCTCTAATACTAATCCTATCTCATACCGCAAACTGTACCCTAACCCATACCCTAAAGCCAACCCCTAACCCACTCCCTAACCCTATATCTTGCCCTTTTCCAAAACCGTACCCTGACCCTGACCTGACCCTAACCCTAAACCCTAACCAAACACTAACACTAACCCTAGCCCTAACTCTTATCCTAATCCTAACCGTCGCCCTAACCCTAAACCTAGCCCTAACTTTAACTCTAACCCTTAACATTAACCCCTAACTCTAACCCCTAACAATAACTCACACCCTAAACCCTAACCCTAACTGCAAACCTAAGCCCAACCCTAACTCTAACCATAACCCTATCCCCAAATCCTAACCTCCTGCTCTCATCCCTAGAGCCTAAACCCTAACCCTAACACTAAATCCTGTCCCTTACCCTAACCACCATCCTAACTCTTAACACTGACCAATACCCTTATGCCTCACCTAACCACTAATTCGTAACCATAAGCATAATCACTAACCCCTAACATCTAACCTAAGGCTAACCACCAACTTCCTCCCCTCCCCTAACCCTACCATTCATTCTACCCTTTCACTTACACTGTGGTTCTGAGGAGTCCCTTCTGATATGGACGTGGCCCCCAATGGCTCCTCCAGATTCCTCCAAGGGGTCCTGAGGAAGCCGGGCTCCTGTGAGTGTGGACGTGGCCCCACGTGTTCCTGAGTCATAGTCAGCGGGTCCTGAGGACGCTGGGTCTCCTGTCACTGTGGACTATGCCTCACATCCTCTGCAAGCCTCACAGCAGGTCCCCAGGAGGCCGGGGGCTCCTGTCAGCCTGGACATGGCCCCACGTCCCCCAGAAAACTCACCGCAGGTCCTGAGGAGGCTGTGGGCTCCTGTCAGCATACACGCAGCCCCTTATGTCCCGAAGCCTAAGTGCAGGTCCTGAGGAAGACAGGGTTCCTGTCAGCATTGACGTGGTCCCACATTTTCCTCAAGCCTCACCATAAGACCTGCGGAGGCTGGGGGCTCCTGTCAGCATGGACGTGGCCTCAAATCTTCCCAAAACTTCACAGTGTGTCCTGAGGAGGCTGGAGACTCCTGTCACTGTGGATGCGGCACCCACAGTTTTCTTAGGCCTCACCACAGGCCCTGACAAAGCTGGGGTCTTCTGTCCACATGGACGCATCCACATATTTCCCCAAGTCTAAACCAAGGGTCCTGAGGAAGTCAGAGTCCTGTTGTGTCCATGTGGCCCCAAGTCCTTCTGAAGCATAGCCGAGGATTCGAGGAGGCCAGGGCTCCTGTAACCATGAATGCAGCCCCCCGCTTCCAGAAGCCTCAACTTATGTCCTGAGGGGCCCGGGAGCTCCTGCCAGAGTGAACGCGTCGCCACATCTCCCTGAAGCCTCCCCACAGTTCCTGAGGCGGCTCAGGGGCGCCTGTCAGCGTGGATGTGGGCCCACAATTTCCTGAAACCTCCCCGCCAGTCCTGAGGTGCTCAGGGCTCCTGTCACCGTGAATGTGGGCCCACATCTTCCTGAAGCCTCCCCGCGGGTCCTGAGGCGGCCCAGGAGCTCCTGTCAGGGTGGATGCGGGCCCACATATTCCTAAGGCCTCAACGCGGGTCCTGAGGAGACCGCGGTTCCTGTCAGCATGAATGTGGCCCAATTTCCCCCTGAAGACTCCCCGCGGGTCTTGAGGAGGCTGCAGCTCATCAGCATAGATGTGTCCCCATGTCTTCTGCAGGCCTCCCCAGCACAGGCTGGCTCCTGTTAGTGCAGGCAGAGGAGGCCTACTGCACATGCGTGCCCCATGGGAGGGTCCTGGGCTCAGGCGCCCCCTGCGGGATGCTCTGGTGCTACAGGAGACTGTGCAGGAGGCAGCAGGTGCTCTATGGGCCTAACCTGCCTCGTTTCAGGCTCCAGCTGGGGCCTGTTAGCTTGGGAAACATCTCACTGAAAAGGAGCCCAACACCCGGCTTCCCAGAAATACTTAAGGACAAGGAATTGGAGCCCAAAGGACGTGAAATGAAATGTGGACCAGACTTTTGCCACGTCCTGCAAAACTCCCTCAACCGTCTTCCACTGTGGGCGGGACCGCGGGTTGGTGCAGCCACCCTGGAACCAGTGTGGAGGCCCCTCAGGAAGTTACAAATAGAGCCGCCCTGCGACCAGCAGGTGAACGGCCTGGAGCTCACTCCGAAGATACAGATGCAGTGAGACTTGGGACACCTGCACCCCAATGTCCACAGCAGCTGGGTCCACAGTAGCCACACTGTGGGAGGAGCCTCGGTACCCTCTGCCAGATGATAGATAAAGAGGATGGGAGATAGATGATGGTCATAGAGAGAGGAATGGTACTCAGCTATCAAAGAGAAGGAAATCTTTCCATTTGCAATAATGTGGATAGAACTAAAGGGATCATGTTAAGTGAAGTAAGTCACTCGAGAAAGAGAATGACCGTGTGGTTTCATTCATAGGTGGAATTAAAGAAACAAAGCAGATGAACAACTGTGAAGGGAAGGAAAAACAAATAAGATGAAAACAGATGCAGGAAATACAGACCCTTAATGATAGGAAACAAACTGAGGGTAGCTGGAGGGGACAGATAACAGGGGACAGGCATGAAGGAGGGCATGTGATGTCTCGAGCACTGCTGTTATCTCCAACTGATGAATCCCTGAATTCTTCCTCTGAAAGTATAATACACTATACGTTAATTAATTGGGTTTAAATTAAGGTAAAAAATATCAGTTCTTTCAGAGCACATTTCCTTCTGGACTCTCTATTTTGCTCATTCAGCTTATACCGGGACAACCCCCCGTGGGTCTGGTTTGTCTACGTAGGCTCCACGCATCATCCTTGGCCCAGCATAGGTCTAGAACTCACAACCCCTGAGATCAGGACCGGAGGTGAGATCAGGAGTCGGATGCTTAACCGACGGAGCCAGCCTGGAGCCTGAGCACCACACTGCTTTATCTCTGTGACATCTTTTGAAATAGGAAAGTTCTGCGTCCCACTCTGTCATGCTTCTCCAATACTGATTTGCTGTCCGGGGTCATTTGTTGTGGGGGTTGGATGTTATGGGTTTTTTTTCCTATTTCTAACATCTGCCACCATGATTTTGATAGGAATGACATTGAAACTGAGGGTGGCTTCAGGAACTGCGGACATTTTCACAAGATGAGGCTCCCACCCCACAAGCCCAGGACGGCTTCCCAGAGCCTAGTTTGGGTCAGTGCACAAGTCTTGTGCTCCTTTGGTTCAGTCTCATTATTTATTTTCCTTGATGCTCCTGAGAAGGGCGTCACATCCTTCATTTCCTTCCTGAGTGCTCATTGTCAGGACACAGCAAGGCTACTCTGCTCTGTAGGGTCAGTTTGTGTCCGTGACTTTTGAACTCACTCCTTAATTCTAACAGGATTTGGTGGAGGCTCTCGGGTTTCTCGTTTCTAGTACCTCTTCTTCAGCATATAGGGACAGTGTGACGTCCCCCTTCCAGGTGTGGAACCTTTGCTGTTTACAGCTTAATGTCCTAGAAAGTCCCACAATTGAATCAAAACTGAGCCCAGGCCAAGGGCAGGAAGCCCCTATTAGAATGAGAACAGGGCTCAATTCCCTTGAAGGCCCCATATCAAAATGTAAACAGAACTTGAGGAATTGCTTCTGCCCTTCTGGAGGTCCCCGAGACCAGCCCTTAAAACTATGCTAAAACCCACTTCAGGGTCCAAGTCCCTGCTCTGCTGTGTCGGGTATACTTGGATACAAGATCGAGCTTGTAAATAATCCCTCGTGTGTTTGCATCGGAATCGGCTTCTTGGTGGTTTCTCATATTCGCAATCTTGGGCACAACAGTCTGAGGTAAAAAACAAAACCAAAGAAACTCGGACACGGGCAGAGTGAAAGCAGGGTTCTGAGAGAAGCGGCAGAGACCCGGGGGCTTGGCGGCTCCTTTGGTTCCTGCAGCCTGCAGACTGGGGGGTGGAATCCTCAGCCCCAGAGCCAGAGGACCCAGTGTCCCCACCCTCATCCCCCCCATCAGCGCCAAGTCTCAGGGAGCAGCACAGCGCCGCCCGCTGGAGCCCAGAGATGCTGATGCCCACCCCGTCTCTGATCCCCGCAGGTGCATATCCCAGGCAGATGTGCATCTGACAATCTGCACCACATCCCATCCCCAGACCCCACACAGACCACTCGCTTCCACCAAGTTAGACCACAGAGGCTGCAGAGCTTCAGCTCTGCCTGGAAAGTATGGTCTAGCTTCCTTTAAACTTTGTGCTTTATTTTCATTTATTTTCTTTGATTCTTTTATATTAATTGCCTTACTTTAATTTTTTTGTATGTACCTTATAAATTTCTTATATTTACTTTCATAGTATTTTAATTGTTTCTTTTTTTAATTTTTTCAATTTATTTATGATAATCACAAACAGAGAGAAAGAGAGAGAGAGAGAGAGAAAGAGGTAGAGACACAGGCAGAGGGAGAAGCAGGCTCCAGGCACTGGGAGCCCGATGTGGGATTTGATCCAGAGTCTACAGGATCGTGCCTTGGGCCAAAGGCAGGCACTAAAGCGCTGCGCCACCAGGGATCACTTTAATTGTTTCTATTTTGGGAGTTAGAATCTTTTAACAAGCAGGCCAAAATAATCTGTTGTTTTTTTTTTTGGGGGGGGTAGGCTGTTGTTATTGTTTTTCTTGAATTTCTTTTTCTTCCTTCTTTCTTTTCTGGAAAAAATAATGAGATGGAGAAATTCACCTCCATAAAATAACATGAGGTTCTAATCACAGCCAGGAAGATCATCAATACACATATATGATGTCTAACTACAGTTTAAAACAATGATTATAAAGATAGCAACTGGGCTGGATAAAGAACACAGAAGAAAACTAGAAAAACGTTTACTGTAGAAATAAAAGAATGAAAATCTAGTCAGGCCAATGTTAAAAATGCTATAACTGAGATGCAGTCCCAAGTCGAAACCTTAAAAACAAGAAAGGTTATGGACCACAGAGACAGACGTAGGGAAGTCAGCCACTTATTAAAACAATAACATTCATACCATAGGAGACTCAGAAGATGAAGAGAGAGAAAAGGTGGGACTTGCTTAGACATTAGAAACGACAAATTCCCACCATGTACTTCAAGGTGAATGGAATTGGAAGGTATTATGCTGAGTGAAGTAAGTCAATCGGAGGACAAACATTGTATGTTCTCATTCATTTGGGGAATATAGATAATAGTGAAAGGGAATATAAGGGAACGGAGAAGAAATGAGTGGGAAATATCAGAAAGGGAGACAGAACATAAAGACTCCTAACTCAGGGAAATGAACTAGGGGTGATGGAAGGGGAGGATGGTGGGCGGTGGGGGTGAATGGGTTATGGGCACTGAGGGGGGCACTTGACAGGATGAGCAGTGGGTGGTATTCTGTATGTTGGCAAATTGACACCAATAAAATATAAAATTATTATTAAAAATAAAGGAAGAAGAAAGAAAGAAAGAAAGAAAGAAAGAAAGAAAGAAAGAAGAAAGAAAGAAAGAAAGAAAGAAAGAAAGAAAGAAAGAAAGAAAGAAAGAAAGAGTGGCACCTGTGTGGCTCTGTCAGTTAAGTTTTTCCCTTAGGCTCAGATCATGATCCAGGTCCCAAGGAAGGCTACCTGTTCAGCAGGGAACCTGCTTCTCCCTCTCCCTCTGCCCCTCTCGTTCATGCTTTATCTCTCCTCTCTCTCTCAAATAAATAGAAAACATCTTTGCAAAAGAAACAAACAAACCCACAAGGAAGAGAAATCGTCCATTTAGAAGAATTTCAAACAATTTGTGAAGACATTCCAGCCTCAAGTTCATGAGCATAGCTTCCCACTCTTAAGTGTGGAATACACATAGTAACTTCTTACTACCAAATATAATATGAAAAACTTAAAATATTGATAATATAATAATAATAATAATTAATAATAATAATCAGTTTACTATGGAGAAACCTGACAAACACTACCTCAGCAAGATGATCAGATCAATACCAAGACTGATAAATCATGTTGATAGTATCTATCCTTTATATGATATAATGAAAATGGCAGTATATCGCTGTATATAATCCACAACAACAGTTCAGTCATGAGATAAACAACAGACATGTCCCAGCTGAGGGAAATTTTACAAAATACTCTACTTCTCAAAGTGTTCCAGTTCACCAACAGCAAGGAAAGGCTGAAAGACTGTCACAATCTAGAGGAGCCTAAGGAAACATGAGGACAAATGGAATGTGATATGAGGGATGGAAACTTAGCAAAAACTAAGGAAATCTGTATAAAGTATGGTCTTTGTTTTCGTTTTTGTTTTTGTTTTTTGTTTTTTGTTTTTGGTCTTTGTTTAAAGCGAATTTTTTAATATTGATTCATTAGCTAATATTTGTACCATACTAATATAAGATATCAATAATTGGAGAAATTGAGTGCAAGTGCATGTGAATGCTCTGTACTATCTTCTCAATTTCCCTATAAATCTTTGTTTTTTTCCTAATAAATAAGATTTATTTTGAAAATTGACTTAAATGAATGAGGCTCCAATTGTGAAGACATTTTTAGGATAGTTGAATTAACTTGTGCCTTATTCTTAAAGTGTTCCTTTGATGGAAACAAAGTAAGAATTTTAGATCAGAAGGAAAGAAAAACACTTATGAACACGTACAATGCCTCCTCAACCTGAAAAGCAGGAATGGATAATAGCAAAAATAAGATAAAAATACTTCTATTATAATAGACACCATATTGCAAGTGCATTTAAAATTAGCAGCGCATAACATTTATTTCCTTGACATTTGTCTTCCAAAGAGTTCAAAGTGTTTCAGTGTCAGTTGAAACAGGGGAAGAATCTCAGGGAAGAATCCTTCACATAATAATAGGACCATTGGTAATAATGTCTCTCAGTTCATTCCAAATCCATAAAGATGCATTTCCTGATGAGTGACTGAGCTGTGAAGAAAATGAGAAACCCTCATCCCTCTGAATTACTTGTGTCAGAATATTTTAACCATAGTACCACAGATAGTAAATTATCCTTATTAACAGGAAATATGTCTCAGATTGGAATCTGAGCAATCAGATGGGCAGAGAAAAATTGCTTTGACTCGCTCTTCATCTCTTAAAGACAAAGGAGAGCGTCTCTATGTACAGAGTCAGTTGTCAAGATAGCCTTAGGGAATAGGAGTCTGCAGCATGGAATCCCGCTGCACAGCTGGGAAGCCCGTGCCCCAGGTCTTCCTGATCCCAAATCCCTGGACCTGTCCCCCAACAGAGGCTGCCATGCTGAGGTCATTTGCAATTGCTCTCTTAGGAGCTCTGGGGAAGGGGGAAGGAGATAGTTAGGATGGAACGGGAAGCATGGAGGCCCAGAAAATTAAGGCCATTCCAATTTAAATTCAGTGTTAGCCCAAGTCCACCCATCCCAGGTCCCTGTGAAGAAGAGCTGAAATTTACATTACTTCAGTTACAGGAAAAAACAAAAGTTTACAGCTTAATGACCTAGAAAGCCCCACAATAGAATCAAAACTGAGCCCAGGCCAAGGACAGGAAGCCTCTATTAGAATGAGAACAGAGCTCAATGCCCTTGAATGTCCCATATCAAAATGTAAACAGAACTTGAGGAATTGCTCCAGCCCTTCTGGAGGTCTCTGAGACCAGCCCTTAAAACTAAGCTAAAACCCGCCTCGGGATCCAAGTCCCTGCTCCACTCTGTTGGGTATACTTGGACACAAGCTTGAGCTAGTAAATAAACGCACGTGTGTTTGAATCAGTGTCAGCTTCTCCGTGGTTTCTTGGATTCGCAGTCTTGGGCACAACACTCTGAGATAAAAAAACGAAACCAAAAGAAGCTCGGACACAGGTAGAGTAAACGCAGGTTTCTGAGAGAATCAGCGAGACCTGGGGGCTTGCGCGCTCTTCTGTGGAGGCCCATGCAGACTGGGGGACCAGATGCTCAGCCCCAGAGCCAGAGGACCCAGAGACCCCACCCACATCCCGCCCATCAGGGAGGGTCTCAGGGAGCAGCACTGCACCGCCCACTGGAGGCCAGAGGTGCTGACGTCCACCCCGCCTCTGACCCCGCAGGTGCATCTACCACGCAGATGTGCACCTGATAATCAGCGCCAGATCCCATCCCCAGACCCTGCACAGACCACTCACTGCCACCATGTTATCAGGTCACAGAGGATGCGGAGATTCAGCTCTGCCTGGAAAGTAGGATCTAGGTTCCTTTGTACTTTGTGCTTTATTGTCATTTATTTTCTTTGATTTTTTTTATTAATTGCCTTATTTTAATTTTTATGTATGTACCTTATATATTTCTTATTTTTACTTTCATGGTACTTTAATTGTGTTTCATATTTTGGGATTTAGAATCTTTTAAAATGCAGGCCAAAATAATCTGGTGTTTTTTTTGGAGGGCAGTTGTTATTGTTTTCCATGGTTTTTCTTTTTCTTCCCTCTTTCTTTTCTGGAAAAGGTAATGAGATGGATAAATTCACCTCCATAAAATAATATGAGGTAGTACTCACAGCCAGGAAGTCCATCAATACACATATATGATGTCTAACTACAGTTTAAAACAATGATTATAAAGATAGCATCTGGGCTGGAAAAAGAGCACAGAAGTCTAGAGAATCCCTTACTGCAGAAATAAAAGAACTAAAATCTAGTCAGGCCAATGTTAAAAATGCTATAACTGAGATGCAGTCCCAAGTGGAAGCCATAAAAACAAGAAAGGTTATGGACCACAGAGAGAGACGTAGGGAAGTCAGCCACTTATTAAAACAATAATATTCATATCTTAGGAGACTCAGAAGATGAAGAGAGAGAACAGGTGGGCCTTGCTCAGCCATTAGAAATGACAAATACCCACCATTTGCTTCAAAGTGAATGGAACTGGAAGGTATTATGCTGAGTGAAGTAAGTCAATCAGAGAAGGACAAGCATTGTATGTTCTCATTCATTTGGGGAATATAGATAATAGTGAAAGGGGATATAAGGGAACGGAGAAGAAATGTGTTGGAAATATCAGAAAGGGAGACAGAACATAAAGACTCCTAACTCAGGGAAATGAACTCGGGGTGATGGAAGGGGAGGAGGGCGGGCGGTGGGGGTGAATGGGTGATGGGCATTGAGGGGGGCACTTGATGGATAAACACTGGGTGTTTTTCTGTATGCTGGCAAATTGAAAACCAAAAAAAAATAAAATTATTATTAAAATAAAAGAAAGAAAGAAGAAAGAAAGAAAGAAAGAAAGAAAGAAAGAAAGAAGAAAGAAAGAAAGAAAGAAAGAAAGAAAGAAAGAAAGAAAGAAAGAAAGAAAGAAGAAAGAGAGAGTGGCACCCGGGTGGTCATTCAGTTAAGCTTCTGCTGTAGGCGCAGATCATGATCCAGGTCCCAAGGCAGGCTCCCTGTTTAGCAGGGAACCTGCTTCTCCCTCTCCCTCTGCCACTCTCGCTCATGCTTTTTCTCCTCTCTCTCTCATATAAATAAGTAACATCATTGAAAAAGAAACAAACTCAGAAGGAAGAGAAATCTCCCATGTAGAAGAATTTCAAACAATTCGTGCAGACATACCACACTCAAGTTCATGAGCATAGCTTCAAACTTTTATGTGTGCAATATACATAGTAACTTCCTTCTGCAAAATATATTATGAAAAACCAAAAATAATAATGATAATATAATAATAATAATAATAATAATAATAATAAAAGAATCACTTAACTATGGTGAAAGCTGACAAACACTACCTCAGCAAGATGATCAGATCGATACCAAGACTGATAAATCGTGTTGATAGTATCTATCCTTTATATTATATAATGAAAATGGCAGTATATCTCTGTATATAATCCACAAAAACAGTTCAGTCATGAGATAAACAACAGACATGTCCCAACTGAGGGAAATTTTACAAAATACTCTACTTCTCAAAGTGTTCCAGGTCAACAACAAAAAGGAAAGGCTGAAAGACTGTCACAATCCAGAGGAGCCTAAGAAAACAGGAGGACAAATGGAATGTGATATGAGGGATGGTAACTTAGCAAAAACTAAGGAAATCTGAATAAAGTATGGTCTTTGGTTATTGTGAATATTTTAATATTGATTCATGCTATGTACAAATAGTTCATATTTGTACCGTACTAATATAAGATATCAATAATTGGAGAAATAGAGTGCCAGTCCATGCGAATGCTCTGTACTATCTTCTCAATTTCCCTATAAATCTTTGTTTTTTTCCTAATAAATAAGATTTATTTTGAAAATTGAATTAAATGAATCAGGATCCAAGTGTGAAGACATTTTAAGAATCGTTGAATTAACTTTTGCCTTATTCTTAAAGAGTTCCTTCGGTGGGAACAAAGAAATAATTTTATATCAGAAGGAAAGAACAACACTTATGAACACGTATAATGCCTCCTCAACCTGAAAAGCAGGAAAGGATAATAAAAGCAAAAATCAGAAAAAAATACTTCTATTATAATAGACACCATATGGCAAGTGCTTTTAAAATTAGCAATGCATAACATTTTTTCCTGGACATTTGTCTTCCAAAGAGTTCACAGTGTTTCAGTGTCAGTTGAATTAGGGGAAGAATCTCAGGGAAGAATCCTTCACATAATAATAGGACCATTGTAATAATGTTTCTCAGTTCTTTCCAAATCCATAAAGATGCATTCCCTGATCAGTGACTGAGCTGTGAAGAAAGAGATGAGAAAGCATCATCCCTCTGAACTATTTGTGTCAGAATATTTTAACCATAGTACTACGGATAGTAAATTACCCTATTACCAGGAAATACGTCTCAGATTGGAATCTGAGCAATTAGATGGGCAGAGAAAAAAAACTTAGACTCACTCCTCATCTTTTAAAGATAAAGGAGAGCTTTTCTATGTACAAAGTCAGTTGTTAAGATAGCCTTAGGGAATAAGAGTCTGCAGCATGGAATCCTGCTGCACAGCTGGGACGCCCACGCCCCAGGTCTTCCTGATCCCAAATCCCTGGGCCTGTCCCCCAACACAGGCTGCCAAGCTGAGGTCATTTGCAATTGCTCTCTTAGGAGCTCCAGGGAAGGGGAAAGAGCTAGATAGGATGGGACTGGACACAAGGAGGTCGAGAAAATGAAGGCCTTTCTACTTTAAGTTCAGTGTTCGAACAAGTCCAGCCATCCCAGGCCCCTGTGAAGAAGACCTGAAATTTACATTACTTCAGTTATAGGAAAAAAACAAAGGTTTACAGCTTAATGGCCTAGAAAGCCCCACAATAAATTGAAACTGAGCCCATGTCAAGGGCTGGAAGCGCCTATTAGAATGAGAGCAGAGCCCAATACCCTTGAAGACCCCGTATCAAAATGTAAACATAACTTGAGGAATTGCTCCAGCCCTTCTGGAGGAACCCGAGACAAGCCCTTAAAACTAAGCTAAAAATGTGGAAGGAGGCTTGGAGTCCTTTGAAAGATGAATGGATAAGGAACATGTGGTTTATGTATACAATGGAATATTACTGAGCCATTAGAAACGACAAATACCCACCTTTTGCTTCAACCTGGATGAAACTGGAGGGTTTTACGCTGAGTGAAGTAAGTCAATCGGAGAAGGACAAATGTATGTTCTCATTCAATTGGTTAATATAAATAATAGTGAAAGGGAATATAAGGGAATGGAGAAGAAATGGGTGGGAAATATCAGAAAGGGAGACAGAACATAAAGACTCCTGACTCTGAGAAAGAAACAAGGGATGCTGGAAGGGGAGGAGGGCAGGGGGTGTGGGTGAATGGGTGACGGGCACTGAGGGGGGCACTTGCCGGGATGAGCCTGGGTGTTACTCTGCTTGTTGGTAAATTGAACACCAATAAAAAATAAATTTATTTTTTACAAAAAGTTCAAACAACTAAATATTTATGCTGCAAACATAGGAGTACCTAAATATAGAAACCAATTAATGACAAACGTACAGGAACTCACTGATAATAATACAATGACAGGGGATTTTAACACCCAATGATGGCAATGGACTGATGGTCTATGCAGAAAATCAACAGGGGAACAATTGCCTTGACACACTGGACCACAGGGACTCAAGAGATATAGTCTGAACATTTCATCCTAAAGCAGAACACACATTCCTTTCAAGTGCACTTGGGACATTCTCCAGAACAGATCATATCATGGCCCACAAATCAGCCATCAACAGGTACAACAGGTACAAGAAGGTTGGTATCACACCCTGTACATTTTCAGACCACGACACTAAGAAACTCGAAGTCGACAGTAAGAAAAAATTTGAACAGACCAAAAATACGTGGAGATTATGAACATCCTACTAGAGAATGAATGGAGCAACCAGGAAATTAAGGAGGAAATATAAAACAAATGAAAATGAAAACATGTTTCTCCAAACGCTTGGGATGTAGCAATGGCAGTCCTAATAGGGAAGTACATAGCAATACAGGCCTACCTCAAGAAATAAGAAGTCTCCAATACACAACCTAACCCTACACCTAAAGGAGCTGGTAAAGCAATAGCAAACAAAGCCTAAAGCCTACAGAAGAAGGGAAAAAATAAAGATTAGAGCAGAAATAAACAATACAGAAAAAACAAAACAGTAGAATGGAATAACGAAACTAAGAGCTGGTTCTTTTTTTTTTTTTTGATAGTCACACAGAGAGAGAGAGAGAAAGGCAGAGACACAGGCAGAGGGAGAAGCAGGCTCCATGCACCAGGAGCCCGACGTGGGATTCGATCCCGGGTCTCCAGGATCGCGCCCTGGGCCAAAGGCAGGCGCCAAACCACTGCGCCACCCAGGGATCCCTAAGAGCTGGTTCTTCAAAATAATTAATAAAATGTATCAAGCCCTAGCCAGCCTTATCAATGAGAAAAGAGAAAACCTAAATAAATAAAATCACAAATAAGAGAAGAGAGATCACAATCAACACCAGAAAAATAAAACAATTATAAGGGAATACTATGAAAGATTATATGCTAACAAACTGGGAGACCTGGAAGAAATGGACAAATCCCTAGAAATGTGCAAACGAGCAAAACTGAAATAGGAAGAAATAGAAAATATGAACAGACCCATAATTAGCAAAGAAACAGAATCAGTAAGGCACCTGGGTGCCTCTTTGGTTGAGCATCTGCTTTAGCTAAGGTCATGTTCCCAGACTCCTGGGGGATCACGTCCCACATCAGGCTCCCCGCATAGAGCCTCATTTTCCCTCTGTCTATAACTCTGCCTCTCTGTGTCTGTCATGAATACATAAATAAAGGTGCAGCCACTGTGGAAAACAGTCTGGAGGGTCCTTGAGAATTAAAAGATAGGGGATCCCTGGGTGGCACAGCGGTTTGGCAACTGCCTTTGGCCCAGGGCGTGATCCTGGAGACCCGGGATCGAATCCCACGTCGGGCTACTAGTGGATGTAGCCTGCTTTTTTCTCTGCCTATGTCTCTGCCTCTCTCTCTGTGACTATAATAAAAAAAATTTTAAAAAGAAGTTAAAAATAGAGCTAACCTACGATTCCAAAATTTCACAGCTAGGTATTTACCCTGAGGATACAAAAGTAGTTTAGTAGATTCGAAGGGGAACAAGCAGCCCAGTGTTGGTAGCAGCATTATCAACAACAGCGAAACTGTGTATACAACCCAGATGTCCATCGACGATGAATGGGCAGAGATGATGTGGTAAATATACACACTGCGACATCACTCAGTCATCAGAAGGGATGAAATGAAGCCATTTCCAATGACGTGGGAGAAGTGGAAGGGACTAACGCTAAATGAACTCAGTCAGTCAGAGTAAGACAGGTACCAAATACCATACAATTGCATTCACATGTGAATTTTAAGAAACCAAATTGGCAAAGGGGCAAATGGGGGGATGAGAGATGCAAACCAAGATACACAGTCTTAACCACACAAAATAATCTAATAAATACCAGAGGAAGGTGGGGCGGATGGGGAATCAGGGGATGGGGATAGTGGAGGTCACTTCTGACCAGTACCAGGCATTGTATTCAAGGGTTGAATCACTATGTTGTAAATCTGAAACTATATCATACTGTGTTTACAAAGAGGAATTCAAGTAAAACTTTAAAATAATAATTGGTAGTATAGAGGATACATGTGCGCACAAGAGATAAAATCAGAAAGGCAACTGAAAATCCAAACAAAAGTCTTTAGAGCCACAAACCCCTCCTTACCTGAGCTCAGGAGAAGCCTGCCATGCCTATTCTCACCCCAGCAGAAGCCTGGATTTTGATTCTCTGGGGAGGCCACTGACTTGGTGGAGTCAGGCTATCTTTGAAACCAAAACCTAAATAGAGTGCATAAACTAAACTGCCCAAGATGCTAGGAGTCCCAGTGCAGGCACATGCCAAGACCCAAACTCTAACCATACACAGACATAACCCTTACCCTACACTTAAGCCTAATGTTAACCTAACCCTTAAACAAGAACTATCACTAATCAAAAACCAAACACAAACCCCAAGACCGAAACACATTCACTGAACCTTCCAGCCAACCCTCACCCTAACTCCTAAACCTATTCTAAACCCTTAACCCTGACCCTTACCTTAAATCTAACCCTAACCTCTAACCATCACCTTAACTTAATGTATTCAAATCCTATTCCTAACCTTAACCTGTACCCTAACCCTAACCCTCTAATACTAATCCTATCTCATACCCAAAAGTGTACCCTAACCCGTACCCTAAAACTAATCCCTAACCCACTGCCTAGCCCACTCTTAACCTTTTCCAAGGCGTACCCTGACCCTGACCTGACCCTAAACCTAACCCCTACCAAACACTAACCCTAATCCTATCCCTAACCCCTATCTTAAACCTAACCCTCGCCCTAACACTAAACCTACCTGTAACTTTTACTCTAACCCCTAACCCTAAACCCTGACCCTAACTCACACCCTAAACCCTAACCGCAAACCTAGCCCAAACGTAACTCTCACCATAACCCAAACCCCAACTCCTAACCTCCTGCCCTAATCCCTAAAGTCTAAACCCTATCCCTAACTCTAACTCCTGTCCCTCACACAAACCCCCATCCTAACTCCTAACCACTGACCCTTACCCTTATCCCTCACCCTAACCTCTAATCCGTAACTATAAGCATAATAATAACCCCTAACATCTAACCTAAGCCTAACCGCCAAATGCCTCCCCTCCCCTGACCCTACCATTCATTCTACCCATTCACTTACCCTATGGTTTTGAGGAGTCCCTACTGATATGGACGTGGTCCCCAATGGCACCTCCAGAGTCCTCCAGGAGGTCCTGTGGAAGTCAGGGTCCTGTGAGTGCAGACGTGGCCCCACGTGTTCCAGAGACTTAGTCAGCGGGTCCTGAGTACGCCTGGTCTCCTGTCACCGTGGGTAGGCCTCACATCCTCTGGAAGCCTCACAGCAGGTTCTCAGGAGGCCCGGGGCTCCTGTCAACCTGGACATGGCCCCACGTCCCCCAGAAAACTCACCGCAGGTCCTGAGGAGGCTGTGGGTTCCTGTCAGCCTAGACGCAGCCCCATGTCCTCCAAAGCCAAAGTGCAGGTCTTGAGGAGGACGGGGGTCCTCTCAGTCTTGACGTGGCCCCACATTTTCCTCAGCCTCACCATAAGACCTGAGGAGGTTGGAGGCTCCTGTCAGCATGGACGTGGCCCCAAATCATCCCAGTCCTTCACAGTGCATCCTGAGGAGGCCGGAGACTCCTGTCAGTGTGGATTCGGCATCCACATTTTACTTAGGCCTCACCACAGGCTCTGACAAGGCTGGGGTCTTCTGTCCGCATGGATGCATCCCCATATTTCCCAACATCTACACCTGGGGTCCTGAGGACATCAGTGTCCAGTAGTGTGAACGTGGCCGCATGTCCTCCCGAATCATCACCACAGGTTCTGAGGTGGCCGAGGCTGTCACTGTGGATGCGGCCCCCAGCTTCCAGAAGCCTCAACTTATGTCCTGAGGGGCCCATTAGCTCCTGCCAGAGTGAACGCGGCACCACATCTTTCAGAAGCCTCCCCGCGTGTCCTGAGGTGGCCCAGGGGCTCCTGTCAGCGTGGATGCGGACCCACATCTTACTGAAGCCTCCCCGTGGGTCCTGAGGCAGCCCAGGGTCTCCTGTCAGGGTGGATGTGGGCCCACATCTTCCTGAAGCCTCACCATGTGTCCTGAGGAGACCGGGGCTCCTGTCATCGTGAACGCTGCCCAGTATCCCCCTGAAGACTCCCCGCAGATTCTGAGGAAGCTGTGGCTCATTAGCGTGGACGTGTCCCCACGTCTTCCTCAGGCCTCCCCAGCACAGGCTTGCTCCTGTTAGTGCAGGCAGAGGAGGCCTACTGCACATGCCTGCCCTCTGGGTGGTGCCTGGGCTCAGGCGCCCCCTGCGGGATGCTCAGGTGCTGCAGGAGGCTGTGCAGGAGGCAGAGTGCCCATCCCCAGGCCCACCTCTGCCTCCTTCCAGGCTCCAGCTGTGGCCTGTTATCTCCGGAAACGTCTGACTGAAAAGGAGCCCAACACCCAGCTTCCCCAAAAATACTTAAGGAGAAGGAATTGGAGCCCAAAAAGCGAAATGAAATGTGGACCAGACTTTTACCACTTTCTGTAAAACTCACTCAACCCTCTTCCACTGTGGGTGGGACAACGGGCTGGTGCATCCGCCCTGGAAACAGTGTGGAGGCTCCTCAGGAAATTACAAATAGAGCCGCCCTGCGACCAGCGTGTGTAAAGCCTGGAGCTCACTCTGAAGATACAGATGCAGTGAGACGTGGGACAACTGCACCCCAATTTCCACAGCAGCCGTGTCCACAGTAGCCACACTTGGGAGGAGCCTTGGTGCCCTCTGCCAGATGATGGATAAAGAGAATGGGAGATAGATGATGGTCATAGAGAGAGGAATGGTACTCAGCTATCAAAGAGAAGGAAATCTTGCCATTTGCAATGACGTGGATAGAACTAGAAGGATCATCCTAAGTGAAATAGGTCAGTCGGAAAAGAGAATGACCGTGTGGTGTCATTCATAGCTGGAATTAAAGAAGCAAAGCAGATGAACATCAGTGAAGGGAAGGAAAAACAAATAAGATGAAAACAGATGCAGGAAATACAGACTCTTAATTAAAGGAAACAAACTGGGGATCCCTGGGTGGCGCAGCAATTTGGCGCATGCCTTTGGCTCAGGGCGCGATCCTGGAGACCCGGGATTGAATCCCACATCGGGCTCCCGGTGCATGGAGCCTGCTTCTCTCTCTGCCTGTGTCTCTGTCTGCCCCCCCCCCTCTCTGTGAGTGCGTGTGTGTCTATGGTAAATAAATACATAAAAAATTTAAAAAAAATAAAGGAAACAAACTGAGTGTCGCTGCTAGGCGGGGACGGGGGAGGGGATAACATGGGACCAGAATGAAGGAGGGCACGTGATGTCACGAGTACTGCGGTTATCTCCAACTGTTTAATCCCTGAATTCTTCCTCTGAAAGTATAATACACTATACGTTAATTAATTGGGTTTAAATTAAATTAAGTTAAAAAAATCTGTTGTATCAGAACACGTTTCCTACTGGATTCTCTGTTCTGTTCCTTCACCTTATGTTGGGACCAACCCACATGGGTGTGGTTTGTTAAGTAGGCGTCAGGCCTAGTCCATGGACCAGCCCAGGGCGAGAACTCACGACCCTGAGATCAGGACCGGAGGTGAGGTCAGGAGTCGGATGTTTAACTGATGGAGCCAGGAGGGGGCCCGAGGAAAACACTGCTTTATCCTGTGTCTCTGTGACATCGTTTGAAATAGGAAAGTGTTGCGTCCCACTCCGTCCTGCTTTTCCAATACTGATTTGCTGTCCGGGGTCATTTGTGGGGGCGGATGGATGTTATGGGTTTTTTTTTTTTCCTATTTATAGGATGTGCCACCATGATTTGACAGGAATGACATTGAAATTGAGGGTGGCTTTAGGAACTGTGGACATTTTCACACGATGAGGCTCCCAACCCACGAGCCCAGGACGGCCTCCCAAAGCCTGGTATGGCTAAGTGCACAAGTCTTGTGCTCCTTTGGTTCAGTCTCATTTATTCTCTGTGATGCTCCTCAGAAGGGAGTCACGTCCGTCATTTCCTTCCTGAGTACTCATTGTCAGGACACAGCAAACCCCACAATAGAATAAAAACTGAGCCCAGACCAACGGCAGGAAGCCTCTATTAGAACAGATCTCAATGCCCTTGAAGGCCCCATATCAAAATGTAAACCGAACTTGAGAAATTGCTCCAGCCCTTCGGGAGTTCCCCGAGACCAGCCCTTAAAACTAAGCTAAAACCCACCTCGGGTTCCAAGTCCCTGCTCCGCTCTGTCGGGTATACTTGGACACAAGCTCGAGCTTGTAAATAAACCCTCGTGTGTTTGCATCAGTGTCGGCTTCTTGGTGGTTTCTCAGATTCGCAATCTTGGGCACAACAGTCTGAGATAAAAAAACAAAACCAAAAGAAGCAGGACGCAGGTAGAGTGAACGCAGGGTTCTGAGAGCAGCGGCGGAGACCCGGGGGCTTGGGGGCTCTTCTCTGGAGGCCCCAGCAGACAGGGGCGTGGGATGCTCAGCCCCAGAGCCAGAGGACCTAGCATCCCCACCGGCATCCCGCCCATCAGGGCCGGGTCTCAGGGAGCAGCCCAGCGCTGCCCGCTTGAGCCCAGAGACGCTGACGCCCACCCCGCTCTGACCCCCACAGGATCAACTCCTAGGCAGATGTGCACCTGACAATCAGCACCACGGCCCATCCCCAGACCCCACACAGACCATTTGCTGCCGCCAAGTTGTTGGGCCACAGAGGCTGCAGAGCTTCAGCTCTGCCTGGAAAGTAGGTTCTAGATTCCTTTGTACACTGTGCTCTTTTTTAATTTATTTTCTTTGATTCTTTTTTATTAAATGCCTTTTTTAATTTTTTGTATTTACCTTATATATTTCTTTTTTTTACTTTCATGGTACTTTAATTGTGTTTCATATTTTGGGATTTAGAATCTTTTAACAAGCAGGCTAAAATAATCTGGGTTTTTTGGGGGAAGGGCAGTTGTTATTGTTTTTCTTGATTTTTCTTTTTCTTTCTTCTTTCTTTTTTGGAAAAAATAATGAGATTGAGAAATTCTCCTCCATAAAATAACGTGAAGTAGTACTCACAGCCAGGAAGTTCATCAATAAACATATATGATGTCTAACTACAGTTTAAAACAATGATTATAAAGATAGCAGCTGGGCTGGAAAAAGAGCACAGAAGCAAACTAGAGAATCCCTTACTGTAGAAATAAAAGAACTTAAATCAAGTCAGTCCAACGTTAAAAATTCTATAACTGAGGTGTAGTCCCAAGTGGAAGTCTTCAAAACAAGAAAGGTTATGGATGAAAGAGGCAGACTTAGGGAGTTCAGCCACTTATTAAAACTATAACATTCATATCATAGGAGACTCAGAAGATGAAGAGAGAGAAAAGGTGGACCTTGATCAGCCATTAGCAACGACAAATACCCACCATGTACTTCAAGGTGGATGGAACTGGAAGGTATTATGCTGAGTGAAGTAAGACAATCAGAGAAGGACAAACATTGTATGTTCTCATTCATTTGGGGAATATAGGTAATAGTGAAAGGGAATATAAGGGAAGGGAGTAGAAATGTGTGGGAAATATCAGAAAGGGAGGCAGAACATAAAGTCTTCTAACTCTGGAAATGAACTAGGGGTGATTGAATAGGAGGAGGGCAGGGGTGAGGATGAATGGGTGACGGGCACTGAGGGGGGCACTAGACAGGATGGTAACTGGGTGGCATTCTATATTTGGCAAATTTAACACCAATAAAAAATAAATTTATTATTAAAAAAAAGAAAGAGTGGCACCTGGGTGGCTGAGTTAGTTAAGCTTCTGCCTTAGGCTCAGATCATGATCCAGGTCCCAAGGCAGGCTCCCTGTTCAGCATAGAACCTGCTTCACCCTCTCCCTCTACCCCTCTCGCTCATGCTTTTTCTCCTCTCTCTCTCTCATATAAATAAATAACATCTTTGAAAAAAAATCAAACAAACCTAGAGGGAAGAGAAATCTCCCATATAGAAGAATTGCAAAGAATTTGTGCAGACATTCCACCGTCAAGTTCATGAGCATAGCTTCCCACTCTTATTTGTGCAATACACGTAGTAACTTCCTTCTAAAAATATATTTGAAAAACCGGGATCCCTGCGTGGCGCAGTGGTTTGGTGCCTGCCTTTGGCCCAGGGCACGATCCTGGAGACCCGGGATCGAATCCCACGTCGGGCTCCCGGTACATGGAACCTGCTTCTCCCTCTGCTTGTGTCTCTGCCTCTCTCTCTCTCTCGCTCTGTGACTATCATAAATAAATAAAAAAAATTAAAAAAAAATAAAAAATAAAAAAATAAAAAAATATATATTTGAAAAACCTAAAATAATAATGATAATACACTAATAATAATAAAAAAATAATAAAAATAACAAAAATGAATCAGTTTACTACGGAGAAAGCTGACAAACACTACCTTAGCAAGATGATCAGATCGATACCACGACTGATAAATCATGTGATAGTATCTATCCTTTATATGATATACTACAAATGGCAGTATATCTCTGTATATAATCCACAAAAAGAGTTCAATCATGAGATAAACGACAGACATGTCCCAACTGAGGGAAGTTTTTCAAAATATTCTCCTTCTCAAAGTGTTCCAGTTCAACAAAAACAAGGAAAGGCTGAAAGACTGTCACAATCCAGAGGAGCCTAAGAAAAAATGAGGACAAATGGAATGTAATACGAGGGATGGTAACTTAGCAAAAACTAAGGAAATCTGAATAAAGTATGGTCTTTGGTTAATGCGACTATTTTAATATTGATTCATTAGCTCATATTTGTACCGTACTAATATAAGATATCAATAATTGGAGAAATTGAGTGCCAGTGCATGTGAATGCACTATACTATCTTCTCAATTTCCCTATAAATCTTTGTTTTTTTCCTAATAAATAAGATTTATTTTGAAAATTGACTTAAATGAATCAGGCTCCAAGTGTGAAGACATTTTAAGAATAGTTGAATTAACTTTTGCCTTATTCTTAAAGAGTTCCTTTGATGGAAACAAAGTAAGAATTTTAGATCAGAAGGAAAGGAAAACACTGATGAACATGTATAATGCCTCCTCAACCTGAAAAGCAGGAACGGATAATAAATAGCAAAAATCAGATAAAAATAATTCTAGTATAATAGACACCATACTGCAAGTGCATTTAAAATTAGCAATGGGGGATCCCTGGGTGGTGTAGCAGTTTGGCGCCTGTCTTCGGCCCAGGGCGCAATCCTGGAGACGCGGGATCGAGTCCCACGTCGGGCTCCCGGTGCATGGAGCCTGCTTCTCCCTCTGCCTGTGTCTCTGCCTCTCTCTCTCTCGGTGACTATCATAAAAAAATAAAAGAAAAAAAAATAAAAAAATAAAATTAGCAATGCATAACATTTATTTCCTTGACATTTGTCTTCCAAAGAGTTCACAGTGTTTCAGTGTCAGTTGAAATAGGGGAAGAATCTCAGGGAAAAATCCTTCACATAATAATAGGACCATTGGTAATAATGTCTCTCAGTTCATTCCAAATCCATAAAGATGCATTTCCTGATGAGTGACTGAATTGTGAAGAAAGAGATGAGAAACCCTTCCCTCTGAATTACTTGTGTCAGAATATTTTAACCATAGTACTACAGATAGTAGTAAATTATCCTTATTAACAGGAAATACATCTCAGATTGGAATCGGAGCAATCAGACTTGCAGAGATAAAACTCTATGACTTGCACCTCAACTTTTAAAGACAAAGGAGAGCTTTTCTATGTACAAAGTCAGTTGTCAAGATAGCCTCAGGGAATAAGATTCTGCAGCTTCGAATCCCGCTGCACAGCTGGGACGCCCGTGCTCCAGGTCTTCCTGATCCCAAATCACTGGGCCTGTTGCCCAACACAGGATGAAACGCTGAGGTTATTTGCAATTGCTCTCTTAGGAGCTCTGGGGAAGGGGGAAGGAGCTAGATAGGTGGGACAGGAAGCAAGGAGGCTGAGAAAATTAAGGCCATTCCAATTTAAATTCAGCATTAGCACATGCCCAGCCATCCCAGGCCCCTGTGAAGAAGAGCTGAAATTTACATTGCTTCAGTTACAGGAAAAAAACAAAAGTTTACAGCTTAATGTCCTAGAAAGCCCCACAATTGAATCAAAACTAAGCCCATGCCAAGGGCTGGAACCGTCTATTAGAATGAGAGCAGAGCTCAATACCCTTGAAGGCCCCATATCAAAATGTCAACAGAACTTGAGGAATTCCTCCAGCCCTCTGTAGGACCCCAAGACAAGCCCTTAAAACTAAGCTAAAACCCACCTCGGGGTCCAAGTCTCTGCTCCGCTGTGTTGGGAGTACTTGGACGCAAGCTCGAGTTTGGAAATCAACCCTTGTGTGTTTGCATTGGTGTCAGATACTTAGTGGTTTCTCGGATTCGCAATCTTGGGCACAACACTCCCATGTCCCCTCCCACCTTGGCTGAACCCCTATCCCCTCCCACACAGGGTGAAACTCAGTCACCTCCCCGCCCACAACAGCTGGGTACATGCCGTCACACAGGTCCACAGGCACGGTGGGCACTCCCGTCATCCCTGGACTCCCAGAGGAAGGAAGGAGGTTTCCCCAGAACACACTCCCATTGTGGCCCCAGGGATCCCTGCCCAGCATGGCAGCTCGTGACAGGTCGGGGTCTGTATCCCTGGCGCCTGTTCCTCCTCCCTGGTTTTCCCACAGGAAATGAAGGAGGATGCCCTTTTCTTCTCCAAGGACATCACGAAAGTAGACCTGGACATCAACAGGACCTTGGGCAGCCACATCATGTTTTAGTACTGCTAGGGGGTCGGGTGAGGCTGCTTGTACAGGGGGCTTTGGGGCCCCGGGGGCTTCTGGGTAGGGAAAACAGGGCCTCTGTGCCAGGGGGAGCAACGGCAGCCAACAACACGCTGCTCAATGGTAGAGGGATTGGGATGAACCCCGTGCCCACCCCCTGGCCTCAGGGATGAGTGGCCAGTAGGATGGGGCCTCCAGGGGTTGCCATGGGAGCTGAACACCAAAAGGGATAGGGACGGCCCCATGAGAAGCAGGGGATGAGGTGGGGGATGTGGGGGGCAGGGACCGGACTTGGGGGCCAGGCGGCATGGCCATGGCTGGAGCAGGACACACATCGATCCCATGAGGGTCAGATGGGTCAGAGTGACACCCACTCTCAGTACTTTATATATTTCTAAATTCTATGCATTTAATTTGAGACAATTTGAAATTTGAAAGCATACATATTATGATGACCCCCAGGTAATGCTCCCGGTCCAGCCAGACACCTGCACTGACCACACCGTGCCCCAGGGGAAGGTGTCACAACAAACCCCAGACTGGGGTCGCCTTTAACTGTAGACGTCTCCTTCTGCATCTTAGGGGAAGGAGGTACCCTGTGTCCGCAGGCCCCCCACGACATCCCCCTCATTCCCCACTCCTACTCCACCCCCCTACATCATCATTCCCAATGGCATCCCACCTACACCATCCCCCTCACACCCACATAGCCCCACGCAAACCCAACCCACACTATACCCAAACACCATCCCCCTACACCATCCCCCACACTCCACCACAATCATACCCCTGCACCCACACCATCCACCCCCACAGCATTTACCCCCAGCAAGGACCAGGTGCAGGTGACCCCTGTGGGACATGCTCAGCCTCCCGGCATTTCTCTGCATACCCATATCCCATCAGAAGCCTGGGTGTCTCAAAGAGTACCCAGGGGTTGCAGAGAGGAGGAAAGACAGGGAGCCCCTGACAGGGTGGGTGCAGGTGAGTGGTTCAGAGGATGCACCGTACTCTGCCTCTGCCCACTGTCCCTCCTGGAGGGCGGCACACCCTGCACAGGACACCAGCCCCTAACCCATAGGGACCTGGGCTGACCTGGCCCCGGGCTCTGTGGGGGCTGAGTTGATTTGAGCCCCTCCAGGCCCAACACAAAGACTAATGGGATCCAGCCCCCCATGGCCCTGGCCAGCCCTGGATTCTGGCCCCAGGCTGAGCGAGCCCTCTCACAGCTGGATGTGGCCTCTTAGGCCCTGGGCGTACCCCACAGATCCAGGTCACTCACCTAGGGCGCCCTTTGGATCCTGGGACACCCCAGGGTGGGGAGAGCAGGAGTAGGCCGGTGGGCCCCACCCGCACCAACACCAGGAGGCAGGCTGCTCCAGGTGCTGGGGCCACTGGGAGCCCAAGCCGGGGTCCAGCTGCCCTGCAGGGACCCAGTGCAGGAGCCCATGAGCTGCAGGTCCAGGTCAGCTCTGCTGTCCTCAGAACCGTCTCTCAGGCTGAAACCTCAGGACATATGCCCCCACCCAGATTCCACACAACTCCCAGGTGGGGGACTCCAGCACCCGCCCCACCAACCCGTGTCATTCTTTCCGTCCCCTAAAGGACAGAAATCTCTCCCTCTCCAGGGGAAGTTCAGAATCGGCATGCAGTTTTGGGGGACACAAAGCAGGGTTACATTGTTATGAGCTCATTTCCGATTAGGGTGTGCACAGCGGCCTGATTATAGTGGGGCAGCACCTTAAGCCATAAGCAGGTCATGTGGGGGTCATCCTGGAGGTGGCAGGTGTAGCATAAAATGGAATCAGTCCTGCTCTGCTTGTCCAGGGCTAGGAGATTTTTGTTAAATTTCCTGGGTACCACACTTGCAGCTCATGCACCTGGGCCACCCTCACCAGGTGGACTCAGCCTGCACACCTTGTGGTGCAGGATCTCTCACACCAGCGTGTGGAGGACACCCTCCTTTCCCGAGTGAGTAGGGGCTGGGTGAGCATGGGGCTCAGCCTGAAGGCCAGGCAGCACAGTAGACCGAGGAACCCAACCCCGTCCCCACCCCAACTCCCACACACAGGCAGTCCCTGGGCTCCCCGCCATGTGCACCCAGCTCCTCAGGAGCTACCCGCATGGCGGCCCCGAGTTTGGCTCCCTGCTGGAGAGGCATCGGGGAGAAGAGAAGCAGCCGCCATTGGCGGGCCACAGTTCCGGACATGAGAATGTGGCTGAGCTGGACCTTCCAGCTCAGCTGCCCCTCCAGTGGAATGTCACCGCACAAGCGAGCACCAGGTCGGCCAGGAGTGCCTGGCTAGCCGTCCAGCTCCAGCACCAGAAATGATATTGTACCAACCATTTCGGCATCAGGGTGACCCAGCCAGAGGATCCGATAGTTGCATGTGATAGCTGCATGAGATAGACACACACACACCCCAAAACCAACAAAAGTCAGAATACCCCCCAGTGTTGTCAAACAGCTCCCGGATGATTCCATACACGACGCTGTGGTACCAAGAGGATACATAGAAGGCGGTATAAAGCATGACTGCAGAGGTGCGGGAGGTATGGAGATGTGACTGCTGGGTTTCAACAAGGAGTGCAGAGGGTCAGGAAGGGGGGGCCAATCCTAGGAAAGGATACCAGGTTGCTGTAAAGGCTACGGATGGTGAAATCTGTCCTCCTGCGTTTCAGCTTCTGGTTTTCCTCCTAAATGCCATTTTCCGCAATCATAATAGCAAAAATTTATTTTATGTTTTTAAATTTCTTTTTATTGGAGTCCAATTTGTATGAATTCTTTCTTCAGCAATGCTGTCATTCAGGATAGAAGGAGAGAGAAAGATTGTCCCAGACAAGCAAAATATAAAGGAGTTCAGGACCACTTAACCAGTCCAGCAAGGAATTTTAAGAGGGACTGTTCTAGTGGGTGAAAAAAAGACACCAAAAGCAACAAAGACTACAAAGGACCAGAGAACGTCACCAGAAACACCAACTCTACCGGTAACACAAAGGCAATAAGTTCATATCTTTCAATAATCACTCTGAATGCTGATAGACAAAATGCTCCAATCAAATGATAGAGGGTATCTGAGTGGCTTAAAAAGCAGGATCCGGGATGCCTGGGTGGCACAGGGGTTGAGCCTCTGCCTTTGACTCAGGATGTGATCCTGGAATCTGGGATCCAGTCCCATATTGGGCTCCTGGTGGGGAGCCTACTTCTCTCTCTGCCTAATTTTCTGCCTCTCTCTCTCTCTCTCTCTCGCTCATAAAGAAAATCGTTATTAAAAAAAAACAGATCCATCGGTATGCTGCCTACAAGATGCTCACGTTAGACCTATAGACACCGGGAGATTGAAAGTAGGGCATGGAAAACCATCTATAAAAGTAATGGATATCAAAAGAAAGCTGGAAGACCCATACTTATATCAGACTAACTAGATTTGAAACCAAACCCTGGGAGACACCTGGTGGCTCAGTGGTTGAGCATCTGCCTTCAGATCAGGGGGTGATCCTGGGATCCAAGGATCGAGTCCCACATCGGCCTCCCTTTTGGGAGCCTGCCTGTCTTTCTGCCTATCTTTCTGCCTCTTCTTCTCTGTGTATCTCTCATGAATAAATAAATAAAATATTTACATTTCAATAAAGAAAGAACAAATACTGTAAAAAGCGATGAAGAAGGGCATTATTTCATAATTTAAAAGACCCTCTATCAAGATAAAAAAACTAAATATTTATGCTGCCAACATGGGAGTACCTAAATATAGAAACCAATTAACAACAAACGTACCGAAACTCACTGATGATAATACAATGACAGGGGATTTTAACAACCACTTATGGCAATGGACCGATCGTCCATAGAGAAAATCAACAAGGGAAAAATAGCCTTGACACACTGGACCACAGGCACACAACAGATAGAGTCTGAACATTTCAACCTAAAGCAGAATACACATTCCTTTCTTTTTTTTTTTTTTATTTTTTCTTTATTTATTTATGATAGTCACAGAGAGAGAGAGAGAGAGAGAGAGAGGCAGAGACAGAAGCAGGCTCCATGCACCGGGAGCCCGACGTGGGATTCGATCCCGGCTCTCCAGGATCAGGCCCTGGGCCAAAGGCAGGCGCCAAACCGCTGCGCCACCCAGGGATCCCTACACATTCCTTTCAAGTGCACATGGGACATTCTCCAGAACAGATCATATCATGGTCCACAAATCAGCCCTCAACAGGTACAACAGGTACAAGAAAGTTGATAGCACATCCTGTACATTTTCAGACCACGACGCTATGAAAATCGAAGTCGACAGTAAGAAAAAATTTGGACATAGCAAAAATACGTGGAGATTATGAACATCCTACTAGAGAATGAATGGAGCAACCAGGAAATTAGAGAGGAAATTTAAAACAAATGAAAATGAAAACATGTTTCTCCAAACCTCTGGGATGTAGCAATGGCAGTCCTAATAGGGAAGTACATAGCAATACAGGCCTACCTCAAGAAACAAGAAGTCTCCAATACACAGCCTAACCCTACACCTTAAGGAGCTGGAAAAGGAATAGCAAACAATGCCTAAAGGCTATAGAAGAGGGGAAAAAATGAAAGCAGAAATACACAATACAGAAACAACAAAGCAGTAGAATGGAATAACGAAACAAAGGGATGGTTCTTCAAAACAATTAAGAAAATGGATCAAGCCCTAGACACCCTTATCAACGAGAAAAGAGAAAAGACCTAAATAAATAAAACCACAAATGAGAGAAGAGAGATCACTATCAACACCAGAAAAATTAGACAATTATAAGGGAATACTATGAAAGCTTATACGCTAACATACTGGGAGACCTGGAGGAAATGGACAAATGCCTAGAAATGTGCAAATGAGTAAAACTGAAATAGGAAGAAATAGAAAATGTGAACAGACCCATAACTAGCAAAGGAATTGAATCAGCAATGCACCTGTGTGCCTCATTGGTTGAGCATCAGCCTAGGCTCAGGTCATGATCCCGGGGTCCTTGGGAATCAAGTCCCACAACAGGCTCCC
Organism: Canis lupus baileyi; assembly: GCF_048164855.1. Classification (NCBI taxonomy): domain Eukaryota; kingdom Metazoa; phylum Chordata; class Mammalia; order Carnivora; family Canidae; genus Canis; species Canis lupus. The sequence continues at coordinate 33,023,144 of NC_132872.1, read as the reverse complement.
CGCATGGAGCCTCAATTTCCCTCTGCCTATACCTCTGCCTCTCTGTGTCTCTCACGAATACATAAATATAATCTTAAAAAAGAAAAAAGATAAAAAGATGAGAAAGGACCCAAATATAATCACAGATGAGAAAAGAGAAATAACAACCAACACTAGAGAAACACAAAGGATTATAAGAGAACATGATGAAAAATTATATGCCAGCAACCTAGAACCTGGAAGAAATAGATCAATTCCTAGAAATATTTAACACAGCAAAAATGAAAAAGGAAGAAATAAGAAACTTGAACAGACAGATAACCAGCAAAGAAATTGAATCAGCAATCAAGGGTCTCCCAACAGGAGACGCTTAGAACAATAGAACAGAATGGAAATCCGAAACAAGATACAAACTTGTAACTCTATGATTCATTAATCGACAACAAGGCAGGAAGGAATATCCAAAGGCAGAAAGACAGTCTCATCAACAAATCCTAACCCTGAGCCCAGGATAAGAACAAATGATGTTGGGAAAACCAGGCAGCCACATGCAAAAGAATGAAATTGGACCACTTTCTTACACCATATATATAAAAAATGAATTCAAAATGGATGAAAGACCTAAAAGTGAGACCTGAAACCATACATAGAAGAAAAGATAGGCAGCAACATCTTTGACATTGGCCATTGGATCTTCTTTCTAGATATGCCTCTGAGGTGAGGGAAACAAAAGCAAAAATACTATTGGGACTTCATCAAATTTAAAAGCTTCCACAAAGTGAAGGAAACAACCAACGCTAAAAGGCAACATACAGGAGGAGGGGCAAGATGGCGGAAGAGTACGGTCCCCAAGTCACCTATCCCTACCAAATTACCTAGATAACCTTCACGTCATCCTGAAAATCTACGAATTCGGCCTGAGATTTAAACAGAGACCAGATCTAATGCTACAGTGAGAAAAGTTTGTGCAACTATCAAGGTAGGAAGATGGGAAAAAGAAATAAAGAAACAAAAGGCATCCAAGGGGGACGGGCCCCACGAGGAGCCAAGCTAAGGCCAGGCCGAGTGCCCCCGGGTCAGGAGTGCTCTGTCCCAGAGAATCAGGAACTGCACCAATCTTCCAGGGTGGAATGGGCCTGCAGGGATTCAGAGCAGGACCCCAGGAGGGCGGGGATACCCTCGGGCTCCATGGGACATTAACAGACACCTGCACTCCCAAGAGAGTGCATCGAGCTCCTGAAGGGCTGCAGGGCACATGCATGACCCAGGAGCAGCTTTGAAGGGCTCGGGCGGTGGCTCTCTGTGGAGAGGGCTGCGGGTCCCTGGTAGCAGCTAGGCGGCGGTGCCTAGGGCAGAGGAAGAGGCTCCGTGTGGAGGGGGCTGCGCGGCTCCAGGAGCAGCTCATAAGGGCTGGGGCGGCGGCTTTGTGGAGAGGCGGCTGCGCAGCCGGGAGCGAGAATCCAACAGCAAAGGCCCCAGAGCACGGGGCCCCGGGACACAGCCCAGGATTCGGCCTCCCCCAGGACAGGCAGAGGCCTGGAGGTCCCAGGACAGCAAGGACGCACCTGCCCAGAGCTGAGCAGATCAGCAGCCCCACACCGGAGGCTCCAGGCCCTGCAGATGGAATGCTCCAGAGTTATGGCGGGGGCTGAATACAAGTTTTCATATCTGGCCGCTGCCACTGGGGTTGTTCCTCCTTGGATGTCATGGGGTAAACAAGCCCCAATGAGCGCTTCACCAGGCAGGGAGAGAGGAGCTCCCCCAAGGGCTAACACCTGAAAATCAGCACAATATGACCCTCCCCCAAAATACCAACTAAACAGACAAGTTCCAGGGGAAGTCAAGGGACTTAAAGTATACAGAATCAGAAGATACTCCCCCATGTTTTTTTTTATTTCTGATTGCTTCCCCCACCATTTCCCCCCTTTCTTTCTTTTTCTTTCTCATTTTATTCTCTTTTTTGCTTTTTTCCTCCTTTTTCCTTTTCTTTTCCTCTTCTATTTCCTTCTTTCTCTCCTCTCTTTTTCTCCTTTTCCCAATACAACTTCTTTTTGGCCCCTCTGCACTGAGCAAAGTGACTAGAAGAAAAACATCACTTAAAAAGAAAAAAACAGTCCGCTCTCCCACAGAGTTACAAATCTGGATTACAATTCAATGTCAGAACACCAATTCAGAAGCACTATTATACAGCTACTGGTGGCTCTAGAAAAAAACATAAAGGACTCAAGAGACTTCAAGACTGCAGAATTTAGATCCAATCAGGCCGAAATTAAAATCAATTGAATGAGATGCAATCCAAAATAGAAGTCCTAATGACCAGGGTTAATGAGGTGGAAGAACGAGTGAGTGACATAGAAGACAAGTTGATGGCAAAGAGGGAAACTGAGGAAAACAGAGACAGACAACTAAAAGACCAGGAAGACAGATTAAGGGGAAAAAACGACAGCCTGAGGAAGAAAAACCGATGTGAAATTGGGTTTCCCAAGGGTGCCGAAATGGACAGAGGGCCACAATATGTATTGGTACAAATCATAGCTGAAAATTTTCCAAATCTGGGAAGGGAAACAGGCATTCAGATCCAGGAAATAGGAGATCTCCCCCGAAATCAATAAAACCCGTCCAACACCTTGACATTTAATAGTGAAGCTTGCAAATTCCAAAGGTAAAGAGAAGATCCTTAAAGCAGTAAGAGACAGGAAAATCCTGACCTTTATGGGGAGGAGCATAAGGGTAACAGCAGACCTCTCCACAGAGACCATGCACGCCAGAAATGGCTGGCAGGATATATTCAGGGTCCTCCATGAGAAGAACATGCAACCAAGAATACTTTATCCAGCAAGGCTCTCCTTCAAAATGGAAGGAGAGATAAAGAGCTTTCAAGACAGGCAGGAACTGAAAGAATCTGTGACCTCCAAACCAGCTCTGCAAGAAATTTTAAGGGCGACTCTTAAAATTCCCCTTTAAGAAGAAGTTCAGTGGAACAATCCACAAAAACAAGGACTGAATAGATATCATGATGACACCAAACTCATATCTGTCGATAGTAACTCTGAACGTGAAAGGGCTTAATGACCCCATCAAAGGTGCAGGGTTTCAACCTAGATAAAAAAGCATGATCCATCTATTTGCTGTATACAAGAGACTCATATTAGATAGAAGGACACGTACAATCTGAGAATAATGGGTTGGCAAACAATTTACCATTCAAATGGTCCTCAAAAGAAAGCAGGGGTAGCCATCCTTATATCAGGTAAAGTAAAATTTACCCCGAAGATTGTAGTGAGAGATGAAGACAGACACTAAATCATACTTAAAGGATCTATCCAACGAGACGACTTAACAATCCTCAATATAAATGCCCCGAATGTGGGAGTTGCCAAATATTTAAACCAATTAATAACCAAAGTGAAGAAATACTTAGAGAATAATTATCTTATACTTGGTGACTTCAATCTAGCTCTTTCTACCCTCGATAGGTCTTCTAAGCACAACATCTCCGAAGAAACGAGAGCTTTAAATGATACACTGGAGCAGATAGATTTCACAGAAATCTATAGAACTTTACATCCAAACTGAACTGAATAAAGGTTCTTCTCAAGTGCACATGGAACTTTCTCCAGAATCGACCACATACTGGGTCACAAATCACATCTGAACCGATACCAAAAGATTCAGATCGTCCCCTGCATATTCTCAGACCATATGCCTTGAAATTAGAACTAAATCACAACAAGAAGTTTGGAAGGACTTCAAACACGTGGAGGTTAAGGACCATCCTGCTAAAAGATGAAAGGGTCAACCAGGAAATTGAGCAACAATTAAAAAGTTTCATGGAAACTAATGAGAATGAAGATACAACCGTTCAAAATCTTTGGGATGCAGCACTAGCAGTCCTAAGGGGGAAATACATCACAATACAAGCATCCATTCAAAAACTGGAAAGAATGGAAATACAAAAGCTAACCTTACTCATAAAGCAGCTAGAGAAAAAAACAGCAGATAGATCATACACCCAAAAGAATAAGAGAGTTAATTAAAATTCGAGCAGACCTCAAAGGAAATCGAGACCAGAAGAAATGTGGAACAGATCAACAAAACCAGGAGTTGGTTCTATGAAAGAATTAATACCATACATAAAACATTAACCAGTCTTATTTAAAAGAAGAGAGAGAAGACTCAAATTAATAAAATCATGAATGAGTAAGGAGAGATCACTACCAACACCAAGGAAATACAAAAGATTTTAAAAACATATTATGAACAGCTATACGGAAATAAACTACACAATGTAGAAGAAATGGACGCATTCCTGGTAAGCCACAAACTACCAAAACTGGAACAGGAAGACATAGAAAACCTGAACAGACCAATAACCAGAGAGGAAATTGAAGCAGTCATCCAAAACCTCCCAAGACACAAAAGACCAGGGCCAGATGGCTTCCCAGGGGAATTCTATCAAACGTTTATAGAAGAAACCATACCTATCCTACTAAAGCTGTTTGGAAAATAAAAAGAGATGGAGTCCTTCCAAATTAGTTCTATGAAGCCAGAATCACCTTAACTCCAAAACTTGACAAAGACCCCACCAAAAAGGAGAATACAAACCAATATCCCTGATGAACATGGATGCAAAAATTCTCAACAAGATACTAGCCAATAGGATCCAACAATACATTAAGAAAATTATTCACCATGACCAAGTAGGACTTATCCCTGGGACATAAGGCTGGTTCAACACTCGTAAAACAATCACTGTGATTCATCATATCAGCAAGAGAAAAACCAAGAACCATATGATCCTCTCATTAGATGCAGAGAAAGCATTTGACAAAATAGAGCATCCATTCCTGATCAAAACACTTCAGAGCGTAGGGATAGAGGGAACAATCCTTGACATCTTAAAAGCCATCTAGGAAAAGTCCACAGCAAATATCATTCTCAATGGGCAGGACTTGGAGCCTTTCCCCTAAGATCAGGAACAAGACAGTGATGTCCACTCTCACCACTCCTACTCAACATAGTACTGGAAGTCCTAGCCTCAGCAATCAGACAACAAAAAGACATTAAAGGCATTCAAATTGGCCAAAAAGTAGTCAAACTCTCTCTTTTCACCGATGACATGATACTCTCCCTAGAAAACACAAAACCCTCCCCCCAGGATTGCTAGAACTCATACAGCAATTTGGTAGCGTTGCAGGATACAAAATAAATGCCCAGAAATCAATGGCATTTCTATACACTAACAATGAGACTGAAGAAAGAGAAACTAAGGAGTCAATCTCATTCACAATTGCACCCAAAAGCATAAGATACCTAGGAATAAACCTAACCAAGGAGGTAAATGATCTATACCCTAAAAACTATAGAAAACTTCTGAAAGAAATTGAGGAAGACACCAAGAGATGGAAAAATATTCCATGCTCATGGATGGGCAGAATTAATATTTTGAAAATGTCAATGTTACCCAGGCCATGTTCACGTTTAATGCAATCCCTATCAAAGTACCATGAAATTACTTCAGAGAGTTAGAACAAATTATTTTAAGATTTGTGTGGAAACAGAAAAGACCCCGAATAGCCAGGGGAATTTTAAAAAAGAAAACCATATCTGGGGGCATCACAATGCCAGATTTCAGGTTGTACAACAAAGCTGTGTTCACCAAGACAGTGTGGTACTGGCACAAAATTAGACACATAGATCAATAGAACAGAATAGAGAACCCAGAAGTGGACCCCGAATTTTATGGTCAATTCATATTTGATAAAGGAGGAAAGACTATCCATTGGAAGAAAGACAGTCTCTTCAATAAATGGTGTTGAGAAAATGGATATCCACATGCAGAAGGATGAAACTAGACCACTCTCTTTCACCATACACAAAGATAAACTCAAAATAGATAAAAGATCTAAATGTGAGACAAGAGTCCATCAAAATCCTAGAGGAGAACACAGGCAACACCTTTTTGAACTTGGCCGCAGTAACTTCTTGCAAGATACATCCACGAATGCAAAAGAAACAAAAGCAAAAATGAGCTATTGTGACTTCATCAAGATAAGAAGCTTTTGCACAGCAAAGGATACAGTCAACAAAAATAAAAGACAACCTACAGAATGGGAGAAGATATTTGCAAATGACGTATGAGATAAAGGGCAAGATTCCAAGATCTATAAAGAACTTATTAAACTCAACACCAAAGAAACAAACAATTCAATCATGAAATGGGCAAAAGGCATGAACAGAAATCTCACAGAGGAAGACATTGACATGGCCAACATGCACATGAAAAAATGCTCTGCATCACTTGCCATCAGGGAAATACAAACCAAAACCACAATGAGATACCACCTCACACAGATGAGCATGGGGAAAATTAACAAGGCAGGAAACCACAAATGTTGGAGAGGATGCGGAGAAAAGGGAACCCTCTTACACTGTTGGTGGGAATGTGATCTGGTGCAGCCACTCTGGAAAACTGAGTGGAGGTTCCTCAAAGAGTTAAAAATAGATCTGCCCTACGACCCAGCAATTGCACAGTTGGGGATTTACCTCAAAGATTGAGATGCAATGAAACGCCGGCACACCTGCACCCTGATGTGTATAGCAGAAATGTCCACAATAGCCAAAATGTGGAAGGAGGCTTGGTGTCCATCGAAAGATGAATGGATAAAGATGATGTGGTTTATGTATACAATGGAATATTACTCAGCCATTAAAAACGACAAATACCCACCATTTGCTTCAACGTGGATGAAACTGGAGGGTATTACACTGAGTGAAGTATGTCATCAGAGAAGGACAAATAGTGTGTGTTCTCATTCATTTGGGGAATATAAATAATAGTGAAAGGGAATATAAGGGAATGGAGAAGAATTGTGTGGGAAATATCAGAATTGGAGACAGAACATAAAGACATCTAACTCTGGGAAACGAACTAGGGGTGGTAGAAGGGTAGGAGGGTGGGTGGTGGGGAGAATGGTGATGGACACTGAGGGGAGGACTTGATGGGATGAGCAATGGGTGTTCTTATGTATGTTGGTAAATTGAACACAAATAAAAAATTAATTTATTAAAAAGAAGATTCATGGAAACTAATGAGAATGAAGATACAATTGTTCAAAATCTTTGGGATGCAGCACAAGCAGTCCTATGGGGGAAATACATCACAATAGAAGCCTCCATTCAAAAACTGTAAAGAACTCGAATACAAAGGTAACCTTACATATAAACTAGCTAGGGAAAAAAACAGCAGATAAATCCTACACCCAGCAGAGGAAGAGAGTTATTTAAGATTCGAGCAGAAATCAACGAAATCGAGACTAGAAGAACTGTAGAACAGATCGACAACCAGGAGTTGCTTCTTCGAAAAGAATAAGATACATAAACCATTAGCCTGTCTTATTAAAAAGAAGAGAGAGAAGATTCAAATTAATAAAATCATGAATGAGAAAGGAGAGATCACTACCAACACCAAGGAAATACAAATGATTTTAAAAACATATTATGAACAGCCATATGCCAATAAATTAGGCAATCTAGAAGGAATGGACACATTCCTGGAAAGCCACAAACTACCAAAACTGGAACAGGAAGTCATAGAAAACCTGAACAGGCCAATAAGAAGAGAGGAAATTCAAGCAGTCATACAAAACCTCCCAAGACACAAAAGACCAGGGCCAGATGGCTTCCCAGGGGAATTCTATCAAACGTTTAAAGAAGAAACAATACCTCTCCTACTAAAGCTGTTTGGAAAGATAGAAAGAGATGGAGTACTTCCAAATTCGTTCCATGAGACCAGCATCACCTTAATTCCAAAACCAGACAAAGACCCCACCAAAAAGGAGAATACAGACCAATATCCCTGATGAACATGGATGCAAAAATTCTCAACAAGATACTAGCCAATAGGAGCCAACAGTACATTAAGAAAATTATTCACCATGAAAGAGTAGGATTTATCCCAGGGACACAAGGCTGATTCAACACTCATCAAACAAACAATGTGATTCATCATATCAGCAAGAGAAAAACCAAGAAGCATATGATCCTCCCATTAGATGCAGAGAAAGCATTTGACAAAATAGAGCATTCATTGCTGATGGAAACCCTTCAGAGCATAGGGATATCGGGAACATTCCTCGACATCTTAAAAGCCATCTACGAAAAGCCCACAACAAATATCATTCTCAATGGGGAAGCACTGGGAGCCTTTCCCCTAAGATAAGGAACAAGACAAGGATGTCCACTCTCACCACTCCTATTCAAAATAGTGCTGGAAGTCCTAGTCTCAGCAATCAGACAAAAAAAAGACATTAAAGGCATTCAAATTGGCCAAAAAGTAGGCAAACTCTCCCTATTCACCGATGACATGATACTCTACCTAGAAAACCCAAGAGCCTCCATGCCAAGATTGGTAGAACTCATACAGCAATTTGGTAGCGTTGCAGGATACAAAATAAATGCCCAGAAATCAATGCCATTTCTATACACTATCAATGAGTCTGAAGAAAGAGAAATTAAGGAGTCAATCTCATTTAATATTGTACCCAAAAGCATAAGATACCTAGGAATAAACCTAACCAAGGAGGTAAAGATCGAAACCATAAACACTATAGAACGCTTCGGAAAGAAATTGAGGAAGACACCAAGAGTTGGAAATATATACCATGCTCATGGATGGGCAGAATTAATATTGTGAAAATGTCGTGTTAAGCAGGGCAATGTACACGTTTAATGAAATCCCTATCAAAATACTATGGACTTTCTTTGGAGAGTTAGAACAAATCATTTCAAGATTTGTGTGGAATTAGAAAAGACCCCGAATAGCCAGGGGAATTTTAAAAAAGAAAACCATATCTGGGGGCATCACAATGCCAGATTTCAGGCTGTACTACAAAACTGTGGTCATCAGGGCAGTGTGGAACTGGCACAAAAACAGACACATAGATCAATGGAACAGAATAGAGAACCCAGAAGTGGACCTTGAACTTTATGGTCAACTAATATTCGATAAAAGAGGAAAGACTATGCATTGGAAGACAGACAATCTCTTCAATAGATGGTGGTAGGAAAATTGGACATACACATGCAGAAGAATGAAACTAGACCACTCTCTTTCACCATACACAAAGATAAACTCAAAATGGATGAAAGACCTAAATGTGAGACAAGAGTCCATCAAAATCCTAGAGGAGAACAAAGGCAACACCCTTTTTGAGCTCGGCCTCAGTAAATTCTTGCAAGATTCATCCACAAAGGCAAAAGAAACAAAAGCAAAAATGAACTATTGTTACTTCATCAAGATAAGAAGCTTTTGCACAGCATAAATACAGTCAACAAAACTAAAAGACAACCTACAGAATGGGAGAAGATATCTGCAAATGACGTATCAGATAAAGGGCTAGTTTCCTAGATCTATAAAAAAATCTTAAAATCAACACCAAATTTTCCCAGCACCATTTATTGAAGAGACTGTCTTTCTTCCAATGGATAGTCTTTCCTCCTTTATCGAATATTAGTTGCCCATAAAGTTCAGGGTCCATTTCTGGATTCTCTATTCTGTTCCACTGATCTATGTGTCTGTTTTTGTGCCAGTACCACACTGTCTTGATGACCACAGCTTTGTAGTACAACCTGAAATCTGGCATTGTGATGCCCCCAGATATGGTTTTCTTTTTTAAAATTCCCCTGGCTATTCGGGGTCTTTTCTGATTCCACACAAATCTTAAAATAATTTGTTCTAACTCTCTGAAGAAAGTCCATGGTATTTTGATAGGGATTGCATTAAACGTGTATATTGCCCTGGGTAACATTGACATTTTCACAATATTAATTCTGCCAATCCATGAGCATGGAATATTTTTCCATCTCTTTGTGTCTTCCTCAATTTCTTTCAGAAGTGTTCTATAGTTTTGAGAGTATAGATCCTTTACATCTTTGGTGAGGTTTATTCCTAGGTATCTTATGCTTTTGGGTGCAATTGTAAATGGGATTGACTCCTTAATTTCTCTTTCTTCAGTCTCATTGTTAGTGTATAGAAATGCCATTGATTTCTGGGCATTGATTTTGTATCCTGCAACACTACCAAATTGCTGTATGAGTTCTAGCAATCTTGGGGTCGAGGCTTTTGGGTGTTCTAGGTAGAGTATCATGTCATCTGAGAAGAGGGAGATTTTGACTTCTTCTTTGCCAATTTGAATGCCTTTAATGTCTTTTTGCTGTCTGACTGCTAAGGCTAGGACTTCCAGACTATGTTGAATAGCAATGGTGAGAGTGGACATCACTGTCTTGTTCCTGATATTAGGGGAAAGGCTCCAGTGCTGCCCCACTGAGAATGATATTTGCTGTGGGCTTTTCCTAGATTGCTTTTAAGATTAAGAGAAATATTCTGTCTCTCCCTACGCTCTGAAGTGTTTTGATCAAGAATGGATGCTGTATTTTGTCAAATGCTTTCTCTGCATCCAATGAGAGGATCATATGGTTCTTGGTTTTTCTCTTGCTGATATGATGAATCACATTGATTGTTTTACGGGTGTTGAACCAGCCTTGTGTCCCAGGGATAAATGCTACTTGGTCATGGTGAATAATTTTCTTAATGTATTGTTGGATCCTATTGGCCAGTATCTTGTTGAGAATTTTTGCATCCATGTTCATCAGGGATATTGGTCTGTAATTCTCCTTTTTGGTGGGGTCTTTGTCTGGTTTTGGAATTAAGGTGATGCTGGCCTCATAGAACGAATTTGGAAGTACTCCATCTCTTTTTATCTTTCCAAAAGCTTTAGGAGAATAGGTATTGGACATCCACATGCAGAAGAATGAAACTAGACCACTCTCTTGCACCAGACACAAAGATAAACTCAAAATGGATGAAAGATCTAAATGTGAGACAAGATTCCTTCAAAATCCTAGAGAAGAACACAGGCAACACCCTTTTTGAACTCGGCCATAGTAACTTCTTGCAAGATACATCGACGAAGGCAAAAGAAACAAAAGCAAAAATGAACTATTGGGACTTCATCAAGATAAGAAGCTTTTGCACAGCAAAGGATACAGTCAACAAAACTCAAAGACAACCTACAGAATGGGAGAAAATATTTGCAAATGACATATCAGATAAAGGGCTAGTTTCCAAGATCTATAAAGAACTTATTAAACTCAACACCAAAGAACAAACAATCCAATCATGAAATGGGCAAAAGACATGAAGAGAAATCTCACAGAGGAAGACATAGACATGGCCAACATGCATATGAGAAAATGTTCTGCATCACTTGCCATCAGGGAAATACAAACCAAAACCACAATGAGATACCACCTCACACCAGTGAGAATGGGGAAAATTAACAAGGCAGGAAACAACAAATGTAGGAGAGGATGCGGAGAAAAGGGAAACCTCTTACACTGTTGGTGGGAATGTGAACTGGTGCAGCCACTCTGGAAAACTGTGTGGAGGTTCCTCAAACAGTTAAAAATATACCTGCCCTATGACCCAGCAATTGCACTGTTGAGGATTTACCCCAATGATACAAATGCAATGAAACGCCGGGACACCTGCACCCCGATGTTTATAGCAGCAATGGCCACGATAGCCAAACTGCGGAAGGAGCCTCGGTGTCCAACGAAAGATGAATGGATAAAGAAGATGTGGTTTATGTATACAATGGAATATTACTCAGCTATTAGAAATGATAAATACCCACCATTTGCTCAACGTGGATGGAACTGGAAGGTATTATGCTGAGTGAAGTAAGTCAGTCGGAGAAGGACAAACATTATATGTTCTCATTCATTTGGGGAATATAAATAATAGTGAAAGGGAATATAAGAGAAGGGAGAAGAAATGTGTAGGAAATATCAGAAAGGGAGACAGAACGTAAAGACTGCTAACTCTGGGAAACGAACTAGGGATGGTAGAAGGGGAGGAGGGCGGGGGTGGGATGAATGGGTGACGGGCACTGTGGGTTATTCTGTATGCTAGTAAATTGAACACCAATAAAAAATAAATTAAAAAAATATGACATAAAAAATAAAGGCTTTCTTTGAAAAAAAAATCAACACCAAAGAAACAAACAATCCAATCATGAAATGGGCAAAAGACATGAAGAGAAATCTCACAGACGAAGACATAGACATGGCCAACATGCACATGAGAAAATGCTGTGCATCCCTTGCCTCAGGGAAATACAAATCAAAACTATAATGAGATACCACCTCACACCAGTGAGCATGGGGAAAATGAACAAGGCAGGAAACCACAAATGTTGGAGAGGATGCGGAGAAAAGGGAACCCTCTTACACTCTTGGTAGGAATGTGATCTGGTGCAGCCACTCTGGAAAACTGTGTGGAGGTTCCTCAAAGAGTTAAAAATAGACCTGCCCTATGACCCAGCAATTGCACTCTCGGGGATTTACCCAAAATATTCAGATGCAATGAAATGCCGGGACACCTGCACCCCGATGTTTTTAGCAAGAATGTCCATAATACCGAAACTGTGGACGGAGCCATGATGTCCATCGAAAGATGAATGGATAAAGAAGATGTGGTTTTTGTATACAATGGAATATTACTCAGCCATTAGAAACAACAAATACCCACCATTTGCTTCTACGTGGATGGAACTGGAGGGTATTATGCTAAGTGAAGTAAGTCAATCGGAGAAGGACAAACATATATTCTCATTCAATTAGTTAATATAAATAACAGTGAATGGGAATATAAGGGAATGGAGAAGAAACGTGTGGGAAATATCAGAAAGGGACACAGAACATAAAGACTCCTAACTCTGAAAAAGGAACAAGGGATGCTGGAAGGGGAGGAGGGCGGGGGGTGTGGGTGAATGGGTGAAGGACACTGAGGGGGTCCCTTGCCGGGATGAGCACTGGGTGTTATTCTGTTGTTTGGTAAATTGAAGAACAATAAAAAATAAATTTATCTTAAAAAAAAGTTCAAACAACTAAATACTGATGCTGCCAACATGGGAGTACGTAAATATAGAAACCAATTAACAACAAACATACAGGAACTCACTGATAATAATACAATGACAGGGGATTTTAAAACCTACCCACTTATGGCAATGGACCGATCGTCTATGCAGAAAATCAAAAGGGGAACAATAGTCTTGACACACTGGACCACAGGGACTCAACAGATATAGTCTGAACATTTCTTCCTAAAGCAGAATACACATTCCTTTCAAGTGCACATGGGACATTCTCCAGAACAGATCATATCATGGCCCACAAATCAGCCCTCAACAGGTACAACAGGTACAAGAAGGTTGATATTACACGCTGTACATTTTCAGACCATGACTCTATGAAACTCGAAGTCGACAGTAAGAAAAAAATTGGACAGACCAAAAATACGTGGAGATTATGAACATCCTACTAGAGAATGAATGGAGCAACCAGGAAATTAAAGATCAAATTTAAAACAAATGAAAATGAAAACGTTTCTCCAAACCTCTGGGATGTTGCAAAGGCGATCCTAAGAGGGAAGTACATAGCAATCCAGGCCTATCTCAAGAAACAAGAAGTCTCCAATACACAAACTAACCCTACGCCCAATAGGCTGGAAAAGGAATAGCAAACAAAGCCTAAAGCCTACAGAAGAAGGGAAAAAATAAAGATGAGAGAAGAAATAAACAATGCAGAAAAAAACAAAACAGTAGAATGCAATAATGAAACTAAGAGCTGGTTCTTCAAAATAATTAATAAAATGGATCAAGCCTTAGCCAGCCTTATCAACGAGAAAAGAGAAAAGACCTAAATAAATAAAATCACAAATGAGAGAAGAGAGATCACAATCAACACCAGAAAAATTAGACAATTATAAAGGAATACTATGAAAGATGATATGCTAACAAACTGGGAGTCCTGGAAGAAATGGACTAATCCCTAGAAATGTGCAAACGAGCAAAACTGAAATAGGAAAAAATAGAAAATATGAACACACCCATAACTAGCAAAGAAATTGAATCAGCAAGGCACCTGTGTGCCTCAGTGGTTGAGCATCTGCTTTGGCTCATGTCATGATCCTGGGGAATCACGTCCCACATCAGGCTCCCCACATGGTGCCTCATTTTCCCTCTGCCAATAACTCTGACTCTCTGTGTCTCTCATGAATACATAAATAAAGGTGCAGCCACTGTGGAAAACAGTCTGGAGGGTCCTCGAGAAGTTAAAAATAGGGGATCCCTGGGTGCGCAGTGGTTTGGAGCCTGCCTTTCGCCCAGGGCCTGATCCTGGAGACCCGGGATCGAATCCCACGTCGGGCTCCCGGGGCATGTAGCCTGCTTCTCCCTCTACCTGTGTCTCTGCCTCTCCCTCTGTGAGTATCATAAAAAATTTTTTTTTACAAAGAAGTTAAAAATAGAGCTACCCTACGATTCCAAAATTGCACAGCTAGGTATTTACCCCGAGGATACAAAAGTAGTTTAGCAGATTTGAAGAGGAACACGCAGCCAAGTGTTGGTAGAAGCATTATCAACAACAGCAAAACTGTGTATACACCCCAGATGTCCATCGACAGATGAATGGGCAGAGATGATGTGGTAAATATACACACTGCGACATCACTCGGTCATCAGGAAGGATGAAATGAAGCCATTTACAATGACGTGCGAGAAGTGGAAGACACTTATGCTAAATCAACTCAGTCAGAGAAAGACAGATACCAAATACCATACAATTGCATTCACATGTGAATTTTAAGAAACCAAACAAACTGGCAAAGGGGCAGAGGGGGGGAGGAGAGAAGCAAACAAAAAAAAAACACTCTTAGTCACAGAGAATAAAGTAATCAATACCAGAGGAAGGTGGGGGGGATGGGGAATCAGGGGATGGGGATAGTGGAGGTCACCTCTGACCAGTACCAGGCGTTGTATCCAAGGGTTGAATCACTATGTGGTAAACCTGAAACTATATCATACTGTGGTTACAAAGAGGAATTCAAGTAAAACTTTAAAATAATAATTGATAGTATTGATGAAACATGTACACACTAGAGATAAAATCAGAAAGGCAACTGAAAATCCAAATAAAGAGTATTTAGAGCCACAAATCCCCTCCTTACCTCAGCTCAGGAGAAGCCTGCCATGCCTATTCTCACCCCAGCAGAAGCCTGGATTTTGATTCTCTGGGGAGGCCACTGACTTGGTGGTGTCAGGCTACCTTTGAACCTGAAACCTAAATAGATGGCATAAAACTAAACTACCCAAGATGCTAGGATTCCCAGTGCAAGCACATGCCAAGACACAAACTCTAACCATACACAGACATAACCCTAACCCTACACTTAAGCCTAATGTTAAGGTCATCCTTAAACAAGAACTATCCCTAATCAAAAACCAAACACAAACCCCAAGACCGAAACACATTGACTGAACCTTCCTGCCAGCCCTCACCCTAACTCTTAAACCTATTTTAAACCCTTAACTCTGACCCTTACCTTAAATCTAACCCTAACCATAACCTCTAACCCTAACCTTATCTTAATGTACTCAATTCCTAATCCTAACCTTAACCTGTACACTAACCCTAACCCTCTAATACTAATCCTATCTCATACTCCAAACTGTACAATAAACTGTACCCTAAAACTAATCCCTAACCCACTGCCTAACCCTCTCTTACCCTTTTCCAAAACCATACCCTGACCCTGACCTGCCCCTAACCCTAACCCCTAAACAAACACTAAACCTAACCCTAGCCCTAACCCCTATCCTAAACCTAACCCTCACCCTAACCCTAAACCTAGCCCTAACTTTAACTCTAACCCCTAACCCTAAACATTAACACTAACTCACAACCTAACCTGTAACCCTAACTGCAAATCTAGCCCAACCCAAACTCTAACCATAACCCAAACCCCAACTCCTAATCTCCTGCTCTAATCCCTAAAGTCTAAACCCTAACCCTAACTCTAACTCCTGTCCCTAACCCAAACCCCCATCCTAACTCCTAACCACATACCCTTACCCTTATCCCTCACCCTAACCTCTAATCCAGAACCATAAGCATAATGACTAACCCCTAACATGACTAAGTCCTAGGCCTAACCACAAACTGCCTCCCCTCCCCTGACCGTACCATTCATTCTACCCATTCACTTACCCTATGGTTTTGAGGAGTCCCTTCTGACATGGACGAGGCTCACAACGGCGCCTCCAGTGTCCTCCAGGGGGTCCTGAGGATGCCGGGCTCCTGTGAGCGTGGACGTGGCTCCACGTGTTCCAGAGTCATAGTCAGCGGGTCCTGAGTACGCCAGGTCTCCTGTCACTGTGGAGTATTCCTCACATCCTCTGGAAGCCTCACAGCAGGTTCTCAGGAGGCCGGGGGCTCCTGTCAGCCTGGACATGGCCCCATGTCCCCTGAAAACTCACCCCAAGTCCTGAGGAGGCTGTGGGTTCCTGTCAGCCTAGACGCAGCCCCATGTGTCCCAAAGCCAAAGTGCAGGTCCTGAGGAGGACGGGGGTCCTCTCAGTCTTGACGTGGCCCCAGAATTTCCTCAGCCTCACCATAAGACCTGAGGAGGCTGGGGGCTCCTGTCAGAATGGACGTGGCCCCAAATCATCCCAATCATTCACAGTGCATCCTGAGGAGGCCAGATACTCCTGTCAGTGTGGATTCGGCATCCACATTTTTTTAGGCCTCACCACAGGCTCTGACAAGGCTGGGGTCTTCTGTCCGCATGGATGCATCCCGATATTTCCCAATGTCT
The DNA here is from genome assembly GCF_048164855.1 of Canis lupus baileyi. Lineage (NCBI taxonomy): Eukaryota > Metazoa > Chordata > Mammalia > Carnivora > Canidae > Canis > Canis lupus. The sequence continues at coordinate 33,006,445 of NC_132872.1, read as the reverse complement.
ACACCGGGGGTCCTGAGGACATCAGCGTCTGGTTGTGTGGACATGGCCCCATGTCCTCCTGAAGCGTCACCGCAGGTTCTAAGGTGGCCAGGGCTCCTGTCACTGTGGATGCGGCCCCCAGCTTCCAGAAGACTCAACTTATGTCCTGAGGGGCCCATTAGCTCCTGCCAGAGCGGTTGCGGCACCACATGTTTCAGAAGCCAACCCGCATGTCCTGAGGTGACCCAGGGGCTCCTGTCAGCGTGGATGCGGACCCACATCTTACTGAAGCCTCCCCGTGGGTCCTGAGGCAGCCCAGGGGCTCCTCTCAGGGTGGGTGTGGGCCAACTATTTCTTGAAGCCTCCTGGGAGGTCCTGAAGCGGTCCAGGGGCTCCTGTCAGGGTGGATGTGGACCCACATCTTCCTGAAGCTTCACCGTGTGTCGTGAGGAGACTGGGACTCCTGTCAGCGTGAACGCTGAGCAATATCCCCCTGAAGACTCCCCACAGGCTCTGAGGAGGCTGTGCTCATCAGCGTGGATGTGTCCCCCCGTCTTCCTCAGGCCTCCCCAGCACAGGCTGTCTCCTGTTACTGGAGGCAGAGGAGGCCTACTGCGCATGAGTGCCCCCTGTGCAGTGCCTGGGCTCGGGCGCCCCATGCGGGATGCTCAGATGCTACAGGAGGCTGTGCAGGAGGCACCTGCCCATCCCTGGGCACACCTCTGCCTCCTTCCAGGCTCCAGCTGGGGCCTGTTAGCTTCAGAAACATCTCACTGAAAAGGAGCCCAACACCCGGCTTCCTCAAAAATACTTAAGGAGAAGGAATTGGAGCCCAAAGGACACGAAATGAAATGTGGACCAGACCTTTACCACGTCCTGTAACTCTCACTCAACCCTCTTCCACTGTGGGCGTGACAGCGGGCTGGTGGAGCCGTCCTGGAAACAGTGTGGAGGCCCCTCAGGAAGGTACAAGTAGAGCCGCCCTGCGACCAGCAGGTGTACGGCCTGGAGCTCACTCCGAAGATACAGATGCAGTGAGACTCGGGACACCAGCACCCCAATGTCCACAGCAGACGTGTCCACAGTAGTCACATTGTGGGAGGAGCCTCGGTGCCCTCTGACTGATGATGGATAAAGAGGATAGGAAATAGATGATGGTCATAGAGAGAGGAATGGTACTCAGCTATCAAAGAGAAGGAAATCTTGCCATTTGCAATGACGTGGATAGAAGTAGAGGGATCATCTTAAGTGCAATAGGTCAGTCGGAAAAGAGAATGACCGTGTGGTGTCATTCATAGGTGGAATTAAAGAAGCAAAGCAGATGAACATCTGTGAAGGGAAGGAAAAACAAATAAGATGAAAACAGATGCAGGGAATACAGACTCTTACATATAGGAAACAAACTGATTGTCGCTGCAAGGGAGAGGACGAGGGAGGGGATAACAGGGGACCAGCATGAAGGAGGGCACATGATGTCACGAGGACTGCTGTTAGCTCCAACTGGTGAATCCCTGAATTCATCCTCTGAAAGTATAATACGCTATACGTTAATTAATTGGCTTTAAATTAAATTAAGTTAAAAAATCAGTTGTATCAGAGCACGTTTCCTACTGGACTTTCTGTTCTGCTCCTTCAGCTTATGCTGGGACCACCCTCGTGGGTCTGGTTTGTTTACGTAGGCATCAGGCCTCGTCCATGGACCAGCCCTGGGCTAGAACTCACGGCCCCGAGATCAGGACCGGAGGTGAGGTCAAGAGTCAGATGCTTAACCAACAGAGCCAGGCGGAGTCCCGAAGACAACACTGCTTTATCCTTTGTCTCTGTGACATCGTTTGTTTTATTATTTTTTTAAAAATTTTTTTAATTTTTTAATTAACTTATAGTCAGGGCAGCCCCGGTGGTGTAGCGGTTTAGCACCGCCTGCAGCCTGGGGTATGATCCTGGAGACCTGGGATCGAGTCCCACATCGGGCTCCCTGCATGGAGCCTGCCTCTCTCTCCGCCTCTCTCTCTCTTTGAATAAATAAACAAATAAATCTAAAAAAAATTAACTTAGAGAGAGAGGCAGAGACACAGGCAGAGGGAGAAGCAAGCTCCATGCACTGGGAGCCCGACGTGGAATTCGATCCCGGGTCTCCAGGTTCGCGCCCTGGGCCAAAGGCAGGCGCCAAACCGCCGCGCCACCCAGGGATCCCTGTGACATCGTTTGAAATAGGAAAGTGCTGTGTCCCGCTCTGTCCTGCTTCTCCAATATTGATTTGCTCTCCGGGGTCATTTGTGGGGGCTGTTGGATGTTTTGGGTTTTTTTTTCCTATGTATAGGATCTGCCACCATGCTTGACAGGAATGACATTGAAATTGAGGGTGGCTTCAGGAACTGCGGACATTTTCACAAGATGAGGCTCCAAACCAATGAGCCCAGGACGGCCTCCCAGAGCCTATTGTGGCTCAGTGCACAAGTCTTGTGCTCCTTTGGTACAGTCTCATTATTTATTCTCTGTGATGCTCCTGAGAAGGGATTCACGTCCGTCATTTCCTTCCTGATTGCTCATTGTCTGGACACAGCAAGCCCCACAATAGAATAAACTCTGAGCCCAGGCCAAGGGCAGGAAGCCCCTATTAGAAAAGATCCACTGCCCTTGAGGCACCATATCAAAATGTAAACAGAACTTGAGGAATTGCTCCAGCCCTTTTGGAGGTCCCCGAGACCAACCCTTAAAACTAAGCAAAAACCCACCTCAGGGTCCAATTCCCTGCTCCGCTGTGTTAGGTATACTTGGACAAAAGATTGAGCTTGTAAATAGTCCCTCGAGTGTTTGCATCGGAATTGGCTTCTCGGTGGTTTCTCAGATTCGCAATCTTGGGCACAACAGTCTGAGATAAAAAATAAAACCAAAAGAAGCTCGGACGCGGGCAGAGAGAAAGCAGGGTTCTGAGAGAAGTGGCGGAGACCTGGGGGCTTTGGAATCTTCTGTGGAGGACGTGCAGACTGGGGGGCGGAATGCTCAGCCCCAGAGCCAGAGGACCCAGAGACCCCATCCGCATACCGCCCATCAGTGTCGAGTCTCAGGGAGCAGCACAACACTGCCCACTGGAGGCCAGAAGTGCTGATGCCCACCCCGCCTCTGACCCCGCAGGTGCATCTCCCAGGCAGATGTGCACCTGACAATCAGCGCCATGGCCAATCTCCAACCCTGCACAGACCACACGCTGACACCAAGGTGTCGGACCACAGAGGCTGCAGAGATTCAGCTCTGCCTGGAAAGTATGGTCTAGTTTCCTTTGTACTTTGTGCTTTATTGTCATTTATTTTCTTTGATTCTATTTTATAAATTGCCTTATTTAATTTTTATGTATGTACCTTATATATTTCTTATTTTTAGTTTTATGGTACTTTAATTTTGTTTCTTATTTTGGGATTTAAAATCTTTTAACAACCAGGCCAAAATAATCTGGTGGATTTTTTGGGACGGCAGTTTTTATTGTTTTTCTTTTTCTTCCTTCTTTCTATTCTTGGAAAAAATAAAGAGATGGAGAAATTCGCCTCCATAAAATAACATGAGGTAGTACTCACAGCCAGGAAGTCCATCAATACAAATATATGATGTCTAACTACAGTTTAAAACAATGATTATAGGGATCCCTGGGTGGCGCAGCGGTTTGGCGCCTGCCTTTGGCCCAGGGCGCGATCCTGGAGACCCGGGATCGAATCCCACATCGGGCTTCTGGTGCATGGAGCCTGTTTCTCCCTCTGCCTATGTCTCTGCCTCTCTCTCTTTCTCTCTCTGTGACTATCATAAATAAATAAAAATTAAAAAAAATAAAATAAAACAATGATTATAAAGATAGCATCTGGGCTGGAAAAAGAGCACAGAAGAAAACTTGAGACTCCCTTACTGTAGGAATAAAAGAACTAAAATCTAGTCAGGCCATCGTTAAAAATGCTATAACTGAGATGCAGTCCCAAGTGGAAGCCTTAGAAACAAGGAAGTTTATGGACCACAAACGCAGACTTGGAAACTCAGCCACTTATTAAAACAATAGCATTCATATCATGGGAGACTCAGAAGATGAAGAGAGTGAAAAGGTGGGCCTTGCTCAGCCATTAGAAATGACAAATAACCACCATATCCTTCAACGTGGATGGAACTGGAAGGTATTATGCTGAGTGAAGTAAGTTAATCAGAGAAGAACAAATATTGTATGTTGTCATTCACTTGGGGGATATTGACAATAGTGAAAGGGAATATAAGGGAAGGGAGATGAAATGTGGGGGAATATCAGAAAGGGAGATAGAACATAAAGACTCCTAAATCTGGGAAACGAACTAGGAGTGATGGAAGGAGAGGAGGGCGGGGGTGGGGGTGAATGTGTGATGGGCACTGAAGGGGGCACTTGACGGGATGAGCACTGGGTGTTATTCTGTATGTTGGCAAATTGAACACCAATAAAAAGTAAATTTATTATTAGAAAGAAAGAAAGAAAGAAAGAAAGAGAGAAAGAAAGAAAGAAAGAAAGAAAGAAAGAAAGAAAGAAAGAAAGAAAGAAAGAAAGAAAGAAAGAATGGCACCTGGGTGGATCAGTCTGTTAAGCTTCTGCCTTAGGGTCGGATCATGATCCAGGTCCAAGGAAGGCTCCCTGTTCAGCAGGGAACCTGCTTCTCTCTCTCCCTCTGCCCCTCTAGCACATGTTTTTCACTCCTCTCTCTCTCAAATAAATGAATAGCATCTTTGAAAAAGAAACAAACAAACCCAGAGGGAAAAGAAATCTCCCATGTAGAAGATTTTCAAACAATTTGTGCAGACATTCCACCGTCAAGTTCATGAGCATGCTTCCCACTCTTATGTGTGGAATACACATAGTAACTTCCTTCTACAAAATATAATATGAAAAACTTAAAATAATAATGATAATATAATAATAATAATATTAGTAGTAATAATAATAATAAAGAATCACTTTACTACAGAGAAATCTGACAAACACTACCTCAGCAAGATGATCAGATCGATACCAAGACTGATAAATCATGTTGATAGTATCTAACCTTTATATGATATAATAAAAATAGCAGTATATCTCTGTATATAATCCACAAAAACAGTTCAATCATGAGATAAACAACAGACATGTCCCAACTGAGGGAAATTTTACAAAGTACTCTACTTCTCAAAGTGTTCCAGTTCAACAACAACAAGGAAAGGCTGAAAGACTGTCACAATCCAGAGGAACTTAAGAAAACATGAGGACAAATGGAGTGTGATATGATTAATGGAGACTTAGCAAAAACTAAGGAAATCTGAATAAAGTATGGTCTTTGGTTAATGCGACTATTTTAATATTGATTCATTAGCTCATATTTGTACCGTACTGATATAAGATATCAATAATTGGAGAAATTGAGTGCAAGTGCATGAGAATTCTCTGTACTATCTTCTCAATTTCCTTATAAAACTTTGTTTTCTTTCTAAGAAATAAGATTTAATTTGAAAATTGACTTAAATGAATCAGGCTCCTGTGTGAAGACATTTTAAAAATCGTTGAATTAACTTTTGCCTTATTCTTAAAGAGTTCCTTCGATGGGAACAAAGTAATAATTTTATATCAGAAGGAAAGAAAAACACTTCTGAACATGTATAATGCCTCCTCAACCTGAAGCAGGAAAGATAATAAATAGCAAAAATCAGATAAAAATACTTCTATTATAATAGACACCATATTGCAAGTGCATTTAAAATTAGCAATGTATAACATTTATTTCCTTGACATTTGTCTTCCAAAGAGTTCACAGTGTTTCAGTGTCAGTTGAAACAGGGGAAGAATCTCAGGGAAGGATCCTTCACATAATAATAGGACCATTGGTACTAATATCTCTCAATCATTTCCAAATCAATAAAGATGCATTTCCTGATGAGTGACTGAGCTGTGAAGAAAGAGATGAGAAACCCTCATCTCTCTGAATTACTTGTGTCAGAATATTTTAACCATAGTACTACAGATAGTAAATTATCCTTATTAACAGGAAATATGTCTCAGATTGGAATCTGAGCAATCAGATGGGCAGAGAAAAAATGCTTAACTTGCTCAACTTCTAAAGACAAAGGAGAACTTTTCTATGTACAAAGTCAGTTGTCAAGATAGCCTTAGGGAAAAAGAGTCTGCAGCATGGAATCCTGCTGCACAGCCGGGACGCCCGTGCCCCAGGTCGTCCTGATCCCAAATACCTGGGCCTGTCCCCCAACACATGCTGCCACGCTGAGGTCATTTGCAATTTCTCTCTTAGGAGCTCCAGAGAGAGCGGCATGAGTTAGATAGGACGGGACAGGATGTATGGAGGCCGAGAACATTACGGCCATTCTACTTTAAGTTCAGTATTAGCACAGGTCCGGCAATCCCAGGCCCCTGTGAAGAAGAGCTGAAATTTGCATTATTTCAGTTACAGGAAAAAAACAAAAGTTTACTGCTAATGTCTTAGAAAGCCCCACAATAGAATAAAAACTGAGCCTAAGCCAAGGGCTGGAAGCCCCAATTAGAATGAGAAGAGAGCACAATGCCCTTGAAGGACCCATGTCAAAATGTAAGCAGAACTTGAGGGATAGCTCCAGCCCTTCTGGAGGTCCCCGAGACAAGCCCTTAAAACTAAGCTAAAACCTTCCTTGGGGTCCAAGTCCCTGCTCCACTGTGTGGGATATACCTGGAACCACGCTCGAGTTTTGAAATCAACCCTCGTGTCTTTGCATCGGTGTCGGTGCCTTAGTGGTTTCTCGGATTCGCAATCTTTGGCAAAACACCCCCATGACCCCTCCCCACCTGGACTGACCTCTGTCCCCTCCCACCCAGGCTAACCCTCAGTCACCTCCCCACTGACAACAGCTGGGCACAGGCCCTCACACAGTTCCATGGGCACGGTGGGCACTCCAGCTGTCCCCAGCCTCCCAGAGGAAGGAAGGAGGGTTTGGCAGGACACACTCCCATGGTGACCCCAGGGCTCCCTGCCCAGGAGAGCACCTGGTGACAGGTCGGGGTCTGTGTCCCTGACGCCAGCTCCTCCTCCCCGGTTTTCCCACTGGAAATGAAAGAGGAGGTCCTGGTCTCCTCCAGGGACATCACGCAGGTGGACCTGGACGTCAACAGGATGTGCAGCAGTCACATCATATTTTGGGACTACTACGGGGTAGGGTGAGGTTGAGGGGCCAGGTGGGATCAGGACCCAGGGGAGGACCGGGGGATTCTGGGTAGGGAAAACGGGGCTTCTGAGGCAGGGGGCAAAACACCAGCCAACAACACATCGCTCCATGGTAGGGTGTTGGGGATGACCTCTATGCCCATACCTCTGGGACCTCGGGGATGAGGAGGCAACTAGGATGGGGCCTCCAGGGCTTGCCATGGGAGCTGAACCCCAAAGGGGAGAGGGACTGCCCCATGAGAAGCAGGGGATGGGGTGGGGGACATGAGGGGCATGAACCGGACCTGGGGGCCAGGCGGCATGGCCGTGGAGCAGGGATTTGGACCCTGAGACTAAGAAGCGTAGCAGCTTTAAAGGGGCCAGTGGCCCATGGGATACACAGAAAGTTACATAGCCGTGTCGGTCCACACGCAGGTGGCCGATTGAATTACACCTTACCCTATAGGATCCACTTGACCTGGCCTATTACTTTGGTCAGAATTGTCGTGCAGTTTTGGCAGGCACAAAGCAGGGTTACATTGTTGAGCCGATTTCCGATTAGGGTGTGCCCAGCGGCTTGACAGGGTTGGGACAGCGCCTTAAGACATAAGCAGGTTATGTGGGGGTCATAGGGGAGGTGGCAGGTGTATCACAAAATGGAATCAGTCCTGCTCTGCTTGTCCTTGGGTAGGGGCTTTTTGTTAAATTTCCTGGGTCCCACACTTGCAACTCATGCACCTGGGCCACCCTCACCAGGTGGACTCAGTGTGCACACCTTGTGTGCTGGATCTCACACCAACCTTTAGAGGGCACCCTCCTCGCCCGAGTGAGTAGGGGCTGGGTGAGCATGGGGCTCGGCATGAATGCCAGCCAGCATAGGGGACCGAGGACCCCAGCCCAATCACCACCCCTACTCCCACACACAGGCTGCCCCATGGCTCCCCGTAATGGGCACCCGGCGCCTCTGAAGATCCCCCCAGGGCGGCCCCGAGGTCCAGCTCCCTGCTGGAGAGGCATCGGGGAGAAGAGAAACAGCTGGCGCTCAGCGGGAACCACTGTCAGACATGGGAATGTGGCCGAGCCAATCCTTCCAGCTCAGCTGACCTTCCAGCGGAAATTCACTGCATGAGCCAGCCCCGGGTCAACCAGGAGAGTCCAGCAAGCTGCCCAGCGCCAGCACCAGAAATGATGTTGTGCCAACCATGTCGGTGTTTGGGTGACCCAGCCAGAGGATCCGATAGCTGCACGTGATAGCTGCATGTGATAGACACACACACACACACCCTGAAACCAACAAAAGTCGGAATCCCCCAATGTTATCAAACAGCAGTCGAATGGCTACATACACGACGCTGTGGTCCCCAATAGGATACATGGAAGACGCTATAAATCACGACTGCAGAGGTGCTGGAGGCACAGAGATGTGCCTGTTGGGTTCCAACAAGGAGAGCAAAGGGGAAGCATACTTCAATGGGGGGGGGCCCTCTTAAGAAAGGACACCAGGTCCCTGTGAAGGCTACGGATTGAGAAATCTTTCCTCCTCTCTTTCAGCTTCTGGATTTCCTCTTCCTTTGTTCTTCCTAATTCTAGTTTATCTCCACCCTGCATCCAAACCAATGACCAAAGAGGCTTCTTTATGATATCCGGTCCTAAAAGGAGGCTGAGCTCTGGCTACCAGGTTCAGAAATGATCATTTTCTAGGTGTATGCTGATCCCCCAAACTCGTGCCTTCATGACTCTTCTCTCCCTGCAGAACGAGGGGAACCACAGGTCTTACAACGAAAGATGCCCTCTTCCACTCGGGCAGGACTGTCCCTTGTGGAGGACGTCATCTGGGCCATGTAGTGCAAGTGGGGTGATCAAGAATAGGTCGCAGGTGAGACATAAGCAAGCACTTACCTTTGATCATGCTTAATTTTTTCACCCATTTATTATTTGTTAACCATTTTTTAAATTTATTTATATATGATAGTCACAGAGAGAGAGAGAGAGAGAGAGAGAGGCAGAGACACAGGCAGAGGGAGAAGCAGGCTCCACGCACTGGGAGCCTGATGTGGGATTCGATCCCGGGTCTCCAGGATCGCGCCGTGGGCCAAAGGCAGGTGCTAAACCGCTGCACCACCCAGGGATCCCCTAACTATTTTAATTTTATGTCCTGTCTATACCCAACACGGTGTTCAAACTCATAACCCTGAGTTCAAGATACCCCAACCAGGACAGCCAGGCACCCCAGTCCCATGTTTCAAAACTCTTTGCTTCATTGCCTATCTCTGCATCGAACTGGAACATTGAGTCCATGACGGGGAGCTTTAGTAACCTCCGAATCCTAGAACGTTCTCACTGTATCCCAATCCTAGATTGACATTTACCATTGAATAGCACTTTAAATAGTCAGTAAAATTACTACAGAAAAGGAAATTATCTAATTTTCACGTATGTGGTCCCTGCTCCCTGGGCTCCCAGGGAAGCTATGGTTTCTTTAACATTGATCAAGGTCCAAATGACTCCACCACACCTCAAAGCGTGGGCTCAGTTTCTGCCCTGACACATGCAACATCCGTGTTTCAATTAACATGTATCAATCAATCAAATGGAGCCTAACTGGCTCGGTGTGCTTCGTAAGAACATAGGACTCTTGTTCTTGGGGTAGCATGTTCAAGACCAATGTTGGCTGTAGAGATTACAGAAAAATAAAATCTTAAAAAAAATCAATCAGTTTATCTTGGCGAGACATAGCCCCTGATCCCACAAGGGCAGGGAGCCAGCTGATGGTTCTACGCACAATATTATGCAGCAGAGCACAAAATGTGAACTTTCAGAAGTCTCCTACAATGGGGGACACACCAGCCTTAAGGTGTTCAGGTGGAGAAGTCAGGGGCAGTCCCTGGAGCGACAGGGTGGGCTCAGGATCCCATGGGTTCCAAGGACGGTGACACCAACTGTTCCCAGGCACAGGAGCGGGAATGCGGCTGAGAGTAGCAGGACTTGGGCCAGCTGTCTGCCCTGTGTGGCCATAAGCTGCAAACCCCTGTGCAGTCACGGGGCCACATTCCTGGGACAGACCAGCAAAGGCCAGGAGTGGGAAGACAACCTCCCGGGCACGAAGAGCAGAGGTCTTCACCAGGGCAGCCCCTAAAATTTGGAGTTTTAAACTTCAGTACCTTGTCTGTGTGGAGGCTGACAAAATTGAGGCAGTTCCACTTTAAGTTCACTGTTAGCACAAGTACTGCCATCCCAGGCCCCTGTGAATAAGAGCTAAAATTTGCATTATGTCAGTTACAGGAAAAAAAGAAAAAAACAGCTTACAGCTTAAAGTCGAATAAAGCCCCATATTAGAATGAGAACAGAACTCAATGCCCTTGAAGGTCCCATATCAAAATGTAAACAGAACCTGAGGAATTGCTCCAGCCCTTCTGGAGGTCCCTGAGACCAGCCCTTAAAACTAAGCTAAAACCCACTTCGGGGTCCAAGTCTATGCTCCGCTGTGTCGGGTGTACTTGGGCGTAAGCTCGAGTTTGGAAATCAACCATTGTGTGTTTGCATCGGTGTAGGCTCCTCAGTGGTTTCTCAGATTTTCTATCTTGGGCACAAAACCTCCATGACCCCTCCCCACCTGGGCTGACCCCACATCTCCTCCATCCCAGGCTGACCCTCAGTCACCTCCCCAACCACAACAGCTTGGGACAGGCCCTCACACAGGTCCCATGGGCTCGGTGGGCACTCCCGCCATCCTCAGCCTCCCAGGGAAAGGCAGGAGGTTTCAGCAGACCCACTCCCATTGTGGCCCCAGGGCTCCCTGCCAAGCATGGCAGCTCGTGACAGGTTGGGATCTGTGTCCCTGACGTGGGCTCCTGCTCCCCGGTTTTCCCACTGGAAATGAAGGAGGAGGCCCTGGTCTCCTCCAGGGACATCACGCAGGGAGACCTGGACATCAACAGGACATTCGGCAGCCACACTATGTTTTGGGCCTGCTAGGGGGTCGGGTGAGGCTGCTGGGCCAGGGTGCTTAGGGGCCCCAGGGGAGGCTTGGGGGCTTCAGGGTAGGGAAAACGGGGCTTCTGAAGCCGGGGGGAGCAACAGCAGCCAACAACACACTGCTCCATGATAGGGTGATGGGGATGACCCACATGCCCCCAAACCCGGGGCCTCAGAGATGAGGAGGCCAATTGGATGGGGCCTCCAGTGGTTGCCATGGGAGCTGAACACCAAAGGGGAGAGGGATGGCGCTCTGAGAAGCAGGGGATGGGGTGGGGGAAGTGGGGGGCAGGAACCAGACCTGGGGGTCAGAAGGCATGGCCGCGGCTGGAGCAGGCACACATCAATCCCATGAGGGTCGGACGGGACAGAGTGACACCAACTCTTGGTGCTTTATATATTTCTAAATTCTATGCATTTCATTTGAGACAATTTGCAATTTGAAAACACACATAGTTTGATGACTCCCAGATAATGACCCCGGTCCAGCCAGGGCCCTGCACTGACCACACGGTGCCACAGGGGCAGGTGTCAGAGCAAACCCCAGACTGGGGTCGCCTTTAACGGTAGACATCTCCTTGTGCATCTTAGAGGAAGGGGATGCCCTGTGTCCGCAGGCCCCCCACACCATCCTGCTCATTCCCTAACCCCACATCATCCCCCTACATCATAATCCCCAATGGCATTCCACAAAACACCATCCCCCTCACAGCCACACAGCCCCACAGAATCCTAACCCACACTACACCCCAACACCATCCCCCCTAACCATCCCCCACACTCCACCACCATCATACCCCTAGTCCCACACCATCTACCCCACACCATTGGCCCCCAGCAAACCCATTGCAGCTGCTCCCTGTGGGACATGCTAAGCCTCCCTGGGGTTCTCTGGATAACCTGTTCCCATCAGAAGACCGGGTGTTCAATAGAGCACACAGGGGTTGCAGGGAGGAGGGAAGGCACGGAGTCTCCAACAGAGTGGGTGTAGGTGAGTGGTGCAAAGAACCCACTGTGCCCTGCCTCCGTCCACTCTCCCTCCTGGAGGGTGACACAACCTGCACAGGACAACAGCCCCTAACCCAGTGGGACCTGGGCTGCCCTGGCACCAGGATCTGTGAGGGCTGAGTTGATTGGGGCCCACCAATGGCAACACAAGGACGAATGGATTCCAGCCCCCCCATGGCCCTGGGCAGCTCTGGATTCTGGCCGCACGCTGAGCGAGCCCTCTCACAGCTGGATATGGCTTCCTGGGCCCTGGGCGTGACCCACAGATCCAGGTCGCAGACCTAGGGCAGCCCTGAGGATCCCGGTTCACCCCAGGGTGGGGAGAGCAGGGGTAGGCCAGTGGGCCCCACTCGCACCCACACCAGGAGGCAGGTTCCTCCAGATACTGGGGCCCCAGGGGGCCCGAGGCCATGGTCCAGCTGTCCTGAGGGAACCCAGCGCAGGAGCCCATGAGCTGCAGGTCCAGTTCAGCTCTGCTGTCCGCAGAACCGTCTCTCAGGCTGAAACCTCAGGACACACGCCCCCATCCGGAGTCCACACATGCTCCAGGTGGGGGACTCCAGCACTCGACCCCCAACCCATGTGATTCTTTTCCTCCCGTAAAGGACAGAAAGGTCTCCCTCCCCAGGTGAAGGCACGCACCCACGCCTCTGAGCCCGTTTACTGTAGAAAGTCAATAAAGTGTTGTGGTGTGAAAATGCACAGCCAACCTTTTTCTGTGTCTCCCAGAACTCTGTGCACAGGGCATGGAGAGACCCACAGAGAGGAGGAGGGGGCATCACCCGGGCCCCAAATAGCCCCTGCAGGGCACCACAAGGCACTCATTGCTGATGTCCCCATGTGCCTTCCAGGGGTGGACAGATGTCAGGATCAGGACCCCACAGACTATACTGGGACTCATCCTGTGCCCCGTGGGCCAGAATGGACTAGGACAGAGTGACAGCCAGGGAAACTCAGGTCACCAGGGTCTGTGCAAAGTGACCTGTGAGGTCTGTGCTCCCTCTGTCCAGGAGGCCGGGGCTGGCCTGGTTCCGGGACATGTACTACCCTCCCCGCATCCCCATGCCAGTGTGCCTCGGCCACAGAGGGCCTGTGGGGCGCTCAGTGTGGCCCTGGAAGGGATGTCAGGACAGTTGGCCCTTGTGTTGTGCCCAAGACTACGAATCTGAGAAACCACTTAGGAGCCAACACCTATGCAAACTCCCTAGGGTTTCTCTACAAGCTGGAGCTTGAGTCCAAGTGCACCTGACACAGCGGAGCAGGGACTTGGACCCCGAGACTAAGAGGCATAGCAGCTTTATAGTGTCAGTGGACTGTGGGATATGCAGAAATTTGCACAGTCATGTTGGTCCACATGCAGGTGGCTGATTGAATTACACCTTACCCTATAGGATCCGCTTGACCTGACCTATTACTTTGGTCAGAATCGGTGCGCAGTTTTGGGGGACACAAAGCAGGGTTACATTTTTATGAGCCGATTTCCGATTAGGGTGTGCCCAGCAGCTTGACTTGGGTGGGGCAGCACCTTAAGATATAAGCTGGTCATTTGGGGGTCATAGGGGTGGTGGCGGGTATAGCACAAAATGGAATCAGTCCTGCTCTGCTTGTCCAAGGGTAGGGGATTTTTGTTAAATTTCCTGGGTCCCAAATTGCAGCTCACGCACCTGGGCAATGCTCACCAGGTGGACTCAGCGTGCACACCTTGTGGTGCTGGATCTATCACACCAGCCTGTGGAGGACACCCTCCTCGCCTTAGTGAGTAGGGGCTGGGTGAGCATGGGGCTCGGCCGGAAAGCCAGGCAGCACAGGGTCTGAGGAACCCCAGCCCCATCCCCACCCCGACTTCCACAAACAGGCAGCATCAGGGCTCCCCGCCATGGGCACCGGGCTCCTCAGGAGCTCCCGCCAGGGCAGCCCCGAGGTCTGACTCCCTGCTGGAGAGGCATCGGGGAGAAGAGAAGCAGCTGGCGCTCGGCAATACCCACTGCCGGACATGAGAATGTGGCTGAGACAGACCTTCCACCTCAGCTGACCCTCCAGCTGAAATTCACTACAGGAGCGATCCCCGGGTCAGCAAGGAGAGCCCAGCTAGCCACCCAGCATCAGCACCAGAGATGATGTTGTACCAACCATTTCGGCGTTTGGGTTACCCAGCCAGAGGATCTGATAGCTGCACGTCATAGCTTCATTTGATAGACACACACACACCCCACAACAAACAAAAGTCAGAATCCCACCATTGTTGTCAAACAGCAGATGAATGGCTACATACACGACGCCATGGTCCCCAATAGGATACCTGGAAGACGCTATAAACCATGAGAGCAGAGGTGCTGGGGGCACGGAGATGTGCCTGCTGGGTTCCAAAAAGGAGCGCAGAGGGGCAGGAAGCATCCTACGGAGGGGGGGCCCTCCTAGGAAAGGACTCCAGGTCCCTGTGAAGGCTACGGATGGTAAAATCTTTCCATCTCTCTTTCAGCTTCTGCTTTTCCTCCTAAATGCCATTTTCCTCAGTCATAATAGGAAAAATTTATTTTATGTTTTTAAATTTCTTTTTATTGTAGTCCAATTTGTATGAATTCTTTCTTCAGCAAGGGTGTTATTCAGGATAGAGAGAAAGATTGTCCCAGACAGGCAAAGTATAAAGGAGTTCATGGCCGCTAAACCAGTCCAGTAAGGAATTTTAAGAGGGACTATTCTAGTGGGGGGAAAAAGAGACCAAAAGCAACAAAGACTAGAAAGGACCAGAGAACGTCACCAGAAACACCAATTCTACTGGTAACACAAAGGCACAAAGTTCATATCTTTGAATAAGCACTCTGAATGCTGATACTAAATGCTCCAATCAAAAGATATAGGGTATCAGAGTGGCTTAAAAAACAGGATCCAAGATGCCTAGGTGGCTCAGGTGTTGAGCCTCTGCCTTTGACTCAGGGTGTGATCCTAGAGTCTGGGATCGAGTCCCATATTGGGCTCCTGGTGGGGAGCCTGCTTCTCTCTTGGCCTAATTTTCTGCCTCTCTCTCTCTCTCTCTCTCTCTCATGCTCTCAAAAATAAAATTTTTATTAAAATAACAAGGTCCATCGGTATGCTGCCTAGTAGATGCTCACCTTAGAACTATAGACAACAGCAGATTGAAAGTCAGGGGATGGAAAATCATCTATCACGCTAATGGTTATGAAAAGAAAGCTGGAGGACCAATACTTATATTAGACAAACTAGATTTGAAACCAAACCCTGGGGGTCACCTGGTGGCTCAGTGGTTGAGCATCTGCCTTCAGCTCAAGGTGTGTTTTTGGGATCCCAGGATCGAGTCCCACATAGGCATCCCATTGGGGAGCCTCTCTCCCTCTGCCTATGTTTCTGCCTCTGCTTCTCTGTGTATATCTCATGAATAAATAAATAAAATATTTAATCTCAAAAAAGAAAGAATAAATACTGTAAGAAGTGATGAAGAAGGGCATTATTTCATAGTTAAAAAGACTCTCTATCAGGATCAAACAACTAAATATTTATGCTGCCAACATAGGAGTACCTAAATATGGAACGCAATTACCAATAAACGTACAGGAACTCACTGATAATAATACAATGACAGGGGATTTTAAAACCTACCCACTGATGGCAATGGACTGATCATCTACACAGAAAATCAACAGGGGAACAATAGCCTTGACACACTGGACCACAGGGACTCAACAGATATTTTCTGAACATTTCTTCCGAAAGCAAAATACACATTCCTTTCAAGTGCACATGGGACATTCTCCAGAACAGATCATATTTTGGCCCACAAATCAGGCCTCAAGAGGTACAACAGGTACAAGAAGGTTGATATCACACCCTGTACATTTTCGACTACGACGCTATGAAACTTGAAGTCGACAGTAAGAAAAAATTTGGACAGACCAAAAATACGTGGAGATTATGAATATCCTTCGAGAGAATGAATGGAGCAACCAAGAAATTAAAGAGGATATTTAAAACAAATGAAAATGAAAACATGTTTCTCCAAACCTCTGGGATGTAGCAAAGGCAGTCCAAAGAGGGAAGTAGATAGCAATACAGGCCTATCTCAGGAAACAAGAAGTCTCTAATACACAACCTAACCTTACACCTAAAGGAGCTGGAAAAGGAATGGGAAACAAAGCCTAAAGCCTACGGAAGAAGAGAAAAAATAAAGATGAGAGCAGAAATAAACAATACAGAAACAGTAGAATGGAATAACGAAACTAAGAGCTGGTTCTTCAAAATAATTAATAAAATGGATCAAGCCCTAGCCAGCCAAATGAACGAGAAATGAGAAAAGTCCTAAATAAATAAAATCACAAAAGAGAGAAGAGAGATCACAATCAACACCAGAAAAATAAGACAATCATAAGGGAATACTATGAAAGATTATATGTTAACAAACTGGGATACCTGGAAGAAATGGACAAATCCCTAGAAATGTGCAAACAAGCAAAACTGAAATAGGAAGAAATAGAAAATGTGAATAGACCCATAACTAGCAGAGGAATTGAATCAGCAAGGCACCTGGGTGCCTCAGTGGTCGAGCATGTGCTTTGGCTCAGGTCATGATCCCGGGGTCCTGGGGAATCAAGTCACACATCAGGCTCCCCGCATGGAGCCTCATTTTCCCTGTGCCTATACCTATGCATCTCTGTGTCTCTTATGAATACATAAATGAAATCTTTAAAAACGAAAAAAGATAAAAAGATGAGAAAGGACCCAAATAAAATCACAAATGAGAAAAGAGAAATAACAACATTAGAGAAATACAAACAATTATAAAAGATTATGATGAAAAATTACATGCCAGCAACCTAGAACCTGGAAGAAATAGATCAATCCCTAGAAATAT
The DNA here is from genome assembly GCF_048164855.1 of Canis lupus baileyi. Lineage (NCBI taxonomy): Eukaryota > Metazoa > Chordata > Mammalia > Carnivora > Canidae > Canis > Canis lupus. Next base: position 32,989,456 of record NC_132872.1, on the reverse strand, counting down.
ATAACATAGCAAAAATGAAAAATGAAGAAATAAGAAATTTGAACAGACAGTTAACCAGCAAAGAAATTGAATCAGCAATCAGGGTTCTCCCAACAGGAGATGCTTAGATCAAAAGAACATAATGGAAAGCCAAAACAAGATACAAACATGTATCTATGATCCATAATGGACAATAAGGCAGGAAGGAATATCCAATGGCACAAAGACAGTCTCTTCAAGAAACCCTAACCCTGACCCCAGGATAAGAACAAATGATGTTGGGAAAACCAGGCAGCCAATTGCAGAAGAATGAAACTGGACCACTTAATTACACCATATATATAAAAAATGAATTCAAAATGGATGAAAGACCTAAATGTGAGATCTGAAACCATACAAAGAAGAAAAGATAGGCAGCAACGTCTTTGACATTGGCCATTGGATCTTCTTTGTAGATATGCCTCTGAGGTGAGGGAAACAAAAGCAAACATCCTATTGGGACTTCATCAAATCGAAAAGCTTCCACAAAGTGAAGGAAACAACCAAAGCTAAAAGGCAACATACAGGAGCAGGGGCAAGATGGCGGAAGAGTAGGGTCCCCAAGTCACCTGTCCTCACCAAATTACCTAGATAACCTTCACATCATCCTGAAAATCTAGGAATTCAGCCTGAGATTTAAACAGAGAAGAGATCGGATGCTACAGTGAGAAAAGTTAGCGCTTCTATCAAGGTAGGAAGACGGGGAAAAAGAAATAAAGAAACAAAAGGCATCCAAGTGGGAGGGGCCCCACGAGGGGCTGGGCAAAGGCCAGGGCGAGTGCCCCCCTGTCAGGAGACCTCTGTCCCAGAGAAGCAGGATCTGAACCAATCTTCCTGGGTGGAATGGCGCTTGCAGGGATTCAGAGCAGGACCCCAGGAGTGCGGGGATACCCACGGGCTCCCTGGGACATGAACAGACACTTGCACTCCCAGGAGAGTGCACCAAGCTCCCTAAGGGCTGCAGGGCACATGCACTGACTTGGGAGCAGCTCAGAGGGGCTCGGGCAGCGTTCTGCATGTAGGGGGTTGCATGCCCCGGGAGCAGCTTGGCAGCGGTGCCTCTGGCAGAGTAAGGGGCTCAGTGCAGTGGGGGCTGCGTGGCTCTGGGAGCAACTCGGAGGTGCTCAGGTGGCAGCTCCCTGAGGGGGCTGCGCGACCAGGAGCAGCTCAGAGGGGCTGGGCGGCAGCTCTGGGAATAGGCGGCTGCGCAGCCAGGAGCGCGAATCCAACAGCACAGGCCCCAGAGCACAGGGCGCCAGGACACAGCCCAGGATTTGGCCTCCCCCGGGACAGGCAGAGGCCCGGAGGGCCCAGGACAACAAGGACGCTCCTGCCCAGAGCTGAGCAGATCAGCGGCCCCACACCAGAGCCTCCAGGCCCTGCAGATGGACTGCTCCTGAGTTACTGCGGGGGCTGAATACAGGTTTCCAGAGGTGGCCGCTGCCACTGGGGTTGTTCCTCCTTGGGCCTTACAGGGTAAACAATCCCCACAGAGCCCTGCACCAGGCAGGTGACAGAGCAGCTCCCCCAAGTGCTAACACCTGAAAACAGCACAACAGGACCCTCCCCTAGAAGACCAGCTAGACGGACAAGTTCCAGGGGGAAGTCAAGGGACTTAAAGTATACAGAATCAGAAGATACTCCCCCATGTTTTTTTTAAATTTTTATTTATTTATGATAGTCACAGAGAGAGAGAGAGAGAGAGAGAGAGAGAGAGAGGCAGAGACAGAGGCAGAGGGAGAAGCAGGCTCCATGCACCGGGAGCCTGATGTGGGATTCGATCCCGGGTCTCCAGGATCGCGCCCTGGGCCAAAGGCAGGCACCAAACCGCTGCACCACCCAGGGATCCCCCCCATGTTTTTTTTTATTCCTGATTGCTTCCCCCACCCTTTTTCCCCCGTTTCTTTCTTTTTTTTTCTGTTTTTATTCCATTTTTTCTTCTTTCTTCCTTTATTCTTTTTTCTTTTTCTCTTTTCTTTCCTTCTTTCTCTCCTCTCTTTTTCTACTTTTCCCAATACAATTTGTTTGTGGCCACTCTGCACTGAGGAAAATGACTAGAAGGAAAACCTCACCTCAAAATAAAGAATCAGAAACAGTCCTCTCTCCCACAGAGTTTCAAAATCTGATTTACAATTCAATGTCAGAAAGCCAATTCAGAAGCACTATTATACAGCTACTGGTGGCTGTAGAAAAAAACAAAAAGGACTCACGAGACTTCATGACTGCAGAATTTAGATCCAATCAGGCCGAAGTGAAAAATCAATTGAATGAGATTAAATCCAAACTAGAAGTCCTAACAACGAGGGTTAACAAGGTGGAAGAACGAGGGAGTGATGTAGAAGACAAGTTGATGGCAAAGAGAGAAACTGAGGTAAAAAGAGACAGACAACTAAAAGATCAGGAAGACAGATTAAGGGAAATAAACGACAGCCTGAGGAAGAAAAACCTATGTGTAATTGGGGGTCCCGGGGGCACCAAAATGGACAGAGGGCCAGAATAAGTATTTGAACAAATCATACCTGAAAACTTTCCTAATCTGGGAAGGGAAACAGGCATTCAGATCCAGGAAATAGAGAGATAACCCCCTAAAATCAATAAAAACCGTCCAACACCTCGACATTTAATAGTGAATTTGTAAATTCCAAAGATAAAGAGAAGATCCTTAAAGCAGCAAGAGACAAGAAATCCCTGACCTTTATTGGGAGGAGCATTAGGGTAACAGCAGACGTCTCCACAGAGACCTGGCTGGCCAGAAAGGGCTGGCAGGATATATTCAGGGTCCTCAATGAGAAGACCATGCAACCAAGAATACTTTATCCAGCAAAGCTCTCATTCAAAATGGAAGGAGAGATAAAGAGCTTCCAAGACAGGCAGAAACTGAAAGAATATGTGAACTCCAAACCAGCTCTGCAAGAAATTTTAAGGGGGACTCTTAAAATTCCCCTTTCAGAAGAAGTTCAGTGGAACAATCGACAAAAAAAAGGACTGAATAGATATCATGATCACACTAAACTCATATCTGTCCATAGAAACTCTGAACATGAACGGGCTTAATGACCACATCAAAGGCGCAGGGTTTCAGACTGGATAAAAAAGCAGGACCAATCTATTTGCTGTCTACAAGAGACTCATTTTAGACAGAAGGACACCTACAATCTGAAAATTAAATGTTGGAGAACCATTTACCATTCAAATGGTCCTCAAAAGAAAGCAGGGGTAGCCATCCTTATATCAGATAAACTAAAATTTACCCCGAAGACTATAGTGAGAGATGAAGAGGGACACTAAATCGTACTTAAGGGATCTATCCAACAAGAGGACTTAACTATCCTCAATATATATGCCCCGAATGTGGGAGCTGCAAAATATTTAAACCAATTAATAAACAAAGTAAAGAAATACTTAGATAATAATACATTTATACTTGGTGACTTCAATCTAGCTCTTTCTACCCTTGATAGGTCTTCTAAGCACAACATCTCCAAAGAAACGAGAGCTTTAAATGATACACTGGACCAGATGGATTTCACAGAAATCTACAGAACTTTACATCCAAACTCAGCTGAATGCACATTCTTCTCAAGTGCATATGGAACTTTCTCCAGAATAAACCACATACTGGGTCACAAATAGGGTCTGAACCGATACCAAACGATTGGGATCGTCCCCTGCATATTCTCAGACCTAATGCTTTGAAATTAGAACTAAATCACAACAAGAAGTTTGGAAGGACCTCAAACACATGGAGGTTAAGGACCATCCTGTTAAAAACGAAAAGGTCAACCAGGAAATTAAGGAAGAATTAAAAAGATTCATGGAAACTAATGAGAATGAACATACAACCGTTCAAAATCTTTAGGATGCAGCAAAAGCAGTCCTAAGGGGGAAAAACACCACCATACAAGCATCTATTAAAAAACGGGAAACTACACAAATACAAAAGCTAACCTTACACATAAAGAGGCTAGAGAAAAAAAAGCAGATAGATCATACACCAAACAGAAGAATAGAGTTAATTAAAATTCGAGCAGAATTCAAGGAAATCGAGACCAGAAGAACTCTGGAACAGATCAACGGAATGAGGAGTTGGTTCTTTGAACGAATTAATAAGATAGATAAACCATTAGCCAAACTTATTAAAAGGAAGAGAGAAAATATTCAAATTAATGAAATCATGAATGAGAAAGGCGAGGTCACTACCAACACCAAGGAAATACAAACGATTTTAAAAACATATTATGAACAGCCATACACCAATAAATTAGGCAATCTAGAAGAAATGGACGCATTCTTGGAAAGCCAGAAAGTACCAAAACTTGAACAGGAAGAAATAGAAAACCGAAACAGGCCAATAACCAGGGAGGAAATTGAAGCAGTCATCCAAAACCTCCCAAGACACAAAAGTCCAGGGCCAGATGGCTTCCCAGGAGAATTCTATCAAACGTTTAAAGAAGAAACCACATCTATCCTACTAAAACTGTTTGGAAAGATAGAAACAGAGACACTACCTCCAAATTCGTTCGAGGAGGCCGGCATCACCTTAACTCCAAAACCAGACAAAGACTACACCAAAAAGGAGAATTACAGACCAATAGCCCTGATGAACATGGATGCAAAAATTCTCAACAAGATACTAGCCAATAGGATCCAAAAGTACTTTAAGAAATTTATTCAGCATGACCAAGTAGGATTTATCTTCGGAACACAAGGCTGGTTCAACACTTGTCAAACAATCAATGTGATTCAACATATCAGCAAGAGACAAACCAAGAACCATATGATCCTCTCATTAGATGCAGAGAAAGCATTTGACAAAATAGGGCATCCATTCCTGATCAAAACACTTCAGAGCATAGGGAGAGACAGAATATTTCTCGTAATCTTAAAAGCAATCTAGGAAAAGCCCACAGCAAATATCATTCTCAGCGGGACAGCACTGGGAGCCTTTCCCCTAATATCAGGAACAAGACAGGGATGTCCACTCTCACCACTGCTATTCAACATACTCTGGAAGTCCTAGCCTTAGTAGTCAGACAGCAAAAAGACATTAAAGGCATTCAAATTGGCAAATAAGTAGTCGAACACTCCCTCTTCTCTGATGACATGATACTCTACCTAGAAAACTCAAAAGCCTCCACCCTAAGATTGCTAGAACTCATACAGCAATTTGGTAGCGTTGGAAGATAAAAACTCAATGCCCAGAAATCAATGGCATTTCTATACACTAACAATGAGACTGAGGAAAGAGAAATTAAGGAGTCAATTTCATTTACAATTGCACCCAAATCATAAGATACCTAGGAATAAACCTAACCAAGTAGGTAAATGATCTATACCCTAAAAACAATAGAACACTTCTGAAAGAAATTGAGGAAGACACAAAGAGATGGAAAAATATTCCATGCTCATGGATTGGCAGAATTAACATTGTGAAAATGTCAATTGTACCCAGGCAATGTACATGTTTAATGCAAACCCTATCTAAATACCATGGACTTTATTCAGAGAGTTAGAACAAATTATTTTAAGATTTGTTTTGAATCAGAAAAGACTCCGAATAGCCAGGGGAATTTTAAAAAGACAACCATATCTGGGGGCATCACAATGCCAGATTTCAGGGTGTACTAAAAAGCTGTGGTCATGAAGACAGTGTGGTACTGCCACAAAAGCAGACACATAGATCAATGGAAGAGAATAGAGAACCCAGAAGTGGACCCTGAACTTTATGGTCAACTAATATTCGATAAATGAGGAAAGACTATCCATTGGAAGAAAGACAGTCTCTTCAATAGATGGTGCTGGGAAAATGGTCATCCACATGGAGAAGAATGAAACTAGACCACTCTCTTTCACCATACACAAAGATAAACTCAAAATGGATGAAAGATCTAAATGTGAGACAAGAGTCCATCAAAATCCTAGAGGAGTACACAGGTAACACCCATTTTGAACTCAGCCACAGTAACTTCTTGCAAGATTCATCCACGAAGGCAAAAGAAACAAGAGCAAAAATGAACTATTGTCACTTCATCAAGATAAGAAGCTTTTGCACAGCAAAGGATACAGTCAACGAAACTGAAAGACAACCTACAGAATGGGAGAAGATATTTGAAAAAGACGCATCAGATAAAGGGCTAGTTTCCAAGATCTATAAAGAACTTCTTAAACTCAACACCAAAGAAACAAACAATCCAATCATGAAATGGGCAAAAGACATGAAGAGAAATCTCACAGAGGAAGACATTGACATGGCCAACATGCACATGAAAAAATGCTCTGCATGACTTGCCATCAGGGAAATACAAATCAAAACCACAAAGAAAACCACCTCACACCAGTGAGAATGGGGAAAATTAACAAGGCAGGAAACCACAAATGTTGGAGAGGATGCGGAGGAAAGGGAACCCTCTTACACTGTTGGTGGGAATGTGAACTGGTGCAGCCACTCTGGAAAACTGTGAGGAGGTTCCTCAAAGAGTTAAAAATAGGGATCCCTGGGTGGTGCAGCAGTTTGGCGCCTGCCTTTGGCCCAGGGCGCGATCCTGGAGACCCGGGATCGAATCCCACATCGGGCTCCTGGTGCATGGAGCCTGCTTCTCCCTCTGTCTGTGTCTCTGCCTCTCTCTCTGTGACTATCATTAAAAAAATTAAAAGTTAAAAATAGAGCTACCCTACGATTCCAAAATTGCACAGTTAGGTATTTACCCCGAGGATACAAAAGTAATTTAGTAGATTCGAAGGGGAACACGCAGCCCAGTGTTGGTAGCAGCATTATCAACAGCGAAACTGTGTATACAGCCCAGATGTCCATAGACAGATGAATGGGCAGAGACAATATGGTAAATATACACACTGCGACATCACTTTGTCATCAGAAGGGATGAAATGAAGCCATTTACAATGATGTGGGAGAAGTGGAATGGACTTATGCTAAATGAACTCAGTCAGTCAGAGAAAGATACCAAATACCATACAATTGCATTCACATGTGAATTTAAAGAAACCAGACAAAATGGCAAAGGGGCGAAGGCGGGGATGAGAGATGCAAACCAAGAAACACACTCTTAACCACAGAGAATAAACTAATAAATACCAGAGGAAAGTGTGTGGGATGGGGAATCAGGGGATGGGGACAATGGAGGTCAACTCTGACCAGTACCAGGTGTTGTATTCAAGGGTTGAATCACTATGTGGTAAATCTGAAACTATATCATACTGAGTTTACAAAGAGGAATTCAAGTAAAACTTTAAAATAATAATTGGTAGTATACAGGAAGCATGTGCGCAGAAGAGATAAAATCAGAAAGGCAACTGATAATCCAAACAGAGAGTCCTTAGAGCCACAAATCCCCTCCTTAGCTCAGCTCAGGAGAAGCCTACCATACCTATTCTGACCCCAGCAGAAGCCTGGATACTGATTCTCTGGGGAGGCCACTGACTTGGTGGAGTCAGGCTATCTTTGAAACCAAAACCTAAATAGAGTGCATAAAACTAAACTGCCCAAGATGCTAGGAGTCCCAGTGCAGGCACATGACAAGACACAAACTCTAACCATACAAAGACATAACTAACCCTACACTTAAGCCTAATGTTAACTAACCCTAAAACAAGAACTATCACTAATCAAAAACCAAACACAAACCCCAAGACCGAAACACATTCACTGAACCTTCCTGCCAACCCTCACCCTAACTCTTAAATCTATTCTAAACCCTTAACCCTGACCCTTACCTTAAATCTAACCCTAACGCTAACCTCTAACAATAACCTTAACTTAATGTACTCCAATCCTATTCCTAACCCTAACCTCTACCCTAACCCTAACCCTCTAATACTAATCCTATCCCATACCCCAAACTGTACCCTAACCCGTACACTAAAACTAATCCCTAACCCACTGCCTAACTCTCTCTTACCCTTTTCCAAAACTGTACCCTGACCCTGACCTGACCCTAACCCTAAACCTAACCAAACACTAAACCTAACCCTCGCCCTAACCCTAAACCTAGCCCTAACTTTAACTCTATCCCCTAACCCTAACTCTAACCCACATCCTAACCCCTAACCCTAACTGCAAACCTAGCCCAACCCTAACTCTAACCATAATCCAAACCCCAACTCATAACCTCCTGCCCTAAATCCTAAAATATAACCCTAACCCTAACTCTAACTCCTGTCCCTAACCCAAACCCCCATCCTAACTCCTAACCATTGACCCTTACACTTATCCCTCACACTAACCTCTAATCCGTAACCATAAGCATAATCACTAACCCCTAACATCTAATCTAAGCCTAACCACCAACTTCCTCCTCTCCCCTGACCCTACGATTCATTCTACCCATTCACTTTATGTTTCTGAGGAGTCCCTTCTGACATGGACGTGGCCCCCAAAGGCGCCTCCAGAGTCCTCCAGGGATTCCTGAGGAATCTGGGGTCCTGTGAGTGCGGACATGGCCCCACATGTTCCAGAGTCATAGTCAGCGGGTCCTGAGGACACCGGGTCTCCTGTCACCGTGGAGTATGCCTCACATCCTCTGGAAGCCTCACAGCAGGTTCTCAGGAGGCTGGTGGTTCCTGTCAGCCTGGACATGGCCCCACGTCCCCTGAAAACTCACCACGGGTCTTGAGGAGGCGGTGGGTTCCTGTCAGCCTAGACACAGCCCCATGTGTCCCGAAGCCAAAGTGCAGGTCCTGAGGAGGACGGGGGTCCTCTCAGTCTTGACATGGCCCCACATTTTCCTCAGCCTCACCATAAGATCTGAGGAGGCTGGGGGCTCCTGTCAGCATGGATGTGGTCGCAAATCATCCCAATCCTTCACAGTGCATCCTGAGGAGGCCAGAGAATCCTGTCAGTGTGGATTCGGCATCCACATCTTTCTTAGGCCTCATCACAGGCTCTGACAAGGCTGGGGTCCTCTGTCCGCATGGACGTATCCCCATATTTCTGAAAGTCTACACTGGGGGTCATGAGGAAGTCAGCGTCCTGTTGTGTTCATGTGGCCCCAAGTCCTCCCGAAGCATCACCGAGGGTTCTGAGGAGGCCGGGGCTCCTGTAACCATGAATGCGGCCCCCAGCTTCCAGAAGCCTCAACTTATGTCCTGAAGGGCCCGGGAGCTCCTGCCAGAGTGGACGCAGCGCCACATCTTCCTGAAGCCTCCTCTCAGGTCCTGAGACGGCTCACGGGCTCCTGTCAGCGTGGATGGGGGCCCATATCTTCCTGAAACCTCCCTGAAGGTCGTGAGGCTGCTCATGGGCTCCTGTCAGCGTGGATGCGGGCGCACAATTTCCTGAAGCCTCGACGCAGGTGCTGAGGTGGCTCAGGGCTCTGGTCAGCGTGGATGAGGGCCCACATCTTCCTGAAGCCTCCCCTCAGGTCCTGAGGCGGCCCAGGGGCTCATGTCAGGGTGGATGTCGGCCCACATTTTCCAAAAGCCTCACCGCGCGTCCTGAGGAGACCGAGGCTCCGGACAGCATGAACGCGGCCCAATTTCGTCCTGAAGACTCCCCACGGGTCCTGAGGAGGCTGCAGCTCATCAGCATAGACACGTCCCCACGTCATCCTCAGGCCTCCCCAGCACAGGCTGGCTCTTGTTAGTGCAGGCAGAGGAGGCCTACTGCGCATGCGTGCCCTTTGGGAAGGTCCTGGTCTTGGGCGCTCCCTGTGGGATGCTCAGGCGCTGCAGGAGGCTGTGCAGGAGGCAGCGGGTGCTCCATGGGCCCCACCAGCCTCCTTTCAGGCTCCAGCTGGGGCTGTTAGCTTCAGAAACATCTCACTGAATAGGAGCCCAACACCCGGGTTCCCCAGAAATACTTAAGGACAAGGTATTGGAGTCCAGAGGACGCGAAATGAAAAGTAGACCAGACTTTTACCACTTCCTGCAAATCTCACTCACCCCTCTTCCACTGTGGGTGGGACCGCAGGTTGGTGCAGCCGCCCTGGAAACAGTGTGCAGGTCTCTCAGGAATTTACAAATAGAGCTGACCTGCGACCAGCAGGTGAACGGCCTGGAGCTCAATCCGAGGATACAGATGCAGTGAGACTCGGGACACCTGCACCCCAATGTCCACAGCAGCCGGGTCCACAGTAGCCACACTGTGGGAGGACCTCAGTGCCCTGAGGCAGATGATGGATAAAGAGGATGGGAGATAGATGATGGTCATAGAGAGAGAAACGGTACTCAGCTATCAAAGAGAAGGAAATCTTTCCATTTGCAATGATGTGGATAGAACTAAAGGGATCATGTTAAGTGAAGTAAGTCAGTCAGGAAAGAGAATGACCGTGTGGTGTCATTCATAGATGGAATTATAGAAGCAAAGCAGATGAACTACTGTGAAGGGAAAGAAAAAAAATAAGATGAAAACAGATACAGGGAATACAGTCTCTTGATAGGAACAGAACTGAGGGTCTCTGGAAGGGGGGAGGGATAACAGGGGACCGGTATGAAGGAGGGCACGCGATGTCACGGGCACTGCTGTTATCTCCAACTGGTGAATCCTGAATTCTTCCTCTGAAAGTATAATACACTATACGTTTATTAATTGGGTTTAAATTAAATTAAGTTAAAAAAATCAGTTGTATCAGAGCACATTTCCTTCTGGAATCTCTGGTTTGCTCATTCAGCTTATGCCGGGACCACCCTCCGTGGGTCTGGTTTGTCTAAGTAGGCTCCACGCCTCGTCCATGTCCCAGCCCAGGGCTATAACTCAAGACCCCTGAGATCAGGACCAGAGGTGAGGTCAGGAGTCGGATGCTTAACCAATGGAGCAGGCGGGGGCTCGAGAACCACGCTGCTTTATCCTGTGTCTCTGTGATATCATTTGAAATAGAAAGTGCTGGGTCCGACTATGTCATACTTCTCCAATACTGATTTGCTGTTCAGGGCATTTGTTGGGGGGGGGGATGTAGGTTATGGGTGGTTTTTTCCTATTTCTAAGATCTGCCACCATGATTTTGATAGGAATGACATTGAAACTGAGGGTAGCTTCAGGAACTGCGGACATTTTCACAAGATGAGGGTCCCACCCCACAAGACCAGGACGGCCTCCCAGAGCCTGGTTTGGCTCAGAGCACAAGTCTTGTGCTCCTTTGGTTCAGTCTCATTATTTATTCTCTTTGATGCTCCTGAGAAGGCCTTCATGTCCTTCCTTTCCTTCCTGAGTGCTCATTGTCGGGACACAGCAAGGCTACTCTGCTCTGTAGGGTCAGTTTGTGTCCCGTGACTTCACTGAACTCACTCCTTAGTTCTAACAGGTTTTGGTGGAGGCTCTCGGGTTTCCTGTTTCTAGTACCGCGTCTTCAGCATATAGGGAGAGTGCGATGCCCCGTTACAGGTGTGGAACCATTGCTGTTTACAGCTTAATGTCCTAGAAAGCCCCACAATTGAATCAAAACTGAGCCCAAGCCAAGGGCAGGAAGCCCCTATTAGAATGAGAACAGAGCTCAATGCCCTTGAAGGCCCCATATCAAAATGCAAACAGAACTTGAGGAATTGCTCCAGCCCTTCTGGAGGTCCCCGAGTCCAGCCCTTAAAACTAAACTAAAACCCTCCTCGGGGACCAAGTCTCTGCTCCGCTGTGTTGGGTATACTTCGACACAAGATCAAGCTTGTAAATAATCTCACATGTGTTTGCATCGGAATCGGCTTCTGGGTGGTTTCTCGGAGTCGCAATCTTGGGCACAACAGTCTGAGATAAAAAAGCAAAACCAAAAGGAGCTCGGATGTGGGCAGAGTGAAAGCAGGGTTCCGAGAGAAGCGGCGGAGACCCGGGGGCTTGGCTGCCCTTCTGTGGAGGGCCTGCAGACTGGGGGGTGGAATGCTCAGCCCCGGAGCCAGGGGACACAGCGTCTCCACCCGCATCCCGCCCATCAGCGCCAAGTCTCAGGGAGCAGCACAGCACTGCCCACTGGAGGCCAGAAGGGCTGACACCCAACCCGCCTCTGACACAGCAGTCAGATGTGCACCTGACATCACTGCCATGGCCAATCCTCAGACCCCGCACAGACCACTCCCTGCCACCAAGGTGTCAGACCACAGAGGCTGTAGAGATTCAGCTCTGCCTGGAAAGTAGGGTCTAGCTTCCTTTGTACTTTGTGCTTTATTTTCATTTAGTTTCTTTGATTCTATTTTATAAATTGCCTTATTTTAATATTTATGTATGTACCTTATATATTTCTTATTTTTAGTTTCATGGTACTTTAATTTTGTTTCTTATTTTGGGATTTAGAATCTTTTAACAACCAGACCAAAATAATCTGGTGATTCTTTTGGGGGGAGGGCAGTTGTTATTGTTTATCTTGGTTTTTCTTTTTCTTCCTTCTTCCTACTTTCTATTTCTGGAAAAAATAATGAGATGGAAAATTCACCTCCATAAAAAAACATGAGGTAGTACTCACAGCCAGGAAGTCCATCAATACAAATATATGATGTCTAACTACTGTTTAAAACAATGATTACAAAGATAGCATCTGGGCTGGAAAAAGAGCACAACAGAAAACTAGAGAATCCCTTACTGTAGAAATAAAAGAACTAAAATCAAGTCAGGCCAACGTTAAAAATGCTATAACTGAGATGCAGTCCCAAGTGGAAGCCTTAAAAACAAGAAAGGTTATGTGCAGACATTCCACACTCAAGTTCATGAGCATAGCTTCCCAGTCTTATGTGTGGAATACACATAGTAACTTCGTTCTACAAAATATATTATGAAACACTTAATAATGATAATATAATAATAATAATATTAATAACAATAAAGAATGACTTTACTATGGAGAAACCTAACACTACCTCAGCAAGATGATCAGATCTATACCAAGAATGATAAATCATGTTGATAGTATCTATCCTTTATATGATATAATAAAAATGGCAGTATATCTCTGTATAGAATCCACAAAAACAGTTCAATCATGAGATAAACAACAGACATGTCTCAACTGAGGGAAATTTTACAAAATACTCTACTTCTCAAAGTGTTCCAGTTCACCAACAGCAAGGAAAGGCTGAAAGACTGTCACAATCCAGAGGAGCTTAAGAAAACATGAGGACAAATGGAGTGTGATATAAGGGATGGCAAAAACTTAGCAAAAACTAAGGAAATCTGAATAAAGTATGGTCTTTGGTTATTGCGAATATTTTGATTTATTAGCTAATATTTGTACCGTACTGATATAAGATATCAATAATTGGAGAAATTGAGTGCAAGTGCATGAGAATTCTCTGTACTATCTTCTCAATTTCCCTATGAAGCTTTGTTTTCTTTCTAAGAAATAAGATTTAATTTGAAAATTGACTTAAATGAATCAGGCTCCAGTGTGAAGACATTTTAAGAATCATTGAATTAACTTTTGCCTTATTCTTAAAGATTTCCTTCGATGGGAACATAGTAAGAATTTTATATCAGAAGGAAAGAAAAACACTTATGAACACGTATAATGCCTCTTCAACCTGAAAAGCAGGAAAGGATAATAAATAGCAAAAATCAGATAAAAATACTTCTAGTATAATAGACACCATATTGCAAGTGCATTTAAAATTAGCAATGTATAACATTTATTTCCTTGACATTTGTCTTCCAAAGAGTTCACAGTGTTTCAGTGTCAGTTGAAACAGGGGAAGAATCTCAGGGAAGAATCCTTCACTTAATAATAGGACCACTGGTACTAATGTCTCTCAATTATTTCCAAATCCATAAAGATTCATTTCCTGATGAATGAATGAGCTGTGAAGAAATAGATGAGAAAGCCTCATCCCTCTGTATTACTTGTGTCAGAATATTTTAAACATAGTACTATGGATAATAAATTATCCTTATTAACAGGAAATACGTCTGAGATTAGAATCTGAGAAATCAGATGGGCAGAGAAAAAATGCTTTAAATTGCTCCTCAAGTTTTAAAGACAAAGGAGAACTTTTCTATGTACCAAGTCAGTTGTCAAGATATCCTTAGGGAATAAGATTCTGCAGCATCTAATCCTGCTGCACTGCCGGGACGCCCGTGCCCCAGGTCTTCCTGATCCCAAATCCCTGGGCCTGTCGCCGAACACAGGCTGCCAGGCTGAGGTCATTTGCAATGTCTCTCTTAGGAGCTCCAGGGAGGGGGGCATGAGCTAGATAGGACAGGACGGGATGCGTGGAGGCCGAGAACATTATGACCATTCTACTTTAAGATCAGTATTAGCACACGTCCAGCAATCCCAGGCCCCTGTGAAGAAGAGCTGAAATTTGCATTACTTCAGTTACTGGAATAAAACAAAAGTTGACAGCTTAATGTCTTGAAAGCCCCACAATAGAATAAAAACTGAGCCTAAGCAAAGGGCTAGAAGCCCCAATTAGAATGAGAGCTCAATGCCCTTGAAGGACCCATATCAAAATGTAAACAGAACTTGAGGAATTGCTCCATCCCTTCTGGAGGTCCCTGAGACCAGCCCTTAAAACTAAGCTAAAACCCTCCTCGGGGTCCAAGTCCCTGCTCCACTGTGTGGGGTATACCTGGACCCTTGCTTGAGTTTGTAAAACAACCCATGTGTGTTTGCATAAGTGTCGGCTCCTTAGTGGTTTCTCGGATTCGCAATCTTGGACACAACACCTGAATGACCCCTCCACACCTGGACTGACCTCCTGTCCCCTCCCACCCAGGCTGACCCTCAGTCACCTCCCCACCCACCACAGCTGGGCACAGGTCCTCACACAGTTTCATGGGCATGGTGGGCACTCCCGCCGTCCCCGGCCTCCCAGGCAATGGAAGGAGGTTTCGGCAGGACACACTCCCATGGTGGCCCCAGGGCTCCCTGCCCAGGAGAGCACCTGGTGACAGGTCGGGGTCTGTGTCCCTGATGCCAGCTCCTCCTCCCAGGTTTTCCCGCAGGAAATGAAAGAGGAGGACCTGGTCTCCTCCAGGGACATCACGCAGGTGGACCTGGACGTCAACAGGATGTGCAGCAGTCACATCATATTTTGGGACTAGGGGTAGGGTGAGGTTGAGGGGCTAGGGGGGATCAGGACCCAGTGGAGGACCCGGGGATTCTGGGTAGGGAAAACGGGGATTCTGAGTCAGGGGGCAGAACAGCAGCCAACAACACACCATGGTAGGGTGTTGGGGATGACCTCTGTGCCCCCACCCCTGGGGCCTCGGACATGAGGAGGCCACTAGGATGGGGTCTCCAGGGCTTGCCATGGGAGCTGAACCCCAAAGGGGAGAGGGATGGTCCTCTGAGTAGCAGGGGAAGAGGTGGGGGATGTGGGAGGCAGGAACTAGACCTGGGGGCCAGGCGGCATGGCCACGGCTGGACCAGGACACACATTGATTCCATGAGGGTCGGACGGGTCAGAGTGAAACCCACTCTTGGTGATTTATATATTTCTAAGTTTTATGCATTTAATTTGAGACATTTTGCAATTTGAAAACACACATAGTATGATGAACCCCAGATAATGCCCCTGGTCCAGCCAGGGTCCTGCACTGACCACACCCCGCCCCAGGGACAGGTGTCTCAGCAAACCCCAGACTCGAGTTGCCTTTAAGTGTAGACGTCTCCTTGTGCATCTTAGAGGAAGGGGATGCCCTGTGTCCGCAGGCCCGCCATGATATCCCCCTCATTCCCCACTCCCACTCCATCCCCCTACATCATCATTCCCCATGGCATCCCACCTACACCATCCCACTCAAACCCACACAGCCCCACACAATCCCCACCCACACTATACCCCAACATCATGCCCCCATACCATCCACCCCCACACCATGAGCCCCCATCAAGGACCCGGTGCAGGTGCCCCTTGTGGGACATGCTCAGCCTCCCCGGGGATCTCTCGATACCCTGCTCCCATCAAAAGCCTGGGGGTCCCATAGACTACCTAGGGGTTGCAGGGAGGAGCGAAGACAAGGAGCCCCCAACAGGGTGTGTGCAGGTGAGTGGAGCAGAGGATGCACTGTCCCTCTTGGAGGGTGGCACACCCTTCACAGGACACCAGCCCATAACCCAGGGGGATCTGGGCTGGCCTGGCCCCAGGCTCTGTGAACGTGGGGGTGATTTCAGACCCCGCCCCAGGCCCAACAAAAAGACTAATGGGATCCAGCCCCCCATGGCCCTGTCCAGCCCTGGATTCTGGCCCTACACTGAGCGAGCCTTCTCACAGCTTGATGTGGCCTCCTGGGCCCTGGGGGTGCCCCACAGTTCCAGATCACTGACCTAGGGCAGCCCTGGGGATCCCGGGACACCCAAGGTTGGGGAGAGCAGAGGTAGGCCGGTGGACCCTACCCACACCCACACCAGGAGGCAGGCTCCTCCAGGTGCTGGGGCCACAGGGGCCCCACGACCGGGGTCCACCTGCCCTGCGGGTACCCAGCGCAGGAACCCATGAGCTGCAGGTGAAGGTCAGCTCTGCTATCCTCACAACAGTCTCTCATGCTGAAACCTCAGGACACACGCCCCCACCCGGAGTCCACACATGCTCCCTGGTGGGGGACTCCAGCACTTGCCCCGCACCCATGTGATTCTTGCCCTCCCCTAAAGGACAGAATGGTCTCCCTTCCCAGGGGAAGGCATGCACCCTCGACTCTGAGCCCGTTTGCTGTAGAATGTCAATAAAGTGTTGTGGTGTGAAAATGCACAGCCAGCCCGTTTCTGTGTCTCCCAGAACTCTGTGTACGGGGCGTGGAGAGACCCCCAGAGAGGAGGAGGGGGCACCACCCAGGCCCCAACAGACCCTGCATGTGCACTGCAAGGCACAGCTGACATCCCCATGTACCTTCCAGGGGCGGCCAGATGCCAGGGTCAGGACCCCACACACTATACTGGGACTCAGTCTGTGCCCCATGGGCCAGGAGGGCCTGGGACAGAGTGACAGCCAGGGAGCCTCAGGTCACCAGGTCTGTGAAAAGCGACCTGGGATGTCTGTGCTCCCTCTGTCCAGGGGGCCGAGGCTGGCCCGATTCCGGGACATGTACTCCCCTACCTGCATCCCCGTGCCAGTGTGCCTGGGGCACTGAAGGCCTGTGGGGCGCTCAGAGTGGCCGTGGAAGGGACGTCAGGACAGCAGGCCCTTGTGTTGTGCCCAAGACTGCGAATCTGAGTAACCACCGATGAGCTGACACCAATGCAAACTCCCGAGGGTTTCTCTACAAGCTGTAGCTTGGGTCCAAGTGCACCCGACACAGCGTAGCAAGGACTTGAACCCCGAGACTAAGAGGCATAGCAGCTTTACAGGGGCAGTGTACCGTGGGATATGCAGAAATTTGCACAGTCATGTCGGTCCACATGCAAGTGGCTGATTGAATTACATCTTACCCTATAGTATCCACTTGAGCTGGCCTATTACTTTGGTCAGAATCGGCTCACAGTTCTGGGGGGCACAAAGCAGGGTTACATTGTTATGAGCCAATTTCCGATTAGGGTGTGCCCAGCTGTTTGACTCGGGTGGGGCAGCACCTTAAGCCATAAGCAGGTCATGTGGGGGTCAGAGGGGAAGTGGCGGGTGTAGCACAAAATAGAATCAGTCCTGCGCTGCTTGTCCAGGGGTAGGGGATTTTTATTAAATTTCCTGGGTCCCAACTTGCAGCTCATCCACCTGGGCAATGCTCACCAGGTGTACTCAGCGTGCACACCTTGTGGTGCTGGATGTCTCACACGAGCGTGTGGATGGCACCCTCCTTGCCCTAGTGAGTAGGGGCTGAGTGAGCATTGGGCTCGGCCTGAAAGCCAGGCAGCACAGGGGACCAAAGAACCCCAGCCCCGTCCCCACCCCAACCGCCACACACAGGCAGCCCCAGGACTCCCCACCATGGGTACCCGACTCCTCAGGAGCTCCCCCCAGGGTTGCCCTGAGGTCTGACTCCCTGCTGGAGAGGCATCGGCGAGAAGAGAAGCAGCCGGTGCTCGGCGAGACCCACTGTCGGACATGGGGTTGGCTGAGCCAGTCCTTCCACCTCAGCTGAACCTCCAGCTGAAATTCACTACAGGAGCGAGCCCCGGGTCAGCAAGGAGAGCCCCACTAGCCACCCAGCGCCAGCACCAGAAATGATGTTGTACCAACCATTTTGGTGTTTGGGTTACCCAGCCAGAGGATCCGATAGGTACACGTGATAGATTCATGTGATAGACAAACACACACCCCACAACGAACAAAAGTCAGAATCACCCCAATGCTGTCAAACAGCAGCTGGATGGTTACATACATGACGCTGTGGTCCCTAATAGGATACATGGAAGACGCTATAAACCACGACTGCAGAGGTGCTGGAGGCACGGAGATGTGCCTGCTGGGTTCCAAAAAGGAGCACAGAGGGCAGGAAACATCCTACGGAGGGGGGGGCCCTTAGGAAAGGACACCAGGTCCCAGTGAATGCTATGGATGGTGAAATCTGTCCTCCTCTCTTTCAGCTTCTGCTTTTCCTTCTAAATGCCATTTTCCTCAGTCATATGAGCAAAAATTTATTTTATGTTTTTAACTTTCTTTTTATTGGAGTCCAATTTGTATGAATTCTTTTTTCAGGAAGTGTGTCATTCAGGAGAGAAGGAGAGAGAAAGATTTTCCCTGACAGGCAAAGTATAAAGGAGTTCATGACCGCTAAACCAGTCCAGTAAGGAATTTTAAGAGGGACTCTTCTAGTGGGGGAAAAAAAGATACCAAAAGCAACAAAGACTAGAAAGGACCAGAGAACGTCACCAGAAACACCAACTCTACCACTAACAACAAGGCACAAGTTCATATCTTTGAATAAGCACTCTGAATGCTGATACTAAATGCTCCAATCAAAAGATATAGGGTGTCAGAGTGGCTTAAAAAACAGGATCAGGGATGCCTGGGTGGCTCAGGTGTTGAGTTCTGCCTTTGACTCAGGGTGTGATCCTGGAGTCTGGGATCGAGTCCCATATTGTGCTCCTGGTGGGGAGCATGCTTCTCTCTCTGCCTAATTTTCTGCCTCTCTCTCTCTCTCTCTCTCTCTCTCTCATGCTCTCAAAAATAAAATTATTATTAAAAAACAAGATCCATTAGTATGCTGCCTACTACAGGCTCACCTTAGACCTATAGACACCAGCAGTTTGAAAGTCAGGGGATGGAAAATCATCTATCACGCTAAAGGTTATGAAAAGAAAGCTGGAGTACCAATACTTATATTAGGCAAACTAGATTTGAAACCAAACCCTGGGGGACACTTGGTGGCTCAGTGGTTGAGCATCTGCCTTTGGCTCAGGGGTTGATCCTGGGATCCCAGGATCGAGTCCCACATTTGCATCCTTTGGGGAGCCTGTCTCTCCCTCTGCCTATGTTTCTGCCTCTGCTCCTCTGTGTATCTCTCATGAATAAATAAATAAAATATTTAAATCTCAAAAAGAAAGAACAAATACTGTAAGAAGAGATGAAGGAGGGCATTATTTCAAATAAAAAGACTCTCTATCAGGATCAAACAAATAAATATTTATGCTGCCAACATGGCAGTACCTAAATATGGAACCCAATTACCAATAAACGTACAGGAACTCACTGATAATCATACAATGACAGGGGATTTTGTGTCCCCTATATGGAACACAAAAGTCCTCTCATAAAATCACCCCTCAACAGGTACAAGAAGGTTGATATCACATCATGTACCTTTTTGGACCACGACTCTATGAAACTCGAAGTCGACAGTAAGAAAAAATTTGGACAATCCAAAAATACGTGGAGATTATGAACATCCTACTAGAGAATGAATGGAGCAACCAGGAAATTAAAGAGGAAATTTAAAACAAATGAAAATGAAAACATGTTTCTCCAAACCACTGGGATAGGGATCCCTGGGTGGCGCAGCGGTTTGGCGCCTGCCTTTGGCCCAGGGCGCAATCCTAGAGACCCGGGATCGAATCCCACGTCGGGCTCCCGGTGCATGGAGCCTGCTTCTCCCTCTGCCTGTGTCTCTGCCTCTCTCTCTCTCTCTCTGTGACTATCATAAATAAATAAATAAAATTAAAAAAAAAACCACTGGGATGTAGAAAGGGCAGTCCAAAGAGGGAAGTACATAGCAATACAGGCCTACCTCAAGAAACAAGAAGTCTCTAATACACAACCTAACCCTACACCTAAAGGAGCTTGAAAAGGAATAGCAAACAAAGCCTAAAGCCTACAGAAGAAGGGAAAAAATAAAGATGAGAGCAGAAATAAACAATACAGAAATAAAAAAAACAGTAGAATGGAATAACAAAACTAAGTGCTGGTTCTTCAGAATAATTAATAAAATGGATCAAGCCCTAGCCAGCCTTATCAACAAGAAAACAGAAAAGAACTAAATAAATAAAATCACAAAAGAGAGAAGAGTGATCACAATCAACACCAGAAAATAAGACAATTATAAGGGAATACTATGAAAGATTATACGCAAACAAACTGGGAGACCAGGAAGAATTGGAGAGATCCCTAGAAATGTGAAAACGAGCAAAACTGAAAGAGGAAGAAATAGAAAATGTGAGTAGACCCATTACAAGCAAAGGAATTCAATCAGAAAGGCACCTGGGTGCCTCAGGTTGAGCATCTGCTTTGGCTCACGGCATGATCCCGGGGTCCTGGGGAATCATGTCCCATATCAGGCTCCCTGCATGGAGCCTCATTTTCGCCCTGCCTATACCCATGCCTCTCTGTGTCTCATATGAATACATAAATAAAATCTTTAAAAATGAAGAAAGATAAAAAGATGAGAAAGGATCCAAATAAAATCACAAATGAGATAAGAGAAATAACAACCAACACTAGAGAAATACAAATGTTTATAAGACAACATTATGAAATATTATATGCCAGCAACCTAGAACCTGGAAGAAATAGATCAATTCCTGGAAATATATAACATAGCAAAAATGAAAAAGGAAGAAATAAGAAACTTGAACAGACAGATAACCAGCAACGAAATTGAATCAGGAATCAAGAATCTCCCAACAGGAGATGCTTAGATCAATAGAATAGAATGGAATGCCGAAACAAGATACAAACCCGTAACTCTATGATCCATTAATCGACAACAAGGCAGCAAGGAACATCCAATGGCACAAAGACAGTCTCTTCAACAAACCCTAACCCTGACCCCAGGATAAGAACAAATGGTGTTGGGAAAATCAGGCAGCCACATGCAGAAGAATGAAACTGGACCACTTTCTTACACAATATATATAAAAAATAAATTCAAAATGCATGAAAGACCTAAATGTGAGGCCTGAAACCATACAAAGAAGAAAAGATAGGCAACAACGTCTTTGACATTGGCCATTGGATCTTCTTTCTAGATATGCCTCTGAGTTGAGGGAAACAAAAGCAAAAATACTATTGGGACTTCGTCAAATTCAAAAGCTTCTGCAAAATGAAAGAAACAACCAACGCTAAAAGGCAACATACAAAATGAAAGGAGATATCGGTAAACAACACATCCAATAAACAGTTAGTATGCAAAATACGTAAAGCAAATATATATTTCAGCATCCTAAACACAACTTATCCAACTGCAGATGGGCAGAAGAAATAGACTTTGTCTCTGACAAGACATCCAGATGGCCACCAGACATAGAAAGACACTCAGCGTCACCCACCATCAGGGAAATGGAAATGAAAACCACAATAAGATGTCACCTGACAGCCATCAGAATGGCTAAAATTAACAACAGAAGAAACAACAGGTGTTGTTGAGGCTATAGAGAAGAGGAAGACCCCTTACACTCCTGGTGGGCATGCGAACAGGTGCAGCCATAGTGGAAAACACTGTGGGGGGTCCTCGAGAAGTTAAAATTGGGGATCCCTGGGTGGTACAGGGGTTTGGCACTTGCCTTTGGCCCATGTCGCGATCCTGGAGACCCAGGATCGAATCCCATGTCGGACTCACAGTGCACGGAGCCTGCTTCTCTCTCTGCTTGTGTCTCTGCCTCTCTCTGTGTGACTATCATAAAAAAATTTTTTAAAAAGAAGTTAAAAATAGAGCTACCCTACGATTCCAAAATTGCAGAGCTACGTATTTACCCCGAGGATACAAAAGTCGTTTAGTAGATTCCAAGTGGGACAAGCAGCCCATTGTTTGTAGCAGCATTATCAACAACAGCCAAACTGTGGATACAGCCCAGATGTCCATCGACTGATGAATGGGCAGAGACGATGTGGTAAATATACCCACTGCGACATCACTGGGTCATCAGAAGCAATGAAATGAAGCCATTTACAATGACGTGGGAGAAGTGGAAAGGACTTATGCTTAATGAACTCAGTCAGTCAGAGAAAGATACCAAATACCATACAATTGCATTTACATGTAAATTTTAAGAAACCAGACAAACTGGCAAAGGGGCAGAGGGGGGATGAGAGAAGCAAACAAAAAAACACACTCTTAACGACAGAGAATAAACTAATAAATACCAGAGGAAGGTGATGGGGCTGGGGAATCAGGGGATGGGGATAGTGGAGGGCACCTGTGGCCAGTACCAGGCGTTGTATCCAAGGGTTGAATCACTATGTGGTAAACCTGAAACTATATCATACTGTGTATACAAACAGGAATTCAAGTAAAACTAAAATAATAATAGGTAGTATTGATGAAACATGTATGCCTCTGTATCAGAAAGGCAACTAAAAAATCCAAATAAAGAGTCTTTAGAGCCACAAATCCCCTCCTTAGCTCAGCTCAGAAGAAGCCTGACGTGCCTATTCTGACCCCAGCAGAAGCCTGGATTTTGATTCTCTGGGGAGGCCACTGACTTGGTGGAGTCAGGCTATCTTTGAACCCAAAACCTAAATAGAATGCATAAAACTAAACTGCCCAAGATATTAGGAGTCCCAGTGCAGGCACATGCCAAGACCCAAACTCTAACCATACACAGACATAAGCCTAACCTTACACTTAAGCCTAATGTTAACCTAAACCTTAAACAAGACCTATCACTAATCGAAAACCAAACACAAACCCCAAGACCGAAATGTGGACCAGACTTTTACCAAGTCCCGCAAAACTCACTCAACCCTCTTCCACTGTGGGCGGGACCGCGGGCTGGTGCAGCCGCCCTGGAAACAGTGTGGAGGCTCCATAGGAAGTTACAAATAGAGCTGTTGGGTCAGTTTGTGTCCCCTGACTTTACTGAACTCACTCCTTAGTTCTAACAGGTTTTGGTGGAGGCTCTAAGCTTTCCTGTTCCTAGTACCACGTCTTCAGCATATAGGGACAGTGTGAGTTCCCCTTCCAGTTGTGAAACCTTTACTGTTCACATCTTAATGTCCTAGAAAGCCCCACAATAGAATAAAACTGAGTCCAGGTCAAGGGCAGGAAGCCCCTATTAGAATGAGAACAGAGCTCAATACCCTAGAAGGCCCCATATCAAAATGTAAACAGAACTTGAGGAATTGCTCCAGCCCTCCTGGAGGTCCCAAGACCAGCCCTTAAAACTAAGCTAAAACCCACCTCGGGGTCCAAGTCCCTGCTCCGCTCCGTCGGGTATACTTGGACACAAGCTCGAGCTTGTAAATAAACCCTCATGTGTTTGCATCGTAGTCGACATCTCGGTGGTTTCCCGGATTCGCAATCTTGGGCACAACAGTCTGAGATAAAAAAAAACAAAACCAAAAGAAACTCGGACGCAGGCAGAGTAAAAGCAGGGTTCTGACAGAAGCAGCGGAGACTCATGGGCCTAGCGGCTCTTCTGTCGAGGCCCCTGCAGACAGGTGGGGGGGCGGAAAACTCAGCCCCTGAGCCAGAGGACCCAGCGTCCCCACCCACATCCCGCCCATCAGCACGGAGACTCAGGGAGCAGCACAGTGCTGCCCACTGGAGCCCAGAGGCTCTGACGCCCACCCCGCCTCTGACCCCACAGGTGCATCTCCCAGGCAGATGTGCACCTGAGAATCAGTGCCAAGACCCATTCTGAGACCCTGCACAGACCATTCGCTGCCACCAAGTTGTCGGACCACAGAGGCTGCAGAGCTTCAGCTCTGCCTGGAAAGTACGGACTAGATTCCTTTGTACTTTGTGCTTTATTTTCATTTATTTTCTTTGATTCTTTTTTATTAATTGCCTTATTTTAATTTTTCTGTATGTACCGTATATATTTCTTATTTTTACTTTCATGGTACTTTAATTGTTTTTCTTACTTTGGGATTTAGCATCTTTAACAAGCAGGCAAAAATAATCTGGTGGGGTTTTTTTGGGGGGGAGGGCAGTTGTTATTGTTTTTCTTGTTTTTTTCTTTTTCTTCCTTCTTTCTTTTCTGGAAAAAATAATGAGATGGAGAAATTCACCTCCATAAAATAACATGAGGTTCTACTCACAGCCAGAAAGTTCATCAATACACATATATGATGTCTAACTACAGTTTAAAACAATGATTATAAAGACAGCAGCTGGGCTAGAAAAAGAGCACAGAAGACAACTAGAGAAACCTTTACTGTAGAAATAAAAGAACTAAAATCTAGTCAGGCCATCGTTAAAAATGCTATAACTGAGATGCAGTGCCAAGTGCAAGCCTTCAAAACAAGAAAGGTTATGGACCACAAGACAGACGTAGGGAAGTCAGCCACTTATTAAAACAATAATATTCATATCATGGGAGACTCAGAAGATGAAGAGATAGAAAAGGTGGGACTTGCTCAGACATTAGAAATGACAAATACCCACCATTTGCTTCAAAGTGGATGGAACTGGAAGGTATTATGCTGAGTGAAGTGAGTCAATCGGAGAAGGACAAACATTGCATGTTCTCATTCACTTGGGGAATATAAATAAGAGTGAAAGGGAATATAAGGGAACGGAGAAGAAATGTGTGGGAAATATCAGAAAGGGAGACAGAACATAAAGACTCCTAACTCTGGGAAATGAACTAGGGGTGATGGAAGGGGAGGAGGGTGGGGATGGGTGTGAATGAATGACGGTTACTGACAGGCTGAGCACTGTGTATTGTTCTGTATGTGGGCAAATTGAACACCAATAAAAATAAATTTATTATTTAAAAAAAGAAAAAGAAAGAAAAAGTGGCATCTGGGTGGCTCAGTCACTTAAGCTTCTGCCTTAGGCTCAGATCACGATCCAGGTCCCAAGGCAGGCTCCCTGTTCAGCAGGGAACCTGCTTCTCCCTCTCCATCTGCCCCTCTCGCTCTTGGTTTTTCTGTCCTCTCTCTTTCAAATAAATTAATGACACCTTTAAAAAGAAACAAACAAACAAACCCAGAAGGACAAAAATCTCCCATGTAGAAGAATTTCAAAGAAGTTGTGCAGACATTCCACCCTCAAGTTGATTAGCATAGCTTCCCACTCTTATTTTCGGAATACACATAGTAACTTCCTTCTACAAAATATAATATGAAAATCAGTATATAAAATTGATACAATAATAATAAGAAGAAGAAGAAGAAGAAGAAGAATCACTTTACTATGGAGAAAGCTGACAAACACGACCTCAGCAAGATGATCAGATCGATACGAAGACTGATAAATCATGTTGATAATATCTATCCTTTATATGATATAATGAAAATGGCAGTATATCTCTTTATATAATCCATAAAAAGAGTTTAATCATGAGATAAACAACAGACATTTCCCAACTGAGGTAAATTTTACAAAATACTCTACTTCTCAAAGTGTTCCAGTTCAATGATAACAAGGAAAGGCTGAAAGACTGTCACAATCCAGAGGAGCCTAAGAAAACTTGAGTACAAATGGAATGTGATATGAGGGATGGTAATTTAGCAAAAACTAAGGAAATCGGAATAAAGTATGGTCTTTGGTTAATGAGAATATTTTAATATTGATTCAAGGCTAATATTTGTACCTTCCTAATATACCACCACCATCATATCCCTACCCCACACCATCCACCCCCATACCATCGGCACCCAGCAAGGACCCAGTGCAGCTGCCCCCTGTGGGACATGCTCAGCCTCCCTGGGGTTCTCTGGATACCCTGCTCCCATCAGAAGCCCAATTCTCCCATAGAGAACCCAGAGGTTGCAGGGAGGAAGGAAGGCAGCAATCCCCGAAAGGCTGGGGGTAGGTGAGTGGTGCAGAGGACACATTGGGTCCTGCCCTCGCCCACTGTCCGTCCTGGAGGGCAGCACACCCTGCACAGGACACCAACCCCTAACCCAGAGGGACCTGGGCTGACCTGGCTCTGCACTCTGTGGGAGCTAGGTTAATTTGAGCCCCTCCCAGGCCCAACACAAAGACTAATGGGATCCAGGTCCCCATGGTCCTGGCCAGCCCTGGATTCTGGCCCCAGGCTGAGAGAGCCCTCTCACAGGTGGATGTGGCCTCCTGGGCCCTGGGCATGCCCCACAGATCCAGGTCACTTACCTAGGGCAAGCTGGGGGATCCTGGGACACCCCAGGGTGGGGAGTGGATGGATAGGCCGGTTGGCCCCACCCGACCCCACACCAGGAAGCAGGCTCTTCCAGGTATTGGGGCCCCAGAGGGCCCAAGGCAGGTGTCCAGCTGCCCTGTGGGTCCCAGTACAGGAGCCCATGAGCTGCAGGTCCAGGTCATCTCTGCTGTCCTCAGAACAGTCACTCAGGCTGAAATCTCAGGACACACGCCCCCACCCGGAGTCCACACATGTTCCCACAATGTGGACTCTAGCACCCGCCCCTCCACACCGTGTGATTCTTGCTCTCCCCTAAAGGACAGAAAGGTCTCCCTCCCCAGGGGAAGGTGCGCATTAGGCTCTCAGCGCCTTTGCTGTAGAAAGTCAATAAATCGTTGTGCGAAAATGCACAGCCAGCCCGTTTCTGTGTCTCCCAGAACTCTGTGCATGGGGCGTGGAGAGACACCCAGAGAGGAGGGAGGGGCACCATCCAGGCCCCAAACATCCCCTGCAGGGGCGCCGTCAGGTACACAAAGCTGACGTCCCCACGTGCCATCCAGGGGCAGCCAGACGCCCGTGTCAGGACCCCACAGACTTTGCTTGGACTCAGGCTGTGTCCCCTGGCCAGGGGGGGCTGGGACAGAGTGACAGCCAGGGAGCTTCAGGTCACCAAGGTCTGTGCACAGCGACCAGGAGGTCTGTGCATCCTCTGTCCTGATGAACGAGGATGGCCAAGTTCCGGGGCACTTATTCCCCTCCCCGCATCCCCGTGCCTGTGTGCCTGGGGCACAGAGGGCCTGTGGGGCGGTCAGCGTGGCCCTGGAAGGGATGTCAGGACACCAGGCCCTGGTGTTGTGCTCAGGATTGTAAATCAGGGGAACCACCAAGGAGCCCACAGCGATGGAAACTCCCGAGGGTTTCTTTACAAGCTGGAGCTTGGGTGAAATTGCACCCAACACAGCGCAGCAGGGACGTGGATCCCGAGAATAAGAGGCATAGCAGCTTTATAGGGGTCAGTGGCCCATGGGATACGCAGAAAGTTACACAGTCATGCTGGTCCACAGGCAGGCGGCCAATTGAATTACACCTTACCAAATAGTATCCACTTGAGCTGGCCTATTACTTTGGTCAGAATTGTCGCACAGTTTTGGGGGGCACAAAGCAGGGTTACATTGTTATGAGCCAATTTCCGAATAGGGTGTGCCCAGTGGCCTGACTAGGGTGGGGCAGCGCCTTAAGCAAAAAGAAGCTCATGTGAGGGTCATAGGGGAGGAGGCGGGTGTAGCATAAAATGGAATCAGTCCTGCTCTGCTTGTCCAGGGGTAGGGGATTTTTGTTAACTTTCCTGGGTCCCACACTTGCAGCTCACGTACCTGGGCGACCCTCACCAGGTGGACTCAGCCTGCACACCTTGTGGTGCTGATTCTCTCAAACCAGCGTGTGGAGGGCACCCTCCTTGCCCTAGTGAGTAGGGGCTGGGTGAGCATGGGGCTCGCCAGAAGGCCTGGCATCACAGGGGACCAAGAACCCCAGCCCCGACCCCAAATCGACTCCCACACACAGGCAGCAACAGGGCTCCCCGCCATGGGCAGCTACCTCCTCAGGATTTCCCCCCAGGTCGACACTGAGGTCTGGCTCCCTGCTGGAGAGGCATCTGGAAGAAGAGAAACAGCAGGCGCTCAGTGGGACCCCCTGCCGGACATGGGAATTTGGCCAACTCGGCCCTTCCAGCTCAGCTGACTCTCCAGCAGAAAGTCAGTGCAGGAGCGAGCCCCCAGTCGGCAAGGAGAGTCCAGCTATCTCCCCAGCGCCAGCACCAGAAATGATGTTGTGCCAGCCATTTCGGCATTTGGGTGACCCAGCCAGAGGATCAGATAGCTGCACGTGATATCTGCATGTGATAGTCACACACACAAGCCAAAACCAACAAAAGTCGGAATCCCCCCAATGTTGTCAAACAGCAGCCGGATGCTTACATATACGACGGTGTGGTCCCCAATAGGATACATGGTAGACGCTATAAACCATGACTACAGAGGTACTGGAGGCACGGAGATGTAACTGCTGGGTTTCAAACAGGAGCACAGAGTGTCAGGAAGCATCCTACGGAGGGGGTGTCCCTCCTAGGAAAGGACACCAGGTCCCTGTGTAGGCTACAGATGGTGAAATCTGTCCTCCTCTCTTTCAGCTTCTGGTTTTCCTCCTCTTTTGTTCTTCCTAATTCTAGTTTAGCCTCCACCCTGCATCCAAGACAATGACCAAAGAGGCTTCGTTATGACATCGCGTCCTAAAAGGAGGCCGAGCTCTGGCTACCGGGTTCAGAAATGGTCATTGCCTAGGTGTATGCTGATCCCCCGAACTTGTGGCTTCATGGCTCTTCTCTCCCTGCAGAACGAGGGGAACCACAGGTCTTATCATGAAAGATGCCCACTTCCCATCGAGCGGGACTATCCCTTGTGGAGGACCTCATCTGGGCCAAGTAGTACAAGCGGGGCGATCAAGAATAGTTCGCAGGTGAGACATAAGCAAACACTTACCTTTGATGTCATGCTTTATTTGTTCATCCATTTATTATTTGTTAAATATTTTCGTTTCATGTCCTCTCTATACCCAACATGGAGTTCAAACTCACAACCCTGAGATCAAGATCCCCCAACCAGGCCAGCCAGGCACCCCACTGCCATGTTTCATAACTCTTTGCTTCCTTGCCTATCTCTGCATCGAACTGAAACATTGAGTCCTTGACAGGAAGCTTTAGTTACCTCCGAATCCTAGAACGTTCTCACTGTATCCCATTCCTAGATTGACATTTACCATTGAATAGCACTTTAAATAAATAGTCAGTAAAATAACTACTACCGTAAAGGAAATTATCAACTTTTCACGTGTGTGGGCCCTGCTCCCTGGGCTCCCAGGGAAGCTATGGTTTCTTTCACATTGATCAGGTCCAAATGACTCCACCACACCTCAAAGTGTGGGCTCAGTTTCTGCCCTGACACATACAAGACCCCTGTTTCAATTAACATGTATCAATCAATCAAAGAGAGCCTGACTGGCTTGGTGTTGTTCATAAGAACATGGGACTCTTGTTCTTGGGGTAGCAAGTTCTAGCCCCATGTTGGCTGTAGAGATTACAGAAAAATAAAATCTTAAAAACAATCAATCAGTTGATCTTGGGGAGACACAGCCCCGGATCCCACATGGGTAGAGAGCCAACTGACAGTTCTACGCACAATATTATAAGCGGCAGTGCACAAAATCTGAACTTTCAGAAGGCTCCTAGAGTGGGGGACACACCAGCCTTAAGGTGTTCAGGTGGAGAAGTAGGGGGAAGTCCCTGGAGCGACAGGGTGGGCTCAGGATCCCAGGGGTCCCAAGGACAATGGCGCCAACTGTTCCCAGGCATAGGACCAGGAACCCGGCTGAGAGCAGCGGGACTCGGGCCAACTGTCTGCCCTGTGTGGCCATAAGCTGCAAACCCTGTGCAGTCACGGGGCCCAGTTCCTGGGGCCGGCCAGCAAAGGCCAGGAGTGCGAGGACACCCTCCCTGGCAGGAATTGCACAGGTCTCCACCAGGGCAGCCCCTAAAATTTGGAGTTTTAAAATTCAGTCACTTGTCTTTGTGGAGGCTGAGACAATTGAGGCCGTTCCACTTTATGTTCACGGTTAGCACAAGAACTGCCATCCCAGAACCCTATGAATAAGAGCTAAAATTTACATTACTTCAGTTACAGGAAAAAAAGAAAAAAACAGCTTACAGCTTAAGATCCCAGAAAGCCCCATATTAGAATGAGAACAGAGCTCAATGCCCTTGAAGGCCTCATGTCAAAATATAAACAGAACTTGAGGAATTCCGCCAGCCGTCTGGAGGTCCCTGAGACCAGCCCTTAAAACTAAGCTAAAACCCACCTTGGGGTCCAAGTCCCTGCTCAACTGTGTGGGGTATACTTGGACCCAAGCTCGATTTTGTAAATCAACCTTCACGTGTTTGCATCAGTCTCGGCTCCTTAGTTGTTTCTCCAATTCAGAATCTTGGGCACAACACCCGCAAGTCCCCTCCCCACCTGGGCTGATCCCCTGTCCCCTCCAACCCAGGCTGACCCTCAGTCACCTCCCGCCCACAGCAGCTCAGCACAGTCCCTCACAGAGGTCTCACGGCCACGGTGGGCACTCTGGCCGTCCCCGGCCACCCAGGAGAAGAAAGGAGGTTTCGGTAGGACACACTAGCATGGTGGCCCCAGGGCTCCCTGCCCAGGATGGCAGCTGGTGACAGGCCGTGGTCTGTGCCAGCTCCTCCTCCCCGGTTTTCCCACAGGAAATGAAGGAGGAGCCCTCGTCTCCTCCAGGGACATCACGCAGATAGACCTGGACATCAACAGGACGTTCGGCAGCCAAATCATGTTTTGGGACTGTTAGGGAGTGGGGTGAAGCTGCTGAGTCAGGGGGCTTCAGGGCCCCGGGGGAGTCCCAGAGGCTTCTGGGTAGGGAACACAGGGCTTAAGAGGCCGGGGGAAGCAACAGCAGCCAGCAACACAACACTGTATGGTAGGGTGCCGGGGATGACCACCGTGCCCCAACCCCTAGGGCTTTGGGGATGAGGAGGTCACTACGTTGACACCTCTAGGGGTTTCCATGCGAGGTGAAAACCTAAGGGGTGAGGGACGGCCCCTTGAAAAGCAGGGGGCTGTGGTGGGGCCTGTGGAGGGCAGTAACTGGACCTGGGGGCCAGTCGTCATGGCCATGGCTGGAGCAGGACACACATCGATCCGATGAGGGTCGGACAGGTCAGGGTGACACCCACACTTGGTGTTTTATATATATCTAAATTCTATGCATTTAATTTGAGACAATTTGCAATTTGTAAACATACATAGTATGATGACCCCCAGATAATGTCTCCGGTCCAGCCAGCGCCCTGCACTGACCACACGGGGCCCCCGGGGCAGGTGTCACAGCAAACCCCAGACTGAGGTCGCCTTTATCATTAGACGTATCCGTGTGCATCTTTCAGAATGTGGATGCCCCGTGTCGGCAGGCCCCCCACGCCATCCCCCCTCATTCCCCACCCCCACTCCATCCCCCTTCATCATCATCCCCAATGGCATCCCACCTATACCATCCCCCTCACACCCACACAGCCCCACACAATCCCCACCCACACCATACCCCACACTCCACCACCATCATACCGCTGTCCCCACAACATCCACCCCCACACCATCTGCCCCCAACAAGGACCCAGTGCAGCTGCCGCCTGTGGGACATACTCAGCCTCACCAGGCTTCTCTGGATACCCTGCTCCCATCAGAAGCCCGGGTTTCCCATAGAGTACCCAGGGGTTGCAGGATCGAGGGAAGGCAGGGAACCCCGACAGGGTGGGTGCAGGTGAGTGGTGCAGAAGACCCACTGTGCACTGCCTCAACCCACTGTCCCTCCTGAAGGGCAGTACACCCTGCATAGGACACCAGCCCCTAACCCAGAGGGACATGGGATGGCCTGGCCCTGGGCTCTGTGGGGGCTGGGGGGATATGAGCCCCCCAGGCCCAAAACAAAGACTAACGGGATCCAGCCCCCCATGGTCCTGGCCAGCCCTGGATTCTGGCCCCAGGCTGAGAGAGTCCTCCCACAGCTGGATGTGGCCTATTGGGCCCTGGGCGTGCCCAACACGTGCCTAAGTCACTGAACTAGGCAGGCCTGGGGATGCCGGGACACCCCAGGTTGGGGAGAGGAGGGGTAGGCTGGTGGGCCCCACCCACACCAACACCAGGGGAAGGCTCCACCAGGTTCTGGGACCCCAGGGGACCCAAGTCCGGGTCCAGCTGCCCTGTGGGGACCCAGCGCAGGAGCCCATGAGCTGTAAGTCCAGGTCAGCTCTGCTGTCCTAAGAACCGTCTCTCAGGCTGAAACCTCAGGACACGTCCTCACCCTGAGTCCAAACATGCACCCAGGTGGGGGAATCCAGCACTAGCCCCTGCCCCACATGTGATTCTTGCCTTCCCATAAAGGACAGAATGGTTTCCCTCCCCAGGGGAAGGCACGCACCCTTGCTCTGAGCCCGTTTGCTGTAGAAAGTCAATAGAGTGCTGTGGTGCAAAAATGCACAGCCAGCCCCTTTCTGTGTCTCCCAAATCTCTGTGCAGAGGGTGAGGAGAGACCCGAGAGAGGAGGAGGGGGTACATCCACGCCGCAAACAGCCCCTGCAGTGGCGCTGCCAGGCACACCCAGCTGACATCCACACGTGCATTCAAGGGGCGGCCAGACACCAGGGTCAGGCCCCACAGACTTTACTGGGACTCAGCCGGTGCCCCGAGGGCCAGGAGTGGCTGGGACAGAGTGACAGCCAGAGAGCCTCAGGTCACCAGAGTCTGTGGAAAGTGACCTGGGAGGTCTGTGCTCCCTCTGTCCAGGGGGCTGGGGTTGGCTGTGTTCCGGGGCACTTCCACCCCTCCCTGCATCCCTATGCCTGGGGCACAGAGGGCCTGTGGGGCGGTAGCGTGGCCCTGGAAGAGATGTCAGGACAACAGGGCCTTGTGTTGTGCCCAAGATGGCGAATCCGAGAAACAACCAAGGAGCCCACACCGATGCAAACTCCCGAGGGTTTCTTTACAAGCTGGAGCTTGGGTCCAAGGGCACCCAACACAGAGGAGTAGGGACTTGGACCCTGAGACTAAGAGGCGTAGCAGATTTATAGGAGTCAGTGGCCCATGGGAATGCTGAAAGATGCGTAGTCATGTCGGTCCACACGCAGGTGGCCGATTGAATTACACTTTACCCTATAGTATCGACTTGAACTGGCCTATTACTTTGGTCAGAATTGGCGCACAGCTTTGTGGGGCACAAAGCAGGGTTACATTGTTATGAGCCGATTTCGGATTAGGGTGTGCCCAGCGGCTTGAGTCGGGTGGGGCAGAGCCTTACACCTCAGCAAGCCATGTGGGGTCATAGGGGAGATGGCAGGTGGAGCACAAAATGGAATCAGTCCTGCTCTGCTTGTCCAGGGGTAATGGATTTTTGTTAAATTTCCTGCGTCCCACACTGCAGCTCACAAACGTGGGCCACCCTCACATGGTGTACTCAGTGTGCACACCACGTGGTGCTAGATCTCTCAAACCAGGGTGTGGAGGGTACCCTCCTCGCCCTAGTGACTAGGGGCTGGGTAAGCATGGGGCTCTGCCTGGAGGCCAGGCAGCACAGGGGACCAAGGAAACCCAGCCCCATCCCCACCCAGACTCCCAAACACAGGCAGCCCCAGGACTTCCCGCTATGGGCAGCTGAATCGTCAGGAGCTCCCGCCAGGGCGGCCCCAAGGTCTGGCTCCCTGCTGGAGAGACATCAGGGAGAAGATAAGCAGCCAGCGCATGTCAGGACCCACTGCAGCACATGGGAATATGGCCAAGCCGGACCTTCCAGCTCAGCTGACTCTCCAGCTGAAAGTCACTGCACGAGCGAGCCCTGGGTCTGCTAGGAGAGCCTAGATACCCGCCCAACGCCAGGACCAGAAATGATGTTGTGCCAACCATTTCGCCATTTGGGTGACCCAGCCAGAGGATCAGATAGCTGCACGTGACAGAGACATGTGATAGAAACACACACACCCCAAAATGAATTCCAAAGTCGGAATCCCCCCCAATGTTGTCTAACAGCAGCCAGATGGTTACATACACGACGCTGTTGTCCCCAGTAGGAAACACGGAAGACGCAAAAAAACATGACTGCAGAGGTGCTAGAGGCACAGAGATGTGCCTGCTGGTTTCCAACAAGGAGCACAGAGGGGCAGGAAGCATCCTACGGAGGGAGGCCCCTCCTTGGAAAGGACATCATGTCCCTGTGAAGGCTACAGAGGGTGAAATCTGTCCTCCTCTCTCTTAGCTTCTGGTTTTCCTCCTAAATGCCATTTTCCTCAATCATAAGACCAAAAATTTATTTTATGTTTTTAAATTTCTTTTTATTGGAGTCCAATTTGTATGAATTCTTCTTTCAGCAAGGGTGTCATTCAGGAGAGAAGGAGAGATAATGAATTCCCAGACAGGCAAAATATAAAGGAGTTCACTTAACCAGTGACCACTTAAAAAAAAAAAAAAAACAGTGACCACTTAACCAGTCCAGTAAGGAATTTTAAGACGGACTCTTCTAGTGGGGGAAAAAAAGAGACCAAAAGCAACAAAGACTAGAAAGGACCAGATAACGTCACCAGAAACTCCAACTCCTCTTGTAACACAAAGGCACAAATTCATATCTTTGAATAATCACTCTGAATGCCGATAGACTAAATGTTCCAATCAAAAGATATAGCATATCAGAGTGGCTTAAACACAGGATCCGGGATGCCTGGGTGGCTCAGGGGTTAAGTATCTGCCTTTGACCCAGGCTGTGATCCTGTAGTCTGGGATTGAGTCCCATATTGGGCTCCTGGTGGGGAGTCTGCTTCTCTCTCTGCCTAATTTTCTGCCTCTCTCTCTGTCTCTCTCTCTCTCATAAATAAAATTGTTATTAAAAAAACAACATCCATCCGTATGCTGCCTACAAGATGCTCACCTTAGACCTATAGACACCAGCAGATTGATAGTCAGGAGAGGGAAAATCATCTAAAACGCTAATGGATATCAAAAGAAAGCTGGAGGACACATACTTATATCAGACAAACGAGATTTGAAACCAAACCCTGGGGGACACATGCTCAGTGGTTGAGCATCTGCCTTCGACTCAGGGTGTGATCCTGGGATCCCAGGATCGAGTCCCACATCGGCCTCCCTGAGGGGAGCCTGCCTCTCCCTCTGCCTATGTTTCCGCCTCCGCTTCTCTGTGTATCTCTCATGAATAAATAAATAAAATATTTAAATCTCAAAAAGAAAGAACAAATACTGTAAGAAGAGATGAAGAAGAACATTATTTCATAATTAAAAAGACCATAAGATCAAACAACTAAATATTTATGCTGCCAACATGGGAGTACCTAAATATAGAAACCAATTAGCAACAAACGTACAGGAACTCACTGATAATAATATCCTGACAGAGGATTTCAAAACCCACTTATGGCAATGGACGAATCGTCTATGCAGAAAATCAACAA
The DNA here is from genome assembly GCF_048164855.1 of Canis lupus baileyi. NCBI lineage: Eukaryota > Metazoa > Chordata > Mammalia > Carnivora > Canidae > Canis > Canis lupus. Next base: position 32,954,065 of record NC_132872.1, on the reverse strand, counting down.
AGGAACAATAGCCTTGACACACTGGACCACAGGGACTCAACAGATAGAGTTAGAATATTAGATCCGAAAGCAGAATACACATTCCGTTCAATTACATATGGGACATTCTCCAGAACAGATATCAGGGCCCACAAATTAGCCCTCAACAGGTACAACCGGTACAAGAAGGTTGATATCACACCATGTGCATTTTCGGACCAAGGCGCTATGAAACTGGAAGTCGACAGTAAGAAAAAAATTGGACAGACCAAAAGAACTTGGAGTTTATGATCATCCTACTAGAGAATGAATGGAGCAACCAGAAAATTAAAGAGGAAATTTAAAACAAATGAAAATGAAAACATGTTTCTCCAAACCTCTGGGATGTACCAAAGGCAGTCCTAAGAGGGAAGTACATAGCAATACAGGCCTACCTCAAGAAAAAAGAAGTCTCCAATACAAAACCTAACCCTACACCTGAAGGAGCTGAAAAAGGAATAGCAAACAAAGCCTAAAGGCTACAGAATAAGGGAAAAATTTAAGATGACAGCAGAAATAAACAATACAGAAACAACAAAACAGTAGAATGGAATAACAGAACTAAGAGCTGGTTCTTCAAAATAAATAATAAAATGGATCAAGCCCTAGCCAGCCTTATCAACAAGAAAAGAGAAAAGACCTAAATAAATAAAATCACAAATGAGAGAAGAGAGATCAAATCAACACCAGAAAAATAAGACAATTATAAGGGAATACTATGAAAGATTATACGCTAACAAACTGTAAGACCTGGAAGAAATGGACCAATCCCTAGAAATGTGCAAACGAGCAAAACTGAAATATGAAGAAATAGAAAATATAAACAGACCCATAACTAGCAAAGGAATTGAATCAGCAAGGCACCTGGGTGCCTCAGTGGTTGAGCATCTGATTTGGCTCAGGTCATAATCCCGGGGTCCTGGGGGATCAAGTCTCACATCAGGCTCCCCGTATGGAGCCTCATTTCCCTCTGCCTATACCTCTGCCTCTCGGTGTTTTGCATGAATACATAAATAAAATATTTAAAAAAGAGAACAGATACAAAGATGTGAAAGGACACAAGTAAAATCACAAATGAAAAAAGAGAAATAACAACCAACACTAGAGAAATACAAATGTTTATAAGAGAACATTAAGAAAAAATATATGCCAGCAACCTAGAACCTGGAAGTAATAGATCAATTCCTGGAAATATATAACAGAGCAAAAATGATAAAGGAAGAAATAAGAAACTTGAACACACAGATAACCAGCAACGAAATGAATCAGCAATGAAGAATCTCCCAACAGGAGACGCTTAGATCAATAGAATTGAATGGAAAGCCGAAACAAGATACAAACCTGTAACTCTATGATCCATTAATCGACAACAAGGCAGGAAGGAATATCTAATGGCACAAAGACAAATCTCTTCAACAATCCCTAACACTGACCCCAGGATAAGAACAAATGGTGTTGGGAAAACCAGGCAGCCACATGCAGAAGAATGAAACTGGACCACTTTCTTACACAATATATATAAAAAATAAATTCAAAATGGATGAAAGACCTAAATGTGAGACCTGAAACCAATCAAAGAAGAAGAGATAGGCAGCAAAGTCTTTGACATTGGACAATGAATTTTCTTTCTAGATATGCCACTGAGGTGAGGGAACAAAAGCAAAATAGCTATTGGGACTTCATCAAAATGAAAAGCTTCCGCAAATGAAGGAAACAAGCAAAGCTAAAAGGCAACATACAAAATGAAAGGAGATATTGGTAAACAACACATCCAATAAAGAGTTAGTATGCAAAACACATAAAGGAAATACATCTCAAGATCCTAAAAACAATTATGCAACTGGAGATGGGCAGAAAAATGAATGGACTTTGTCTCTGACAAGACAGCCAGATGGCACCAGACACATGGAAAGACACAAAGCGTCACCCATCATCAGGGAAATGCAAACCAAAACCACAATGATATGTCACCTGAGAGCCGTCATAATGGCTAAAATTAACAACACAAGAAACAACAGGTGTTGATGAGGCTTTGGAGAAAGAGTAGCCCCCTTACACTCCTGGTGGGCATGCGAACAGATGTAGTCACTGTGGAAAACAGTGTGGAGGGTCCTCGAGAAGTTAAAAAAAAAAGGGATCCCTGGGTGGTGCAGTGGTTTGGTGCCTGTCTTTGGCCCAGGGCGCGATCCTGGAGACCTGGGATCGAATCCCACTTTGGGCTCCCGGTGCATGGAGCCTGCTTCTCCCTCTGCCTGTGTCTCTGCCTCTCTCTCTGTGACTATCATAAAAAAAAATTTAAAAAAAAGAAGTTAAAAATAGAGCTACCCTATGATTCCAAAATTACAGAGCTAGATATTTACCCCGAGGATACAGAAGTACTTTAGTAGATTCGAGGAGGGACACACAGCCCAGTGTTTGTAGCAGCATTATCAACAACAGCCAAACTGTGGATACAGCTCAGATGTCCATCGACAGATGAATGGGCAGAAAGATGTGGTAAATATACACACTGCGACATCACTGGGTCATCAGAAGGGATGAAATGCAGCCATTTACAATGACATGGAAGGAGTGGAAAGGATTTATGCTAAATGAACTCAGTCAGTCAGAGAAAGACAGATACCAAATACCATACAGTTGCATTCACATGTGAATTTTTTGAGAGTAGCAAACCAAGATACACACTCTTAACCACAGAGAATAAACTAATAAATACCAGGGGAAGGTGGGGGGGATGTTGAGTCAGGGGATAGGGACAGTGGAGGGCACCTGTGACAAGTACCAGGTGTTGTATCCAAGGGTCTAACCTATGTGGCAAACCTGAAACTATATCATACTGTGTTCACAAACAGGAATTCAATAAAACTTTAAAATAATAATTGGTAGTATAGAGGAAACATGTGCGCACAGAGATAAAATCAGAAAGGCAACTGTAAATCCAAATAAAGAGTCTTTAGAGCCACAAATGCCCTCCTTAGCTCTGCTCCGGAGAAGCCTGCCATGTCTATTCGGACCCCAGCAGAAGCCTGGATTTTGATTCTCTGGGGAGGCCACTGACTTGGTGGAGTCAGGCTATCTTTGAACCCAAAACCTAAATAGAGTGCATAAAACTAAACTGCCCAAGATATTAGGAGTCCCAGTGCAGGCACATGCCAAGACAGAAACTCTAACCATACAAAGACATAACCGTAACTCTACACTTAAGCCTAATGTTAACCTAACCCTTAAACAAGACCCATCACTAATCGAAAACCAAACACAAACCCCAAGACCAAAACACATTCACTGAACCTTCCTGCCAACCCTCACCCTAAATCCTTAACCTATTCTAAACCCTTAACCCTGACCCCTACCTTAAATCTGACCCTAACCTCTAACCCTAACCTTAACTTAATGTACTCAAATCCTATCCCTAACCTTAACCTGTACCCTAACCCTAACCCTCTAATACTAATCCTATCTCATACCCCAAACTGTACTCTAACCTGTACCCTAAAACTAACTCCTAAACCACTCCCTATACCTATCTCTTACCCTTTTCCAAAACCATACCCTGACCCTGACCTGACCCTAAAACCTAACTAAACACTAATCATAACCCTAGCCCTAACCCCTATCCTAAACCTAACCCTCGCCCTAACCCTACACCTAGCCCTAAAATTTACCCTAACCACTAACCCTTACCCCTAACCCTAACTCACACCCTAACACCTCACCCTAACTGCAAACCTAAGCCCAACCCTAACTGCAACCATAACCCTAACCCCACCTCCAAACCTCCAGCCCTATCCCTAAACCCTAACTAAACCCTAACCCTAACTCTAAATACTGTCACTAACCCTAACCTCGTTCCCTAATCCCTAACCCCCATCCTAACTCCTAACCACTGACCCTTACCCTTATCCCTCACCCTAACCTCTATTCCGTAACCAGAAGCTTAATCACAAATACCTAATATCTAACCTAAGCCTAACCACAAACTGACTCCCCTCCCCTGATCCTATCATTCATTCTACCCATTCACATACTCTGTGGTTCTGAGTAGTCCCTTCTGATGTGGACGAGGCCCCCAAAAGCACCTCCAAAGTCCTCCAGGGGGTCCTGAGGAAGCAGGGCTCCTGTGAGTGTGGACATGGCCCCACTTGTTCCTGAGTGAGAGTCAGCGGGTCCTGAGGACGGCGGGTCTCCTGTCACTGTGCACTATGCCTCACATCCTCTGGAAGACTCACAGAAGGTCCTCAGGTGGTCGGGGGCTCCTGTCAGCCTGGACATGGCCCCACGTCCCCTGAAAACTCACCGCGGATCCCGAGGAGGCTGTGGGCTCCTGTCAGCATAGACGCAGCCCCATATTTCCTGAAGCTTTAGTGCAGGTCCTGAGGAGGACAGGGGTCCTGTCAGTGTTGAGGTGACCCACATTTTCCTCAAGCCTCACCATAAGACCTGAGGAGGCTGGGGCTCCTGTCAGCATACATGTGGCCCCAAATCTTCCCAAACCTTCACAGTGGGTCCTGAGGAGGCTGGAGAATCCTGTCAGTGTGGATGAGGCACCCATATTTTTCTTAGGCCTCACCAAAGGCCCTGACAAGGCGGGGGTCTTCTGTCTGCATGGACGCATCCCATATTTCCCTAAGTCAACCCCGGGGGTCCTAAGGAAATCAGTATCCTGTTGTGTCGATGTCACCCAACGTCCTCCCAAAGCGTCACCGAGGGTTCTGAGGAGGCAGGGGCTCCTGTCACCGTGAATGCGGCCCCCAGCTTCCAGAAGCCTCAACTTATGTCCTGAGGTGGCCCAGATGCTCCTGTCAGTGTGGATGCGGGCCCACAACTTCCTTAAGACCACCCCTGGGTCCTGAGGCGGCCCAGGGGCTCCTTTCAGTGTGGATGTGAGCCCACAATTTCCTGAAGCTGCGGCTCATCAGCATGGACGTGGACCCACGTCCTCCTCAGGCCTCCCCAGCACAGGCTGGCTCCTGTCAGTGCAGGCAGAGGAGGCCTACTGCACATTCATGCCCCCTGGGTGGGGCCTGGGCTCCGGCGCCCCCTGTGGGATGCTCAGGCGCTGCAGGAGGCAGCAGGCACTCCAGGGGCCACACCTGCCTCCTTCCAGGCTCCAGCTGTGGCCTGTTAGTTTCAGAAACGTCTCACTTAAATAGAGCCCAACACCCGGCTTCCCCAGAAATACTTAAGGACACAGAATTGGAGCACACAGAATGCGAAATGAAATGTGGACCAGACTTTTACCATGTCCTGCAAAACTCACTCAACCCTCTTCCACTGTGGGCGGGACTGCGGGCTGGTTGGTGCAGTCGCCCTGGAAACAGTGTGGAGGCTCCTCAGGAGTTACAAATAGAGCCTCCCTGCGACCAGCAGGTGAATGGCCTGAGCTCACTCCGAAGATACAGATGCAGTGAGAATCAGGACACCTGCATGTCCCGATGTCCACAGCATCCGGGTCCATAGTAGCCACACTGTGGGAGGAGCCTCGGTGCCCTCTGGCAGATGATGGATAAAAAGGATGGGAGATAGATGATGGTCATAGAGAGAGGAATGGTACTCAACTATCAAAGAGAAGGAAATCTTGCCATTTGCAATGACGTGGATAGAACTAGAGGGATCAGGTTAAGTGAAATAAGTCAGACGGGAAAGAGAATGACCGTGTGGTGTCACTCATAAGTGGAATTAAAGAACCAAAGCAGATAACAACTGTGAAGGGAAGGAAAAACAAATAAGATGAAAACATATGCAGGAAATATAGACTCTTAATGATAGGAAACAAACTGATGGTCATTGGAAGCAGGGTGGGGGGGTTAACAGGGGACCGGCATGAAGGAGGGCACGTGATGTCACGAGCACTGTGGTTATCTCCAACTGGTGAATCCCTGAATTCTTCCTCTGAAAGTATAATACTCTATACGTTAATTAATTGGGTTTAAATTAAATTAAGTTAAAAAATCAGTTGTATCAGAGCATGTTTCCTTCTGGACTCTCTGTTCTGCTCCTCCAGCTTATGCTGGGACCAACCCTCGTGGGTCTGGTTTGTTTAAGTAGGCGTCAGGCCTCGTCCATGGACCAGCCCAGGGCTAGAACTCCCAACCAGGAGATCAGGACCGGAGATGAGGTCAGGAGTCCAATGCTTAACCGACAGAGCCAGGCGGGGTCCCGAGGACAACATTGCTTTATCCTGTGTCTCTGTGACATCGTTTGAAATAGGAAACTGCTGCATCCGTATCTGTACTGCTTATCCAATACTGATTTGCTGTCCGGTGTCATATTTCGGGGCACATGGATGTTATGGGTTTTTTTTCATTATTTATAGGATCTGCCACCATGATTTGAAAGGAAAAACATTGTAATTGAGGGTGCTTCAGGAACTGCGGACATTTTCACAAGATGAGGGTTTCAACCCACGAGCCCAGGACGGCCTCCCAGAGCCTGGTATGGCTCAGTGCACAAGTCTTGTGCTCTTTTGGTTCAGTCTCATTATTTATTCTCTGTGATGCTCCTGAGAAGGGAGTCACATCCATCATTTCCTTCCTGAATGCTCATTGTCAGGACACAGCAAGCCCCACAATAGAATAAAAACTGAGCCCAGGCCAAGGGCAGGAAGCCCCTCTTAGAACAGATCTCAATGCCCTTGACGGCCCCATACCAAAATGTAAACAGAACTTGAGGAATTACTCCAGCCCTTTGGGAATTCCCCGAGACCAGCCCTTAAAAATAAGCTAATACCCACCTCGGGGTCCAAGTCCCTGCTCCGCTCTGTCGGGTATACTTGGACACAAGTTCGAGCTTGTAAATAAACCCTCGTGTGTTTGCGTTGGTGTTGGCTTCTTGGTGATTTCTCAGATTCGCAATCTTGGGCACAACAGTCTGAGATAAAAAAAAAACAAACAAAAGAAGCTCGGACGCAGGTAGAGTGAACACAGGGTTCTGAGAGAAGCGGCGGAGACCCGGGGGCTTTGGGGCTCTTCTGTGGAGGCCCCAGCAGACTGGGGGGCGGGATGCTCAGCCCCAGAGCCAGAGGACCCAGCTGCCCCACCGGCATCCCGCCCATCAGAGCCAGGACTCAGGGAGCAGCACAGTGCTGCCCGCTGGAGCCCAGAGGCACAGACACCCACCCCGCCTCTGACCCCCGCAGGTGCAACTCCCAGGCAGATGTGCACCTGACAATCAGCGCCAAGGCCCATACCCAGACCCCACACAGACCAATCGCTGCCACCAAGTTGTTAGACCACAGAGGCTTCAGAGCTTCAGCTCTCCCTGGAAAGTAGGGTCTATTCCTTTGTAGTTTCTGCTCTAATTTCAATTATTTTCTTTGATTCTTTTTTATTAATTGCCTTCTTTTAATTTTATGTATGTACCTTATATATTTCTTATTTTTATTTTTATGGTAGTTTAATTGTGTTTCATATTTTGGGATTTAGAATCTTTTAACAAGCAGGCCAAAATAAATTGGTGTGTTTTTTTTTTTTTTTTGGAGGGCAATTGTTATTGTTTTTCTTGGTTTTTCTTTTTCTTCCTTCTTTCTTTTCTGGAAAAAATAATGAGATGGACAAATTCTCCATCATAAAATAACATGAGGTAGTACTCACAGCCAGGAAGTTCATCAATAAACATATATGGTATCTAACTACAGTTTAAAACAATGATTATAAAGTTAGCAGCTGGGCTGGAAAAAGAGCACAGAAGCAAACTAGAGAATCCCTTACTGTAGAAATAAAAGAACTAAAATCAAGTCAGGCCAATGTTAAAAATTCTATAACTGAGATGCAGTCCCAACTGGAAGCCTTAAAAACAAGAAAGGTTATGGATGACAGAGGCAGACGTAGGGAAGTTAGCCACTTATTAAAACAATAACATTCCTATCATAGGAGACTCAGAAGATGAAGAGAGAGAAATGGTGGGCCTTACTCAGCCATCAGAAATGACAAATACCCACCATTTGCTTCAAGGTGGATGGAACTGGAAGGTATTATGCTGAGTGAAGTAGGACAATCGGAGAAGGACAAACATTGTATGTTCTCATTCATTTGGGGAATATAGGTAATAGTGAAAGGGAATATAAGAGAAGGGAGTAGAAATATGTTGGAAATATCAGAAAGGGAGGCAGAACATAAAGACTCCTAACTTGGAATTGAACTAGGGGTGACTGAAGGGGAGGAGGGCAGGGTTGAGGGTAAACGGGTGACGGGAACTGAGGGGGGCACTAGATGGGATGAGCACTGGGTGTTATTCTGATTTGGCAAACTGAACACCAATAAAAAAATAACTTTATTATTTAAAAAAAAGAAAGAAAGAAAGAGTGGCACCTGGGTGGCTCAGTTACGCTTCTGACTTAGGCACAAATCATGATCCAGGTCCCAAGGCAGGTTCCCTGTTCAGCAGGGAACCTGCTTCTCCCTCTCCCTCTGCCCCTATCGCTCATGTTTTTCTCCTCTCTCTCTCCTATAAATAAATAACACCTTTGAAAAAGAAACAAACAAACCCAGAAGGAAGAGAAACCTCCCATGTAGAGGAATTTCAAACAATTTGTGCAGACATTCCACCCACAAGTTCATGAGCATAGCTTCCCACTCTTAAGTGTGCAATACACAAAGTAACTTTCCTCTACAAAATATATTTAGAAAAACCTAAAATAATAATGATAATATAATAATAATAATAAAATAATAACAATAATGAATCAGTTTACTACGGAGAAAGCTGACAAACATTACCTCAGCAAGATGATCAGATCGATACCAAGACTCATAAATCATGTTGATAGTATCTATCCTTTATATGATATAATGAAAATGGCATTATATCTCTGTATATAATCCACAAAAACAGTTCAATCATGAGATAAAGAACAGACATGTCCCAACTGAAGGAAATTTTTCAAAAGACTCTACTTCTCAAAGTGTTCCAGTTCAACAACAACAAGGAAAGGCTGAAAGACTGTCACAAACCAGAGGAGCCTAAGAAAACAGGAGGACAAACGGAATGTGATATGAGGGTGGGTAACTTAGCAAAAACTAAGGAAATCTGAACATAATATGCTCTTTGGTTAATGCGACTATTTTAATATTGATTCCTTAGCTAATCTTTGTACCGTACTAATATAAGATATCAATAATTGGAGAAATTGAGTGCAAGTGCATGTGAATGCACTATACTATCTTCTCAATTTCCCTATAAATCTTTGTTTTTTTCCTAATAAATAAGATTTATTTTGAAAATTGACTTAAATGAATCAGGCTCCAAGTGTGAAGACATTTTAAGAATAGTTGAATTAACTTTTGCCTTATTCTTAAAGAGTTCCTTTGATGGAAACAAAGTAAGAATTTTAGATCAGAAGGAAAGAACAACACTTATGAACACGTATAATGCCTCCTCAACCTGAAAAGCAGGAACGGATAATAAATAACAAAAATCAGATAAAAATACATCTAGTACAATAGACACCATATTGCAAGTGCATTTAAATTTAGCAATGCATAACATTTATTTCCTTGACATTTGTCTTCCAAAGAGTTCACAGTGTTTCAGTGTCAGTTGAACCAGGGGAAGAATCTCAGGGAAGAATCCTTCACATAATAATGGGACCATTGGCAATAATGTCTCTCAGTTCGTTCCAAATCCATAAAGATACATTTCCTGATGAGTGACTGAACTGTGAAGAAAGAGATGAGAAAACCTCATCCCTCTGAATTACTTGTGTCAGAATATTTTAACCATAGTACTACCGATAGAAGTAAATTATCCTTATTAACAGGAAATATGTTTCAGATTGGAATCTCAGCAATGAGATGTGCTGAGAAAAAATGCTTTAACTCGCTCCTCATCTTTTAAAGACAAAGGAGAGGTTTTCTATGTAGAAAGACAGTTGTCAAGATAGCCTTAGGGAATAAGAGTCTGCAGCATCGAACCCCGCTGCACAGCTAGGACTCTCGTGCTCCAGGTCTTCCTGATCCCAAATCCCTGGGCCTGTCCCCCAACACAGGATGCCATGCTGAGGTCTTTTGCAATGGCTCTCTTAGGAGCTCTGGGGAAGGGGGAAGGAGCTAGATAGGATAGGACAGGACACATGGAGGCCTAGAAAATTAAGGCCATTCCAATTTAAATTCAGTGTTAGCACATGCCCAGCCATCCCAGGCTCCTGTGAAGAACAGCTGAATTTTACATTACTTCAGTTACAGGAAAAAAACAAAAGTTTACAGCTTAATGACCTAGAAAGCCCCACAATAGAATCAAAACTGAGCCCAGGCCAAGGGCAGGAAGTCCCTATTAGAATGGGAAGAGAGCTCAATCCCTTGAAGGCCCCATATCAAAATGTAAACAGAACTTGAGGAATTGCTCCAGCCCTTCTGGAGGTCCCAGAGACAAGCCCTTAAAACTAAGCTAAAACCTACCTCGGGGTCCAACTCCCTGCTCCGCTCTGTTGGGTATAATTGGACAAAAGCTCAAGCTTGTAAGTAAACCCTCGTGTGTTTTCATCAGTGTCGGCTTCTTAGTTTCTCGGATTCGCAATCTTGGGTAGAACAGTCTGAGATAAAAAAACAAAAACAAAAGATGCTCGGACGCAGGTAGAGTGAACACAGGGTTCTGAGAGAAGCAGCGGAGACCCGCGGGCTTGGGGGCTCTTCTGTGGAGGCCCCTGCAGACTGGGGGGCAGTATGCTCAGCCCCAGAGCCAGCGGACCCAGAGACCCCTCCCGCATCCCGCCCATCAGGGTCAGGTCTCAGGGAGTAGCAGAGCCCCTCCTGCTAGACTCCAGAGGCGCTGACACCCAACCCGCCTCTCACCCCTCAGTTCCATCTACCAGGCAGATGTGCACCTGATAATCAGGGCCACAGCCCATCCCCATACCCGGCACAGACCACTCACTGCCACCAAGTTGTTGGACCACTGATGCTGCAGAGCTTCAGCTCTGCCTGGAAAGTAGGGTCTAGCTTCCTTTGTACTTTGTGCTTTATTTTCATTTATTTTCTTTGATTCTTTTTTATTAATTGCCTTATTTAATTTTTATGGATGTACCTTATATATTTCTTATTTTTACTTTTATCGTAGTTTAATTGTGTTTCATATTTTGGGATTTAGAATATTTAACGAGCAGACCAAAATAATTTGGTGTTTTTTTTTAGAGGGCAGTTGTTATTGTTTTTCTTGGTTTTCTTTTTCTTCCCATTTTCTTTTCTGGAAAAAGTAATGAGATGGAGAAATTCACCTCCATAAAATAACATGAGGTAGTACTCACAGTCAGGAAGTCCATCAATACACATATATGATGTCTAACTACAGTTTAAAACAATGATTATAAAGTACCAGCTGGACTGGAAAAAGAACACAGAAGAAAACTAGAGAATCCCTTACTGTAGAAATAAAAGAACTAAAATCTTGTCAGGCCAATGTTAAAAATGCTATAACTGAGATGCAGTCCCAAGTGGAAGCCTTAAAAACAAGAAAGGTTATGGACCACAGAGGCAGACGTAGGGAAGTCAGCCACTTATTAAAACAATAACATTCATATCATAGGAGATTCAGAAGATAAAGAGAGAGAAAAGGTGGGCCTTGCTCAGCCATCAGAAATGACAAATACCCACCATTTGCTTCAACGTGGATGGAAATGGAGGGTATTATGCTGAGTGAAGTAAGTCAATCGGAGAAGGACAAATATTGTATGTTCTCATTACTTTGGCGAATATAGGTAATAGTGAAAGGAAATATAAGGGAAGGGAGTAGAAATGTGTGAGAAATATCAGAAAGGGAGACAGAACATAGACTCCTAACTCAGGGAATTGATCTAGGGGTAATGGAAGGGGAGGAGGGCAGGCGGTGGGGGTGAATGGGTGATGAGCACTTGGTGTTCTTCTGTATGATGATAAACTGAACACCAATAAAAAAATAAATTTATTATTAAAAAAGAAAGAAAAAATGAAAGAGTGGCACCTGGGTGGCTCAGTCAGTTAAGCTTCTGCCTTAGGCTCAGATCATGATCCAGGTCCCAAGGCAGGCTCCCTGTTTAGCAGGGAACCTGCTTCTCCCTCTCCCTCTGCCCCTCTCGCTCATGCTTTTTCTCTAATCTCTCTCTCAAATAAATAGAAAACATCTTTGAAAAAGAAACAAACAAAAAACCCAGAAGGAAGAAAAATCTCCCATGTAGAAGAATTTCAAACAATTTGTGCATACATTTCACCGTCAAGTTCATGAGCATAGCTTCCCACTCTTATTTCCGGAATACACATAGTAACATCCTCCTAGAAAATATAATATGAAAAACTTAAAATAATATTGATAATATAATAATAATAATAATTAATAACAATAATAATAAAGAATCAGTTTACTACGGAGAAAGCTGAGAAACACTACCTCAGCAAGATGATCAGATCGATACCAAGACTGATAAATCATGTTGATAGTATCTATCCTTTATATGATATAATGAAAATGGCAGTATATCTCTGTATATAATCCACAAAAACTGTTCAATCATGAGATAAATGAGACATGTCCCAACTGAGGGAAATTTTACAAAATACTCTACTTCTCAAAGTGTTCCAGTTCAACAACAACAAGGAAAGCCTGAAAGACTGTCACAATCCAGAGAAGCCTAAGAAAACATGAGGACAAATGGAATGTGATATGAGGGATGGTAACTTAGCAAAAGCTAAGGAAATCTGAATAAAGTATGGTCTTTGGTTAATGCAAATTTTTTACTCTTGATTCATTAGCTAATATTTGTACCGTACTAATATAAGATATCAATAATTGGAGAAACTGAGTGCAAGTGCATGCGAATGCTCTGTACTATCTTCTCAATTTCCCTATAAATCTTTGTTTTTTCCTAATAAATAAGATTTATTTTGAAAATTGACTTAAATGAATCAGGCTCCAAGTGTGAAGACATTTTAAGAATTGTTGAATTATCTTTTGCCTAATCTTATAGAGTTCCTTCAGTGGGAACAAAGTAATACTTTTATATAAGAAGGAAATAACAACACTTATGAAGACGTATAATGCCTCCTCAACCTGAAAAGAAAGGATTATAAATGCAAAAATCAGATAAAATACTTCTAATAGGCACCAATTGCAACTGCATTTAAAATTAGCAATGCATAACATTTATTTCCTTGACATTTGTCTGCCAAAGAGTTCACAGTGTTTCAGTGTCAGTTGAAACAGGGGAAGAATCTCAGGGAAGAATCCTTCACATAATAATAGGACCATTGGTACTAACGTCTCTCAATTATTTCCAAATCCATATGGATGCATTTCCTGATGAGTGACTGAGCTGTGAAGAAAGAGATGAGAAACCCTCATCCCTCTGAATTACTTGTGTCAGAATATTTTAGCCATAGTACTATGGATAGTAAATTATCCTTATTAACAGGAAATACGTCTCAGATTGGAATCTGAGCAATCAATGGGCAGAGTAAAAACACTTTGACTCGCTCCTCATCTTTTAAAGATAAAGGAGAGCTTTTCTATGTACAAAGTTAGTTGTCAAGATAGCCTTAGGGAATAAGAGTCTGCAGCATGGAATCCCGGTGCACAGCTGGGACGCCCACGAGCCAGTTCTTCCTGATCCTAAATCCCTGGTCCTGTCCCCCAACACACACTGCCAAGCTAAGGTCATTTGCAATTGCTCTCTTAAGAGCTCCGGGGAAGCGGGAAAGAGCTAGATAGGATGGGACAAAATGCAAAGAGGCCGTTGAAATGAAGGCCTTTCTACTTTAAGTTCAGTGTTCGAACAAGTCCAGCCATCCCAGGCCCCTGTGAAGAAGAGCTGAAATTTACATTATTTCAGTTACAGGAAAAAAACAAAAGTTTACAGCTCAATGTCCTAGAAAGCCCCACAATAGAATCAAACTGAGCCCATGCCATGGGCTGGAAGCACCTATTAGAATGAGAGCAGAGCTCAATACCCTTGAAGGCCCCAAATCAAAATGTAAACAGAAATTGAGGAATTGAGGAAGCCCTTCTGGAGGACCCCGGGACAAGCCCTTAAAACTAAGCTAAAACACACCTCGGGGTCCAAGTCCCTGCCGCGTTGTGTTGGGTGTACTTGGACACAAGCTCGAGTTTGGAAATCAACCCTTGTGTGTTTGCATTGGTGTCAGTTCCTTAGTGGTTTCTCGGATTCACAATCTTGGGCACAACACCGTCATGTCCTCTCCCACCTTGCTGAACCCCTATCCCCTCCCACCCAGGGTGACACTCAGTCACCTCCCCACCTACAACAGCTGGGCACAGTCCGTCACACAGGTCCCATGGGCATGGTGGGCACTCCTGCCTTCCCTGCTCTCCCAGAGGAAGGAAGGAGGTTTTGGCAGTAGACACTCCCATGGTTGCCCCAGGGCTCCCTTCCCAGCACGGCACCTCGTGACAGGTCGGGTCTGTGTCCCTCACGCCTGCTTCTCCTCCCCGGTTTTCCCACAGGAAATGAAGGAGGACGCCCTGGTCTCCTCCAGGGACATCACGCAGATAGACCTGGACATCATCAAGAAGTTCAGCAGCCACATCATGTTTTAGGACTGCTAGGGGGTCAGATGAGGCTGCTGGGCCAGGGGGCTTTGGGGCCCTGGAGGCTTCTGGGTAAGGAAAACGGGGCCTCTGAGGCCAGGGAGAGCAATAGCAACCAACAACACACCGCTCCATGGTAGGGTGATGGGGATGACCACACCTCCGGGGCCTCAGGCATAAGGAGGCCACAAGGATGGGGACTCCAGGGTTTGCCATGGGACCTGAACACCAAAGGGGAGAGGGACGGCCCCCTGAGAAGCAGGGGATGGGGTGGGGGACGTGAGGGGCATGAACAGGACCTGGGGGCCAGGCTGCATGTCCGCGGCTGGAGCAAGACACACATCGATCCCAAGAGGGTCAGACGGTTCAGAGTGACACCCACTCTCGGTGCTTTATATATTTTTATATTCTGTGCATTTAATTTGAGACAATTTGCAATTTTAACCATACATATTATGATGACCCCTAGATAATGTCCCCAGTCCAGCCAGGGCCCTGCACTCACCACATGGGGCCCCAGGGGCAGGTGTCACAACAAACCCCAGAATGGGGTCGCCTTTATCTGTAGATGTCTCTGTGTGCATCTTAGAGAACGGGGATGCCCTGTGTCCACCGGCCCCCCACGCCATCCCCCCATTCCCCAGACCCACACCATCCCCCTACATCATCATCCCCATGGCATCGCCACTACCCCATCCCCCTCACACACACACAGCCTCACATAATCCCCCCACAGTATACCCCAACACCATCCCCCCTATACCATCCCCCACATTCCACCACCATCATACCCATGCCCCCACACCATCGACCCCAAGCAAGGACCCGGTGCAGCTGCCCCCTGTGGGACATGATTAGCCTCCCCGGGGTTCTCTGGATACCCTGCTCCCATCAGAAGCCCGGGTATCCCATAGAGTACCCAGGGGTTGCAGGGAGGAGGGACGGCAGGGAGCCCCCAACAGTGTGAGCAGGTGAGTGAATCAGAGGACCCACTGTACCCTGCCTCCACCCACTGTCACTCCTGGAGCGTGGGACACCCTGCACAGGACACCAGTCCCTAACCCAGAGGTACCTGGGCTGATTGGGCCCAGGCTCTGTGGGTGCTGGGTTGATTTGAGCCCCCACCAGTCCCAACACAAAGACTAATGGAATCAGGCCCACATGGCCCTGGCCAGCCCTGGATTCTGGTCCCGGGCTGAGCAAGCCCTCTCACAGCTGGATGTGGCCTGCTGGGCCCTGGGCGTGCCCCACAGATCCAGGTCGCTGATCTAGGGCAGCCCTGGGGATCCTGGGACACCCCAGTGTGGGGAGAGGAGAGGCAAGCTGGTGGGCCCCACCCGCACCCATATCAGGAGACAGGCTCCTCCAGGTGCTGGGACCCCCAGAGGGCCCAAGGCCAGGGTCCAGCTGCCCTGCGGGAACCCAGTGCAGGAGCCCATGAGCTGCAGGTCCAGTTCAGCTTTGCTGTCCTCAGAACCGTCTCTCAGGCTGAAACCTCAGGACACACGCCCCCACCCGGAGTCCACACATGCTCCCAGGTGGGGGAGTCCAGCACTCGACCCCCAACCCATGTGATTCTTGTCCTCTCGTAAAGGACAGAAAGGTCTCCTTCCCCAGGTGAAGGCACGCACCCACAGCTCTGAGCCCGTTTGCTGTAGAAAGTCAATAAAATGTTGTGGTGTGAAAATGCACAGCCAGCCCGTTTCTGTGTCTCCCAGAACTCTGTGCACAGGGCATGTAGAGACCCCCAGAGAGGAGGAGGGGGCACCACCTAGGCCCCAACTAGCCTGTGCAGGGGCGCCACCAGGCACACAAAGCTGACGTCCCCCCGTGCCTTCCAGGAGCGGCCAGACCCACTGCTGGACATGGGAATGTGGCCGAGCCAGAACTTCAAGCTCAGCTGACCCTCCAGCTGAAAGTCACTACATGAGCGAGCCCCAGCGCTGCCAGGAGAGCCCAGCTAACTGCCCAGCGCCAGCACCAGAAATGATGTTGTGCCAACCATTTCGGGGTTTTTTTTGTGACCCAGCCAGAGGATCCGATTGCTGCACTTGATAGCTGTATGGGATAGACACACACACACCTCAAAAGCAACAACAACAAAAAAGCAACAAAATACGGAATCCCCCAGTACTGTCAAACAGCAGCCAGATGGTTACTTACACAATGCTGTGGTCCCCAATAGGATACAGGGAAAACGCTATAAGCCATGACTTCAGAGGTGCTAGAGATGTGCCTGCTGTGTTCCAACAAGGAGGCAGAGGGGCAGGAAGCATCCTCCGGAGGGGGGGCCCCTCCTAGGAAAGGACACCAGGTCCCTGTAAAGGCTACGGAGGGTGAAATATGTCCTCCTCTCTTTCTGCTTCTGGTTTTCCTCCTAAATGCCAGTTTCCTCAATCATATTAGCAAGAATTTATTTTATGTTTTTAAATTTCCTTTTATTGCAGTCCAATTTGTATGAATTCTTTCTTCAGCAAGGGTGTCATTCAGGAGAGATAAAGATTTTCCCAGACAGGCAATATATAAAGGAGTTCATGACCGCTAAACCAGTCCAGTAAGGAATTTTAAGAGGGACTCTTCTAGTGGGGGGAAAAAAAGAGACCAAATGCAACAAAGACTAGAAAGGACGAGAGAACGTCACCAGAAACACCAACTCTTCCGGTAACACAGAGGCACAAAGTTCATATCTTTAAATAGTCACTCTGAATGATGATAGACTAAATGCTCCAATCAAAAGATATAGAGTAACAGAGTAGCTAAAAATATGGATCCGGGATGCCTGGGTGGCTCAGGGGTTGAGCCTCTGCCTTTAACTCAGGGTGTGACCCTGGAGTCTGGGATCGAGTCCCATACTGGGCTGCTGGTGGGGAGACTGCTTCTCTCTCTGCATAATTTCCTGCCTCTCTCTCTCTCTGTCTCTCTGATAAATAAAATTATTATTAAAAAAACAACATCCATCTGTACGCTGCCAACAAGATGCTCACCTTAGACCTATAGACACCAACAGATTGAAAGTCAGGGGATGGAAAATCATCTATCACGCTAATGGATATCAAAAGAAAGCTGGAGGACTCATACTTATATCAGACAAACGAGATTTGAGACCAAACCCAGGGGGACACCTGGTGGCTCAGTGTTTGAGCATCTGCCTTCAGATAAGGGGGTGATCCTGGGATCCCAGCATCGAGTCCCACATCTGCCTCCCCTTAGGGAGCCTGCCTCTCACTCTGTTATGTTTCTTCCTCTGCTCCTCTGTGTATCTCTTATCAATAAATAAATAAAATATTTAAATTTCAAACAAGAAAGAACAAACACTGTAAGAAGAGATGAAGAAGGGCATTATTTCATAATTAAAAAGACTCTCTATCAAGATCAAACAACTAAATATTTATGCTGCCTACATGGCAGTACCTAAATATAGAAACCAATTAACAACAAACGTACAGGAACTCACTGATAATAATACAATGACAGGGAATTTTAACAGCCACTTATGGCAATGGACTGATCATCTATGCAGAAAATCAACCGGGGAACAATAGCCTTGACACACTGGACCACAGGGACTCAACAGATATAGTATTAACATTTCATCCTATAGCAGAATACACACTCCTTTCAAGTGCACATGGGACATTCTCCAGATCAGATCATATCATGGCCGAAAAATCAACCCTCAACAGGTGCAACAGGTACAAGAAGGTTGATATCACACCCTGTACATTGTTGGAACACGACGCTATGAAACTTGAAGTCGACAGTAAGAAATAAAATTGGACAGACCAAAAATACGTGGAGATTATGAACATCCTACTAGAGAATGAATGGAGCAATCAGGAAATTAAAGAGGAAATTTAAAACAAATGAAAATGAAAACATGTTTCTCCAAACCTCTGGGATGTACCAAAGGCATTCCTAAGAGGGAAATACATAGCAATACAGGCCTAGTTCAAGAAACAAGACATCTCCAATACACAACCTAACCCTACACCTAAAGGAGCTGGAAAAGGAATAGCAAACAAATCCTAAAGCCTACAGAAAGGAAAAAATAAAGATGAGAGCAGAAATAAACAATGCAGAAACAACAAAACAGTAGAATGGAATAACGAAACTAAGAGCTGGTTCTTCAAAATAAATAATAAAATGGATCAAGCCCTAGCCAGCCTTATCAGTGAGAAAAGAGAAAAAACCTAAATAAATAAAATCACAAATGAGAGAAGAGAGATCAAATAAACACCAGAAAATTTAGACAATTATAAGTGAATACTAAGAAATTATACGCTAACAAACTGGGAGACCTGGAAGAAATGGACAAATCTCCAGAAATGTACAAACGAGCAAAACTGAAATAGGAAGAAATAGAAAATGTGAACAGACCCATAACTAGCAAAGGAATTGAATCAGCAAGGCACCTGGGTGCCTCAGTGGTTGAGCATCTGCTTTGGCTCAGGTCATGATCCCGCAGACCTGGGGGATCAAGTCCCACATCAGGCTCCCCGAATGGAGCCTCATTTTCCCTCTGCCTATACCTCTGCCTCTCTGTGTCTCTCATGAATACATAAATAAAATCTTTAAAAAAGAAAAAGATAAGAAGATGAGAAAGGACCCAAATAAAATCACAAATGAGAAAAGAGAAATAACAACCAACACTAGAGAAATACAAACGATTATAAGAGAACATTATGAAAAATTATATGCCAGCAACCAAGAACCTGGAAGAAATAGATAAATTCCTGGAAATATATAACATTGCAAAAATGAAAAAGGAAGAAATAAGAAACTTGAACAGACAGATAACCAGCACAGAAACTGAATCAGCAATCAAGAATCTCCCAACAAGAGACGCTTAGATCAATAGAACAGAATGGAAATCTGAAACAAGATACAAACCTGTAACTCTATGATCCATTAATCGACAAGGCAGGAAGGAATATCCAATGGCACAAAGACAGTCTCTTCAACAAACCCTAACCCTGACCCCAGGATAAGAACAAATGGTGTTGGGAAAACCAGGCAGTCACATGCAGAAGAATGAAACTGGACCACTTTCTTACACCATATATATAAAAAATAAATTCAAAATGGATGAAAGACCTAAATGTGAGACCTGAAACCATACAAAGAAGAAAAGATAGGCAGCAATGACTTTGACATTGACCATTGGATGTTCTTTCAGATATGCCTCTGAGGTGAGGGAAACAAAAGCAAAAATACTATTGGGGCTTCATCAAATTGAAAAGCTTCCACAAAGTGAAGGAAACAACCAAAGGTAAATGGCAACATACAGGAGGAGGGGCAAGATGGCAGAAGTGTAGTGTCCCCAAATCACCTGTCCCCACGAAATTACCTAGATAACCTTCAAGTCATCCAGAAAATCTACGAATTTGGCCTGAGATTTAAACAGAGACCAGATTGAATGCTACAGTGAGAAAAGTTCATGATTCTATCAAGGTAGGAAGACGGGAAAAAGAAATAAAGAAACAAAAGGCATCCAAGTGTGGGGGCCCTGCGAGGAGCCCGGCTAAGGCCGGGGCGAGTTCCCACAGGACAGAAGAGCTCTGTGCTGAGAGAAGGAGGAGCTGCACTAATCTTCCAGGGCGGAATGGCGCCTTCAAGGAGTCAGAGCAGGACCCCAGGAGGGCAGGGATGCCCTATGGCTCCCTGGGACTCTAAGAGACACGTGCACTCCCAGGAGAGTGCACCGAGCTCCCTGAGGGCTGCAGGACACATGCATTGACCTGGGAGCAGCTCTGTGGGCCTCGGGTGGCGGCTCTGCGAGGAGGGTTTTCATGGCCCCAGGAGCAGCTTGGCAGCGGCTCCTCCTGCAGAGGAAGAGGCTCCGTGCGGAGGGTGCTGTGGGGCTCCAGGAGCAACTCGGAGGGGCTTGGGCGGTGGCTCTGCAGTGAGGCGGCTTTGCTGCCGGGAGCAAGAATCCAACAGCCCAGGCCCCGGAGTACAGGGCTTCGGGATACAGCCCAGGATTTGGCCTCCCCCAGGACAGGCAGAGGCCCAGAGGGCCCAGGACAGCATGGACGCTCCTGCCCAGAGGTGAGGAGATCAGCAGCCCCACCCCAGAGCCTCCAGGCCCTTCAGATGGACTACTCTTGAGTTACTGCGGGGGCTGAATACAGGTTTCCGGAGCTGGCCGCTGACACAGGGGTTGTTCCTCCTCGGGCCTCACAGGGTAAACTACCCCCACTGAGCCCGGCACCAGGCAGGGGACAGAGCAGCTCCCCAAGGCTAACACCTGACAATCAGCACAACAGGCCCCTCTCCCAGAAGACCAGCTAGACGGACAAGTTCCAGGGGAAGTCAAGGGACTAAAGTATACAGAATCAGAAGATACTCCCCCATATTTTTTTTTCATTTCTGATTGCTTCCCCCAACCTTTTTCCCCTTTCTTTCTTTTTCTTTCTCTTTTATTCTCTTTTTTCCTTCTTTCTTCCTTTATTCTTTTTTCTTTTTCTCTTTTCTTTCCTTCTTTCTCTCCTCTCTTTTTCTCCTTTTCCCAATATAATTTGTTTTTGGCCACACTGCACTCAGCAAAATGACTAGATGGAAAAGCTCTCCTCAAAAGAAAGAATCAGAAACAGTCCTCTCTCACACAGAGTTACAAAATCTGGATTACAATTCAATGTCAGAAAGCCAATTCAGAAGCACTATTATACAGCTACTGGTGGCTCTAGAAAAAAGCATAAAGACTCAAGAGACTTCATGACTGCAGAATTTAGATCCAATCAGGCAGAAAGTAAAAATCAATTGAATGAGATGCAATCCAAACTAGAAGTCCTAACGATGAGGGTTAACGAGGTGGAAGAATCAGTGAGTGACATAGAAGAAAAGTTGATGGCAAAGAGGGAAACTGAGGAATAAAGAGACAGACAATTAAAAGACCAGGAAGACAGATTAAGGGAAATAAACAACAACCTGAGGAAGAAAAACCTATGTGTAATTGGGGTTCCCGAGGGTGCCAAAATGGACAGAGGGCCAGAGTAGTTATTTGAACAAATCATAGCTGAACACTTTCCTAATCTGGGAAGGGAAACAGGCATTCAGATCCAGGAAATAGAGAGATCCCCCCTAAAATCAATAAAAACCATCCAACACCTTGACATTTAATAGTGAGGTTTGCAAATTCCAAGGATAAAGAGAAGATCCTTAAAGCAGCAAGAGACAAGAAATGCCTGACCTTTGTGGGGAGGAGCATTACGGTAAGAGCAGATATCTCCACAGTGACCTGGCAGCCCAGAAAGGGCTGGCAGGATATATTCAGGGTCCTCAATGAGAAGAACATGCAAAAATACTTTATCCAACAAGGATCTCATTCAAAACGGAAGGAGAGATAAAGAGCTTCCAAGACAGGAAGGAAATGAAAGAATATGTGATCTCCAAACCAGCTCTGCAAGAAATTTCAAGGGGGATTCTTAAAATTCCCCTTTCAGAAGAAGTTCAGTGGAACAATCGACAAAAACAAGGACTGAATACATATCATGATGACACTAAACTCATATCTGTCAATAGTAACTCTGAACGTGAACAGGTTTAATGACCCCATCAAAAGGCGCAGGGTTTCAGACTGGATAAAAAAGCAGGACCCATCTATTTGCTGTCTACAAGAGACTCATTTTAGACAGAAGGACACCTACAATCTGAAAATAAAATATTGGAGAACCATTTACCATTCAAATGGTCCTCAAAAGAAAGCAGGGGTAGCCATCCTTATATCAGATAAACTAAAATTTACCCCGAAGACTGTAGTGAGAGATGAAGAGGGACACTAAATCACACTTAAGGGATCTATCCAACAAGAGGACTTAACAATCCTCAATATATGCCCCAAATGTAGGAGCTGCCAAATATTTAAACCAATTAATAACCTAAGTGAAGATAATTTAGATAATAATACACTTACACTTGGTGAAATCAATCCAGCTCTTTCTACCCTTGATAGGTCTTCTAAGCACAACATCTCCAAAGAAACGAGAGCTTTAAATGATACACTGGACCAGTTGGATTTCACAGATATCTACAGAACTTTACATCCAAACTCAACTGAATACACATTCTTCTCAAGTGCACATGGAACTTTCTCCAGAATAGACCACATACTGGGTCACAAATAGGGTCTGAACTGATATCAAAGACTGGGATAACCCCATGCATATACTGAGACCATAATGCATTGAAATTAGAACTAAATAACAACAAGAAGTTTGGAAGGACCTCAAACATGTGGACGTGAAGGATCATCGTGCTACAAGACGAAAGGGTCAACCAGGAAATTAAGGAAGAATTAAAAAGATTCATGGAAACTACTGAGAATAAACATACAACCGTTCAAAATCCTTGAGATGCAGCAAAAGCAGTCCTAAGGGGGAAATACATCACAATACAAGCATCCATTCAAAAACCGGAAACTACTCAAATACAAAAGTTAAACTTACACATAAAGAGGCTAGAGAAAAAACAGCAGATAGATCCTACACCCAACAGAAGAATAGAGTTAATTAAAATTCGAGCAGAATTCAAGGAAATCGAGACCAGAAGAATGGTGGAACAGATCAATGGATCGAGGAGTTGGTTCTTTGAACGAATTAATAAGATAGGTAAACCATTAGCCAAACTTATTAAAAAGAAGAGAGAATATTTAAATTAATAAAATCATGAATGAGAAAGGAGAGGTCACTACCAACACCAAGGAAATACAAACAATTATAAAAACATATTATGAAAAGACATACACCAATAAATTAGGAAATCTAGAAGAAATGGATGCATTCCTGGAAAGCCAGAAACTACCAAAACTGGAACAGGAAGAAATAGAAAACCTGAACAGGCCAATAACCTGGGAGGATTTTGAAGCAGTCATCCAAAACCTCCCCAGACACAAAACTCCAAGGCCTGATTGCTTCCCAGGGGAATTCTATCAAACGTTTTTTGTTTTTTTTTTTTTGTTTTTTTTTTAAATAAATTTTTATTTATTTATGATAGTCACAGAGAGAGAGAGAGAGAGGCAGAGACACAGGCAGAGGGAGAAGCAGGCTCCATGCCGGGAGCCCAACGTGGGATTCGATCCCGGGTCTCCAGGATCACGCCCTGGGTCAAAGGCAGGCGCCAAACCGCTGCGCCACCCAGGGATCCCTTCTATCAAACGTTTAATGAAGAAACCATACCTATCCTACTAAAGCTGTTTGGAAAGATAGAAAGAGATGGAGAATTCCTAATTAGTTCTATGAAGCCAGCATCACCTTAATTCCAAAACCAGACAATGACCCCACTAAAAAGGAGAATTATAGACCAATATCCCTGATGAACATGGATGCAAAAATTCTCAACAAGATACTAGCCAATAGGATCCAACAGTACACTAAGAAAATTATTCACCATGAACAAGTAGGACTTATCCCAGGGACACAAGGCTGGTTCAACACTCGTCAAACAAACAATGTGATTCATCATATCAGCAAGAGAAAAACCAAGAAACATATGATCCTCTCATTAGATGCAGAGAAAGCATTTGACAAAATAGAGCATCCATTCCTGATCAAAACACTTCAGAGGGTAGGGATAGAGGGAACATGCCTCGACGTCTTAAAAGCCATCTACAAAAGCCAACAGCAAGTATCATTCTCAATGGGGAAGCACTGGGAGCCTTTCCCCTAAGATCAGGAACAAGACATGGATATCCACTCTCACCACTGCTATTCAACATAGTAATGGAAATCCTAGCCTCAGCAATCAGACAACAAAAAGACATTAAAGGCATTCAAATTGGCAAAGAAGAAGTCAAACTCTCCCTCTTTGCCGATGACATGATACTCTACCTAGAAAACCAAAAGCCTCCACCCCACGATTGCTAGAACTCATACAGCAAATGGTAGCGTTGCCAGATACAAAATCAATGCCCAGAAATCAATGGCATTTCTATACACTAACAATGAGACTGAAGAAAGAGAAATTAAGGAGTCAATCCCATTTACAGTTGCACCCAAAAGCATAAGATACCTAGGAATAAACCTAACCAAAGTGGTGAAGCATCTATACCCTAAACATTATAGAACACTTCTGAAAGATATTGAGGAAGACAAAAAGAGATGGAAAAATATTACATGCTCATGGATTGGCAGAATGAATATTATGAAAATGTCAATGTTACCAAGGACAATGTACATGTTTAATGTAATCCCTATACAAATACCATGGACTTTCTTTAAAGAGTTAGAAAAAATTATTTTTTAAGATTTGTGTGGAATCAGGAAAGATCCCGAATAGCCAGGGGAATTTTAAAAAAGACAACCATATCTAGAGGCATCACAATGCCAGATTTCAGGTTGTACTACAAAGCTGTGGTCATCAAGATAGTGTGGAACTGGCACAAAAACAGACACATAGATCAATGGACCAGAATAGAGACCCTGAACTTTATGGTCAACTAATATTCGATAAAGGGGGAAAGACTATCCATTGGAAGAAAGACAGTATCTTCAATAGATGGTGGTGGGAAAATTGGACAACCAAATGCAGAAGAATGAAACTAGACCACTTTCTTTCACCATACACAAAGATAAACTCAAAATGGATGAAAGATCTAAATGTGAGACAAGAATCCATCAAAATCCTAGAGGAGAACACAGGCAACACCCTTTTTGAATGCGGCCACAGTAAGTTCTTGCAAGATTCATCCACGAAGGCAAAAGAAACAAAAGCAAAAATGAACTATTATGACTTCATCAAGATAAGAAGCTTTTGCACAGCAAAGAATACAGTCAACAAAACTGAAAGTCAAACTACAGAATGGGAGAAGATATTTGCAAATGTCATATCAGATAAATGGCTAGTTTCCAAGATCTATAAAGAACTTCTTAAACTCAACAGCAAAGAAACAAACAATCCAATCATGAAATGGGCAAAAGACATGAACAGAAATCTCACAGACGAAGACATAGACATGGCCAACATGCACATGAGAAAATGCTCAGCATCACTTGCCTCAGGGAAATACAAATCAAAACCACAATGAGATACCACCTCACACCGGTGAGCATGGGGAAAATTACCAAGGCAGGAAACAACAAATTTTGGAGAGGATGCGGAGAAAAGGGAACCCTCATACACTGTTGGTGGGAATGTGAACTGGTGCAGCCACTCTGGATAACTGTGTGGAGGTTCCTCAAAGAGTTAAAAATAGACCTGCCCTACGACCCAGCAATTGCACTCTTGGGGATTTACCCCAAATATTCACATGCACTGAAACGCCGGGACACCTGCACCCTGATGCTTTTAGCAGGAATGTCCACAAAGGCGAAACTGTGGACGGAGCCATGGTGTCCACTGAAAGATGAATGGATAAAGAACATGTGGTTTATGTATACAATGGAATATTACTCAGCCATTAAAAACGACAAATACCCACCATTTGCTTCCACGTGGATGGAACTGGAGGGTATTATGCTGAGTGAAGTAAGGCAATTGGAGAAGGACAAACGTATGTTTTCATTCAATTGGTTAATATAAATAATAGTGAGAGGGAATATAAGGGAATGGAGAAGAAATGTGTGGGAAATATCAGAAAGGGAGAGAGAACATAAAGACTCCTAACTCTGAGAAAGGAACTAGGGAGCTGGAAGAGGAGGAGGGCAGGGGGTACAGGTGAATGGGTGAGGGGCATTGAGGGGGGCACTTGCCGGGATGAGCACTGGGTGTTATTCTGTATGTATGTTATTCTGTTTGTTGGTAAATTGAACACCAATAAAAAATAAATTTATTTAAAAAAAAAATTCAAACAACTAAATATTTATGCTGCCAACATGGCAGTACCTAAATATAGAAACCAATTAGCAACAAACGTACAGGAACTCACTGATAATAATACAATTACAGGGGATTTTAACACCCACTTATGGCAATGGGCCGATCGTCTATGCAGAAAATCAACAGGGGAACAATAGCCTTGACACAATGGACCACAGGGACTCAACAGATAATGTCTGAACATTTCAACCTAAAGCAGAATACACATTCCTTCCAAGTGCACATGGAACATTCTCCAGAACAGATCATATCATGGCCACAAATCAGCCCTCAACAGGTACAACAGGTACATGGTTGATATCAACAAGGTTGATATCACACCCTGTACATTTTTGGACCATGACGCTATGAACCTCGAAGTCGAAAGTAAGAAAAAATATTGGACATACCAAAAATACGTGGAGATTATGAACATCCAAATAGAGAATGAATGGAGCAACCAGGAAATTAAAGAGGAAATTTGAAACAAATGAAAATGAAAACATGTTTCTCCAAACCTCTGGGTTGTAGCAAAGGCAGTCCTAAAGGGAAGTACATAGCAATACAGGCCTACCTCAAGAAACAAGAAGTCTCCAATACACAACCTAACCATACACCTAAAGGAGCTGGAAAAGGAAATGCAAACAAAGCCTAAAGCCAACAGAAAAAGAGAAAAAATAAAGATGAGAGCAGATAATTCTGGGAAACGAACTAGGGGTGGTGGAAGGGGAGAAGGGCGGGGGGGTGGGAGTGAATGGGTGACGGGCACTGGGGGTTATTCTGTATGTTAGTAAATTGAACACCAATAAAAAATAAATTAAAATAAAAGATGAGAGCAGAAATAAACAATGCAGAATAAACAAAACAGTAGAATGGAATAACGAAACTAAGAGCAGGTTCTTTAAAATAATTAATAAAATGGATCAAGCCCTAGCCAGCCTTATCAACGAGAAAAGAGAAAAGACCTAAATAAATAAAATCACAAATGAGAGAAGAGAGATCAAATCAACACCAGAAAAATAAGACAATTATAAGGGAATACTATGCAAGATTATACGCTAACAAACTGGGAGACCTGGAAGAAATGGACAAATCCCTAGAAATGTGCAAATGAGCAAAACTGAAAGAGGAAGAAATAGAAAATATGAAGAGACCCATAAGTAGCAAGGAAATTGAATCAGGAAGGCACCTGGGTGCCTCAGTGGTTGAGCATCTGTTTTGGCTCAGGTCATGATCCCGGGGTCTGGGGGATCACGTCCCACATCTGGCTCCCCGCATGGAGCCTCATTTTCCCTCTGCCTAAAACTCTGCCTCTCTGTGTCTCTCATGAATACATAAATAAAGGTTCAGCCACTGTGGAAAACAGTCTGGAGGGTCCTCGAGAAGTTAAAAATAGGGGATCCCTGGGTGGCGCGGCGATTTGGCACCTGCCTTTGGCCGAGGGCGTGATCCGGGAGACCCAGGATCGAATCCCACGTCGGGATCCCGGTGCATGGAGCCTGCTTCTCCCTCTGCCTGTGTCTCTGCCTCTCTCTCTGTGACTATCATAAAAAAAAATTTAAAAAAAGAAGTTAAAAATAGAGCTACCCTACGATTCCAAAATTGCAAACCCAGGTATTTACCCCGAGAATACAAAAGTAGTTTAGTAGATTTGAAGAGGAACACACAGCCCAGTGTTGGTAGCAGCGTTATCAATAACAGCGAAACTGTGTATAGAGCCCAGATGTCCATCGACAGAAGAATGGGCAGAGACGATGTGGTAAATATACACACTGCAACATCACTCGGTCATCAGAAGGGATGAAATGAAGCCATTTACAATGACGTGGGAGAAGTGGAAGGGACTTATGCTAAATGAACTCAGAGAAAGACAGATACCAACTACCATACAATTGCATTCACATGTGAATTTTAAGAAATCAAACAAACTGGTAAAGGGGCAGAGGGGGGGATGAGAGAAGCAAACAAAACAACACACTCTTAACCACAAAGAATAAACTAATAAATACCAGGGGAAGGTGGGGGGATGGGGAATCAGGGGATGGGTATTGTGGAGGTCACTTCTGACCAGTACCAGGCGTTGTATTCAAGGGTTGAATCACGATGTGGTAAAACTGAAACTATATCATACTATGTTTATAAACAGGACTTCAAGTAAAACTTTAAAATAATAATTGGTAGTATAGAGGAAACATGGGCACACAAGAGATAAAATCAGAAAGGAAACTGAAAATCCAAATAAAGAGTCTTTAGAGCCACAAATCCCCTCCCCTTAGCTGAGCTCAGGAGAAGCCTGCCATGCCTATTCTCACCCCAGAGAAGCCTGGATTTTGATTCTCAGGGAAGGCCGCTGACTTGGTGGAGTCAGGCTATCTTTGAAACCAAAACCTAAATAGAGTGCATAACAATTTTTATTTTTATTTTTTTTTAATTTTTTATTTATTTATGATAGAGAGAGAGAAAGAGAGAGAGGCAGAGACACAGGCAGAGGGAGAAGCAGGCTCCATGCACCGGGAGCCTGATGTGGGATTCGATCCCGGGTCTCCAGGATCGCGCCCTGGGCCAAAGGCAGGCGCCAAACCGCTGCACCACCCAGGGATCCCTAGAGTGCATAAAAATAAACTGCCCAAGATGCTAGGAGTCCCAGTGCAGGCACATGCCAAGACACAAACTCTAACCATACACAGACATAACCCTAAGCCTACACTTAAGCCTAATGTTAACCTAACCCTCAACAAGAACTATCACTAATCAAAAACCAAACACAAACCCCAAGACCGAAATACATTCACTAAACCTTCCTGCCAACCCTCACCCTAACTCCTAAACCTCTTCTAAACCTTTAACCCTGACGCTTATCTTAAATCTAACCCTAACCCTAACCTCTAACCATAACCTTAACTTAATGTACTCAAATCCTATTCCTAAACTTAACCTGTACCCTAACCCTAACCCTCTAATACTAATCCTATCTCATATCCCAAACTGTACCCTAACCCGGACCCTAAAACTAATCCCTAACCCACTGTCTAACCCTCTCTTACCCTTTTCCAAAACCGTACCCTGACCCTGACCTGACCCTAACCGTAACCCCTAACCAAACTCTAACCCTAATCCTAGCCCTAACCCGTATCCTAAACCTAACCCTCACCCTAACCCTAAACCTAGCCCTAACTTTAACTCTAACCCCTAACGCTAACCTTTAACCCTAATTCACACCCTAACCCCTAACCCTAACTGCAAGCCTCGCCGAACCCTATCTCTAACCATAACCCAAACCCCAACTCCTAACCTCGTGCCCTAATCCCTAAAGTCTAAACCTTAACCCTAACTCTAACTCCTGTCCCTAACCCAAACCCCCATCCTAACTCCTAACCACTGACCCTTACCCTTATCCCTCACCCTAACCTCTAATCTGTAACCATAAGCATAATCACTATCCCAACATCTAACCTAAGCCTAACCACCAACTGACTCCTCTCCCCTGACCCTACCATTCATTCTACCCATTCACTTATCCTATGGTTCTGAGGAGTCCCTTCTGACATGGACGTGGCCCCCAATGGCGCCTCCAGAGTCCTGCAGGGGGTCCTAAGGAAGCCGGGCTGCTGTGAATGCGGACGTGGCCCCACGTGTTCCAGAGTCATAGTCAGCGGGTACTGAGTATGCCAGGTCTCCTGTCAACGTGGAGTATGCCTCCTCTGGAAGGAGGAGGAACATCCTTCTGGATGCCTCACATCCTCTGGAAGCCTCACAGCAGGTTCTCAGGAGGCCGGGGGCTCCTGTCAGCCTGGACATGGCCCCATGTCCCCTGAAAATTCACCCCGGGTCCTGAGGAGGCTGTAGGTTCCTGTCAGCCTAGACACAGCCCCATGTGTCCCGAAGACAAAGTGCAGGTCCTGAGGAGGACGGAGGTCCTCTCAGTCTTGACGTGGCCCCACATTTTCCTCAGCCTCACCATAAGACCTGAGGAGGCTGGGGGCTCTTGTCAGAATGGACGTGGTCCCAAATCATCCCAATCGTTCAGTGTGTCCTCAGGAGGCTGGAGACTTCTATCAGTGTGGATTCGGCATCCACATATTTCTTAGGCCTCACCACTGGCTATGACAAGGCTGGGGTCTTATATCCACATGGACGCATCCCCATATTTCCCGAAGTCTACACCGGGGGTCCTGAGGACATCAGCGTCCAGTTGTGTGGACGTGGCCCCACATCCTCCTGAAGTGTCACCGCAGGTTCTGAGGTGGCCGAGGCTCCTCTCACTGTGGATGCGGCCCCCAGCTTCCAGAAGACTCAACTTATGTCCTGAAGGGCCAATTAGCTCCTGCCAGAGTGGTAGCAGTGCCCCGTCTTTCAGAAGCCTCCCCACATGTTCTGAGGTGGCCCAGGGGCTCCTGTCAGCGTGGATGGGGGCCCACATCTTACTGAAGCCTCCCCGTGGGTCCTGAGGCAGCCCAGGTGCTCCTGTCAGGGTGGGTGCGGGCCCACAATTTCCTGAAGCCTCCCCGCAGGTCCTGAAGTGGTCCAAGGGCTCCTGTCAGGGTGGATGTGGGCCCACATCTTCCTGAAGCCTCACCGTGTGTCCTGAGGAGACTGGGGCTCCTGTCAGCATGAAGGCTGCCCAATATCCCCCTGAAGACTCCCTGCAGGTTCTGAGGAGGCTGTGGCTCATCAGCGTGGACATGTACCCATGTCTTCCTCAGGCCTCCCCAGTACAGGCTGGCTCCTGTTAGTGCAGGCAGACGAGACCTACTGCACATGCCTGCCCCTTGGCGGTGCCTGGGCTCAGGCACCCCTGCGGGATCCTCAGGCGCTACAGGAGGCACGTGCCCATCCCCAGGCCCACCTCTGCCTCCTTCCATGCTCCAGCTGTGGCCTGTTAGCTTCGGAAACGTCTGACTGAAAAGGAGCCCAACACACAGCTTCCCCAAAAATACTTAAGGAGAAGGAATTGGAGCCCAAAGGACGCGAAACGAAATGTGGACCAGACTTTTACCACGTCCTGCAAAACTCACTCAACCCTCTTCCACTGTGGGCAGGACCACGGGTTGGTGCAGACGCCATGGAAACAGTGTGGAGGCTCCTCCTGAAGTTACAAATAGACCCGACCCTCGACCAGCATGTGTAAAGCCTGGAGCTCACTCCGAAGATACAGATGCAGTGAGACATGGGACACCTGCACCCCAATGTCCACAGCAGCCGGGTCCACAGTAGCCACACTGTGGGAGGATCCTCGGTGCCCTGTGGCAGATGATGGATAAAGAGGATGGTAGATAGATGATGGTCATAGAGAGAGGAATGGTACTCAGCTATCAAAGAGCAGGAAATCTTGCCATTTGCAATGACGTGGATAGAAGGAGAGGGATCATCTTAAGTGAAATAGGTCAGTCGGAAAAGAGAATGACCGTGTGGTGTCATTCATAGGTGGAATTAAAGAAGCAAAGCAGATGAACATCTATGCAGGGAAGGAAAAACAAACAAGATGAAAACAGATGCAGGGAATACAGACTCTTATATTTAGGAAACAAACTGAGTGTCACAGCAGGGGAGGGGACGGGGGAGAGCATAACGGGACTGGCATGAAGGAGGGCATGTGATGTCACGTGCACTGCGGTTATCTCCAACTGGTGAATCTCTGAATTCTTCCTCTGAAAGAATAATACACTATACGTTAACTAATTGGGTTTAAATTAAGTTAAAAAAATCAGTTGTATCAGAGCACATTTCCTTCTGGACTCTCTGTTCTGCTCCTTCAGCTTATGGTGGGACCAACTCTCGTGGGTCTGGTTTGTTTAAGTAGGCGTCAGGTCTCGTCCATGGAACAGCCCAGGGCTAGAACTCATGACCCCGAGATCAGGACGGGAGGTGAGGTCAAGTGTCGGATGCTTAACCGAGGGAGCCAGGTGGGGTCCCGAGGACAACACTGCTTTATCCTGTGTATCTGTGACATCGTTTGAAATAGGAAAGTGCTGCGTCCCACTCTGTCCTGCTTTTCCAATACTGATTTGCTCTCCGGGGTCATTTGTGGGGGCAGATGGATGTTATGTTTTTTTTTTTTCCTATTTATAGGATGTGCCACCATGATTTGACAGGAATGACATTGAAATAGAGGGTGGCTTCAGGAACTGCGGACATTTTCACAAGATGAGGCTCCCAAACCACGAGCCCAAGATGGCCTCCCAGAGCCTGGTATGGCTCAGTGCAGAAGTCTTGTGATCCTTTGGTTCTGTCTGATTATTTATTCTTTATGATGCTCCTGAGAAGGGAGTCACGTCCGTCATTTCCTTCCTGAGTGCTCATTGTCAGGACACAGCAAGCCCCACAATAGAATAAAAACTGAGCCCAGGCCAAATGCAGGAAGCCCCTATTAGAACAGATCTCAATGCCTTTGAAGGCCCCATATAAAAATGTAAACAGAACTTGAGGAATTGCTCCAGCCCTTCGGGAGTTCCCCGAGACCAGCCCTTAAAACTAAGCTAAAAACCACCTTGGGTTCCTAGTCCCTGTTCCACTGTGTCGGGTATACATGGACACAAGCTCGAGTTTGTAAATAAACCCTCGTGTGTTTGCATCAGTGTCAGCTTCTCGGTGGTTTCTCGGATTCGCAATCTTGGGCACAACAGTCTGAGATAAAAAAACAAAACCAAAAGAAGCTTGGACACAGGTAGAGTGAATGCAGGGTTCTGAGAGAAGCAGCGGAGACACGGGGGCTTGGGAGCTCTCCTGCGGTGGTGCCAGCTGACTGGGGGGCAGGATGCTCAGCCCCAGAGCCAGAGGACACAGAGACCCCACCCGCATCCCGCCCATCAGCACAGCGCCGCCCGCTGGAGCCCAGAGGCGCTGACGCCCACCCTGCTTCTGACCCCCACAGGTGCAACTCCCAGGCAGATGTGCACCTGACAATCAGCGCCCCGGCTCATGCCCAAACCCCACACAGACCATTTGCTGCCACCAAGTTGTCAGACCAGAGAGGCTGCAGGGCTTCAGCTCTGCCTCGAAAGTAGAGTCTAGATTCCTTTGTAGTTTGTGCTCTTTTTGCATTTATTTTCTTTGATTCTATTTTATTAATTGCCTTATTTTAACTTTTATGTATGTACCTTATATATTACTTATTTTTACTTTCATGGTACTTTAATTGTGTTTCATATTTTGGGATTTAGAATCTTTTAATGATCAGGCCAAAATAACCTGGTGGGTTTTTTTTGGGGGGGGGGCAGTTGTTATTGTTTTTCTTGGTTTTTCTTTTTCTTCCTTCTTTCTTTTCTGGAAAAAATAATGAAATGGAGAAATTCTCCTCCATAAAATAACATGAGGTATTACTCACAGCCAGGAAGTTCATCAATACACATATATGATGTCAAATACAGTTTAAAACAATGATTATCAAGATAGCAGCTAGGCTGGAAAAAGAACACAGAAGAAAACTAGAGAATCCCTTACTGTAGAAATAAAAGAACTAAAATCTAGTCAGGCCAACATTGAAAATGCTATAACTCTGATGCAGTCCCAAGTGGAAGCCCTAAAAACAAGAAACGTTATGGACCATAGAGGCAGATTTTGGGAACTCAGCCACTTATTAAAACAATAATATTCATATCATAGGAGACTCAGAAGATGAAGAGAGAGAAAAGGTGGGCCTTGCTCAGCCATTAGAAACGACAAATACCCACCATTTGCTTCAAAGTGGATGGAACTGGAAGGTATTATCCTGAGTGACGTAAGTCAATTGGAGAAGGACAAACATTGTATGTTCTCATTCATTTGGGGAATATAGATAATAGTGAAAGGGAATATAGGGGAAAGGAGAAGAAATGTGTGGGAAATATCAGAAAGGGAGAGAGAACATAAAGACTCCTAACTCTGGGAAAAGAACTAGGAGTGATTGAAGGGGAAGAGGGCGGTGGATGGGGGTGAATGGGTGACGGGCACTGAGGGGGGCACTAGATGGGATGAGCACTGGGTGTTATTCTGTATGCTGGCAAATAGAACACCAATAAAAAGTAAATTTAATATTAAAAAAAAAGAAAGAAACAAAGTGTGGCACCTGGGTTGCTCAGTCAGTTAAGCTTCTGTCTTAGGCTCGGATCATGATCCAGGTCCCAAGGCAGGCTCCCTGTTCATCTGGGAACCTGCTTCTCCCTCTCCCTCTGTTCCGCTCACTCATGCTTTTTCTCTCCTCTCTCTCTAAAATAAATAAATAACATCTTTGAAGAAAAACAATGAAACAAACCTAGAGGGAAGATAAATCTCCCATGTAGAAGAATTTCAAACAATTTGTGCAGACATTCCACCGTCAAGTTCATGAGCATAGCTTCCCACTCTTATGTGTGCAATACACATAGTAACTTCCTGCTACAAAATATATTATGAAAAACTTAAAATAATAATGCTAATATAATAATAATAATCATAATCATAATCATAAAGAATCAGTTTACTACGGAGAAAGCTGACAATCCCTACTTCAGCAAGATGACCAGAACGATGCCAAGACTGATAAATCATGTAGATAGTATCTATTCTTTATATGCTATAATGAAAATGGGAGTATATCTCTGTATATAATCCACAGAAATATTCAAACCATGATATAAACAACAGACATGTCCCAACTGAGGGAAATTTTACAAAATACTCTACTTCTCAAAGTGTTCTAGTTCAACAAAACAAGGAAAGGCTGAAAGACTGTCACAATCCAGAGGAGCCTAAGAAAACATGAGGACAAACGGAATGTCATATGAGGGGTGGTAACTTAGCAAAAACTAAGGAAATCTGAATAAAGTATGGTCTTTGGTTAATGCGAATATTTTGATTCATTAGCTCATATTTGTACCGTACTAATATAAGATATCAATAATTGGAGAAATTGAGTGCAAGTGCATGTGAATGCTCTGTACTATCTTCTCAATTTCCCTATAAATCTTTGTTTTTTTCCTAATAAATAAGATTTATTTTGAAAATTGACTTAAATGAATCAGGCTCCAAGTGTAAAGACATTTTAAGAATCGTTGAATTAACTTTTGCCTTATTCTTAAAGAGTTCCTTGATGGGAACATAGTAAGAATTTTAGATCAG
This sequence comes from Canis lupus baileyi, assembly GCF_048164855.1. Classification (NCBI taxonomy): domain Eukaryota; kingdom Metazoa; phylum Chordata; class Mammalia; order Carnivora; family Canidae; genus Canis; species Canis lupus. The sequence continues at coordinate 32,918,674 of NC_132872.1, read as the reverse complement.
AAGGAAAGAAAAACACTTATGAACACGTATAATGCCTCCTCAACCTGAAAAGCAGGAACGGATAATAAATAGCAAAAATCAGATAAAAATACTTCTTTTATATTAGACACCATATTGCAAGTGCATTTATTTTTTTTAATTTTTTTTAAATTTTTATTTATTTATGATAGTTACAGAGAGAGAGAGAGAGGGAGGCAGAGACACAGGCAGAGGGAGAAGCAGGCTCCATGCACCGGGAGCCCGATGTGGGATTTGATCCCGGGTCTCCGGGATCACGCCCTGGGCCAAAGGCAGGCGCCAAACCGCTGCGCCACCCAGGGATCCCTGCAAGTGCATTTAAAGTTAGCAATGCATAACATTTATTTCCTGGACATTTGTCTTCCAAAGAGTTCACAGTGTTTCAGTGTCAGTTGAATTAGGGGAAGAATCTCAGGGAAGAATCCTTCAGATAATAATAGGACCATTGGTAATAATGTCTCTCAGTTCTTTCCAAATGATAAAGATGCACTTCCTAATGAGTGACTGAGCTGTGAAGAAAGAGAAGACAATCCCTCATCCCTCTGATTTACTTGTGTCAGAATATTTTAACCATAGTACTACGGATACTAAATTATCCTTATTAACAGGAAATACGTCTCAGATTGGAATCTGAGCAATCGGAAGTGCAGAGAAAAAACACTTTGACTCGCTCTTCATCTTATAAAGAGAAAGGACAGCTTTTGTATGTACAAAGTCAGTTGTCAAGATAGCCTCAGGGAGTAAGAGTCTGCAGCATCGAATCCCGCTGCATAGCTGGGACGCCCAGGAGCCAGGTCTTCCTGATCCCTAATCCCTGGGCCTGTCCCCCAACGCTGGCTGTCAGGCTGAGGTCATTTGCAATTGATCTCTTAGGAGCTCCAGGTAAGGGGGAAGGAGCTAGATAGGATGGGAATGGACGCAAGAGGCAACAAAATAAAGGCCTTTCCACTTTAAGTTCAGCGTTCGAACACGTCAAGCCATCCCAGGACCCTGTGAAGAAGAGCTGAAATTTACATTACTTCAGTTACAGGAAAAAAACGAAAGTTTACAGCTTATTGCCCTGGAAAGCCCCACAATAGGATAAGAACTGAGCCCACGCCAAGGGCTGGAAGCGCCTATTATAATGAGAACAGAGCTCAATGCCCATGAAGGCCCCATATCAAAATGTAAACAGAACTTGAGGATTTGCTCCAGCCCTTCTGGAGGTCCGTGAGACAAGGCCTTAAAATTAAGCTAAAACCCAACTCGGTGTCCAGGTCCCTGCTCCGCTGTATTGGGTTCAGGTGTACTTGGACGCAAGCTCGAGTTTGGAAATCAACCCTCATGTGTTTGCATTGGTATCAACTCCGTAGTGGTTTCTCAGATTCGCAATCTTGGGCACAACAACCCCATGTCCCCTCCCACCTGGGCTGAACCCCTATGCCATCCCACCCAGGCTGACCCTCAGTCACCTCCCTGCCCACAACAGCTGGGCACAGGCCCTCACACAGTTCCACGGTCACAGTGGGCATTCCCACCTTCCCCGGTCTCCCAGAGGAAGGAAGGAGGTTTCTGCAGGACACACTCCCATGGTTGCCCCAGGGCTCCCTGCCCAGCACAGCAGCCCGTGACAAGTTGGGGTCTGTATCCCTGACACCTGCTCCTCCTCCCCGGTTTTCCCACAGGAAATGAAGGAGGAGGCCCTGGTCTCGTCCTAGGACATCACGCATGTAGACCTGGACGTCAACAGGACATTCAGCAGTCACATCATGTTTTGGTACTTCTAAAGGGTAGGGTGAGGCTGAGGGGCCAGGTGGGATCGGGCTCCAGGGGAGGACCAGGGCTTCTGGGTCAGGAACACAGGGTTTCTGAGGCGGGGAGAAGAACAGCAGCCAGCAACACACAGTTGCATGGTAAGGTGCAGGGGATATCCCCCGTGCCCCCTCCCCCGGGGTCTCAGGGATGAGGAGGCCACTAGGATGGGGGCTCCAGGGGTTGCCATGTGAGCTGAAACCCAAAGGTGTGAGGGACAGCCCTCTGAAAAGCAGGGGGCAGGGTTGCGGGCCGTGGGGGGCAGTAAGGGGACCTGGGGGCTGGGTGCATGGCTGTGACTGGAGGAGGACACACATCGATCCGATGAGGGTCGGACAGGTCAGGGTGTCACCCCTTCTCAGTGCTTTATTTTTTCTAAATTCTATGCATTTAAATTGAGACAATTTGCAATTTGTAAACATACATAGTATGATGACCCGAGATATTGCCCCCGGTCCAGCCAGGGCCCTGCACTCACCACACGGAGCCCCAGGGGCAGGTGTCACAGCAAACCCCAGACTGGGGTCACCTTTATCTGTAGACATATTCCTTGTGCATCTTAGAGAAAGGGTTTGCCGTGTGTCTGCCAGCCCCCCACCCCATCCCCCCATTTCCCAGAAACACATCATCCCCCTACACCATCATCCCCCAAGGCATTGCCCCTACACCATCCCCCTCACACACACAAAGCCCCACACAATCCCCACCCACACTATACCCCAACACTATCCCCCCTACACCGGCCCCCACACTCCACCACCATCATACCCCTGCCCCCACACCATCCACCACCACACCATCGGCCCTGAGCAAGGACCTGGTGCAGCTGCCCCCTGTGGGACATGCTCAGCCTCCACGGGGTTCTCTGGATACCCTGCTCCCATCAGAAGCCTGGGTCTTCCATAGAGTTCCCAGGGATTGCAGGGAGGAGGGAAGACAGGGAGCCCCCGACAGGGTGTGTGCAGGTGAGTGGTGCAGAGGACCCACTGTGCCCTGCCTCCGCCCACTGTCCCTCCTGGAGCGCGGCACACCCTGCACAGGACACCAGGCCCTAATCTAAAGGGACCTGGGCTGACTGGGCACCAGGCTCTGGGGAGCTGGGTTGATTTGAGCCCCCACCAGGCCCAACACAAAGACTAATGGGATCCAGCCCCCCCATGGCCCTGGCCAGCCCTGGATTCTGACCCCGGGATGAGCAAGCCTTCTCACAGTTGGATGTGGCCTCCTGGGCACTGGGCGTGCCCCACAGATCCAGGTCGCTGACCTAGGGCAGACTGGGTGATCCCGGTACCCCCCAGGGTGGGGAGAGGAGGGGTACGCCGGTGGGCCCCACCCACACCCACACCAGGAGGCAGGCTCCTACATGTGTTGGGGCCCCAGGGGTCCCGAGGCCGGGGTCCAGCTGCCCTGCAGGGACCTAGTACAGGAGCCCATGAGCTGCAGTTCCAGCTCAGCTCTGCTGTCCTCAGAACCGTCTCTCAGGCTGAAACCTCAGGACACACGCCCCCAACCAGAGTCCACACATACTCCCAGGTGGGGGACTCCAGCACTCGCCCCCTCACCCTGTGTGATTCTTACCCTCCCCTAAAGACAAAAAGGTCTCCTTCCCCAGGGGAAGGCACGCACCCTCTGCTCTGAGCCCGTTTGTTGTACAAATTCAATAAAGTGTTGTGGTGTGAAAATGCACAACCAGCCCATTTCTGTGTCTCCCAGAACTCTGTGTATAGGGCGTGTAGAGACCCCCAGAGAGAAGGAGGTGGCACCACCAAGGTCCCAAGCAGCCCATGCAGGGGCCCTGCTGGGCACACACAGCTGACGTCCCCACGTGTCATCCAGGGGTGACCAGACGCCAGGGTCAGGCCTCACAGACTTTACTGGGACTCAGCCTGTGCCCCGTGGGCCTGAATGGACAGGACAGAGTGACAGCCAAGGAGCCTCAGGTCACCAAGGTCTGTGCAAAGTGACCTGAGAGGTCACTGCTCCCTCTGTCCAGGGGACCGGGCCTGGACGGGTTCTGGGGCACTTCTTCCCCTTCCCGCAACACGTGCCTGGGTGCCTTGGGCACAGAGGGCCTGCAGGGCAGTCAGCGTGGCTGTGGAAGTGATTTCAGGACAGCTGGCCCTTCTGTTGTGCCCAAGATTGCGAATCTGAGAAACCACCAAGGAGCCGACACCAATGCAAACTCCCGAGGGTCTCTCTACAAGCTGGAGCTTGGGTCCAAGTGCACCAGATACATTGGAGCAGGGACTTGGACCCTGAGACTAAGAGGCGAGGCAGCTTTATAGGGGCCAGTGGACCATGGGATATGCAGAAAGTTGCACAGTCATGTCGGTCCACATGTACGTGGCCGATTGAATTACACCTTACCCTATAGTATCCACTTGAGCTGGTCTATTACTTTGGTCAGAATTGGTGCACGATTTTCGTAGGCACAAAGCAGGGTTACATTGTTATGAGCCGATTTCCAATTAGGGTGTGCCCAGCAGCCTGACTAGGGTGGGGCAGCGCCTTAAGCCATAAGCAGGTCATTTGAGGGTCATAGGGGAGTTGGCGGGTGTAGCACAAAATGGAACCAGTCCTGCTCTGCTTGTCCAAGGGTAGGGGATTTTTGTTAAATTTCCTGGGTCCCACACTTATAGCTCATGCACCTGGGCCACCCTCACCAGGTGGACTCAGCGTGCACACCTTGTGGTGCTGGATCTCTCACACCAATGTGTGGAGGGCACCTTCCTTGCCCGAGTGAGTAGGGGGTGGATGAGCATGGGGCTCGGCCAGAAGGACAGTCAGGACTGGGGACCGACAACCCCCGCCCCATCCCCACCATGACTCCCACATACAGGTAGCCCCATGGCTCCCAGCCATGGGCAGCCGGCTCCTCAGGAGCTCCCCCCAAGGGTGGACCATATGTCTGGTTCCCTGCTAGTGAGGCATTGGGGAGAAGAGAAGCAGCCAGCGCTTGGCAGGACCCACTGCCGGACATGGGAATGTGGCCGAGCCGGACCTTCCAGCTCAGCTGACCCTCTAGTGGAAAGTCACTGCATGAGCTACCCGCGGGGTGGACAGGAGAGCCCAGCTAGCCACCCAGCGCCAGCACCAGAAATGAGGTTTTGCCAACCATTTCGGGGTTTTAGGTTACCCAGCCAGAGGATCCAATAGCTGCACGTGATAGCTGCATGTGATAGACACACACACACCAAAACCAGCAAAAGTCGGAATCCCCCTAATGTTGTCAAACAGCAGCCGGATGGTTACATACAAGACACTGTGATCCCCAATAGGATACATGGAAGACGCTATAAACCACGACTGCAGACATTCTGGAGGCACGGAGATGTGCCTGATGGGTTCCAACAAGGAGCACAGAGGGGAAGGAAGCATCCTACGGACAGGGGGCACCTCCTAGGAAAGGACACCAGGTCCCTGTGAAGGCTACAGAGGGTGAAATCTCTCCCCTTCTCTTTGTGCTTCTGGTTTTCCTCCTACATGCCATTTTCCTCAATCATATTAGAAAGAATTTATTTTATGTTTTTAAATTTCTTTTTATTGGAGTCCAATTTGTATGAATTCTTTCTTCAGCAAGGGTGTCATTCAGGAGAGAAGGAGAGATAAAGATTTTCCTAGACAGGCAACATATAAAGGAGTTCATGACCACTTAACCAGTCCAGTAAGGAATTTTAAGAGGGACTCTTCTAGTGAGGGGAAAAAGAGACCAAAAGAAACAAAGACTAGAAAGGACCAGAGAAACTCACCAGAAACACCAACTCTTCCGGAAACACAAAGGCACAAAGTTCATATCTTTGAATAATCATTCTGAAGGCTGATAGACTAAATGCTCCAATCAAAAGATATAGGGTATCAGAGGGGTTTAAGAAACAGAATCCAGGAGGCCTGGGTGGCTCAGGGGTTGAGCCTCTGCCTTTGATTCAGGGTATAATCCTGGAGTCTAGGATCGAGTCCCATATTCTGCTCCTGGTGGGGAGCCTACTTCTCTCTCTGCCTAATTTTCTGCCTCTCTCTCTCTCTCTCTCTCTCTCTCATAAATAAAATCATTATTTAAAAAACAAGATCCATCTGTATGCTGCCTACATGATGCTCACATTAGACTTATAGACACCAGGAGATAGAAAGTCAGGGGATGGAAAATCATCTATCATGCTAATGGATATCAAAAGAAAGCTGGAGGACCCATACTTATATCAGACAAAGGAGAATTGAAACCTAACCCTGGGGGACACCTGGTGGCTCAGTGGTTGAGCATCTGCCTTCGGCTCAGGGGTGATCCTGGGATCCCAGGATCGAGTCCCATATCGGCCTCCCTTTGCGGAGCCTGCCTTTCCCTCTGCCTATGTTTTGCCTCTGCTTCTCTGTGTATCTCTCATGAATAAATAAATAAAATATTTAAATTTCAAAAAAGAAAGAACAACTAGTATAAGAAGAGATGAAAAAGGGCATTATTTCATAATTAAAAAGATTCTCTATCAAGATCAAACATCTAAATATTTATGCTGCCAACATGGGAGTACCTAAATATAGAAACCAATTAACAGCAACAGTACAGGAACTCACTGATAATAATACAGTGACAGGGGATTTTAACACCCACTTATGGCAATGGACCGATCGTCTATACAGAAAATCAACAGGGTAACAATAGCCTTCACACACTGGACCACAGGGACTCAACAGATAGAGTCTGAACATTTCATCCTAAAGCAGAATACACATTCCTTTCATTTTTTATTATTTATGATAGCACATAGAGAGAGAGAGTGAGAGAGGGGCAGAGACATTGGCAGAGCGAGAAGCAGACTCCTTTCACCGGGAGGCCGATGTGGCATTCGATCCTGGGTCTCTAGGATCGCACCCTGAGCCAAAGACAGGCGCTAAACTGCTGCGCCACCGAGGGATCCCTACACGTTCCTTTCAACTGCACATGGGACATTCTACAGAACAGATATCCTGGCCCACAAATCAGCCCTCAACAGGTACAACAGGTACAAAAAGGTTGATATCACACCCTGTACAGTTTTGGACCATGACACTATGAAACTTGAAGTAGACAGTAAGAAAAAAAAATTGGACAGACCAAAAATACGTGGAGATTATGAACATCCTACTAGAGAATGAATGAAGCAACCAAGAAATTAAATAGGAAATTTAAAACAAATGAAAATGTCAGGCCGAATTGATACAGTCAACAAAACTCATAGACAACCTACAGAATGGGAGAAGATATTTGCAAATGACATATCAGATAAAGGGCTAGTTTCCAAGATCTATAAAGAACTTATTAAACTCAACACCAAAGAAACAAACAATCCAATCATGAAATGGGCAAAAGACATGAACAGAAATCTCACAGAGGAAGACATAGACATGGCCAACATGCACATGAGAAAATGCTCTGCATCACTTGCCATCAGGGAAATACAAATCAAAACCACAATGAGATACCACCTCACACCAGTGAGAATGGGGAAAATTAACAAGGCAGGAAACAACAAATGTTGGAGAGGATGCGGAGAAAAGGGAACCCTCATACACTGTTGGTGGGAATGTGAACTGGTGCAGCCACTCTGGAAAACTGTGTGGAGGTTCCTCAAACAGTTAAAAATATACCTGCCCTATGACCCAGCAATTGCACTGTTGGGGATTTACCCCAAAGATACAAATGCAATGAAACGCCGGGACACCTGCACCCCGATGTTTATAGCAGCAATGGCCACGATAGCCAAACTGCGGAAGGAGCCTCGGTGTCCAACGAAAGATGAATGGATAAAGAAGATGTGGTTTATGTATACAATGGAATATTACTCAGCTATTAGAAATGACAAATACCCACCATTTGCTTCAACGTGGATGGAACTGGAGGGTATTATGCTGAGTGAAGTAAGCCAGTCGGAGAAGGACAAACATTATATGTTCTCATTCATTTGGGGAATATAAATAATAGTGAAAGGGAATATAAGGGAAGGGAGAAGAAATGTGTGGGAAATATCAGAAAGGGAGACAGAACGTAAAGACTGCTAACTCTGGGAAACGAACTAGGGGTGGTAGAAGGGGAGGAGGGCGGGGGGTGGGAGTGTATGGGTGACGGGCACTGGGGGTTATTCTGTATGTTAGTAAATTGAACACCAATAAAAAAAATTTTAAAAATCTAAAAAAAAATAATAATAAAATAAAATAAAACAAATGAAAATGAAAGTATGTTTCTCAAAACCTCTGGGATGTAGCAAAGGCAGTCCTAAGAGGGAAGTACATAGCAGCCTAGCTCAAGAAACAAGACGTCTCCAATACACAACCTAACCCTACACCTAAAGGAGCTGGAAAAGGAATAGCAAACATAGCCTGAGGCCTACAGAAGAAGGGAAAAAATAAAGATGAGAGCAGAAATAAACAATGCAGAAACAACAAAACAGTAGAATGGAATAACGAAACAAAGAGCTGGTTCTTCAATATAATTAATAAAATAGACAAGCCCTAGCCAGCCTTATCAACGAGAAAAGAGAAAAGACCTATATAAATAAAGTCACAAATGTGAGAAGAGAGATCACAATCAATACCAGAAAAATAAGACAATTATAAGGGAATACTATGAAAGATTATATGCTAACAAACTGGGAGAACAGGAAGAATTGGAGAGATCCCTAGAAATGTGCAAACAATCAAAACTGAAATAGGAAGAAATAGAAATGTGAACAGACCCATAACTAGCAAAGGAATTGAATCAGCAATGCACCTGGGTGCCTCAGTGGTTGAGCATGTGCTTTGGCTCTGGTCACGATCCCAGGATCCTGGGGCATCAAGTCCCACATCACGCTCCCCACATGGAGCCCCATTTTCCCTCTGCCTATACCTCTGTCTCTCTGCGTCTCGCATGAATACATAAATAAAATCTTTAAAAAAGAAAAAGATATAAAGATGAGAAAGGACCCAAATAAAATCCCAAATGAGAAAAGAGAAATAACCACCAACACTAGAGATACAAACATTTATAAGAGAATATTATGAAACATTATATGCCAGCAGCCCCGAACCTGGAAGAAATAGATCAATTCCTAGAAATATATAACATAGCAAAAATGAAAAAGGAAGAAATAAGAAACTTGAACACACAGATAACCAGCAATGAAATTGAATCGGCAATCAAGAATCTCACAACAGGAGACGCTTATATCAATAGAATAGAATGGAAAGCCGAAACAAGATACAAACCTGTAACTCGGGGATCCCTGGGTGGCCCAGCGGTTTGGCGCCTGCCTTTGGCCCAGGGCGCGATCCTGGAGACCCGGGATCGAATCCCACGTCGGGCTCCCGCTGCATGGAGCCTGCTTCTCCCTCTGCCTGTGTCTCTGCCTCTCTCTCTCTCTCTCTTTCTATCATAAATAAATAAAAAAATTAAAAAAAACTGTAACTCTATGGTCCATTAATCGACAACAAGGCAGGAAGGAATATCCAATGGCACAAAGACAGTCTCTTCAACAAACCCTAACCCTGACCCCAGGATAAGAATAAATGGTGTTGGGAAAACCAGGCAGCCAAATGCAGAAGAAGGAAACTGGACAACTTTCTTACACCATATACATAAAAAATAAATTCAAAATGGATGAAAGACCTAAATGTGAGACCTGAAACCATACAAAGAAGAAAAGATAGGCAGCAACATCTTTGACATTGGCCATTGGATCTTCTTTCCAAGTATGCATCTGAGGTGAGTGAAACAAAAGCAAAAATCCTATTGGGAGCTCATCAAATTGAAAAGCTTCTGCAAAGTGAAGGAAACAAGCAACGCTAAAATGCAACATACAAAATGAGAGGAGATATTTGTAAACAACACATCCAATAAAGAGTTAGTATGCAAAATACGTAAAGCAAATATAAATCTCAGCTTCCTAAACACAAATTATCCAACTGCAGATGGGCAGAAGACATGAATGGACTTTGTCTTTGACAAGACATACAGATGGCCACCAGACACATGGACAGACACACAGCGTCACCCATCATCAGGGAAATGCAAACCAAAATCACAATGAGATGTCACCCGACAGCCGTCAGAATGGCTAAAATTAACAACACAAGAAACAACAGGTGTCGGTGAGGCTATGGAGAAGGCGGAGCCCCCTTACACTCCTCGTGGTCCTGTGAACAGGTGCAGCTACTGTGGAAAACAGTGTTGAGGGTCCTCAAGAAGTTAAAAGTAGAAGTACCCTATGATTCCAAAATTGCACAGCTAGGTATTTATCCCGAGGATATAAAAGTAGTCTCTTAGAATCAAAGAGGGACACGCAGCCTAGTGTTTGTAGTGGCGTTATCAACAATAGCCAAACTGTGGATACAGCTCAGATGTCCATCGACAGATGAATGGGCAGAGACGATGTGGTAAATATACACACTGCGACATCATTTGGTCATCACAAGGGATGAAATGAAGCCATTTACAATGATGTGGGAGAAGTGGAAAGGACTTATGCTCAATGAACTCAGTCAGAGAAAGACAGATACCAAATACCATACAATTGCATTCACATGTGAATTTTAAGAAACCAAACAAACTGGCAAGGGGATCGATGGGGTGGGATGAGAGAAGCAAACCAAGAAACTCACTCTTAACCACAGAGAATAAACTAATAGATACCAGAGGAAAGTGGGAGGGATGGGGAATCAGGCGATTGGGATAGTGGAGAGCACCTGTGACCAGTACCAGGCGTTGTATCCAAGGGTTGAATCACTATGTGGTAAACCTGAAACTATATCATACTGTGTTTACAAAGAGGAATTCAAGTAAAACTTTAGAATAATAATTGATAGTATTGATGAAACATGTGCGCACAAGAGATAAAATCAGAAAGGACACTGAAAATCCAAATAAAGAGTATTTAGATCCACAAATCCCCTCCTTAGCTCAGCTCGGGAGAAGCCTGCCATGTCTTTTCTGACCCCAGCAGAAGCCTGGATTTTCATTCTCTGGGGAGGCCACTGACTTGGTGGAGTCAAGCTATCTTTGAACCCAAAACCTAAATAGAGTGCATAAAACTAAACTGCCCAAGATACTAGGAGTCCCAGTGCAGGCACATGCCAAGACCCAAACTCTAACCATACACAGATATAACCCTAACACTACACTTAAGCCTAATGTTAACCTAAACCTTAAACAAGACCTATCACTAATCGAAAACCAAACACAAACCCCAAGACCGAAACACATTCACTGAAACTTCCTGCCAAACCTCACCCTAACTCCTAAACCTATTCTAAACCCTTAAACCTGACCTCTACCTTAAATCTAACCCTAACCCTAACCTCTAAACCTAAACTTAACTTAATGTACTCAAATCCTATTCCTGATCTTAACCTGTACCCTAACCCTAACCCTCTAATACTAATCTTATCTCATACCCCAAACTGTACCCTAACCCTTACCCTAAAACTAACCCCTAACCCACACCCTAAATGTATCTCTTACCCTCTTCCAAAACCCTACCCTGACCCTGACCTGTCCCTAACCCTAACCCCTAACCAAACAATAACCCGAAACCTAGTCCTAACCCCTATCCTAACCCTAACCTTTGCCCTAATTCTAAACCTAGCCCTAACTATAAGCTTAACCCCTCACCCTAACCCCTAACCCTAACTCACACCCTAACCCCTAACCCTAACTGCAAACCTAAGCCCAACCCTAACTCTAACCATAACCCTAACCCCAACTCCTAACCTCTTGCCCTAATCCCTAGAGCCTAAACCCTAACCCTAACAGTAAATCCTGTCCCTTACCCTAACCACCATCCTAACTCTTAACTACTGACCATTACCCTTATGCCTCACCTAACCTCTAATCTGTAACCATAAGCATAATCACTAACACCTAACATATAACCTAAGGCTAACCACCAACTGCCTCCCCTCCCCTAACCTTACCATTCATTCTACCCTTTCACTTACCATGTGGTTCTGAGGACTCCCTTCTGATGTAGACGTGGCCCCCAATGGCTCCTCCAGAGTCCTCCAGGGGGTCCAAGCGAGCCGGGCTCCTGTGAGTGTGGACATGGCCCAACGTGTTCCTGAGTCATAGTCAGCGGGTCGAGAGGACGCTGCGTCTCCTTTCACTGTGGACTATTTCTCATATCCTCTGGAAGCCTCACAGCAGGTCCTCAGGAAGCCGGGGGCTCCTGTCAGCATGGACATGGCCCCATATGTCCTGAAGCCAAAGTGCTGGTCCTGAGGAGGACGGGGTTCCTGTCAGGGTTAACGTGGCCCCTCCTTTTCCTCAAGCCTCACCATAAGACCTGAGGAGGCTGGGGCCTCCTGTCAGCATGGATGTGGCCCATAATCTTCCCAAACCTTCACAGTGGGTTCTGAGGAGGCTGGAGACTCCTGTCAGTGTGGATGCGGCACCCACATTTTTCTCAGGCCTCACCACAGGCCCTGACAAGGCTGGGGTCATCTTTCCGCATGGACGCATCCCCATATTTCCCCATCTACACCGGGGGTCCTGAGGAAGTCAGGGTCCTGTTCTGTCCATGTGGCCCCAAGTCCTCCCGAAGCATCACCGAGGGTTCTGAGGAGGCCGGGGCTCCTGTAACCATGAATGTGGCCCCCAGCTTCCAGAAGCCTCAACTTATGTCCTGAGGGGCCTGGGAGCTCCTGCCAGAGTGGACGTGGCACCACATTTCCTGAAGCCACCCGCAGGTCCTGAGGCTGCTGAGGGGTTCCTGTCAGTGTGGATGCAGGCCCACAATTTACTGAAACCTCCCCGAGGGTCCTGAGGTGGCTCAGGGCTCCTGTCAGTATGGATGTGGACCCACATCTTCCTGAAGACTCCCCGCGGGTCCTGAGGCGGCCCAGGGCTCCTGTCAGGGTGGATGCAGGCCCACATCTTCCTAAAGCCTCCCCGCGGGTCCTGAGGAGACTGGGGCTCCTGTCAGCATGAACGCGACCCAATTTCCCCCTGAAGACTTCCCGAGGGTCCTGTGGAGGCTTCAGCTCATCTCGTAGATGGCGTCCCCACATCCTCCTCAGGTCTCCCCAGTACAGGCTGGTTCCTGTTAGTGCAGGCAGAGGAGGCCTACTGCACATGGGCGCCCCATGGGAGGGGGCTGGGCTCAGGCGTCCCATGCGGGACACTCAGGCACTGCAGGAGGCTGTGCAGGAGGCAGCATGTGCTCCATGGGCCCCACCTGCCTCCTTTCAGGCTCCACCTGGGGCCTGTTAGCTTCGGAAACATCTCAATGAAAAGGAGCCCAACACCCGGCTTTCCCAAAAATACTTAAGGACAAGGAATTGGACCCCACAGGACGCGAAATGAAATGTGGACCAGACTTTTACCACGTCCTGCAAATCTCACTCAACTCTCTTTCACGGTGGGCGGGACCGCAGGTTGGCGCAGCCGCCCTGGAAACAGTGTGGAGGCCCCTCAGGAAGTTAAAATAGAGCCACCCTGCGACCAGCAGGTGAACGGCCTGGAGCTCACTCCAAAGATACAGATGCAGTAAAAAGTGGGACAATTGCACCCCAATGTCCACAGCAGCTGGGTCCACAGTAGCCACACTGTGGGAGGAGCCTCGGTGCCCTGTGGCAGATGATGGATAAAGAGGATGGGAGATAGATGATGGTCATAGAGAGAGGAATGGTACTCAGGTATCAAAGAGAAGGAAATCTTGCCATTTGCAATGATGTGGATAGAACTAAAGGGATCATGTTAAGTGAAGTAAGTCACTCGGGAAAGAGAATGACCGTGTGGTGTCATTCATAGGTGGAATTAAAGAAGCCAAACAGATGAACTACTGTGAAGGGAAGGAAAGACAAATAAGATCAAAACAGATGCAGGAAATACAGACTCTTAACGATAGGAAATGAACTGAGGGTCGCTGGATGGGTTGGGGCATAACAGGGGAAATAGGAAATTGCTGCATCTCACTCTGTCCTACTTCTCAAATACTGATTTGCTGTCCGGGGATATTTGTTGAGGAGGATGGATGTTATGTTTTTTTTTCCTATTTCTAAGTTCTGCCACCATGATTTTGATAGAAATGACATTGAAACTGAGGGTGGCTTCAGGAACTGTGGACATTTTCACAAGATGAGGCTCCCACCCCACGAGCCCAGGAAGGCCTCCCAGAGCCTGGTATGGCTCAGTGTACAAGTCTTGTGCTCCTTTGGTTCAGTCTCATTATTTCTCCTTGATGCTCCTGAGAAGGCCTTCACGTCCTTCCTTTCCTTCCTAAGTGCTCATTGTCAGGATACAGCAAGGCTACTCTGCTCTGTAGGGTCAGTTTGTGTCCCGTGACTTTCCTGAACTCACTCCTTAGTTCTAACAGGTTTTGGTGTAGACTCTCGTGTTTCCTGTTTCTAGTTCTGCATCTTCAGCATATAGGGACAGTGTGACGTCCCCCTTCCAGGTGTGAATCCTTTTATTTTTACAGCTTAATGTCCTAGAAAGCCCCACAATTGAATCAAAACTGAGCCCAGACCAAGGGCAGGAAGCCCCTATTAGAATGAGAACAGAGCTCATTGAGCTTCAATGCCCAAATCAAAATGTAAACAGAACTTGAGGAATTACTCCAGCCCTTCTGGAGGTCCCTGAGACCAGCCCTTAAAACTAAGCTAAAACCCACCTCAGGGTACAAGTCTTTGCTCCGCTCTGTCGGGTATACTTGGACACAAGCTCGAGGTGTTAAATAAACCCTCGTGTGTTTGCGTCAGTGTCAGCTTCTCGGAGGTTTCTCGGATTCGCAATCTTGGGCACAACAGTCTGAGATAAAAAAAGAAAACCAAAAGAAGCTCGGACGCAGGGAGTGATCGCAGGATTCTGAGAGAAGCGACAGAGACCCGGGGGCTTGGGGGCTCTTCTGTGGAGGCCCCTGCAGATTGGGGGTAGGATGCTCAGCCCCGGAGCCAGAGGACCCAGAGACCCCACCCATATCCCGCCCATCTGGGCCGGGTCTGAGGGAGCAGCACAGCGCCACCCGCTGGGGGCCAGACGCGCTGACGCCCACCCCGCCTCTGACCCCACTGATGCATCTCCCAGGCAGATGTGCACCTGACAATCAGCGCCATGGCCAATCCCCAGACCCTGCACAGACCACTCGCTGCCACCAAGGTGTCAGACCACAGAGGCTGCAGAGCTTCAGCTCTGCTTGGAAAGTAGGGTCTAGCTTCCTTTGTACTTTGTGCTTTATTTTCATTTATTTTCTTAGATTCTTTTTTATTAATTGCCTTATTTAATTTTTATGTATGTACCTTATATATTTCTCATTTTTAGATTCATGGTACTTTAATTGTGTTTCTTATTTTGGGATTTAGAATCTTTTAACAACGAGGCAAAAATAATCTGATAGTTTTTTGGGGTAGGGCAGTTGTTATTGTTTTTCTTGGTTTTTCTTTTTCTTCCTTCTTTCTTTTCTGGAAAAAAATAATGAGATGGAGAAATTCAGCTCCACAAAATAATATGAGGTAGTACTCACAGCCAGGAAGTCCATCAATACAAATATATGATGTCTAACTACAGTCTAAAACAATGATTTAAAGATAGCATCTGGGCTGGAAAAAGAGCACAGAAGAAAACTAGAGAATCCTTTTCTGTAGAAATAAAAGAAGTAAAATCTAGTCAGGCCAACGTTAAAAATGCTATAACTGAGATGCAGTACTAAGTGGAAGCATAAAAACAAGGAAGGTTATGGACCACAAAGGCAGACTTCGGAACTCAGCCACTTATTAAAACAATAACATTCATATCATGGGAGACTCCCAAGATGAAGACAGAGGAAATGTGGGCTTGCTCAGCCATTAGAAATGACAAATAACCACCATTTCCTTCAACGTGGATGGAACTGGAAGGTATTATGCTAAGTGAAGTAAGTCAATCAGAGAAACACAAATATTGTATGTTCTCATTCACTTGGGGAATATAGATAATAGTGAAAGGGAATATAAGGGAAGGGAGAAGAAATGTGTGGGAAATATCAGAAAGGGAGACAGAACATAAAGACTCCTAACTCTGGGAAACGAACTAGGGGTGATGTAAGGGGAGGAGGGCAGGGGTGGGGGTGAATGTGCTCCTTCTCCCCGGTTTTTCCACAGGAAATGAAGGAGGAGGACCTGGTCTCATCCAGGGACATCACGCAGGTGGACCTGGACGTCAACAGGATGTTCAGCAGTCACATCATATTTTGGGACTACTACGGGTTAGGGTGAGGTTGAGGGGCCAGGGGGGATCAGGACCCAGGGGAGGACCAGGGGATTCTGGGTAGGGAAAACGTGGCTTCTGAGGCAGGGGGCAAAACAGCAGCCAACAACACACTGCTCCATGGTAGGGTGTTGGGGATGACCTCTATGCCACACCCCCGGGGCCTCGGGGATGAGGAGGCAACTAGGATGGGGCCTCCAGGGCTTGCCATGGGAGCTGAACCCCAAAGGGGAGAGGGACGGCCCTCTGAGAAGCAGGGGATGGGTGGGGGATGTGAGGGGTATGAACCAGACCTGGGGGCCAGGCAGCATGGCCATGGCTGGAGCAGGACACACATCGATCCCATGAGGGTCGGATGGGTCAGAGTGACACCCACTCTCGGTGCTTTATATATTTCTAAATTCTATGCATTTGATTTGAGACAATTTGCAATTTGAAAACACACATCGTATGATGAACCCCAGATAATGCCCCCGGTCCAGCCAGGGCCCTGCACTGTCCACACCCGGCCCCAGGGGCAGGGGTCACAGCAAACCCCAGACTGGAGTCTCCTTAAAGTGTAAACGTCTACTTTTGCATCTTAGAGGAAGGGGATGCCCTGTGTCCGCAGGCCCCCCACGACATCCCCCTCATTCCCCACTCCCACTCCATCCCCCTACATCATCATCCCCAATGGCAACCCACCTACACCATCCCCCTCAAACCCACACAGCCCCACACAATCCCCACCCACACTATACCTCAACACCATCCGCCCTACACCATCCACCACACCCCACCACCATCATACCCCTGCCCCCACACCTTCCACCCCCACAACATTGGCCCCAAGAAAGGACCCGATACAGGTGCCCCCTGTGGGACAAGCTCAGCCTCCCCGGGGTTCTCTGGATACCCTACTCCCATCAGAAGCCCGGGTGTCCCATAGAGTACCCAGGGGTTGCAGGGAGGAGGGAAGACAGGGAGCCCCCGACAGGGTGTGTGCAGGTGAGTTTTGTAGAGGACGCACTGTGCCCTGTCTACGCCCACTGTCCCTCCTGGAAGGCGGCTTACACTGCACAGGACACCAGCCCCTAACTCAGGGGGATTTGGGCTGGCCTGGCCCCGGGCTTTGTGAGGGCGGGGGTGATTTGAGCCCCCACCACAGTCCCAGCAAAAAGACTAATGGGATCCAGCCCCCCATGGCCCTGTCCAGCGCTGGATTCTGGCCCCACGCTGAGCGAGCCCTCTCACAGCTGGATGTGGCCTCCTGGACCCTGGGCGTGCCCCACAGATCCAGGTCGCTGACCTAGGGCAGCCCTGGGGATCCCAGGACACACAAGGTTGGGGAGGGCAGAGGTGGGCCGGTGGGACCCACCCACAGCCACACTAGGAGGCAGGCTCCTGCAGGTGCTGAGGCCGCAGGGGCCCCGTGGCTGGGGTCCAGCTGCCCTGCGGGGACCCAGCTAGGAACCCATGAGCTGCAGGTCAAGGTCAGCTCTGCTGTCCTCAGAACCATCTCTCAGGCTGAAACCTCAGGACACACGCCCCCACCCAAGGTCCACACATGCTCCCAGGTGGGGGACTCCAGCACGCGCATCCCACCAATGTGATTCTTGCCCTCCCCTAAAGGACAGACATTCCCTCCACAGGGGAAGTCGCACACCCTCTACTCTGAGCCCATTTGCTGTAGAATGTCAATAAATTGTTGTAATGCGAAAATGGAGAGACGGACCGTTTCTGTGTCTCCCAGAACTCTGTGCACGGGGCGTGGATAGATCCACAGAGAGGAGAAGGGGGCACCACCCAGTCCCCAAACAGCCCCTGCAGGATCACCGCAAGGCACACACAGCTGACGCCCCCACGTGCCGTCCAGGGGCGGCCAGACGCCAGGGTCAGGACCCCACAAACTATACTGTGACTCAGCCTGTGCCCAACAGGCCAGGAGGGCCTAGGACAGAGTGACGGCCACGGAGCCTCAGGTCAGCAGGGTCTCTGTAAAGCGACCTGGGAGGTCTGTGCTCCCTCTGTCAAGGGGGCCGGGGCTGGCTGGTTTCAGGGGTACCTTCTCCCCTCCCCGTATCTCTGTGCCTGTGTGCCTGGGGAACAGCGGGCCTACGGGGCTGTCAGCGTGACCCTGGATGGGATGTCAGGACAGCAGGCCCTTTTGTTGTGCCCAAGATTGCAAATCCAAGAAACTACCGTTGAGCCGTCACTGATGCAAAATCCCGAGGATTTCTTTACAAGCTGGAGCTTGAGTCCAAGTGCCCCCAACACAGCGGAGCAGGGATTTGGATCCTGAGACTAAGAGGCGTAGCAGCTTTAAAGGGGCCAGTGGCCCATGGGATATACAGAAAGTTGCACAGTCGTGTCGGTCCACACGCAGGTGGCCGATTGAATTACACCTTACCCTATAGGATCCATTGACCTGGCCTATTTCTTTGGTGAGAATCGGCGTGCAGTTTTGGCAGGCACAAAGCAGGGTTACATTGTTATGAGCCGATTTCCGATTAGGGTGTGCCCAGCAGCATGACTGGGTTGGGGCAGCGCCTTAAGACATAAGCAGGTTATGTGGGGGTCATAGGGGAGGTGGCGGGTGTAGCACAAAATGGAATCAGTCCTGCTCTGCTTGTCCAGGGGTAGGGGATTTTTGTTAAATTTCCTGGGTCCCACACTTGCAGCTCATGCACCTGGGCCACCCTCACCAAGTGGACTCAGTGTGCACACCTTGTGGTGCTGGATCTCTCACACCAGCGTGTAGAGGGCACCCTCCTCGCCCTAGTGAGTAGGGGCTGGGTGAGCATGGGGTTCGGCATGAAGGCCAGGCAGCACAGGGGACCAAGGAACACCAGCCCATCACCACCCCTACTCCCACACACAGGCTGCACCATGGCTCCCCTTAATGGGCACCTGGCGCCTCTGGAGATCCCCCCAGGGCAGCCCCGAGGTCTGGCTCCCTGCTGGAGAAGCACTGGGGAGAAGAGAAGCAGCTGGCGCTCAGCGGGACCCACTGCCTGACATACGAATGTGGCCGAGCCAGACCTTCCAGCTCAGCTGACCCTCCAGCGGAAAGTCACTGCACGAGCCAGCCCCGGGTCGGCCAGGAGAGTCCAGCTAGCTGTCCTGCGCCAGCTCCAGAAATGATGTTCTGCCAACCATTTCGGTGTTTGGGTGACCCAGCCAGAGGATCCAATAGCTGCACGTGATAACTGCATGTGATAGACACACAGACACCCCGAAACCAACAAAAGTCAGAATCCCCCAGTGTTGTCAAACAGTCGTCGAATGGTTACATACACGACGCTATGGTCCCCAGTAGGATACATGGAAGACGCTATAAATCACGACTGCAGAGGTGCTGGAGGCACGGAGATGTGCCTGCTGGGTTCCAACAAGGAGAGCAGAGGGCTAGGAAGCATACTTCAATGGGGGGGGGCCCTCTTAGGAAAGGACACCAGGTCCCTGTGAATGCTACGGATTTTGAAATCTTTCCTCCTCTCCTTCAGCTTCTGGATTTCCTCCTCCTTTCTTCTTCCTAATTCTAGTTTACCCTCCACCCTGCATCCAAAACAATGACCAAAGAGGCTTCTTTATGATATCCGATCCTAAAAGGATGCTGAGCTCTGGCTACAGGGTTCAGAAACGATCATTTTCTAGGTGTATGCTGATCCCCCGAACTCGTGCCTTCATGGCTCTTCTCTCCCTACAGAACGAGGGGAACCACAGGTCTTACAATGAAAGACGCCCACTATCACTCGAGCGGGACTGTCCCTTGTGGAGGACGTCATCTGGGCCAAGTAGTCCAAATGGGGTGATCAAGAATAGGTCGCAGGTGAGACATAAGCAGGCACTTACCTTTGATATCATGCTTTATTTGTTCATCCATTTATTATTTGTTAAATATTTTAATTTTATGTCCTGTCTATACCCAACACGGTGTTCAAACTCATAACCCTGAGTTCAAGATACCCCAACCAGGCCAGCCAGGCACCCCAGTGCCATGTTTCATAACTCTTTGCTTCCTTGCCTATCTCTGCATTGAACTGGAACATTAAGTCCTTGACGGGGAGCTTTAGTAACCTCCGAATCCTAGAATGTTCTCACTGTATCCCAATCCTAGATTGACATTTACCATTGAATAGCACTTTAAATAAATAGTCAGTAAGATAACTACTACAGAAAAGGAAATTATCAAATTTTCACGTATGTGGTCCCTGCTCCCTGGGCTCCCAGGGAAGCTGTGGTTTCTTTAACATTGATCAAGGTCCAAATGACTCCACCACACCTCAAAGCGTGGGCTCAGTTTCTGCCCTGACACATGCAACACCCCTGCTTCAATTAACATGTATCAATCAATCAAAGGGAGCCTAACTGGCTCAGTGTGGTTCGTAAGAACATGGGACTCTTGTTCTTGGGGTAGCATGTTCAAGCCCAATGTTGGCTGTAGAGATTACAGAAAAATAAAATCTTAAAAATATCAATGTTTAACTTGGGGAGACATACAAGGGCAGGGATCCAGCTGATGGTTCTATGCACAATATTTAGCAGCAGAGCACAAAATGTGAACTTTCAGATGTCTCCTAGAGTGGGGGACAGACCAGCCTTAAGGTGTTCAGGTGGAGAAGTCAGGGGCAGTCCCTGGAGCGACAGGGTGGGCTCAGGATCCAAAGGTCCCAAGGATGGTGGCACCAACTGTTCCCAGGCACAGGAGTGGGAATACGGCTGGGAGCAGTGGGACTCGGGCCAGCTCTCTGCCTTGTGTGACCATAAGCTGCAAACCCCTGTGCAGTTACAGGGCCACGTTCCTGGGACAGGCCAGCAAAGGCCAGGAGTGGGAGGACACCCTCCCGGGCAGGAAGAGCACAGGTCTCCACCAAGGCAGCCCCTAAAATTTGGAGTTTTAAACTTCAGTAACTTGTCTGTGTGGAGGCTGACAAAATTGAGGCGGTTCCACTTTAAGTTCACTGTTAGCACAAGTACTGCCATCCCAGGCCCCTGTGAATAAGAGCTAAAATTTACATTACTTCAGTTACAGGAAAAGGAAAAAAAACAGCTTACAGCTTAAGGTCCCAGAAAGCCCCATATTATAATGAGAACAGAGCTCAATGCCCTTGAAGGCCCCATATCAAAATGTAAACAGAACTTGAGGAATTGCTCCAGCCCTTCTGGAGGTCTCCGAGACCAGCCCTTAAAACTAAGCTAAAACCCACTTCGGGGTCCAAGTCCATGCTCCGCTGTGTCAGGTGTACTTGGACGCAAGCTCGAGTTTGGAAATCAACCATCGTGTGTTTGCATCGGTGTTGGCTCCTCAGTGGTTTCTCGGATTTGCAATCTTGGGCACAATACCTCCATGTCCCCTCCCCACCTGGGCTGACCACCTGTCCCCTCCCCCAAAGGCTGACCCTCAGTCTCCTCCCCGCCAACAACAGCTTGGAACAGGCCCTCACACAGATCCCATGGTCTCGGTGGGTACTCCCGCCATCCCCGGCCTCCCAGGGCAAGGCAGGAGGTTTCGGCAGACCCACTCCCATGGTGTCCCCAGGGCTCCCTGCCCAGCATGGCAACTCGTGACAGGTCGGGGTCTGTGTCGCTGATGCGGGCTCCTGCTCCCCGGTTTTCCCACAGGAAATGAAGGAGGAGGCCCTGGTCTCATCCAGGGACATCACGCAGATAGACCTGGACATCAACAGGACGTTCGGCAGCCACACTATGTTTTGGGCCTGCTAGGGGGTCGGGTGAGACTGCTGGGCCAGGGGGCTTAGGGGCCCCAGGGGAGGCCTGGGGGCTTCCGGGTAGGGAAAACGGGGCTTCCTAAGCCGGGGGGAGCAACAGCAGGCAACAACACACCGCTCCATGGTAGGGTGATGGGGATGACCCACATGCCCCCAACCCCAGGGCCTCTGGGATGAGGATGCCAATTGGATGGGGCCTCCAGTGGTTTCCATGGGAGCTGAACCCCAAAGGGGAGAGGGATGGCGCCCTGAGAAGCAGGGGATGGGGTGGGGGACGTGGGGGGCAGGAACCAGACCTGGGGGTCAGAAGGCATGGCCGCGGCTGGAGCAGGCACACATCAATCCCATGAGGGTCGGACGGGTCAGAGTGACACCCACTCTCGGTGCTTTATATATTTCTAAATTCTATGCATTTCATTTGAGACAATTTGCAATTTGAAAACATACATAGTATGATGACCCCCCAGATAATGACCCCGGTCCAGCCAGGGCTCTGCACTTACCACACGGCGCCACAGGGGCAGGTGTCACAGCAAACCCCAGACTGGGGTCGCCTTTAACTGTAGACGTCTCCTTGTGCATCTTAGAGGAAGGGGATGCCCTGTGTCCGCAAGCCCCCCACGCCATCCTTCTCATTCCCCACTCCCACATCGTCCCTCTACATCATCATCCCCAATGGCGTCCCACATAACACCATCCCCCTCACAGCCACACAGCCCCACACAATCCTAACTCACACTACACCCCAACACCATCCCCCCTACACCATCCCACACACTCCACCACCATCATGCCCCTGGTCCCACACCATCTACCCCACACCATCGGCCCCCAGCAAACCCGGTACAGGTGCCCCCTATGGGACATGCTCAGCCTCCCTAGGATTCTCTGGATACCCTGCTCCATCAGAAGACCGGGTGTCCAATAGAGCACACAGGGGTTGCAGGGAGGAGGGAAGGCACGGAGTCCCCAACAGAGTGGGTGCAGGTGGGTGGTGCAAAGGACCCACTGTGCCCTGCCTCTGCCCACTCTCCCTCCTGGAGGGTGACACATCCTGCACAGGACAACAGCCCCTAACCCAGTGGGTCCTGGGCTGCCCTGGCACCAGGATCTGTGGGGGCTGGGTTGATTTCGGCCCCGCCCAGGCCGAACACAAGACTAATGGGTTCCAGCTCCCCATGGCCCTGGGCAGCCCTGGATTCTGGCCCCACACTGAGCGAGCCCTCTCACAGCTGAATGTGGCCTCCTGGGTCCTGGGCGTGACCCACAGATCCAGGTCGCTGACCTAGGGCAGCCCTGAGGATCCTGGTACACCCCAGGGTGGGGAGAGCAGAGGTACACCGGTGGGCCCCACCGGCACCCACACCAGGAGGCAAGCTCCTCCAGATACTGGGGCCCCAGGGGGCCTGAGGCCGGGGTCCAGCTGCCCTGTGGGAACCCAGCGCAGGAGGCCATGAGCTGCAGGTCCAGTTCAGCTCTGCTGTCCTCAGAACCGTCTCTCAGGCTGAAAACTCAGGACACACGCCCCCACACGGAGTCCACACATGCTCCCAGGTGGGGGACTCCAGCACTCGACCCTCAACCCATGTGATTCTTGTCCTCCCGTAAAGGACAGAAAGGTCTCCCTCCCCAGGTGAAAGCGCGCACCCACGGCTCTGAGCCCATTTGCTGTAGATAGTCAATAAAGTGTTGTGCACAGCCAGCCCTTTTCTGTGTCTCCCAGAACTCTGTGCACGGGGCGTCAAGAGACCCACAGAGAGGATGAGGGGGTATCACCCAGGCCCCAAACAGCCCCTGCAAGGGCACCGCAAGGCACACACAGCTGACGTCCCCACGTGTCTTCCAGGGGCTACCAGTCGCCAGGAACAGGACCCCACAGACTATACTGGGACTCAGCCTGTGCCCCATGGGCCAGAATGGGCTAGGACAGAGTGACAGCCAGGGAACTTCAGGTCACCAGTTTCTGTGCAAAGCGACCTGGGAGGTCTGTGCTCCCTCTGTCCAGGAGGCCGGGGCTGGCCCGGTTGCGGGGCACGTACTACCCTCCCTGCATCTCCATGCCAGTGTGCCTGTAGCACAGAGGGCCTGTGGGGCGCTCAGCGTGGCCCTGGAGGGGATGTCAGGATAGCAGGCCCTTGTGTTGTGCCCAAGACTATGAATCTGAGAAACCACCAAGGAGCTGAGACTGGTGGAAACACCGAGGGTTTCTCTACAAGCTGGAGCTTGGGTTCAAGTGCACCTGACACAGCGGAGCAGGGACTTGGACCCCGAGACCAAGAGGCATAGCAGCTTTATAGGATCAGTGGACCGTGGGATATGCAGAAATTTGCAGTCATGTCGGTAAACACGCAGGTGGCTGATTGAATTACAACTTACCCTATAGTATCCACTTGAGCTGGCCTATTACTTTGGTCAGAATCGGTGCGCAGTTTGGGGGGACACAAAGTAGGGTTACATTGTTATGAGCCAATTTCCGGCTAGGGTGTGCCCAGCAGCTTGACTTGGGTGGGGCAGCGCCTTAAGCCATAAGCTGCTCATGTGGGGGTCATAGGGAAGGTGGCGGGTGTAGCACAAAATGAAATCAGTCCTGTTCTGCTTGTCCAGGGGTAGGGGATTTTGTTAAATTTCCTGTGTCCCAACTTGCAGGTCGCGCACCTGGACAACGCTCACCAGGCAGATTCAGCGTGCACACCTTGAGGTGCTGGATCTATCACAGCAGTGTGTGGAGGACACCCTCCTCGCCCTAGTGAGTAGGGGCTGGGTGAGCATGGGGTTCGGCCTGAAAGCCAGGCAGCACAGGGGACTGAGGAACCCCAGCCCCGTCCCCACCCCGATCTCCACACACAGGCAGCCTCAGGGCCCCCGCCATGGGCACCCGGGTCCTCAGGAGCTCCCCCCAGGGCGGCCCCCAGGACTGACTCCCTTCTGGAGAGGCATCAGGGAGAAGAGAAGCAGCCGGCGCTCGGCAAGACCCACTGCTGGACATGGGAATGTGGCCGAGCTGACCCTCCAACTCAGCTGACCCTCTGCCTGAAATTCACTACAGGAGCGAGCCCCGGGTCAGCCAGGAGAGCCCAGCTAGCCACCCAGCATCAGCACCACAAATGATGTTTTACCAACCATTTCGGCATTTGGGTTACCCAGCCAGAGGATCCGATAGCTGCACGTGATAACTTCATGTGATACACACACACACCCCACAACCAACAAAAGTCAGAATCGCCCCAATATTGTCAAACAGCAGCTGGATGGTTACATACATGACGCCGTGTTTCCCAAAAGGATACATGGAAGACGCTATAAACCATGACTGCAGAGGTGCTGGAGGCACGGAGATGTGCCTGCTGTGTTCCAAAAAGGAGCACAGAAGGGCAGGAAGCATCCTACGGAGGGGGTGCCCCTCCTAGGAAAGGACACCAGGTCCCTGTGAAGGCTACGGATGGTGAAATCTTTCCTCCTCTCTTTCAGCTTCTTCTTTTCCTACTAAATGCCATTTTCTTCAATCATAATAACTAAAATTTATTTTATGTTTTTAAATTTCTTTTTATTGGAGTCCAATTTGTATGAATTCTTGCTTCAGCAATGGTGTCATTCAGGACAGAGAGAAAGATTTTCCCAGAAAGGCAAAGTATAAAGGAGTTCATGACCGCTAAACCAGTCCAGTAAGGAATGTTAAGAGGGACTCTTCTAGTGGGGGAGAAAAAGAGACCAAAAGCAACAAAGACTAGAAAGGCCCAGAGAACATCACCAGAAACACCAACTCTACCGATAACAGAAAGGCACAAAGTTCATATCATTGAATAATCACTCTGAATGCTGATACTAAGTGCTCTAATCAAAAGATATAGGGTATCAGAGTGCCTTAAAAAACAGGATCCGCGATGCCTGGGTGGCTCAGGGGTTGAGCCTCTGCCTTTGACTCAGGGTGTGATCTCAGAGTCTGGGATCGAGTCCCATATTGGGCTGCTGGTGGGGAGCCTGCTTCTCTCTTGGCCTAATTTTCTGCCCACCTCTCTCTCTCTCTCTCTCTCTCTCTCTCTCTCTCTCTCTCATGCTCTCAAAAATATAATTGTTATTAAAAAAACAAGGTCCGTCGGTATGCTGCCTAATAGATGCTCACCTTAGACCTATAGACAACAGCAGATTGAAAGTCAGGGGATGGAAAATCATCTATCACGCTAATGGTTATGAAAAGAAAGCTAGAGGACCAATACTTATATTAGACAAACTAGATTTGAAACCAAACCCTGGGGTTCCCCTGGAGGCTCAGTGGTTGAGCATCTGCCTTCGGCTCAAGGTGTGTTCCTGGGATCCCAGGATTGAGTCCCACATCGGCATCCATTTGGGGAACCTCTCTCCCTTGCCTATGTTTCTGCCTCTGCTTCTCTGTGTATCTCTCATGAATAAATAAATAAAACATTCAATCTCAAAAAAGAAAGAACAAATACTGTAAGAAGTGATGAAGAAGGGCATTATTTCATAGTTAAAAAGACTATCAGGATCAAACAACTAAATATTTATGCTGCCAACATGGGAGTACCTAAATATGGAAACCAAATACCAATAAACGTACAGGAACTCACTGATAATAATACAATGACAGGGGATTTTAACACCTACTCACTTATGGCAATTGTCCAATCATCTATGCAGAAAATCAACAGGGGAACAATAGCCTTGACACACTGGACCACAGGGACTCAACAGATATAGTCTGAACATTTCTTCCTAAAGCAAAATACACACTCCTTTCAAGTGCACATGGGACATTCTCCAGAACAGATCATATCATGGGCCACAAATCAGCCCTCAACAGGTACAACAGGTACAAGAAGGTTGATATCACACCCTGTACTTTTTTTAACACGGTGCTATGAAACACGAAGTCGACAGTAAGAAAAAAAATTTGGACAGACCAAAAATACATGGAGATTATGAACATCATACTAGAGAATGAATGGAGCAACCAGGAAATTAAAGAGGAAATTTAAAACAAATGAAAATGAAAACATGTTTCTTCAAACCTCTGGGATGTAGCAAAGGCAGTCCAAAGAGGGAAATACATAGCAATACAGGCCTATCTCAGGAAACAAGAAGTGTCTAATACACAACCTAACCTTACGCCTAAATGAGCAGGAAAAGGAATTGGAAACAAAGCCTAAAGCCTACAGAAGAAGGGAAAAAATAAAGATGAGAGCAGAAATAAACAAAACAGAAATAAAAAAAACAGTAGAATGGAATAACGAAACTAAGAGCTGGTTCTTCAAAATAATTAATAAAAAAGGGATCCCTGGGTGGCGCAGCGGTTTGGCGCCTGCCTTCGGCCCAGGGCGTGATCCTGGAGATCCGGGATCGAATCCCACGTCGTGCTCCCGGTGCATGGAGCCTGCTTCTCCCTCTGCCTGTGTCTCTGCCTCTCTCTCTCTCTCTGTGACTATCATAAATAAAAAAAATAATTAATAAAATGGATCAAGCCCTAGCCAACCTTATGACGAGAAAAGAGAAAAGACATAAATAAATAAAATCACAAATGAGAGAAGAGTGATCACAATCAACAGCAGAAAAATAAGACAATCATAAGGGAATACTATGAAAGATTGTATGCTAACAAATAGGGCGACCTGGAAGAAATGGACAAATCCCTAGAAATGTGCAAACAAGCAAAACTGATATAGGAAAAATAGAAAATGTGAACAGACCCATAACTAGCAAAGGAATTGAATCAGAAAGGCACCTGGGTGCCTCAGTGGTTGAACATATGCTTTGGCTCAGGTCATGATCCTGGGGTCCTCGGGAATCAAGTCCCACATCAGGCTCCCCGCATGGAGCCTCATTTTCCCTGTGCCTATAGACCTATGCATCTCTGTGTCTCTCATGAATACATAAATAAAATCTTTAAAAAAGAAAAAAGATAAAAAGATGAGAAAGGACCCAAATAAAATCACATCTGAGAAAAGAGAAATAACCACCAACACTAGAGAAATACAAACAATTATAAGAGAATATGATGAAAAATTATATGCCAGCAACCTAGAACCTGGAAGAAATAGATAAATTCCTAGATATATATAACATAGCAAAAATGAAAAATGAAGAAATAAGAAATTTGAACAGACAGTTAACCAGCAAAGAAATTGAATCAGCAATCAGGGTTCTCCCAACAAGAGACGCTTAGATCAATAGAACAGAATGGAAAGCCAAAACAAGATACAAACATGTATCTATGACCCATAATGGACAACAAGGCAGGAAGGAATATCCAATGGCACAGTCTCTTCAACAAACCCTAACCTTGACCGCAGGATAAGAACAAATGGTGTTGGGAAAACCAGGCAGCCACATGCAGAAGAATGAAACTGGACCACTTTCTTACACCATATATATAAAAAATAAATTCAAAATGGATGAAAGACCTAAATGTGAGACCTGAAACCAATCAAAGAAGAAAAGATAGGCAGCAGCGTCTTTGACATTGGCCACTGGATTTTCTTTCTATATATTCCTCTGAGGTGAGGGAACAAAAGCAAAAATACTATTGGGACTTCATCAAATTGAAAAGCTTCCGCAAAGTGAAGGAAACAACCAAAGCTAAAAGAGAACATATAAAATGAAAGGAGACATTGGTAAACAACACATCCAATGAAGAGTTAGTATGCAAAACACATAAAGGAAATATAAATCTCAAGATCCTAAAAACAAATCATGCAACTGGAAATGGGCAGAAAAATGAATGGACTTTGTCTCTGACAAGACAGCCAGAAGGCCACCAGACACACGGAAAGACAATAAGCGTCACCAATCATCAGGGAAATGCAAATCAAAACCACAGGGATATGTCACCTGAGAGGTGTCATAATGGCTAAAATTAACAACTCAAGACAAAACAGGTGTTGGTGAGGCTATGGAGAAGGGGTAGCCCACTTACACTCCTGGTGGGCATGCGAACAGATGTAGCCACTGTGGAAAACAGTGTGGAGGGTCCTCGATAAGTTAAAAAAAAGGGGGATCCCTGGGTGGTGCAGTGGTTTGGTGCCTGTCTTTGGCCCAGGGCACGATCCTGGAGACCTGGGATCGAATCCCACATCGGGCTCCCGGTGCATGGAGCCTGCTTCTCCCTCTACCTGTGTCTCTGCCTCTCTCTCTGTGACATTCATAAAAAATTTTTTTTAAAAAGAAGTTAAAAATAGAGCTAACATACGATTCCAAAATAGCAGAGTTGGGTATTTACCCCTAGGATACAAAAGTACTTTAGAAGATTTGAGGAGGGGCACACAGCCCAGTGTTTGTAGCAGCGATATCAACAACAGCCAAACTGTGGATACAGGCCTATGTCCATCGGCAGATGAATGGGCAGAGATAATGTGGTAAATATACACACTGTGACATCACTCGGTCATCAGAAGGGATGAAATGAAGCCATTTACAATGACGTGGAAGAAGTGGAAAGGATTTATGCTAAATGAACTCAGTCAGAGAAAGATAGATACCAAATACCATACAATTGCACTCACATGTGAATTTTAAGAAACCAAACAAACTGGCAAAGGGGTGCAGGGAGCTGAGAGAAGCAAACCAAGATATCCACTCTTAACCACAGAGAATAAACTAATAAACATCAGAGGAAGGTGGGGGGATGGGGAATCAGGGGATAGGGACAGTGGAGGGCACCTGTGACCAGTACCAGGTGTTGTATCCAAGGGTTGAATCACTAAGTGGCAAACCTGAAAATATATCATACTGTGTTTACAAACAGGAATTGAAGTAAAACTTTAAAATAATAATTGGTAGTATTGATAAAACATGTGCGCACTAGAGATAAAGGGATCCCTGGGTGGCGCAGCGGTTTGGCGCCTGCCTTTGGCCCAGGGCTCGATCCTGGAAACCCGGAATCGAATCCCACATCGGGCTCCCGGTGCATGGAGCCTGCTTCTCCCTCTACCTGTGTCTCTGCCTCTCTCTCTTTCTCTCTCTGTGACTATCATAAATAAATAAAAAAAATTAAAAAAACATGTGCGCACTAGAGATAAAATCTGAAAGGCACCTAAAAATCCAAAGAAAGGGATCCCTGGGTGGCGCAGCAGTTTGGCGCCTGCCTTTGGCCCAGGGCGCGATCCTGGAGATCCGGGATCGAATCCCACGTCGGGCTCCCGGTGCATGGAGCTTACTTCTCCCTCTGCCTGTGTCTCTGCCTTTCTCTCTCTCACTGTGTGCCTATCATGAATAAATAAAAATTAAAAAAAAATCCAAAGAAAGAGTATTTAGAGCCACAAATCCCCTCCTTATCTCAGCACGGGAGAAGCCTGCCATGTCTATTCTCACCTCAGCAGAAGCCTGGATTTTGAAGCTCTGGGGAGGTCACTGACTTGGTGGAGTCAGGCTATCTTTGAACCCAAACCTAAATAGAGTACATAAAACTAACTGCCCAAGATAGTAGGAGTCCCAGCGCAGGCACATGCCAAGACCCAAACTCTAACCATACACAGACATAACCCTAACCCTACACTTAATCCTAATGTTAATCTAAACCTTAAACAAGACCCATCACTAATCGACAACCAAACACAAACCCCAAGACCAAAACATATTCACTGAACCTTCCTGCCAACCCTCACCCTAACTCCTAAACCTATTCTAAACCCTTATCCCTGACCTCTATCTTAAATCTAACCCTAACCTCTAACCCTAACCTTAACTTAATGTACTTAAATCCGATTCCTAACCTTAACCTGTACCCTAACCCTAACCCTTTAATACTAATCCTATCTCATACCCCAAACAGCACTCTAACCTGTACCCTAAAACTAACTCCTAAACCACTCCCTAAACCTGTCTCTTACCCTTTTCCAAAACCGTAACCTGACCCTGACCTGACCCTAATCCCTAACTCTAACCCTTGTCCTAACCCCTATCATAACCTAACCCTTGCCCTATCCCTAAACCTAGCCCTAACTTTTACCCTAACCCCTAACACTTACCCCTAACCCTAACTCACACCCTAACCCCTAACCCTAACTGCAAACCTAAGCCCAACCCTAACTGTAAGCATAACCCTAACCCCACCTCTAAACCTCCTGTCCTAATCCCTAAAGCCCAAACCCTAAACCTAACTCTAAATCCTGTTGCTAACCCTAACCCTGTTCCCTAATTCTTAAGCCCCATCCTAACTCCTAACCACTGACCCTTACCCTTATCCCTCACCCTAACCTGTAATACGTAACCATAAGCTTAATCACAAACACCTAACATATAACCTAAGGCTAACCACCAACTGCGTCCCCTCCCCTGGCCCTACCATTCATTCTACCCATTCACTTACCCTGTGGTTCTGAGGAGTCCCTTCTGATGTGGACGTGGCCCCCAAAGGCACCTCCAGAGTCCTCCAGGGGGTCCTGAGGAAGCAGGGCTCCTGTGAGTGCGGACATGGCCCCACGTGTTCCTGAGTCATAGTCAGCGGGTCCTGAGGACGCTGGGTCTCCTCTCACTGTGGACTATGCCTCACATCATCTGGAAGCCTCACAGCAGGTCTTCAGGTGGCTGGGGGCTCCTTTCAGCCTGGACATGGTCCCACATCCCCCGGAAAACTCACCGTGCGTCCTGAGGAGCTGTGGGCTTCTATTAGCATAGACGCAGCCCTATATTTCCCAAAACCAAAGTGCAGGGCCTGAGGAGGACGGGGGTCCTGTAAGTGTTGAGGTGGCCCCACATTTTCTTCAAGCCTCACCATAAGACCTGAGGATGCTGGGGGCTCCTGTCAGCATAGATGTGGCCCCAAATCTTCCCAAACCTTCACAGTGGGTCCTGAGGAGGCTGGAGACTCCTGTCAGTGTGGATGCGGCACCATTTTTCTTAGGCCTCACCACAGGCCTGACAAGGCTGGGGTCTTCTGTCTGCATGGACGCATCTCATATTTCCTCAAGTCAACACCGGGGGTACTAAGGAGTCAGCATCCTGTTGTGTCGAAGTGACACAACGTCCTCCCGAAGTGTCACCGAGGGTTCTGAGGAGGCCGGGGCTCCTGTCACCGTGAATGCAGCCCCCATCTTCCAGAAGCCTCAACTTATGTCCTGAGGTGGCCCAGGGGCTCCTGTCAGCGTGGATACAGGCCCACATCTTCCTGAAGCCTCCCCATGGGTCCTGAGGAGGCCCAGGGGCTCCTTTCAGCATGGATGCGAGCCAACAATTTCCTGAAGCTGTGGCTCATCAGGGTGCACACGTCCCCACGTCCTCCTCATGCCTCCCCAGCACAAGCTGGCTCCCAATAGTGCAGGCAGAGGAGGCCTACTCCTCATTCATGCCCCCTGGGTTGGGCCTGGGCTCAGGTGCCCCCTGCGGGGCGCTCAGGCGCTGCAGGAGTCTGTGCAGGAGGCAGCGGGCGCTACAGGGGATGCAACTGCCTTCTTCCAGGCTCCAGCTGTGGCCTGTTAGCTTCGGAAACTTCTCACTGAAACGGAGCCCTACACCAAGCTTCCTCAGAAATACTTAAGGACAAGGAATTGGAGCCCACAGGACGTGAAATGAAATGTGGACCAGACTTTTACCATGTCCCGCAAAACTCACTCAACCCTCTTCCACTGTGGGCAAGACTGCGTGCTGGTGCAGACACCCTGGAAACAGTGTGGAGGCTCCTCAGGAAGTTACAAATAGAGCCGCCCTGCGACCAGCAGGTGAACAGCCTGAACTCACTTCAAAGGTACAGATGCAGTGAGACCAGGACACCTGCACCCCAATGTCCACAGCAGCCGGGTCCACAGTAGCCACACTGTGGCAGGAGCCTTGGTGCCCTGTGGCAGATGATGGATAAAAAGGATGGGAGAGAGATGATGGTCACAGACAGAGGAATGGCACTCAGCTATCAAAGAGAATGAAATCTTGCCATTTGCAATGATGTGGATATTTGGAGGCGGGGGGATTAACAGGGGACCAGCATGAAAGAGGGCACGTGATGTCATGAGCACTGCTGTTATCCCCAACTGGTGAATCCCTGAATTCTTCCTCTGAAAGTATTATACACTATCCATAATTAATTTGGTTTAAATTAAACTAAGTTTAAAAAATCAGTTGTATCAGAGCACATTTCCTTCTGGACTCTCTGTTTTGCTCCTTCAGCTTATGCCGGGACCACCCCCCGTGGGACTGGTTTGCCTAAGTAGGCTCCACGCCTCGTCCATGGCCCAGCCCAGAGCTAGAACTCACGACTCCTGAGATCAGGACCGGAGGTGAGGTCAGGAGTTAGATGTTTAACCAACGGAGCCAGTTGGGGGCCCAAGAAGCACAATGCTTTATCCTGTGTCTCTGCGACATTGTTTGAAATAGGGAAGTGCTGCGTCCCGCTTTCTCCTGCTCCTCCAGTACTGAGTTCATGTCCGGGGTCATTTGTGAGGGCGGATGAATGTTATGGGTTTTTCTTTTCCTATTTCTAACATCTGCCACCATGATTTTGATAGGAATAACATTGAAACTGAGGGGTGGCTTCAGGAAATGCGGACATTTTCACAAGATGAGGCTCCCACCCCACGAGCCCAGGAAGGCCTCCCAGAGACTGGTATGGCTCAGTGCACAAGTCTTGTGCTCCTTTGGTTCAGTCTCATTATTTATTCTCCTTGATGCTCCTGAGAAGAATGAAGTCACGTCCTTCATTTCCTTCCTGAGTGCTCATTGTCGGGACACAGCAAGGCTACTCTGATCTGTAGGGTCAGTTTGTGTCCCGTGACTTTACTGAACTCACTCCTTAGTTCTAACAGGTTTTGGTGGAGGCTCCAAGGTTTCATGTTTCCAGTACCGCATCTTCAGCATATAGGAACAGTGTGACGTCCCCCTTCCAGGTGTGGAACCTTTGCTGTTTACAGCTTAATGTCCTAGAGAGCCCCACAATAGAATCAAAACTGAGCCCAGGCCAAGGGCAGGAAGCCCCTATTAGAATGAGAACAGAGCTCAATGCCATTGAAGGCCCCATATCAAAATGTAAAGAGAACTTGAGGAATTGCTCTAGCCCTTCTGGAGTTTCCCAAGACCAGCCCTTAAAACTAAGCAAAAACCCACCTTGGGGTCCAAGTCCCTGCTCCTCTGTGTCAGGCATACTTGGACAGAAGCTCGAGCTTGTAAATAAACCCTCATGTGTTTGCATCGTTGTGGGCTTCTCCGTGCTTTCTCGGATTCGCAATCTTGGGCACAACAGTCTGAGATAAGAAAACAAAACCAAAAGCATTTCAGACGTGGGCAAAGTGAAAGCAGGGTTCTGAGAGATGCGCTTGGGGGCTCTTCTGTGGAGGGCCTGCAGACTGGGGGGTGGGATCCTTAGCCCCAGAACCAGAGGACCCAGCGTCCCCAACTGCATCACACCAAACAGCGCTGAGTCTCAAGGAGCAGCACAGCGCCAACCGCTGGAGGCCAGAGGCGCTGAAGACCACCCCGCCCCTGACCCTGCAGGTGTATCTCCCAGGCAGATGTGCACCTGTCAATCAGCGCCATGGGCCATCCCCAGACCCTGCACAGACCACTCGCTGCCACCAAGTTGTCGGACCACAGAGGATGCAGATCCTTAGCGCTGCCTGGAAAGTAGGGTCTAGTTCCTTTGTACTTTGTGCTTTATTATCATTTATTTTCTTTGATTCTATTTTATTAATTGCCTTATTTTATTTTTTATGTATGTACCTTGTATATTTCTTATTTTTACTCTCATGGAACTTTAATTTTGTTTGTTATTTTTGGATTTAGAATCTTTTAACAAGGAGACCAAAATAATCTAGTGGTTTTTTGGGGGGAGGGCAGTTGTTATTGTTTTTCTTGGTTTTTCTTTTTCTTCCTTCTTTCTTTTCTGGAAAAAGTAATGAGATCGAGAAATTCACCTCCATAAAATAACATGAGGTAGTACTCTCAGCCAGGAAGTCCATCAATACAAATATATGATGTCTAACTACAGTTTAAAACAATGATTATAGGGATCCCTGGGTGGCGCAGCGGTTTGGTGCCTGCCTTTGGCCCAGGGCGCGATCCTGGAGACCCGGGATCGAATCCCACATCGGGCTCCCTGCATGGGGCCTGCTTCTCCCTCTGCCTATGTCTCTGCCTCTCAATCTCTCTCTGTGTGACTATCATGAATAAATAAATAAAATCTTTAAAAAAAATTTAAAAAAAAAATAAAAATAAAACAATGATTATAAAGATAGCATCTGGGCTGGAAAAAGAGCACAGAAGAAAA
Source organism: Canis lupus baileyi (assembly GCF_048164855.1). NCBI lineage: Eukaryota > Metazoa > Chordata > Mammalia > Carnivora > Canidae > Canis > Canis lupus. Next base: position 32,883,771 of record NC_132872.1, on the reverse strand, counting down.
CTAGAGAATCCCTTACAGTAGAAATAGAAGAACTAAAATTTAGTCAGGCAAACATTAAAAATGCTATAAATGAGATGCAGTCCCAAGTGGAAGCCTTAAAAACAAGGAAAGTTATGGACCACAGAGGCAGATTTAGGGATCTCAGCCACTTATTAAAACAATAACATTCATATCATAGGAGACTCAGAAGATCAAGGGAGAGAAAAGGTGGGCCTTACTCATCGAATAGAAACGACAGATACCCACCATTTGCTTCAAGGTGGATGTAACTGGAAGGTATTATGCTGAGTGAAGTAAGTCAATCAGAGAAGGACAAACATTGTATGTTCTCATTCACTTGGGGAATATAAATAATAGTGAAATGGAATATAGGGGAAGGGAGAAGAAATGTGTGGGAAATATCAGAAAGGGAGACAGAACATAAAGACTCCTACTCTGGGAAACGAACTAGGGGTGATGGAAGGGGAGGAGGGCAGGGGTCCGTGTGAATGGGTGATGGGCACTGAGGGGGCGCAATTGACGGGATGAGCACTGAGTGTTATTCTATATGTTGTCAAATTGAACACCAATAAAAAGTAAATATATTATTTTTAAAAAAGAAAGAAAGAGGGAAAGAAAGAAATAGTGGCACCTGGGTGGCTCAGACAGTTAAGCTTCTGCCTTAAGTCAGATCATGATCCAGGTCCCAAGGAAGGCTCGTGGTTCAGCAGGGAACCTGCTTCTCCCTCTCCCTCTGCCCCTGTCACTCATGGTTTTTCTCTCCTCTCTTTCTCAAATAAATAAATAACATCTTTGAAAAAGAAAAAAAAACCCACAAGAAGAGAAATCTCCCATGTAGAAGAATTTCAAACAATTTGTGCAGACATTCCACCTTCAAGTTGATGAGCATAGCTTCCCACTCTTAGGTGTGGAATACACATAGTAACTTCCTTCTACAGAATATATTATGAAAAACTTAAAATAACAATGATAATATAATAATAATAATAATAATAATAAAAATGAAGAAGAAGAAGAAGAAGAAGAAGAAGAAGAAGAAGAAGAAGAAGAAGAAGAATCATCACTTAACTACGGGAAAAGATGACAAACACTACCTCAGCAAGATGATCAGATCGATACCAAGTCTGATAAATCATGTTGAGAGTATCTATCCTTTATATGATATAATGAAAATGGCAGTATATCTCTGTATATAATCCGCAAAAACACTTCAATCATGAGATAAACAACACACATGTCCCAACTGAAGGAAATTTTACAAAATACTCTACTTCTCAAGTGTTCCAGGGCAACAACAACTAGGAAAGGCTGAAAGAATGTCACAATCCAGAGGAGCGTAAGAAAACAGGAGGACAAATGGAATGTGATATGAGGGATGGTAACTTAGCAAAAACTAAGGAAATCTGAATAAATTTCATCTTTGGTTAATGCGACTATTTTAATATTGATTCATTAGCTAATATCTGTACCATACTAATATAAGATATCAATAATGGGAGAAATTGAGTGCAAGTGCATGCGAATGCTCTGTACTATCTTCTCAATTTCCCTATAAATCTTTGTTTTTTTCCTAATACATAAGATTTATTTTGAAAATTGACTTAGTAATATAAGTCAGTCGGAGAAGGACAAACATTATATGTTCTCATTCATTTGGGGAATATAAATAATAGTGAAAGGGAATATAAGGGAAGGGAGAAGAAATGTGTGGGAAATATCAGAAAGGGAGACAGAACGTAAAGACTGCTAACTCTGGGAAACGAACTAGGGGTGGTAGAAGGGGAGGAGGGCGGGGGGTGGGAGTGAATGGGTGACGGGCACTGGGTGTTATTCTGTATGTTAGTAAATTGAACACCAATAAAAAATAAATTAAAAAAAATGAAAATTGACTTAAATGAATCAGGCTCCAAGTGTAAAGACATTTTAAGAATCGTTGAATTAACTTTTGCCTTATTCTTAAAGAGTTCCTTCGATGGGAACAAAGTAAGAATTTTATATCAGAAGGAAATAAAAACGGGATCCCTGGGTGGCGCAGCGGTTTGGCGCCTGCCTTTGGCCCAGGGCGCGATCCTGGAGACCCGGGATCGAATCCCACGTCGGGCTCCCGGTGCATGGAGCCTGCTTCTCCCTCTGTTTCTCCCTCTGCCTGTGTCTCTGCCTCTCTCTCTCTCTCTCTCTCTGTGACTATCATAAATACATAAAAAAAAGAAGGAAATAAAAACACTTATGAACACGTATAATTCCTCCTCAACCTGAAAAGCAGGAACGGATAACAAATAGCAAAAATCAGATAAAAGTACTTCTAGTATAATAGACACCATATTGCAAGGGCATTTAAAATTAGTAATGCATAACATTTATTTCCTTGACATTTGTCTTCCAAAGAGTTCACAGTGTTTCAGTGTCAGTTGAAACAGGGGAAGAATCTCAGGGAAGAATCCTTCACATAATAATAAGACCATTGGTAATAATGTCTCTCAGTTCTTTCCAAATCCATAAAGATGCATTTCCTGATAAGTGACTGAGCTGTGAAGAAAGAGATGAGAAACCCTCATCCCTCTGAATTACTTGTGTCAGAATATTTTAAGCATAGTACTACGGATAGTAAATTATCCTTATTAACAGGAAATACATCTCAGATTGGAATATGAGCAATCAGATAGGCAGAGAAAAAAGGCTTTGACTGGCTCTTCAACTTTAAAGATAAAGGACAGCTTTTGTATGTACAAAGTCAGTTGTCAAGATAGCCTTAGGGAATAAGAGTCTGCAGCATGGAATCCCGCTGCACAGCCGGGATGACCGAACCCCAGCTCTTCCTGATCCCAAATCCCTGGTCCTGTCCCCCAACACAGGCTGCCATGCTGTGGTCATTTGCAATTGCTCTCTCAGGAGCTCTGGGGAAGGTGAAAGGAGCAAGATAGGATGAGACGGGACTCAAGTAGGCCAAGAAAATGAAGGCCTTTCCACTTTAAGTTCAGAGTTCGAACATGTCAAGCCATCCCAGGCCCCTGTGAAGAAGAGCTGAAATTTACATGCCTACAGTTACAGGAAAAAAACAAAAGTTTACAGCTTAATGTCCTAGAAAGCCCCACATTAGAATAAGAACTGAGCCCACACCAAGGGCTGGAGGCGTCTATTAGAATGAGAACAGAGGTCAATGCCCTTGAAGGCCCCATATCAAAATGTAAACAGAACTTGAGGAATTACTCCAGCCATTCTGGAGGTCCCCGAGACAAGCCCTTAAAAGCAAAACACCACCTCGGGGTCCAAGTCCCTGCTCAGCTGTGTCCGGTGTACTTGGACCCAAGCTCGAGTTTGGAAATCAACCTTGTGTGTTTGCATCAGTGTCAGCTCTGTAGTGGTTTCTCGGATTCGCAATCTTGGGCACAACACCCCCATGTCCCCTCCACCTGGGCTGAACCCCTATGCCATCCCACCCAGGCTGACCCTCAGTCACCTCCCCGCCCACAACAGCTGTGCACAGGCCCTCACACAGGTCCCATGGGCACGGTGGGCACTCCTGCCATCCCCAGCCTCCCAGAGGAAGGAAGGAGGTTCTGCAGGACACACTTGCATGGTTGCCCCAGGGCTCCCTGCTCAGCACGGCAGCTTGTGACATGTCGGGGTCTGTGTCCCTGATGCCTGCATCTCCTCCTTGGTTTTCCCACAGTAAATGAAAGAGGAGGCCCTGGTCTCCTCCTAGGACATCACGGAGGTAGACTTGGACGTCAACAGGACGTTCAGCAGTCACATGTTTTGATACTACTACAGGGTAGGGTGAGGCTGAGGGGCCAGGGGGGAATCGGGCTCCCGGGGAAGACCAGGGGTTTCTGGGTAGGGAACACGGGGCTTCTGAGGCCGGGGGAAGAACAGAAGCCAACAACACACGGCGGCATGGTAAGGTGCTGGGGATGACCCCCGTGACCCCTCCCCTGGAGTCTCGGGGATGAGGAGGCCACTAGGATGGGGCCTCCAGGGGATGCCATGTGAGCTGAAAACCAAAGGGGTGAGGGACGGCCCCCTGAAAAGCAGGGGTTGGGGGTGCGGGCCGTGGGGGTCAGTAAGGGAACAAGGGGGCAGGGTGCATGGTTGTGACTGGAGGAGGACACACATCGATCTGATGAGGGTCGGACGGGTCAGGGTGACACCCCCTCTCGGTGCTTTATATATTTCTAAATTCTATGCATTGAATTTGAGACAATTTGCAATTTGTAAACATACATAGTATGATGACCCGAGATATTGTCCCCGGTCCAGACAGGGCCCTGCACTGAACACACGGGGCCCCAGGGGCAAGTGTCACAGCAAACCCCAGACCGGGGTCACCTTTTTCTGTAGATTTCCCCTGTGGATCTTAGATAAAGGGTTTGCCGTGTGTCTGCCAGCCCCCCCACCCCATCCCATTTCCCAGACCCACACCATCACCTAAGATCATCATCCCCCATGGCATAACCCCTACACCATCCCCCTCACACACACACAGCCTCACACAATCCCCACCCACACTATACCCCAACACAATCCCCCCTACACCATCCCCCACACTCTACCACCATCATACCCATGCCCCCACACCATCCACCCCCACACTATCGTCCCTGAGCAAGGACCCGATGCAGCTGCCCCCTGTGGGACATGCTCAGCCTCCCCCAGGGTTCTATGGATACCCTGCTCCCATCAGAACCTCAGGTATCCCATAGAGTACCCAGGGGTGGGAGGGAGGAGGGAAGACAGGGAGCCCACAACAGGGTGTGTGCAGGTGAGTGGTGCAGAGGACCCACTGTGCACTGCCATGCCCACTGTCCCTCCTGGAGCGGGGCACACCCTGCACAGGACACCAGCCCCTAACCTAGAGGAACCTGGGCTGACTGGGTGCCAGGCTCTGGGGGGTTGGGTTGATTTGAGCCCCAACCAGGCCCAACACAAAGACTAATAGGATCCAGCCCCCCATGGCCCTGGCCAGCCCTGGATTCTGGCCCTGGTATGAGCGAGCCTTCTCACAGTTGGATGTGGCCTCCTGGGCACTGGGTGTGCACCCACAGATCCAGGTCGCTGACCTAGGGCAGACCGGGGGATCCCGGTACACCACAGGGTGGGGAGAGGAGGGGTAGGTCGGTGGGCCCCACCCACACCCACACCAGGAAGCAAGCTCCTACAGGTGCTGGGGCCCCAGGGGTCCCGAGGCTGGGGTCCAGCTGCCCTGCAGGGATGCAGCCCAGGAGCCCAGGAGCTGCAGTTCCAGGTCAGCTCTGCTGTCCTCAGAACCGTCACTCAGGCTGTAACCTCAGGACACACACCTCCAAGCAGAGTCCACACATGCTCCCAGGTGGGGGACTCCAGCTCTCGCCCCCCCACTCCGTGTGATTCTTGCTCTCCCCTAAGACAGAAGGGTCTCCTTCCCCAGGGGAAGACGCACACCCTCTGCTCTGAGCCTGTTTGCTGTAGAAAGTCAATAAAGTGTTGTGGTGCAAAAATGCACAACCAGCCCGTTTCGGTGTCTCCCAGAACTCTGTGCATGGGGCGTGGAGAGACCCACAGTGAGGAGGAGGGGGCATCACTGAGGCCCCAACCAGCCCATGCAGGGGTGCCGCTAGTCACACACAGCTGACGTCCCCACGTGCCATCCAGGGGTGGCCGGACGCCAGGGTCAGGCCTCACAGACTTTACTCGGACTCAGCCTGTACCCCGTGGGCCAGAATGGGCAGGAGAGTGTGACAGCCAGGGAGCCTCAGGTCACCAGGGTCTGTGCAAAGTGACCTGAGAGGTCACTGCTCCCTCTGTCCAGGGGGCCGGGGCTGGCCGGATTCCGGGGCACTTTCTCCCTCCCTGCATCCCCGTGCCTGGGTGCCTGGGGCACAGAGGGCCTGCGGGGTGGTCGTGTGGCCATGGAAGTGATTTCAGGACAGCAGGCCCTTGTGTTGTGCCCAAGATTGCGAATCCAAGAAACCACCAAGGAGCCGACACCAATGCAAACTCCCGAGGGTTTCTTTACAAGCTGGAGCCCCCACTGGGACCAACCAAAAGTTGGTCCAAGTGCACCAGACACATTGCAGCAGGGACTTGGACCCTGAGACTAAGAGGCGAGGCAGCTTTATAGGGACCAGGGGACCATGGGATATGCAGAAATTTGCACAGTCATGTCGGTCCACATGTAGGTGGCCAATTGAATTACACCTTACCCTATAGTATCCACTTGAGCTGGTCTATTACTTTGGTCAGAATCGCTGCGGGGTTTTGGCGGCACAAAGCACGGTTACATTGTTATGAGCAGATTTCCCATTAGGGTGTGCCCAGCGGAATGACTAGGGTGGGGCAGCACCTTAAGCCATAAGAAGGTCATTTGGGGGTCGTAGGGGGAGGTGGCGGATGTATCACAAAATTGAATCACTTCTGCTCTGCTTGTCCAGGGGTAGGGGATTTTTGTTAAATTTCCTGGGTCCCACACTTGCAGCTCATCCACCTGGACCACCCTCACCAGGTGGACTCAGCGTGAACACCTTTTGGTGCTGGATCTCTCACACCAACGTGTGGAGCGCACCCTCCTTGCCCGAGTGAGTAGGGGGTGGGTGAGCATGAGGCTCGGCCTGAAGGCCAGTCAGTACAGGGGAACAAGGAACCCCAGCCCCATCCCCACTCTGACTCCCACATACAGGCAGCCTCATGGCTCCCCGCCATGGGCAGCTGGTTCCTCAGGAGCTACCCCCAAGGGTGGCCCGAATGTCTGGCTCCCTGCTGGAGAGGCATTGGGGAGAAGAGAAGCAGCCGGCGCTCGGCAGGACCCACTGCCAGACATGGGAATGTGGCCGAGCCGGACCTTCCAGCTCAGCTGACTCTCCAGCAGAAAGACACTGCATGAGCGAGCCCCGGGGTGGACAGGAGAGCCCAGCTAGCCACCCAGCGCCAGCACCAGAAATGATGTTGTGCCAACCATTTCCGGGTTTTGGGTTACCCAGCCAGAGGATACGATAGCTGCATGTGATAGCTGCATGGGATAGACACACACACCCCCAAACCAACAAAAGTCAGAATCCCCCAATGTTGTCAAACAGCAGCCGGATGGTTACATACACCACGCTGTGATCCCCAATAGGATACATGGAAGACGCTATAAACCACGACTGCAGACGTGCTGAAGGCACGGAGATGTGCCTGCTGGGTTCCAACAAGGGCACAGAGGGGAAGGAAGCATCCTACGGATGGGGGGGGGGCCTGCTAGGAAAGGACACCAGTTCCCTGTGAAGGCTACAGAGGGTGAAATATCTCCTTCTCTCTTTGTGCTTCTGGTTTTCCTCCTACATGCCATTTTCCTCAATCATATTAGAAAGAATTTATTTTAGGTTTTTAAATTTCTTTTTATTGGAGTCCAATTTGTATGAATTCTTCTTTCAGCATGGGTGTCATTCAGGAGAGAAGGAGAGATAAAGATTTTCCTAGACAGGCAACATATAAAGGAGTTCATGACCACTTAATCAGTCCAGTAAGGAATTTTAAGAGGGACTCTTCTAGTGGGGGAAATAAAGAGACCAAAAGAAACATAGACTAGAAAGGACCGGAGAAAGTCACTGGAAACACAATCTCTTCCGGAAACACAAAGGCACAAAGTTCATATCTTTGAATAATCACTCTGAATGCTGATAGACTAAATGCTCCAATCAAAGGTATAGGGTATCAGAGTGGCTTAAAAAACAGGATCCGGTATGCCTGGGTGGCTCAGGGGTTGAGCCTCTGCCTTTGACTCAGGGTGTGATCCTGGAGTCTGGGATCAAGTCCCATATTCTGCTCCTGGTGGGGAGCCTACTTCTCTCACTGCCTAATTTTCTGCCTCTCTCTCTCTCTTTTTCTCTCTCTCTCCCTCACTCTCTCACTTTAGTCGTTATTTAAAAAACAAGATCCATCTGTATGCTGCCTACAAGATGCTCACATTAGACTTATAGACACCAGGAGATTGAAAGTCAGGGGATGGAAAATCATCTATCATGCTAATGGATATCAAAAGAAAGCTGGAGGACCCATACTTATATCAGACAAACGAGATTTGAAACCAAACCCTAGGGGACACCTGGTGGCTCACTGGTTGAGCATCTGCCTTCGGCTCAGGGTGTGATTCTGGGATCCCAGGATCGAGTCCCACATCGGCCTCCATTTGGGGAGCCTGCCTTTCCCTCTGCCTATGTTTCTGCCTCTGCTTCTTTGTGTATCTCTCATGAATAAATAAATAAAATATTTAAATTTCAAAAAAGAAAGAACAAATGCTGTAAGAAGAGATGAAGAAGGGCATTATTTCATAATTAAAAAGACTCTCTATCAAGATCAAACAACTAAATATTTATGTTGCCAACATGGGAGTACCTAAATATAGAAACCAATTAACAACAAACGTACAGGAACTCACTGATAATAATACAATGACAGGGGATTTTAACACCCACTTATGGCAATGGACCAATCGTGTATACAGAAAATCAACAGGGGAACAATAGCCTTGACACACTGGACCACAGGGACTCAACAGATATAGTCTGAACATTTCATCCTAAAGCAGAACACCTTCCTTCATTTTTTTTATTATTTACGATAGTCACACAGAGAGAGAGAGAGAGAGAAGGGCAGAGATATTGGCAGAGGCAAAAGCAGGCTCCATTCACTGGGAGGCCGACATGGGATTCGATCCCAGGTCTCCAGGTTCGCGACTTGAGCCAAAGGCAGGTGCTAAACCGCTGCGCCACCCACGGATCCCTACACATTCCTTTCAACAGCACATGGGACATTCTACAGAACAGATCATATAATGGCCAACAAATCAGCCCTCAACAGGTACTACAGTTACAAGAAGGTTGATATCACACCCTGTACAGTTTTGGACCAGACACTATGAAACTTGAAGTCAACAGTAAGAAAAAAAAATTGGACAGACCAAAAATATGTGGAGATTATGAACATCCTACTAGAGAATGAATGGAGTGACCAAGAAATTAAATAGGAAATTTAAAACAAATGAAAATGAAAACATGTTTCTCAAAACATCTGGGATGTAGCAAAGGCAGTCATAAGAGGGAAGTACATAGCAATACAGGCCTACCTCAAGAAACAAGACGTCTCCAATACACAACCTAACCCTACACCTAAAGGAGCTGGAAAAGGAATAGCAAACATAGCCTGAAGCCTACAGAAGAAGGGGAAAAAAAAGATGAGAGCAGAAATAAACAATGCAGAAACAACAAAACAGTAGAATGGAATAACAAAACTAAGAGCTGGTTCTTCAAAATAATTAATAAAATAGACAAAGCCCTAGCCAGCCTTATCAACGAGAAAAGAGACAAGACCTAATAAATAAAATCACAAATGAGAGAAGAGAGATCACAATCAACACCAGAAAAATAAGACAATTATAAGGGAATTCTATGAAAGGTTATACGCTAACATCTGGGAGACCAGGAAGAAATGGACAAGTCCCTAGAAATGCGCAAACGAGCAAAACTGAAATAGGAAGAAATAGAAAATGTGAACAGACCCATAACTAGCAAAGGAATTGAATCAGCAAGGCACCTGGGTGCCTCAGTGGTTGAGCATCTGCTTTGGCTCAGGTCACGAACCCGGACTCCTGGGACATCAAGTCCCACATCAGGCTCCCCACATGGAGCCCCATTTTCACTCTGCCTATACCTCTGCTTCTCTGCGTCTCGCATGAATACATAAATAAAATCTTTAAAAAAGAAAAAGATATAAAGATGTGAAAGGACCCAAATAAAATCACAAATGAGAAAAGAGAAATAACCACCAACACTAGAAATACAAATGTTTATAAGAGAACATTATGAAAAATCATATGCCAGCACCCCCGAACCTGGAAGAAATAGATCAATTCCTAGAAATATATAACAAAGCAAAAATGAAAAAGGAAGAAATAAGAAACTTGAACACACAGATAACAGGCAGAGAAATTGAATCAGGAATCAAGAATCTCCCAAGAGGAGACGCTTATATCAATAGAATAGAATGGAAAGCCGAAACAAGATACAAACCTGTAACACTATGGTCCATTAAACGACAACAAGGAAGGAAGGAATATCCAAAGCAAGACCGTCTCTTCAACAAACCCTAACCCTGACGCCAGTATATGTACAAATGGTGTTGGGAAAACCAGGCAGCCACACGCAGAAGAATGAAACTGGACCACTTTCTTACACCATATATATAAAAAATAAATTCAAAATGGATGAAAGACCTAAATGTGGGACCTGAAATCATACAAAGAAGAAAAGATAGGCAGCAACATCTTTGACATTGGCCATTGGATCTGCTTTCCAGATATGCGTCTGAGGCAAGGGAAACAAAAGCAAAAATCCTATTGGGAGTTCATCAAATTGCAAAGCTTCTGCAAAGTGAAGGAAAAAAGCAACGCTAAAATGCAACATATAAAATGAGAGGAGATATTTGTAAACAACACATCCAATACAGAGTTAGTATCCAAAATACATAAAGCAAATATAAATGTCAGCATCCTAAACACAAATTATCCAACTGCAGATAGGCAGAAGACATGAATGGACTTTGTCTCTGTCAAGACATCCAGATGGCCACCAGACACATGGACAGACACCCAGCGTCACCCATCATCAGGGAAATGCAAACCAAAACCACAATGAGATGTCACCTGACAGCCATCGAAATGGCTAAAATTAACAACACAAGAAACAGCAGGTGTTGGTGAGGCTATGGAGAATGCTTATACTCCTCGTGAGCATGAGATCAGGTGCAGCTACTGTGCAAAACAGTGTGGAGGGTCCTCAAGAAGTTAAAAGTAGAAGTACTCTATGATTCCAAAATTGCACAGCTAGGTATTTATCCCGAGGATATAAAAGTAGTCTCTTAGATTCAAAGAGGGACACGCAGCCTAGTGTTTGTAGCAGCATTATCAACAAGAGCCAAACTGTGGATACAGCCCAGATGTCCATCGACAGATGAATGGGCAGAGATGATGTGGTAAATATACACACTGTGACATCACTCGGTCATCACAAAGGATGAAATGAAGCCATTTACAATGACATGGGAGAAGTGGAAGGGACTTATGCTAAATGAACTCAGTCAGTCAGAGAAAGACAGATATCAAATACCATACAATTGCATTCACAAGTGAATTTTAAGAAACCAAACAAACTGGCAAGGGGATTGATGGGGTGCGATAAGAGAAGCAAACCAAGAAACTCACTCTTAACCACAGAGAATAAACTAATAGATACCAGAGGAAGGTGGGGGGGATGGGGAATCAGGCTATGGGGATAGTGGAGGGCACCTGTGACCAGTACCAGGCATTGCATCCAAGGGTTGAATCAGTATGTGGTAAACCTGAAACTATATCATACTGTGTTTACAAACAGGAATTCAATAAAACTTTAAAATAATAATTGGTAGTAAAGAGGATACATGTGCACACAAGAGATAAAATCAGAAAGGCAACTGAAAATCCAAATAAAGAGTATTTAGAGCCCCAAATCCCCTCCTTAGCTCAGCTCGGGAGAAGCCTGCCATGTCTATTCTCACCCCAGCAGAAGCCTGTATTTTGATTCTCTGGGGAGGCCACTGACTTGGTGGAGTCAAGGTACCTTTGAACCCAAAACCTAAAGAGAGTGCATAAAACTAAACTGCCCAAGATACTAGGAGTCCCAGTGCAGGCACAGGTCAAGACTGAAACTCTAACCATACACAGACATAACCCTAACCCTACACTTAATCCTAATGTTAACTGAAACCTAAAACAAGACCCATCACTAATCGACAACCAAACACAAACCCCAAGACAGAAACACATTCACTGAACCTACCTGCCAAGCCTCACCCTAACTCCTTAACCTATTCTTAGGTTTCCTTAACCCTGACCGCTACCTTAAATCTAACCCTAACCCTAACCTCTAACCCTAACCTTAAATTAATATACTCAAATCCTATTCCGAACCTTTTCCTGTACCCTAACCCTAACCCTCTAATATTAACCCTATCTCATACCACAAAATGTACCCTAAATCCGTACCCTAAAACTAACCCCTAACCCACTGCCTAACCCTATCTCTTACCCTTTTCCAAAACCGTACTCTGACCCTACCCTGACCCTGACCTGACCATTACCTCTAACCAAACACTAACCCTAATCCTAACCCCTATCCTAACCCTACAGCTCACCCTAACTCTAAAGCTAGCCCTAACTTTAACCCTAACCCCTAACCCTAACAACTAACCCTAACTCACATCCTAACACCTAATCCTAACTGCAAACCTAATCACAACCCTAACACTAACCATAACCCTAACCCCAACTCCTAACATCCTGCCCTAATCCCTAAGCCTAAACCCTAACCCTAACTCTAAATCCTGTCCCTAACACTAACCCTAAACCCTTTCCCTAATCCCTAACCCCCATCCAACTCCTAAACACTGACCCTTACCTTATCCCTCATGCTATCCTCTAATCCATAACCATAAGCATAATCACTAAACCTTAACATCTAGCCTAACAACCAACTACCTCCCCTCCCCTGACCCTACCATTCATTCTACCCATTCACTTACCCTGTGGTTCTGAGTAGTCCCTTCTGAGGTGGACGTGGCCCCCAACGGTGCCTCCAGAGTCCTCCAGGGGGTGTTGAGGAAGCCAGGATCCTGTGAGTGTGGACGTGGCCCCACGTGTTCCTGAGTCATAGTCAGCGGGTCCTGAGGACGCCGAGGCTCCTGTCAATGTGGACTATGCCTCACATCCTCTGGAAGCCTCACAGCAAGTCCTCAGGAGGCCGAGGGCTCCTGTCAGCCTGGACATGGCCCCATGGCCTCCAGAAAACTCACCGCGGGTCCTGAGGGGGCTGTGGGCTCCTGTAAGCATAGACATAGCCCCATATATCCCGAAGTCAAAGGGCAGGTCCTTAGGAGGCTGGAGACTCCTGTCAGTGTGGATTCGGCACCCACATCTTTCTTAGGCCTCACCAAAGGCCCTGACAAGGCTGGGGTCTCCTGTCTGCATGGAAGCATCCCCATATTTCCCAAAGTCTACACCAGGGGTCCTGAGGACGTCAGCGTCCTGTTGTGTGGGCATGGCCACATGTCCTCCCATAACGTCACTGCAGGTTCTGAGGAGGCCAGGGCTGCTGACACCGTGGATGTGGCCCTCACCTTCCAGAAGCCTCAACTTATGTCCTGAGTGGCCCGGGAGCTCCTGCCAGAGTGGACACGGCACAACAGCTTCCTGAAGCCTCCCTGCAGGTCCTGAAGTGGCCCAGGTGTTCCTGTCAGGGTGGATGCGGGCCCACATCTTCCTGAAGCCTCACTGTGGTTCCTGAGGAGACCGGGGCTCATCAGCATGGTGTGTCCCCACGTCCTCCTCAGGCCTCCCCAGCACAGGTGGGCTCCCGTTAGTGCAGGTGGACGAGGCCTACTGAGCCTTTGCGGCTCTTGGGCAGGGCCTGGGCTCGGGCGCCTCCTGTGGGACGCTCAGGCACTGCAAGAGGCCATGTAGGAGGCAGCATCCCTGTGCACAGGTCCACACCTGCCTCCATCCAGGCTACAGCTGAGGCCTATGAGCTATGGAAAGGTCTCACTGAAAAGGAGCCCAATACCTGGCTTCCCCAGAAATACTTAAGGACAATTATTGGAGCCCACAGGATGCAAAATGAAATGTGGACCAGACTTTAACAACGTCCTGCAAAACTCACTCAACCCTACACTCTGTGGGCGGGACCGCAGGCTGGCACAGCCACCCTGGAAACGGTATGGAGGCTCCTCAGGAAGTTACAAATAGAGCCGCCCTGGGACCAGCAGGTGCACGGCCTTAGGTCACCCCGAAGATACAGATGCATGAGACTCGGGGACACCTGCACCCCAATGTCCACAGCAGCCAGATCCACAGTAGCTACACTGTGGGAAGAGCCTCGGTGCCCTCAGGCAGATGATCGATAAAGAGGATGGAAATAGATGATGGTCATAGATGATAGTTAGATGATAGGAACAGTACTCAGCTATCAAAGAGAAGAAAACATTGCCATTTGCAATGACGTGGATAGAACTAGAGGGATCATGTTAAGTGAAAAAAGTCAGTCAGGAAAGAAAATTAACGTATGGTTGCATTCATAGGTGAAATTAAAGAAGCAAAGCAGATGAGCATCTGTGAAGGGAAGCAAAAACAAATAATATGAAAACAGAGATGGAGGAAAAAGAGACTCAATCACAGGAAACAAATTGAGTGTCGCTGTAGGGGAGGGTAGTGGAGGGACAGGGTAACTGGTAGACGGGCATAAAGGAGGGCACGTGATGTCATGAGCCCTGGTGTTATCTCCAACTGGTGAATCCCTGAATTCTACCTCTGAAAGTATAATACACTATACTGTTAATTAATTAGGTTTAAATTGAATTAAGTTTAAAAAATCAGTTGATGGTATCGGATTTTCTTCCGATGGTATGCATTTTCTTCCAGGCTCTCTATTCTGCTCCTTCCGGATGGTATGCATTTTCTTCCAGGCTCTCTATTCTGCTCCTTCAGCTTATACCAGAACCACACCCCTGTGGGTTTGGTTTGTTTAAGTAGGCTCCATGCCTCATCCACAGTTCGGCACAGGGCTCGAATTCATGACCCCGAGATCAAGACCAAGGGTGAAGTCAGGAGTCGGATGCTTAACCAACGGAGCCAGCTGGGGCCCTAGAACCACACTGCTTTATCCTGTGTCTCCGTGACATTGGTTGAAATAGGAAAGTGAAAAAAAAATTAAAAAAAAAGAAATAGGAAAGTGGAGGGAGGGGCAAGATGGCGGAAGAGTAGGGTCCCCAAATCACCTGTCCCCACCAAATTACCTAGATAATTTTCAACTTCCTGAAAATCTATGAATTCGGCCTGAGATTTAAAGAGAGACCAGCTGGAATGCTACAGTGAGAAGAGTTCACACTTCTATCAAGGTAGGAAGAGGGGGGAAAGAAATAAAGAAACAAAAGGGGATCCCTGGGTGGCGCAGTGGTTTAGCGTCTGACTTCAGCCCAGGGCGTGATCCTGGAGACCCGGGATCGATTCCCAAGTCGGGCTCCCGGGGCATGGAGCCTTCTTCCCCTCTGCCTGTGTCTCTGCCTCTCTCTCTCTCTCTCTGTGTGACTATCATAAATAAAAATTAAAAAAAAAGAAACAAAAGACATCCAAGGGGGAGGGGCCCCACGAGGTTCTGGGCTAAGGCCTGGGCGAGTGCCTCCAGGATAAGAAAGCTCTGACCCAGAGAAGCAGGAGCTTCACCAATCTTCCCGGCTGGAAAGGCACCCGCAGGGATTTGGAGCAGGACACCAAGATGGCGGGGATGCCCTCGGGCTCCCTGGAACACTAATAGACACCTGCGCGCCCAGGAGACTGCACCATATCCCACGTCGATCTCCCTAAAAGACTGCAGGGCCCACAGCTGGACCCAGAGCAGCTTTGAGGGGCTTGGGTGGTGGCTCCACATGGAGGGGGCTGTGATGCCAGGGCTCGGAGTGGGCTCCGGCAGAGGAAGAGGATCCCTGCGGAGAGGGCTGTGGGGCTCTGGGACCAGCTCAGAGGGGCTCGGGCAGCGGCGCCATGGAGGCAGCTGTGTGGCCGGGAGGGGGAATCCAATAGTGCAGGCACTGAAGCACAGGGCGCCAGGACACAGCCCAGGATCCGGGCTCCCCCTGGGACAGGTAGAGCCTGGGAAGGCCCACGACAGCTAGGACGCTTCTGCCCAGAGCTGAGCAGATCAGCGTCCCCACCTTGGCACCTCCAGGCCCTGTAGAGGGAGAGCTCCATAGTTACTGTGGGAGCTGAATCCAGGGCTCCAGAGCTGCTGGCGTCACTGGGATGGTTCCTCCTGGGGCCTCACAGGTTAACCGAGCCCTGCACCAAGCAGAGGGCAGAGCAGCTCCCCCAAGAGCTAACACCTGAAAGTCAGCAAAACAGGCCCCTCCCACAGAAGACCAGCTAGACGGACAAGTTCCAGGGGAAGTCAAGGGAATTAAGTATACAGAATCAGAAGATACTCCCCATGGTTTTTTCTTTTCTTTTCTTTTTTCTTTTCTTTTCTTTGATTTCTTTTTATTTGTTTGCATCCCCCACCCTTTATTCCTTTCTTTCTTTTTCTTTCTCTTTTTCTTCTCTTTTTTCTTTTTTTTCGTCCTTTTCTCTTTTTCTCTTTCTTTCCTTCTTTCTCCCTCTTTTTCTCCTTTTCCCAATACAACTTGTTTTTGGCCACTCTGCACTGAGCAAAATGACTAGAAGGAAAACCTCACCTTGAAAGAAATAAACAGTCCTCTCTCCTAAGAGTTACAAAATACGGATTACAATTCAATGTCAGAAAGCCAATTCAGAAACACTAATACACCTACTGATGGCTCTAGAAAAAAGCATAAAGGACTCAAGAGACTTCACGACTGCAGAGTTTAGATCCTATCAGGCAGAAATTAAAAATAAATTGAATGAGATGCAATCCAAACTAGAAGTCCTAATGACGAGGGTTAAGGAGGTGGAAGAACGAATGAGTGATATAGAAGCCAAGTTGATGGCAAAGAGGGAAACTGAGGAAAAAAGAGACAGACAATTAAAAGACCAGGAAGACAGATTAAGGGAAATAAACAACAGCCTGAGGAAGAAAAACCTACGTGTAATTGGGGTTCCCGAGGGCGCCGAAAGGGACAGAGAGCCAGAATATGTATTTGAACAAATCCTAGCTGAAAACATTCCTAATCTGGGAAGGGAAACAGGCATTCAGATCCAGCAAATAGAGAGATCCCCCCTAAAATTAATAAAACGCATCAACTTCTCGACATTTAATAGTAAAGCTTGCAAATTCCAGAGATAAAGAGAAGATCCTTAAAGCAGCAAGAGACAAGAAATCCCTGACCTTTATGGGGAGGAGCATTAGGGTAACAGCAGACCACTCCACAGAGAACTGGCAGTTCAGAAAGGGCTGGCAGGATATATTCAGGGTCCTCAATGAGAAGAATATGCACCCAAGAATACTTTATCCAGCAAGGCTCTCATTCAAAATGGAAGGAGAGATAAAGAGCTTCCAAGACAGGCAGGAACTGAAAGAATATGTGACCTCCAAAGCAGCTCTGCAGGGAATTCCCCCTCAAGAAGAAGTTCAGTGGAACAATCCACAAAACAAGGACTGAATAGATATCAAGATGACACTAAACTCATATCTGTCGATTAGTAACTCTGAATGTAAACAGGCTTAATGACCCCATCAAAAGGCTTAGGGTTTCAGACTAGATAAAAAAGCAGGACCCATCTATTTGCTGTCTACAAGAGACTCATTTTAGACAGAAGGACACCTACAGCCTGAAAATAAAAGGTTGGAGAACCATTTACCATTCAAATGATCCTCATAAGAAAGCAGGGGTAGCCATCCTTATATCAGATAAACTAAAATTTACCCCGAACACTGTAGTGAGAGATGAAGAGGGACACTACATCATACTTAAAAGATCTATCCAACAAGAGGACATAACAATCCTCTACATATATGCCCCGAATGTGGGAGCTCGAAACATTTAAATCAATTAATAAACAAAGTAAAGAAATACTTAGATAATAATACACTTATACTTGGTGACTTCAGTCTAGCCTTTTCTATACTCAATAGGTCTTCTAAGCACAACATCTCCATAGAAATGAGAGCTTTAAATGATACACTGGACCCGATGGATTTCACAAAAATCTACAAAACTTTACATCCAAACTCAACTGAATACACATTCTTTTCATTTTCAAGTGCACATGGAACTTTCTCCAGAATAGACCACATACTGGGTCACAAATCGAGTCTGAAACAATACCAAAAGATTGGGATTGTCCCCTGCATATTCTCAGACCATAATGCCTTGAAATTAGAACTAAATCATAACAAGAAGTTTGGAAGGACCTCAAACAAGTGGAGGTGAAGGACCATCCTGCTAAAGATGAAAGGGTCATAGGAAATTAAGGAAAATTTTAAAAGATTCATGGAAACTAATGAGCATGAAGAGACAACCGTTCAAAATCATTGGAATGCAGCAAAAGCAGTCCTAAGAGGGAAATACATCGCAATACAAGTATCCATTCAAAAACTGGAAAGAACTCAAATACAAAAGCTAACCTTACTCATAAAGGAGCTAGAGAAAACACAGCAGATAGATCCTACACCCAACAGAAGAAGAGAGTTAATTAAAATTCGAGCAGAACTCAAGGAAATCGAGAACAGAAGAAATGTGGAACAGATCAACAGAACCGGGAATTGGTTCTTTGAAAGAATTAATAAGATACCTAAAGCATTAGCCAGCCTTATTAAAAAGAATAGAGAGAAGACTCAAATTAATAAAATCATGAATGAGAAAGGAGAGATCACTACCAACACCAAGGAAATACAAACGATTTTAAAAACATATGAACAGCAATATGCCAAAAAATTAGGCAATCTAGAGGAAATGGACGCTTTCCTGGAAAGCCAGAAACTACCAAAACTGGAACAGGAAGAAATAGAAAACCTGAGCAGACCAATAACGAGGGAGGAAATTGAAGCAGTCATCAAAACCTCCCAAGACACAAAAGTCCAGGGTCAGATGGCTTCCCATGGGAATTCTATCAAACGTTTAAAGAAGAATCTATACCTATACTACTAAAGCTATTTGGAAAGATAGAAAGAGATGGAGTACTTCCAAATTCGTTCTATGAGGCCAGCATCACCTTAATTCCAAAACCAGACAAAGACCCCACCAAAAAGGAGGATTACAGACCAATATCCCTGATGAACAGGGATGAAAAATTCTCAACAATATACTATCCAATAGGATCCAACAGTACATTAAGAAAATTATTCATCATGACCAAGTAGGATTTATCCCCGGAACACAAGGCTGGTTCAACACTCGTAAAACAATCAATGGGATTCATCGTATCAGCAAGAGAAAAACCAAGAACCATATGATCTTCTCGTTAGATGCAGAGAAAGCATTTGACAAAATAGAGCATCCATTGCTGATCAAAACACTTCAGAGCGTAAGGATAGAGGAAACATTCTTCGACATCATAAAGGCCATCTATGAAAAACCCACAGCAAATATCATTCTCAATGTGGAATCACTGGGAGCTTTTCCCTTAAGATCAGGAACAAGACAGGGATGTCCACTCTCACCACTGCTATTCAACATAGTACTAGAAGTCCTAACCTCAGCATTCAGACAACAAAAAGACATTAAAGCCATTCAAATTGGCCAAGAAGAAGTCAAACTCTCCCTCTTCGCCGATGACATGATACTCTACCTAGAAAACCCAAAACCCTCACCCCAAAGATTGCTAGAACTCATACAGCAATTTGGTAGCGTGATAGGATACAAAATCAATGCCCAGAAATCAATGGCATTTCTATACACTAAGAATGACACTGAAGAAAGAGAAATTGAGGAGGCAATCTCATTTAAAATTGCACCCAAAAGCATAAGATACCTAGGAATAATCCTAACCAAGGAGGTAAAGAATCTCAACCATAAACACTATAGAATGCTACTGAAAGAAATTGAGGAAGACACAAAGAGATGGAAAAATATTCCATGCTCATGGATTGACAGAATTAATATTGTGAAAATGTCAATGTTACCCAGGGCAATGTACACATTTAATGGAATCCCTATCAAATATTATGGACTTTCTTAGGAGAGTTAGAACAAATTATTTTAAGATTTGTGTGGAATCAGGGATCCCTGGGTGGCGCAGCGGGGGATCCCTGGGTGGCGCAGTGGTTTGGCGCCTGCCTTTGGCCCAGGGCGCGATCCTGGAGACCTGGGATCGAATCCCACGTCGGGCTCCCGGTGCAAGTAGCCTGCTTCTCCCTCTGCCTGTGTCTCTGCCTCTCTCTCTGTGACTATTCTAAAAAAAAAATAAAAAAATAAGTTAAAAATAGAGCTACCCTACGATTCCAACATTACACATCTAGGTATTTACCCCGGGGATACAAATGTAGTTGAATAGATTCGGAGAGGAACACGCAGCCCAGTGTGCGTAGCAGCGTTATCAACAACAACGAAACTGTGTATAGAGCTCAGATGTCCATCTATTGATGAATGGGCAGAGGCGATGTGGTAAATATACACACTGAGACATCACTCGGTCATCAGAAGGGATGAAAGGAAGCCATTTACAATAAGGTGGGAGAAGTGGAAGGGACTTATGCTAAATGAACTCAGTCAGTCAGAGAAAGACCGATTCCAAATACCATACAATTGCATTCACATGTGAATTTTAAGACCAAACAAATTGGTAAAGGGGCAGAGGGGGGGATGAAAGAAGCAAACAAAAAAAACACACTCTTAACCACAGAGAATAAACTAATAAATAACAGGGGAAGGAGGGGGGCTGGGGAATCAGGGGATGGGGATTGTGGAGGTCACTTCTGACCAGTACCAGGCGTTGTATTCAAGGGTTGAATCACTATGTGGTAAACCTGAAACTATATCATACTATGTTTACAAACAGGACTTCAAGTATAACTTTAAAATACTAATTGGTAGTATAGAGGAAACATGGGCACACAAGAGATAAAATCAGAAAGGAAACAGAAAATCATAAGAGTTAGAGCCACAAATCCCCTCCTTAGCTGAGCTCAGGAGAAGCCTGCCATGCCTATTCTCACCCCAGCAGAAGCCTGGATTTTGATTCTCTGTGGAGGCCGCTGACTTGGTGGAGTCAGGCTATCTTTGATCCCAAAACCTAAATAGAGTAGAGAAAACTAAACTGCCCAAGATGCTAGGAGTCCCAGTGCAGGCATATGCTAAGACCCAAACTCTAACCATACACAGACATAAGCCTAACCCTCCACTTAAGCCTAATGTTAACCTAACCCTTAAACAAGTACTATCACTAATCAAAAACCAAACACAAACCCCAAGACCAAAACACATTCACTGAACCTTCCTGCCAACCCTCACCCTAACTCCTAAACCTATTCTAAACCCTTAATCCTGACCCTTACCTTAAATCTAACCCTAAGCCTAACCTCTAACCATAACCTTAACTTAATGTACTCAAATCCTATTCCTAACCTTAACCTGTACCCTAACCCTAACCCTTTAATACTAATCCTATTTCATACCCAAAAGTGTACTCCAACCTGTACCCTAAAACTAATCCCTAACCCACTGCCTAACCCTCTCTTACCCTTTTCCAAAACCGTACCCTGACCCTGACCTGACCCTAACCCTAACCCCTAACCAAACACTAACCCTAACCCTAGCCCTAACCCTATCCTAAACCTAACCCTCGCCCTAAACCTAAACCTAGCCCTAACTTTTACTCTAACCCCTAATCCTAACCACTAACTCACACCCTAACCCCTAACCCTAACTGCAAACCTAGCGCAACCCTAACTCTAACCATAAACCAAACCCCAACTCCTAACCTCCTGCCCTAATCCCTAAAGTCTAAACCCAAACTCTAACTCCTGTCCCTAACCCAAACCCCCATCCTAACTCCTAACCACTGACCCTTACCCTTATCCCTCACCCTAACCTCTAATCTGTAACCATAAGCATAATCACTAACACCTAATATCTAACCTAAGCCTAACCACCAAATGCGTCTCCTCCCCTGTCCCTACCATTTATTCTACCCTTTCACTTACCCTATGGTTCTAAGGAGTCCCTTCTGACATGGACGTGGCCCCCAATGGTGCCTCCAGAGTCCTCCAGGGGGTCCTGAGGAAGCCGGGCTCCTGTGAGTGCGCACATGGCCCCACGTGTTCCAGAGTCATAGTCAGCAGGTCCTGAGTACGCCGAGTCTCCTGTCACCGTGGGTATGCCTCACATCCTCTGGAAGCCTCACAGCAGGTTCTCAGGAAGCTGGGGGCTCCTGTCAGCCTGGACATGGCCCCATGTCCCCCAGAAAACTCACCGCGCATACTGAGGAGGCTGTGGGTTCCTGTCAGCCTAGATGCAGCCCCATGTGTCCCAACGCCAAAGTGCAGGTCCTGAGGAGGACGCGGGTCCTCTCAGTCTTGACGTGGCCACACATTTTCCTCAGCCTCACCATAAGATCTGAGGAGGCTGGGGGCTCCTGCCAGCATGGACCTGGCCCCAAATTATCCCAATCCTTCACAGTGCATCCTGAGGAGGCCGGAGACTCCTGTCAGTGTGGATTCGGCATCCACATCTTTCTTAGGCCTCACCACAGGCTTTGACAAGGCTGGGGTCTTTTGTTCGCATGGACACATCCCCATATTTCCCGAAGTCTACACTGGGTGTCCTGAGGACATCAGCGTCCGGTTGTGTGGACATGGCCCCACGTCCTCCCGAAGCATCACCGCTGGTTCTGAGGTGGCCGGGACTCCTGTCTCTGTGGTTGCGGTCCCCAGCTTCCAGAAGACTCAACTTATGTCCTGAGGGGCACTTTAGCTCCTGCCAGAGTGGACGCCGTGCCACATTTTTCAGAAGCCTCCCTACGTGTCGTGAGGCAGTCCATGGGCTCCTGTCAGGGTGGGTGTGGGCCCACAATTTCCTGAAGCCTCCCCGCAGGTCCTGAAGTGGCCCAGGGGCTCCTGTCAGGGTGGATGTGGACCCACATCTTCCTGAACCCTCACCGTGTGTTCTGAGGAGACCGGGGCTCCTGTCAGTGTGAACGCTGCCCAATATCCTCCTGAAGACTCCCCACAGGTTCTGAGGAGGCTGCAGCTCATCAGCGTGGATGTAACCCCACATCTTCCTCAGGCCTCCCCAGCACAGGCTGGCTCCTGTTAGTGCAGGCAGAAGAGGCCTACTGTGCATGCGTACCTCCTGGGCGGTGCCTGGGCTCGGGCACCGCCTGTGGGATGCTCAGACGCTGCAGGAGGCTGTGCAGGAGGCAGCATGCCCTTCCTGGGGCCCACCTCTGCCTCCTTCCAGTCTCCAGCTGTTAGCTTTGGAACCGTCTGACTGAAAAGGAGCCCAACACCCGGTTTCCTCAAAAATACTTAAGGAGAAGGAATTGTAGCCCAAAGGACGCGAAATGAAATGTGGACCAGACTTTTACCACGTCCTGTAAAACTCACTCAACCCTCTTCCACTGTGGGCGGGAGCACGGGCTAGTGCAGCCGCCTTGGAAACAGTTTGGAGGCTCCCCAGGAAGTTACAAATAGAGTCGCCCTGCGACCAGCAGGTGTACGGCCTGGAGCTCACTCCGAGGATACAGATGCAGTGAGACATGGGACAACTTCACCCAATGTCCACAGCAGCCGGGTCCACAGTAGCCACACTGTGGAAGGACCCTGTGGCAGATGATGGATAAAGAGGATGGGAGATAGATTATGGTCATAGAGAGGGGAATGATACTCAGCTCTCAAAGAGAAGGAAATCTTGCCATTTGCAATGACGTGGAAAGAACTAGAGGGATCATCTTAAGTGAAATAGGTTAGTTGGAAAAGAGAATGACCGTGTGGTGTCATTCATAGGTGGAATTAAAGAAGCAAAGCAGATGAACATCTGTGCAGGGAAGGAAAAACAAATAAGATGAAAACAGATGCAGGGAATACAGACTCTTATATATAGGAAACAAACTGAGTGTCGCTGCAGGGGAGGGGACGGGGGAGGGGATAACAGGACCAGCATGATGGAGGGCACGTGCTGTCACGAGCACTGCGGTTATCTCCAACTGGTGAATCCCTGAATTCTTCCTCTGAAAGTATAATACACTATACGTTAATTAATTGGGTTTATATTAAATTAAGTTAAAAAATCAGTTGTATCAGAGCACGTTTCCTTCTGGACTCTCTGTTCTACTCCATCGGCTCATGCTGGGACCAACCCTAGTGGGTCTGGTTTAAGTAGGCGTCAGGCCTCGACTATGGACCAGCCCAGGGCTAGAACTCACGACCCCTACATCAGGACTGGAGGTGAGGTCACGAGTCGGATGCTAAACAGACGGAGCCAGGCGGGGTCCGAGGACAACACTGCTTTATCCTTTGTCTCTGTGACATCATTTGAAATAGGAAAGTGCTGCATCCCACTCTGTCCTGCTTCTCCAATACTGATTTGCTGTCCCGGGTCATTTGTGGGGGCGGATGGATGTTATGGTTTTTTTTTTTCCTGTTTATAGAATCTGCCACCATGACTTGACAGGAATGACATTGAAATTGAGGGTGGCTTCAGGAACTGCGGACATTTTCACAAGATGAGGCTCCAAACCATGAGCCCAGGATGGCCTCCCAGAACCTGGTATCGCTCAGTGCACAAGTCTTGTGCTCCTTTGGTTCAGTCTCATTTTTTATTCTCTGTGATGCTCCTGAGAAGTAAGTCACGTCCGTCATTTCCTTCCTGAGTGCTCATTGTCAGGACACAGCAAGCCCCACAATAGAATAAAAACTGAGCCGAGGTCAAGGGCAGGAAGCCCCTATTAGAACAGATCTCAATGCACTTGAAGGCCCCATATCAAAATGTAAACAGAACTTGAGGAATTGCTCCAGCCCTTCGGGAGTACCCTGAGACCAACCCTTAAAACTAAGCTAAAACCCACCTCCGGGTCCAAGTCCCTGCTCCGCTCTGTCGGGAATAATTGGAAACAAGCTCAAGCTTGTAAATAAACCCTCGTGTGTTTGCATTGCTGTCGGCTTCTCAATGGTTTCTCGGATTCGCAATCTTGGGCACAATAGTCTGAGATACAAAAGCAAAACCAAAAGAAGCTCGGATGCAGGTAGAATGAATGCAGGGTTCTGAGAGAAACGGCGGAGACCCGGGGACTTGGCAGCTCTTCTGTGGAGGCCCCAGCAGACTGGGGGGCGGGATGCTCTGCCCCAGAGCCAGAGGACCCAGAGACCCCACCCGCATCCCGCCTATCAGGGCCGAGTCTCAGGAGCAGCACAGCACCGCCCGCTGAGCCCAGAGATGCTGACGCCCACCCCGCCTCTGGCCCCCGCAGGTGCGTCTCCCAGGAAGATGTGCACCTGATAATCAGCGCCACAGCCCATCCCCAGACCCCACACAGACCATTCGCTGCCACCAAGTTGTCAGACCACAGAGGCTGCAGATCTTTAGCTCTGCCTGGAAAGTAGGGTTTAGATTCCTTTGTACTTTGTGTTCTTTTTTCATTTATTTTTTTGATTCTTTTTCATTAATTGCCTTATTTTAATTTTTATGTATGTACCTTATATATTTCTTATTTTTACTTTCATAGTACTTTAATTGTGTTTATTCTTTTTAATTTTTTTCAATTTATATATGATAGTCACAAACAGAGAGAAAGAGAAAGAGAGAGAGAGGCAGAGACACAGGCACAGGGAGAAGCAGGCTCCATGAACTGGGAGCCCAACGTGAAATTCGATCCAGAGTCTATAGGATCCTGCCCTGGGCCAAAGGCAGGCACTAAACCCCTATGCCACCCAGGGATCACTTTAATTGTTTCTATTTTGGGATTTAGAATCTTTAACAAGCAGGCCAAAATAATCGGGGTTTTTTTTGGGAGGGGGGAGGGCAGTTATTGTTGTTTTTCTTGGTTTTCCTTTTTCTTCCTTCTTTCTTTTCTGGAAAATATAATGAGATGGAGAAATTCACCTCCATAAAATAACATGAGGTCTACTCACAGCCAGGAAGTTCATCAATACACATATATGATATCTAACTACAGTTTATTTTTTTTTCTAACTACAGTTTAAAACAATGATTATAAAGATAGCAGCTGGGCTGGAAAAAGAGCACAGAAGAAAACTAGAGAAACCTTTACTGTAGAAATAAAAGAACTTAAATATAATCAGGTCAATGTTAAAAATGCTATAACGGAGATGCATTCCCAAGTGGAAGCCTTAAAAAGAAGAAAGTTTATGGACCACAGAGACAGACGTAGGGAAGTCAGCCACTTATTAAAACAATAACATTCATACCATAGGAGACTCAGAAGATGAAGAAAGAGAAAAGGTGGTCCTTGCTCAGCCATTAGAAACGACAAATACCCACCGTTTGCTTCAACGTGGATGGAACTGGAAGGACAAACATTGTATGTTCTCATTCATTTGGGGAATATAGATAATAGTGAAGGGAATATAAGGGAAGGGAGAAGAAATGTGTGGGAAATATCCGAAAGGGAAACAGAACATAAAGACTCCTAACTCTGGGAAACGAACTAGGAGTGATGGAAGGGGAGGATGGCGGCCGGTGGGGGTGAATGTGTGATGGGCACTGAGGGGGGCACTTGACGGGGTGAGCACTGGGTGTTATTCTGTATGTTGGCAATTTGAACACCAATAAAAATAAAATTATTATAAAAAAAAGAAAGAAAAGAAAGAAAGAAAGAAGAAAGAAAGAAAGAAAGAAAGAAAGAAAGAAAGAAAGAAAGAAAGAAAGAAAGAGTGGCACCTGTGTGGTTCAGCTAGTTAAGCTTCTGCCTTAGGCTCATATCATGATCCAGGTCCCAAGGCAGGCTCCCTGTTCAGCAGGGAACCTGCTTCTCCCTCTTCCTCTGCCCCCTAACTCATGGATTTTCTCTCCTCTCTCTCTCAAATAAATAAAAAACATCTTTGAAAAAGAAACAAACAAACCCAGAAGAAGAGAAATCTCCCATGTAGAAGAATTTCAAACAAATTGTGCAGACATTCCACACTCAAGTTCATGAGCATAGCTTCCCACTCTTATGTGAGGAATACACATTGTAACTTCCTTCTACAAAATATGATATGAAAAACTTAAAATAATATTGATAATATAATAATAATAAAGGATCAGTTTACTGCGTAGAAAGCTGACAAACACTATCTCAGCAATGTGATCAGATCGATACCAAGACTGATAAATCATGTTGATGGAATTTAAATTCAGCATTAGCACACGCCCAGCCATCCCAGGCCCCTGTGAAGAAGAGCTGAAATTTACATGCCTTCAGTTACAGGAAAAAAACAAAAGTTTACAGCTTAATGTCCTAGAAAGCCCCACAATAGAATCAAAACAGAGCCCAGGCCAAGGGCAGGAAGCCCCTATTAGAATGAGAACAGAGCTCAATGCCCTTGAAGGCCCCATATTAAAATGTAAACAGAACTTGAGGAATTGCTCCAGCCATTCTGGAGGTCCCTGAGACCAGCCCTTAAAACTAAGCTAAAACCCATCTCAGAGTCCAAGTCCCTGTTCCGCTGTGTTGGGTGTACTTGGATGCAAGCTCGAGTTTGGAAATGAACCCTTGTGTGTTCACAAGGGCTCCTCCTCCCCGGTTTTCACACAGGAAATGAAGGAAGAGGCCCTGGTCTCCTCCTAGGACATCACGCAGGTAAACCTGGACGTAAACAGGACGTTCGGCAGCCACATCATGTTTTAGGACTGCTAGGTGTTGGGTGAGGCTGCTGGGCCACGAAGCTTTGGGCCCCCGGGGGCTTCTGAGTAGGGAAAACGGGGCCTCTGAGGCCAGGGGGAGTAACAGCAGCCAACAACATACCACTCCATGGTAGGGTGATTGGGATGACCCCCTTGCCCACCCCTCCGGGCCTCAGGGATGAGGAGGCCACTAGGATGGGGCCTCCAGGGGTTGCCATGGGAGCTGAACACCACCAAATGGTAGAGGGACGGCCCCATGAGAAGCAGGGGATGGGGTTGGGGATGTGGGAGGCATGAACCGGACCTGGGGGCCAGGCGGCATGGCCACGGCTGGAGCAGGACACACATCGATCCCATGAGGGTCAGAAGGGTCAGAGTGGGGATCCCTGGGTGGCGCAGCGGTTTGGCGCCTGCCTTTGGCCCAGGGCGCGATCCTGGAGACCCGGGATCGAATCCCACATCGGGCTCCCGGTGCATGGAGCCTGCTTCTCTCTCTGCCTGTGTCTCTGCCTCTCTCTCTCTCTCTGTGACTATCATAAATAAATAAAAATTAAAAAAAAAAAAAAAAGAAGGGTCAGAGTGACATCCACTCTCGGTGCTTTATATATTTCTAAATTATATGCATTTAATTTGAGACAATTTGCAATTTGAAAGCATACGTATGGGGATCCCTGGGTGGCGCAGCGGTTTGGTGCCTGCCTTTGGCCCAGGGCACGATCCCGGAGACCCGGGATCGAATCCTACATTGGGCTCCCGGTGCATGGAACCTGCTTCTCCCTCTGCCTGTGTCTCTGCCTCCCTCTCTCTCTCTGTGACTATCATAAATAAATAATTTAAAAAATAAAAAAATTTGAAAGCATACATATTATGATGACCCCTAGATAATGCCCCCGCTCCAGCCAGGGCCCTTCACTGACCACACCGCGCCCCAGGGGCAGGTGTCACAACAATCCCCAGACTGGGGTTGCCTTTAACAGTAGATGTCTCCTTGTGCATCTTAGTGGAAGCAGATACCCTGTGTCCACAGGTCCCCACAACATCCCCCTCATTCCCCACTCCCACTCCAACCCCCTCCATCATCATCCCCAATAGCATCCCACCATCCCCCTCATACCCACACAGCCCCACACAATCCCCACCCACACTATACCCCAACACAATCCCCCTACACCATCCCCCACAATCCACCACAATCATAGTCCTGCCCCCACACGATCCACCACCACACCATTTATCCCCAGCAAGGAGCTGGTACAGGTGCCCCCTGTGGGACATGCTCAGCCTCCCCGGGTTTTTCTGCATACCCTGATCCCATCAGAAGCCCTGGTGTCCCATAGAGTATCCAGGGGTTGCAGGGAGCAGAGCAGGAAAGACATGGAGCCCCCGACAGGGTGGGTGCAGGTGAGTGGTGCAGAGGATGCACCGTGCCCTGCCTCCGCCCAGTGTCCCTCCTGGAGGGCAGCACACCCTGCACAGGACACCAGCCCCTAACCCATAGGGACCTGGACTGACTTCACCCCGGGCTCTGTGGGGGCTGAGTTGATTTGAGCCCCGCAGGGCCAACACAAAGACTAATGGGATCCAGCCCCCCATGGCCCTGGCCAGCCCTGGATTCTGGCCCCAGGCTGTGTGAGCCCACTCACAGCTAAATGTGGCCTCTTGGGCCCTGGGCTTACCCCACTGATCCAGGTCACTGACCTAGGGCGCCCTTTGGATCCTGGGAAACCCAGGTTGGGGAGAGCAGGGGTAGGCCGGTGGGCCCCACCCACAGCCACACCAGGAGCCAGGCTGCTCCAGGTGCTGGGGCCCCTGGGAGCCCAAGGCCAGGGTCCAGCTGTCCTGCTTGGACCCAGCGCAGGTCCAGGTCAGCTCTGCTGTCCTCAGAACCGTCTCTCAGGCTGAAACCTCAGGACACACGCCCCCACCCGGATTCCACACATGCTCCCAGGTGGGGGACTCCAGCACCCGCCTCCCCAACCCGTGTCATTCTTGCCCTCCCCTAAAGGACAGAAAGCTCTCCATTCCCAGGGGCAGGCGCGCCCCCTCGGCCCTGACCCGTTTGCTGTAGAAAGTCAATAAAGTGTTGTGGTGTGAAAATGTACAGCCAGCCCGTTTCTGTGTCATCCAGAACACTGTGCACAGGGCTTGGAGAGACCACCAGAGAGGAGGAGGGGGCACCACCCATGCCCCACCAGCCCCTGCAGGGGCACCACCATGCACAGCCAGCTGACATCCCCATGTGCCTTCCAGGGGCGGCCAGACGCCAGGGCCAGGACCTGACAGACTTTACTAGGACTCAGGCTGTGCCCCGCGGGCCAGGAAAGGCTGGGACAGAGTGACAGCCAGGAAGCCTCAGGTCACCAGGTTCTGTGCAAAGCAACCCGGTTGTCTGTGCTCCCTCTATCCAGGGGGCCTGGGCAGGCCGTGTTCCGGGGCCCTTCCTCCACGCATCATCCCCGTGCCTGTGTGCCTGGGGCAGAGAGGACCTGCGGGGTGGTCAGCATGGCCCTAGAAGGGATGTCAGGACAGCAGGCCCTTGTGTTATGCCCAAGATTGTGAATCCGAGAAACCACCGAGGAGCCAACACCAATGCAAACTCCCAAGGGTTTCTTTACAAGCTGGAGCTTGGTTCCAAGTGCACCTGACACAGCAGAGAATGGACTTGAACCCTGAGACTAAGAGGCGTAGCAGCTTTATAGGGGCCAGTGGCCCATGGGATACACAGAAAGTTGCACAGTCATGTCTGTTCACAAGCAGGTGGCCAATTGAATTACACCTTACCCTATAGTATCCACTTGCGCTAGCCTATTACTTTGGTCAGAATCGGAGTGCAGTTTTGGGGGACATAAAGCAGGGTTACATTGTTATGAGCTGATTTCAGATAAGGGTGTGCCCAGCGGCCTGACTAGGGTGGGGCAGCGCCTTAAGCAATAAGAAGGTCATGTAGGGGTCATCCTGGAGGTGGGGGGTGTAGCACAAAATGGAATCAGTCCTGCTCTGCCTCTCCAGGGGTAGGAGATTTTTGTTAAATTTCCTGGGTCCCACACTTGCAGATCACTCACCTGGGCCAGCCTCACCAGATGGACTCAGCGTGCACACCTTGTGGTGCTTGATCTCTCACACCAGCGTGTGGAGGGCACCCTCCTTGCCCGACTGAGTAGGGGCGGGTGAGCATGGGGCTCAGCCTGAAGGTCAGGCAGCACAGGGGACCGAGGAACCCCAGCCCCGTCCCCACCCAGACTCGCAAACACAGGCAGCCCCAGGGCTCCCCACCATGGGCAGCTGGATCCTCAGGAGCTCCCACCAGGATGGCCCCAAGGTCTGGCTCCCTGCTGGAGAGGCATCAGGGAGAAGATAAGCAGCCAGCACATGGCAGGACCCATTGCCTCACATGGGAATATAGCCAAGCCGGACCTTCCAGCTCAGCTGAACCTCCAGCAGAAAGTCACGGCAAGAGCGAGCCCCGGGTCTGCCAGGAGAGCCTAGCTAGCCGCCCAGCACCAGCACCAGAAATGATGTTGTGCCAACCATTTGGGCATTTGGGTGACCCAGCCAGAGGATCCAATAGCTGCACGTGATAGCTACATGTGATAGACACACACACACCCCAAAACCAACAAAAGTTGGAATCCCCCCAATGTTGTCTAACAGCAGCCGGATGGTTACATACACGACGCTGTGGTCTCCAATAGGATACATGAAAGACGCAACAAACCATGACTGCAGAGGTGCTGGAGGCACAGAGATGTGCCTGCTTGGTTCCAACAAGGGTCACAGAGGGGCTGGAAGCATCCTACAGAGGGGAGGCCCCTCCTTGGAAAGGACATCATGTCCCTGTGAAGGCTACGGAGGGTGAAATCTGTCCTCCTCTCTTTCAGCTTCTGGTTTTCCTCCTAAATGCCATTTTCCTCAATCATAAGACCAAAAATTTATTTTATGTTTTTAAATTTCTTTTTGTTGGTGTCCAATTTGTATGAATTCTTGCTTCAGCAAGGGTGTTATTCAGGAGAGAAGGAGAGATCATGATTTTCCCAGACAGGCAAAATATAAAGGAGTTCATGACCACTTAACTAGTCCAGTAAGGAATCTTTTTTTTTAATTTTTTATTTATTTATGATAGTCACAGAGAGAGAGAGAGGCAGAGACACAGGCAGAGGGAGAAGCAGGCTCCATGCACCAGGAGCCCGATGTGGGATTCGATCCTGAGTCTCCAGGATCGCGCACTGGGCCAAAGGCAGGCGCTAAACCGCTGTGCCACCCAGGGATCCCTAGTAAGGAATTTTAAGAGGGACTCTTCTAGTGGGGGAAAAAAAGAGTCCAAAAGCAACAAAGACTAGAAAGGCCCAGAAAACATCACCAGAAACACCAACACTTCCGGTAACACAAAGGCACAAAGATCATATCTTTGAATAATCACTCTGAATGCCGATAGACTAAATGTTTCAATCAAAAGATACAGGGTATCAGAGTGGCTTAAAACACAGGATCCGGGAAGCCTGGTTGGCTCAAAGGGTTGAGCATCTACCTTTGACTCAGGGTATGATCCTGCAGTCTGGGATCAATTCCCATATTGAGCTCCAGGAGTGGAGTCTGCTTCTCTCTCTCCCTAATTTTCTGCCTCTCTCTCTCTCTCTCTCATAAATAAAATCGTTATTAAAAAACAAGATCCATCTGTATGCTGCCTACAAGATGCTCACCTTACACGTATACACACCAGCAGATTGATAGTCAGGGGAGGGAAAATCATCAACCACGCTAATGGATTTCAAATGAAAGTTGGAGGACCCATACTTATATCGGACAAACGAGATTTGAAACCAAACCCTGGGGGACACCTGGTGGTTCAGTGGTTGAGCATCTGCCTTCAGCTCAGGGTGTGAACCTGGGATCACAGGATCGAGCCCCACATCGGCCTCCCTTAGGGGAGCCTGCCTCTCCCTCTGCCTATGTTTCTGCATCTGCTTCTCTGTGTATCTCTCATGAAAAAATAAATAAAATATTTAAATCTCAAAAAGAAAGAACAAATCCTGTAAGGAGAGATGAAGAACATTATTTCCTTTTTTTAAAAATATTTATTTATTTATGATAGTCACAGAGAAAGAGAGAGGCGCAGAGACACAGGCAGAGGGAGAAGCAGGCTCCATGCACCGGGAGCCCGATGTGGGATCCGATCCCGGGTCTCCAGGATCGCGCCCTGGGCCAAAGGCAGGCGCCAAACCGCTGCACCACCCAGAGATCCCAAAAACATTATTTCATAATTAAAAAGACTATCAAGATCAAACAACTAAATATTTATGCTGCCAACATGGGAGCACGTAAATATAGAAACAAATTAACAACAAACGTACAGGAACTCACTGATAATAATACACTGACGGGGATTTCAACACCCACTTATGGCAATGGACCGATCGTCTAGCAGAAAATCAACAAGGGAACAATAGCCTTGACACACCGGACCACAAGGACTCAACAGATATAGTTAGAAAATTAGATCTGAAAGCAGAATACACTTTCCTATCAAGTGCACATGGGACATTCTCCCGAACAGATCATATCAGGGCCCACAAATCAGCCCTCAACAGGTACAACAGGTACAGGAAGGTTGATATCACACCATGTACATTTTTGGCCCACGGCGCTATGAAACTGGAAGTCGAATGTAAGAAAAAATTTGGACAGACCAAAAATATGTTGAGTTTATGATCATCCTCCTAGAGTGAATGGAACAACCAGGAAATTAAAGAGGAAATTTAAAACAAATGAAAATGAAAACATGTTTCTCCAAACCTCTGGGATGTAGCAAAGGCAGTCCTAAGAGGGAAGTACATAGCAATACAGGCCTACCTCAAGAAACAAGAAGTCTCCAATACACAGCCTAACCCTACACCTGATGGAGCTGAATAAGGAATAGCAAACAAGGCCTAAAGCCTACAGACGAAGGGAAAAAATAAAGATGAGTGCAGAAATAAACAATACAGAAACAACAAAACAGTAGAATGGAATAACAAAACTAAGAGCTGGTTCTTTAAAATTATTAATAAAATGGATCAACCCTAGCCAGGCTTATCAACGAGAAAAAAGACCTAAATAAATAAAATCACAAATGAGAGAAGAGAAATCACAATCAACACCAGAAAAAAAAGACAGTTATAAGGGAATACTATGAAAGATTATACGCAAACAAACTGGGAGACCTGGAAGAAATGGACAAATCCCTAGAAATGTGCAAACGAGCAGAACTGAAATAGGAAGAAATAGAAAATGTGAACAGACCCATAACTAGCAAAGGAATTGAATCAGCAAGGCACCTGGGTGCCTCAGTGGTTGAGCATGTGCTTTGGCTCAGGTCATGATCCCGAGGTCCTGGGGGATCAAGTCCCACATCAGGCTCCCTGCATGGAGCCTCATTTTCCCTCTGCCTATAACTCTGCCTCTCTGTGTCTCTCATGAATACATAAATAAAGGTGCTGCCACTGTGGAAAACAGTCTGGAGGGTCTTCGAGAAGTTAAAAATAGGGGATACCTGGGTGGCGCAGCTATTTGGTCCCTGCCTTTGGCCCAGGGCGTGATCCGGGAGACCTGGGATGGAATCCCATGTTGGGATCCCGGTGCATGGAGCCAGCTTCTCCCACTGCCTGTGTCTCTGCCTCTCTCTCTGTGACTATCATAAAAAAATTTTTTTAAAAAGAAGTTAAAAATAGTGCTACCCTACGATTCCAAAATTGCAAAGCTAGGTATTTACCCCGAGGATACAAAAGTAGTTTAGTAGATTCGAAGAGGAACACGCAGCCCAGTGTTGGTAGCAGTGTTATCAACAACAGCGAAACTGTGTATACAGCCCAGATGTACATCGACAGATGAATGGGCAGAGACGATGTGGTAAGTATACACACTGCGACATCACTTGGTCATCAGAAAGGATGAAAGGATGCCATTTACAATGACGTGAGAGAAGTGGAAGGGACTTATGCTAAATGAACTCAGTCAGAGAAAGACAGATACCAAATACCATACAATTGCATTCACATGTGAATTTTAAGAAACCAAACAAACTGACAAAGGGGCGAAGGGGGGGATGAGAGATGCAAACCAAGAAACATACTCTTAACCACAGAGATTAAACTAATAAATACCAGAGGAAAGTGGGGGGGATGGGGAGTCAGGGGATGGGAATAGTAGAGGTCACCTCTGACCAGTACCAGGCGTTGTATTCAAGGGTTGAATCACTATGTGGTAAACTGGAAACGATATCATACTGTGTTTACAAAGAGGAATTCAAGTAAAACTTTAAAATAATAATTGGTAGTATAGAGGAAACATGGGCGCACAAGAGATAAAATCAGAAAGGCAACTGAAAATCCAAACAAAGAGTCTTTAGAGCCACAAATCCCCTCCTTAGCTCAGCTCAGGAGAAGCCTGCCATGCCGATTCTCACCCCAGAGAAGCCTGGATTTTGATCATTTTAAAATGATCTCTGGGGAGGCCGCTGACTTGGTGTAGTCAGGCTATCCTTGAAACCAAAACCTAAATAGAGTGCATGAAACTAAACTACCCAAGATGCTAGGATTCCCAGTGCAAGCACATGCCAAGACACAAACTCTAACCATACACAGACATAACCCTAAGCCTACACTTAAGCCTAATGTTAACCTAACCCTCAACAAGAACTATCACTAATCAAAAACCAAACACAAACCCCAAGACTAAAACACATTCACTGAACCTTCCTGCCAACCCTCACCCTAACTCCTAAACCTATTCTAAACTTTAACTCTGACCCTTACCTTAAATCTAACCCTAACCCTAACCTCTAACCATAACCTTAACTTAATATACTCAAATCCTATTCCTAAACTTAACCTGTACCCTAACCCTAACCCTCTAATACTAATCCTATCTCATATCCCAAACTGTACCCTAACCCGGACCCTAAAACTAATCCCTAACCCACTGTCTAACCCTCTCTTACCCTTTTCCAAAACCGTACCCTGACCCTGACCTGACCCTAACCCTAACCCCTAACCAAACTCTAACCCTAATCCTAGCCCTAACCCGTATCCTAAACCGAACCCTCGCCCTAACCCTAAACCTAGCCCTAACTTTAACTCTAACCCCTAACGCTAACCTCTAACCCTAACTCACACCCTAACCCCTAACCCTAACTGCAAACCTACCTGAAACCTAACTCTAACCATAACCCAAACCCCAACTCCTAACCTCCTGCCCTAATCCCTAAAGTCTAAACCCTAACTCTAACTCTAATTCCTGTCCCTAACCGAAACCCCCATCCTAACTCCTAACCACTGACCCTTAACTTTATCCCTCACCCAAACCTTAATCTGTAACCATAAGCATAATCACTAACCCCTAACATCTAACCTAAGCCTAACCACCAACCACCTCCCCTTCCCTGATCTTACCATTCATTCTACCCATTCACTTACCCTATTATTTTGAGGAGTCCCTTCTGACATGGACGTGGCTCCCAACGGCGCCTCCAGAGTCCTCCAGGGGGTACTGAGGAAGCCGGGCTCCTGTGAATGCGGACGTGGCCCCACGTGTTCCAGAGTCATAGTCAGTGGGTCCTGAGTACGCCGGGTCTCCTGCCAACGTGGAGTATGCCTACTCTGGAAGGAGGAGGAACATCCTTCTGGATGCCTCACAACCTCTGAAAGCCTCACAGCAGGTTCTCAGGAGGCCGGGAGCTCCTGTCAGCCTGGATATGGCCTCATGTCCCCTGAAAACTCACCGCGGGTCCTGAGGAGGCTGTGGGTTGCTGTCAGCCTAGACGCAGCCCCATGTGTCCCAAAGCCAAAGTGCAGGTCCTGAGGAGGAAGGGGGTCCTCTCAGTCTTGATGTGGCCCCACATTTTCCTCACCCTCACCATAAGGCCTGAGGAGGCTGGGGGATCTTGTCAGAATGGACGAAGCCCCAAATCATCCCAATCGTTCACAGTGTGTCCTGAGGAGGCCGGAGACTCCTGTCAGTGTGGAATCGGCATCCACATTTTTCTGGGGCCTCACCACCGGCTCTGACAAGGCTGGGGTCTTCTGTCCACATGGACACATCCCCATATTTCCCGAAGTCTACAGTGGGGGTCCTAAGGACATCAGCGTCCGGTTGTGTGGACATGGCCCCACGTCCTCCCGAAGCATCACCCCGGTTCTGAGGTGGCCGAGGCTCCTGTCACTGTGGATGCGGCCCCCAGCTTCCAGAAGTATCAACTTATGTCCTGAGGGGCCAGTTAGCTCCTGCCGGAGTGGAAGCAGCGCCCCATCTTTCAGAAGCCTCCCCACATGTTTGAGGCGGCCCAGGGGCTCCTGTCAGCGTGGATGGGGGCTCACATCTTACTGAAGCCTCCCCGCGGGTCCTGAGGCAGCCCAGGGGCTCCTGTCAGGGTGGGTGCGGGCCCACAATTTCCTGAAGCCTCCCCGCAGGTCCTGAAGAGGCCCAAGGTCTCCTATCAGGATAGATGTGGGCCCATATCTTCCGGAAGCCTCACCGTGTGTCCTGAGGAGACCAGGGCTCCTGTCAGCGTGAACGCTGCCCAATAACCCCTGAAGACTCCCCGCAGATTCTGAGGAGGCTGTGGCTCATCAGCGTGGACATGTCCCCAAGTCTTCCTCAGGCCTCCCCAGCACAGGCTGGCTCCTGTTAGTGCAGGCAGACAAGGCCTACTGCACATGTGTGCCCCTTGGGCGGTGCCTGGG
Source organism: Canis lupus baileyi (assembly GCF_048164855.1). NCBI lineage: Eukaryota > Metazoa > Chordata > Mammalia > Carnivora > Canidae > Canis > Canis lupus. The sequence continues at coordinate 32,846,791 of NC_132872.1, read as the reverse complement.
CTCGGGCGCACCCTGCGGGATCCTCAGGCACTACAGGAGGGTGTGCAGGAGGCACGTGCCCATCCCCGGGCCGACCTCTGCCTCCTTCCAGGTTCCAGCTGTGGCCTGTTAGCTTCTGAAACGTCCGACTGAAAAGAAGCCCAACACATAGCTTCCCCAAAAATTCTTAAGGAGAAGGAATTGGAGCCCAAACGATGCGAAATGAAATGTGGACCAGACTTTTACCATGTCCTGTAAAACTCACTCAACCCTCTTCCACTGTGGGCGGCACCGCAGGCTGGTGCAGACGCCATGGAAACAGTGTGGAGGCTCCTCAGGAAGTTACAAATAGAGCCACCCTGGGATCAGCAGGTGCACGGGCTTAGGTCACCCCGAAGATACAGATGCATGAGACTCGGGGACACCTGCACCCCAATGTCCACAGCAGCCGGGTCCAAAGTAGCCACACTGTGGGAAGAGCCTTGGTGCCCTCAGGCAGATGATGGATAAAGAGGATGGAAGATAGATGATGGTCATAGATGATAGATAGTTAGATGATAGGAATGGTACTCAGCTATCAAAGAGAAGAAAATATTGCCATTTGCAATGACGTGGATAGAACTAGAGGGATCATGTTAAGTGAAATATGTCAGTCAGGAAAGAAAATTACCGTATGGTTGCATTCATAGGTGAAATTAAAGAAGCAAAGCAGATGGGCATCTGTGAAGGGAAGGAAAAACAAATAAGATGAAAACAGAGATGGAGGAAAAAAAGACTCAACCACAGGAAACAAACTGAGGGTCTCTGTAGGGGAGGGGAGTGGAGGGACAGGGTAACTGGTAGACGGGCATGAAGGAGGGCACGTGATGTCATGAGCCCTGTTGTTATCTCCAACTGGTGAATCCCTGAATTCTACCTCTGAACGTATAATACACTATACTGTTAATTAATTAGGTTTAAATTGAATTAAGTTTAAAAAATCAGTTGACAGTATCGGAGTGCATTTTCTTCCAGGCTCTCTATTCTGCTCCTTCAGCTTATGCCAGAACCACACCCCTGTGGGTTTGGTTTGTTTAAGTAGGCTCCATGCCTTGTCCACAGTTCAGCACAGGGCTGGAATTCATGACCCCGAGATCAAGACCAAGGGTGAAGTCAGGAGTCGGATGCTTAACCAACGGAGCCAGCTGGGGCCCAAGAACCACACTGCTTTATCCTGTGTCTCTGTTGCATTGGTTGAAATAGGAAAGTGGAGGGAGGGGCAAGATGGCGGAAGAGTAGGGTCCCCAAATCACCTGTCCCCACCAAATTACCTAGATAATCTTCATCATCCTGAAAATCTATGAATTCGGCCTGAGATTTAAAGAGAGACCAGCTGGAATGCAACAGTGAGAAGAGTTCGCACTTCTATCAAGGTAGGAAGAGGGGGGAAAAAGTAAAGAAACAAAAGGCATCCAAGGGGAGGGGCCCCATGAGGTGCTGGGCTAAGGCCAGGGCGAGTGCCCCCAGGACAGGAAAGCTCTGTCCCGGAGAAGCAGGAGCTTCACCAATCTTCCCGGTTGGAAAGGCTCCTGAAAGGAGATGGAGCAGGACGCCAGGATGGTGGGGATGCCCTCGGGCTCCCTGGAACACTAACAGACACCTGCGCACCCAGGAGACTGCACCATACCCCGTGGCTGAGCTCCCTAAAAGACTGCAGGGACCACGGCTGGATCACGAGCTGGAGCAGCTCGGAGGGGCTCGGGTGGCAGCTCCACATGGAGGGGGCTGCGAGGCCAGGAGCAGCTCAGAGGGGCCTCCGGCAGAGGAAGAGTATCCCTGTAGAGAGGGTTGCGGGGCACTGGGACCAGCTCAGTGGGGCTTGGGTGGTGGTGCCGCGGAGGCGGCTGTGTGGCCTGGAGGGGGAATCAAAAGCGCAGGCACTGGAGCACAGGGCGCCAGGACACAGCCCAGAATCCGGCCTCCCCCTGGGACAGGCAGACCCCGGGAAGGCCCACGACAGCTAGGATGCTTCGGCCAGGAGCTGAGCAGATCAGCGTCCCCGCCTTGGCACCTCCAGGCCCTGCAGAGGGAGACCTCCATAGTTATTGTGGGAGCTGAATCCAGGGCTCCAGAGCTGCCGACGTCACTGGGATGGTTCCTCTTGGGGCCTCAAGGGATAAATGAGCCCTGCACCAGGCAGAGGGCAGAGCAGCTCCCCCAAGAGCTAACACCTGAAAATCAGCACAACAGGCCCCTCTTCCAGAAGACCAGCTAGACGGACAAGTTCCAGGGGAAGTCAAGGGAATTAAGTATACAGAATCAGAAGATACTCCCCGTGGTTTTTTCTTTTCTTTTCTTTCTTTTCTTTTCTTTTATTACTTTTTGATTTGTTTGCATCCCCCACCCTTTCCTTTCTTTCTTTTTCTTTCTCTTTTCCTTCTCTTTTTTTTCTTCCTTTTCTCTTTTTCTCTTTTCTTTCCTTCTTTCTCTCTCTTTTTCTCCTTTTCCAAATACAACTTGTTTTTGGCCACTCTGCACTGAGCAAAATGACTAGAAGGAAAACCTCACCTCAAAAGAAATAAACAGTCCTCTCTCCTAAGAGTTACAAAATACGGATTACAATTCAATGTCAGAAAGCCAATTCAGAAGCACTTATACAGCTACTGGTGGCTCTAGTAAAAGCATAAAAGAATCAAGAGACTTCTTGACTGCAAAATTTAGATCCAATCAGGCAGAAATTAAAAATCAAGTGAATGAGATGCAATCCAAACTAGAAGTCCTAATGACGAGGGTTAATGAGGAGGAAGAACGAGTGAGTGACATAGAAGTCAAGTTGATGGCAAAGAGGGAAACGGAGGAAAAAAGAGTCAGACAATTAAAAGACCAGGAAGACAGATTAAGGGAAATAAACGACAGCCTGAGGAAGAAAAACCTACGTGTAATTGGGGGTCCCCAGGGCGCCGAAAGGGACAGAGAGCCAGAATATATATTTGAACAAATCCTAGCTGAAAACATTCCTAATCTGGGAAGGGAAACAGGCATTCAGATCTAGGAAATAGAGAGATTCCCCCCCCCCTAAAATCAATAAAAACCATCAACACCTCGACATTTAATAACGTGGATGGAACTGGAGGGTATTATGCTGAGTGAAGTAAGTCAGTCGGAGAAGGACAAACATTATATGTTCTCATTCATTTGGGGAATATAAATAATAGTGAAAGGGAAAATAAGGGAAGGGAGAAGAAATGTGTGGGAAATATCAGAAAGGGAGACAGAATGTAAAGACTGCTAACTCTGGGAAACGAACTGGGGGTGGTGGAAGGGGAGGAGGGCGGGGGGTGGGAGTGAATGGGTGACGGGCACTGGGTGTTATTCTGTATGTTAGTAAATTGAACACCAATAAAAAAAAATGGTTCAATAAAAAAAAAAAATAGTAAAGCTTGCAAATTCCAAAGATAAAGAGAAGATCCTTAAAGCAGCAAGAGACAAGAAATCCCTGACCTTTATGGGGAGGAGCATCAGGGTAACAGCAGACCACTCCAGAGAGAACTGGCATTTCAGAAAGGGCTGGCAGGATATATTCAGGGTCCTCAATGAGAACAACATGCAACCAAGAATACTTTATCCAGCAAGGCTCTCATTCAATCGGAAGGAGAGATAAAGAGCTTCCAAGACAGGCAGGAACTGAAAGAATATGTGACCTCCAAAGCAGCTCTGCAATAAATTTTAAGGGGGACTCTTAAAATTCCCCTTTAAGAAGAAGTTCAGTGGAACAATCCACAAAACAAGGACTTAAGAGATATCATGATGAGACTAAATTCATATCTGTCGATTAGTAACTCTGAATGTGAACAGGCTTAATGACACCATCAAAAGGCGCAGGGTTTCAGACTGGATAAAAAGAAGGACCCATCTATTTGTTGTCTAAAAGAGACTCATTGTAGACAGAAGGACACCTACAGCCTGAAAATAAAAGGTTGGAGAACCATTTACCATTCAAATGGTCCTCAAAAGAAAGCAGGGGTAGCCATCCTTATATCAGATGAACTAAAATTTACCCGAAGACTCTAGTGAGAGATGAAGAGGGACACTACATCATACTTAAAGGATCTATCCAACAAGAGGACATAAGAATCTTCTACATATATGCCCCGAATGTGGGACTCCCAAACATTTAAATCAATTAATAACCAAAGTAAAGAAATACTTAGATAATAATACACTTATACTTGGTGACTTCAGTCTAGCCTTTTCTATACTCAATAGGTCTTCTAAGCACAACATCTCCATAGAAATGAGAGCTTTAAATGATACACTGGACCCGATGGATTTCACAGAAATCTACAAAACATTACATCCAACCTCAACTGAATACACATTCTTTTCAATTTCAAGTGCACATGGAACTTTCTCCAGAATAGACCACATACTGGGTCACAAATCGAGTCTGAACCAATACCAAAAGATTGGGATTGTCCCCTGCATATTCTCAGACCATCATGCCTTGAAATTAGAACTAAATCATAACAAGAAGTTTGGAAGGACCTCAAACAAGTGGAGGTGAAGGACCATCCTGCTAAAGATGAAAGGGTCATAGGAAATTAAGGAAGAATTAAAAAGATTCATGGAACCTAATGAGCATGAAGATACAACCATTCAAAATCGTTGGAATGCTGCAAAAGCAGTCCTAAGAGGGAAATACATCGCAATACAAGCATCCATTCAAAAACTGGAAAGAACTCAAATACAAAAGCTAACCTTACTCATAAAGGAGCTAGAGACAACACAGCAGATAGATCCTACACCCAACAGAAGAAGAGAGTTAATTAAAATTCGAGCAGAACTCAAGGAAATCGAGACCTGAAGAAATTTGGAACAGATCAACAGAACCGGGAATTGGTTCTTTGAAAGAATTAATAAGGTACCTAAAGCATTAGCCAGCCTTATTAAAAAGAAGAGAGAGAAGACTCAAATTAATTAAATCATGAATGAGAAAGGAGAGATCACTACCAACACCAAGGAAATACAAACGATTTTAAAAACATATTATGAACAGTTATATGCCAAAAAATTAGGCAATCTAGAATAAATCGACACTTACCTGGAAAGCCAGAAGCTACCAAAACTGGAACAGGAAGAAATAGAAAACCTGAACAGACCAATAACCAGGGAGGAAATTGAGCACTCATCGAAAAATTCCCAAGACACAAAAGACCAGGGCCAGATGGCTTCCCAGGGGAATTCTAAAAAACTTTAAAGAAGAAACCATACCTATCCTACTAAAGCTGTTTGGAGAGATAGAAAGAGACGGAGTACTTCCAAATTCATTCTATGAAGCCAGCATCACCTTAATTCCAAAACCAAACAAAGACCCCACCAAAAAGGAGGATTACAGACCAATATCCCTGATGAACAGGGATGCAAAAATTCTCAACAAGATACTAGCCAATAGGATCCAACAATACATTAAGAGTATTATTCACCATAACCAAGTAGGATTTATCCCCCGGACACAAGGCTGGTTCAACACTCGTAAAACAATCAATGTGATTCATCATATCAGCAAGAGAAAAACCAAGAACCATATGATCCTCTCATTAGATGCAGAGAAAACATTTGACAAAATAGAGCATCCATTCCTGATCAAAACCCTTCAGAACATAGGGATAGAGGGAACAAACCTCAACATCTTAAAAGCCATCCAGGAAAAGCTCAAAGCAAATATCATTCTCAATATGGAAGCACTGGCAGTATTTCCCCTAAGATCAGGAACAAGACAGGGATGTCCTCTCTCACCACTGCTATTGAACATAGTAATGGAAGTCCTAGCCTCAGCAATCAGACAACAAAAAGAAATAAAGGCATTCAAATTGGCAAAGAAAAAGTCAAACTCTCAGTCTTCACCAATGACATGATATTCTACCTAGAAAACCCAAAACCGTCCCCGAAAAGATTGCTACAACTCATACAACAATTTGGTAGCGTGGCAGGATACAAAATCAATGCCCAGAAATCAATGGCATTTCTATACACTAACAATGAGGCTGAAGAAAGAGAAACTGAGGAGGCAATCTCATCTACAATTGCACTCAAAAACATAAGATACCTAGGAATAAACCTAACCAAGGAGGTAAAGGATCTCAACCATAAACACTATAGAACGCTACTGAAAGAAATTGAGGAAGACACAAAAAGATGGAAAAATATTCCATGCTCATGGATTGGCAGAATTAATATTGTGAAAAAGTCAATGTTACCCAGGGCAATGTACACGTTTAATGCAATCCCAATTAAAATACCATGGACTTTCTTCAGAGAGTTAGAACAAACTATTTTAAGATTTGTGTGGAATCAGGAAAGACCCTGAATAGCCAGGGGAATTTTAAAAAAGAAAACCATATCTGGGGGCATCACAATGCCAGATTTCAGGGTGTACCACAAAGCTGTGGTCACCAAGACCGTGTGGTACAGCCACAAAAACAGACTCATAGATCAATGGAACAGAATAGAGAACCCAGAAGTGGACCCTGAACTTCATGGTCAACTGATATTCGATAAAGTAGGAAAGACTATCCATTAGAAGAAAGACAGTCTCTACAATATATGGTGCAGGGAAAATGGACATCCACAGTCAGAAGAATGAAACTAGACCACTCTCTTTCACCATAAACAAAGATAAACTGAAAATGGATGAACGATCTCAATGTGAGACAAGAGTCCATCAAAATCCTAGAGGAGAGCACAGGCAACACCCTTTTTGAACTCGGCCACAGTAAATTCTTGCAAGATAAATCCATGAAGGCAAAAGAAAAAAAGCAAAAATGAACTATTGGGAATTCATCCAGATAAGATGCTTTTGCACAGCAAAGGATACAGTCAACAGAACTAAAAGACAATCTAAAGAATGGGAGAATATATATGCAAAAGACGTATCAGATAAAGGGCTAGTTTCCAAGATCTATAAAGAACGTTTTAAACTCAAACCCAAGGAAACAAACAATCCAATCATGAAATGGACAAAAGACATGAAGAGAAATCTCACAGAGGAACACAAAGACATGGCCAACAACCACATGAAAACACGCTCTGCATCACTTGCATACAAGGAAATACAAATCAAAACCACAATGAGATACCACCTCACACCAGTGAGCATGGAGGAAATTAACAAGGCAGGAAACCACAAATGTTGGAGAGGATGCGGAGAAAAGGGAAGACTCTTACACTGTTGGTGGGAATGTGATCTGGTGCAGCCACTCTGGAAAACTGAGTGGAGGTTCCTCAAAGAGATAAAAAATTGACTTGCCCGATGACCCAGCAATTGCACCTTTGGGGATTTACCCCCAAAGACTCAGATGCATTGAAACGCCGGGACTCCTGCACCCCAATGTTTATAGCAGAATGTCCACAATAGCCAAACTGTGGAAGGAGCCTTGGTGTCCATTGAAAGATGAATGTGTAAAGAAGATGAGGTTTATGTATAAAATGGAATATTATTTAGGCATTAGAAACGACAAATACCCACCATTTGGGATCCCTGGGTGGCGCAGCGGTTTGGCGCCTGCCTTTGGCCCAGGGCGCGATCCTGGAGACCCGGGATCGAATCCCACGTCGGGATCCCGGTGCATGGAGCCTGCTTCTCCCTCTGCCTGTGTCTCTGCCTCTCTCTCTCTCTCTGTGACTATGACTATCATAAATAAATTAAAAAAAAATACCCACCATTTGCTTCAACATGGATGAAACTGGAGGGTATTATGCTGAGTAAAGTATGTCAATCGGAGAAGGACAAACAGTGTATGTTCTCATTCATTTGGAGAATATAAATAATAGTGAAAGGGAATATAAGGGAATGGAGACGAAATGTGAGGGAAATATCAGAATAGGAGACAGAAAATAAAGACTCCGAACACTGGGAATCAAACTAGGGGTGGTGGAAGGGGAGGTGGGCGGGGGTTGGGGGTGACTGGATGACGGGCACTGAGGGGGGCAGTTGACGGGATGAGCACTGGGTGTTATTCTGTATATTGGTAAATTGAACACAAATAAAAAATTAACTTATTAAAAAAAAGTTTCATGGAAACTAATGAGAATGAAGATACAACGGTTCAAAATCTTTGGGATGCAGCACAAGCAGTCCTAAGGGGGGAATACATCGCAATAGAAGCCTCCATTCAAAAACTGTAAAGAACTCAAATACTAGCTAACCTTACACATAGAGGAGCTAGGGAAAAAACAGCAGATAGATCCTACACCCAAGAGAAGAAGATAGTTATTTAAGATTTTAGCAGAACTCAATGAAATCGAGACCATAAGACCTGTGGAACAGAAAAACAACAAAAAACCAGGCGTTGGTTTTTTGAAGGAATTCATAACAACATAAGCCATTAGTAAGCCTTATTAAAAAGAAGAGAGAGAAGATTCAAACTAATAAAATCATGAAAGAGAAAGGAGAGATCACTACCAACACCAAGGAAACACAAACGATTTTAAAAACATATTATGAACAGCTATATGCCAACAAATTAGGCAATCTAGAGATATGGACGCATTCCTGGAAAGCCAGAAACTACAAAAACTGGAACAGGAAGAAATAGAAAACCTGAAGAGGCCAATAACCAGAGAGGAAATTGAAGCAGTGATCAAAAACCTCCCAAGACACAAAAGTCCAAGGCCAGATGGCTTCCCAGGGAATTTCTATCAAACGTTTAAAGAAGAAAACATTCCTATTCTACTAAAGCTGTTTGGAAAGATAGAAAGAGATGGAGTACTTCCAAATTCGTTCCATGAGGCCAGCATCACCTTTTTTTTTTTTTTAGGCCAGCATCACCTTAATTCCAAAACCAGACAAAGACCCCATCAAAAAGGAGGATTACAGACCAATATCCCTGATGAACATGGATGCAAAAATTCTCAACAAGATACTAGCCAATAGGATCCAACAGTACATTAAGATAATTATTCACCATGACCAAGTAGGATTTATCCCCGTGACACAAGCCTGGTTCAACACTCGAAAATAATCAATGTGATTTATCATATCACCAAGAGAAAAACCAAGAAGCATATGATCCTCTCATTAGATGCAGAGAAAGCATTTGACAAGATAGAGCATCCATTGCTGATCAAAACACTTCAGAGCGTAGGGATAGAGGGAACATTCCTCGACATCTTAAAAGCCATCTACGAAAAGCCCACAAGAAATGTCATTCTCAATGGGGAAGCATTGGGAGCCTTTCCTCTAAGATCAGGAACAAGACAGGATGTCCACTCTCACCACTACTATACAACATAGTACTGGAAATCCTAGCCTCAGCAATCAGACAACAAAAAGACATTAAAGGCATTCATATTGGCCAAGAAGAAGTCAAACTCACCCTCTTCACCGATGACATGATACTCTACCTAGAAAACCCAAAAGCCTCCACCCCAAGATAGCTAGAACTCATACAGCAATTTGGTACTGTGGAAGGATACAAAATCAATGCCCAGAAATCAATGGCATTTCTTTTTTTTTTTTTAGTGCAATTATTCTTCTAAACTGTGGTAAATAGAGGTTTTAATTTGTAGACCAATTTGTATTTGTTTTTTTTTAATTTTTATTTATTTATGATAGTCACAGAGAGAGAGAGAGAGGCAGAGACACAGGCAGAGGGAGAAGCAGGCTCCATGCACCGGGAGCCCGATGTGGGATTTGATCCTGGGTCTCCAGGATCGCGCCCTGGGCCAAAGACAGGCGTCAAACCGCTGGGCCACCCAGGGATCCCATCAATGGCATTTCTATACATTAACAAAGAGACTGAAGAAAGAGAAATTGAGGAGTCAATCTCATTTACAATTGCACCCAAAAGCGTAAGATACCTAGGAATAAACCTAACCAAAATGGAAAGGATCTCAACCATAAACACTATAGAATGCTACTGAAAGAAATTGAGGAAGACACAAAGAGATGGAAAAATATTCCATGCTCATGGATTGACAGAATTAATATTGTGAAAATGTCAATGTTACCCAGGACAATGTACACGTTTAATGCAATCGCTATCAAAATACTATGGACTTTCTTCGGAGAGTTAGAACAAACTATTTTAAGATTTGTGTGGAATCAGGAAAGACTCCGAATAGCCAGGGGAATTTTAAAAAAGAAAAACATATCTGGGGGCATCAGTATGGCAGTTTTCAGGTTGCATTAAAAGTTGTGGTCATCAATACTGTGTGGAACCAGCACAAAAACAGACACATAGATCAATGGAACAGAATAGGGAACCCAGAAGTGGACCTTGGACTTTATGGTCAACTAATATTCGATAAAGGAGGAAACACTCTCCATTGGAAGAAAGACAGTCTCTTCAATAGATGGTGGTGGGAAAATTGGACATCCACATGCAGAAGAATGAAACTAGAGCACTCTCTTTCACCATACACAAAGATAAACTCAAAATGGATGAAAGATCTAAATGTGAGACAAGAATCCATCAAAATCCAAGAGGAGAACACAGGCAACACCCTTTATGAACTCGGCCACAGTAACTTCTTGCAAGGTACATTCACGAAGGCAAAAGAAAAAAAGCAAAAATCAACTATTGGGACTTCATCAAGATAAGAAGCTTTTGCACAGCAAAGGATACAGTCAACAAAACTAAAAGACAACCTACAGAATGGGAGAAGATATTTGCAAAAGATGTATCAGATAAAGGGCTAGTTTCCAAGATCTATAAAAAACTTCTTAAACTCAACACCAAAGGAACAAACAATCCAATAATGAAATGGGCAAAAGACATGAACAGAAATCTCACAGAGGAAGACATTGACATGGCCAACATGCACATGAGAAAATGCTCTGCATTACTTGTCTCAGGGAAATACAAATCAAAACTACAATGAGATACCACCTCACACCAGTGAGCATGGGGAAAATGAAGAAGGCAGGAAACCATAAATGTTGGAGAGGATGCTGAGAAAAGGGAACCCTCTTATACTGTTTCTGGGAATGTGAACTGGTGCAGCCAATCTGGAAAACTGTGTGGAGGTTCCTCAAAGAGTTAAAAATAGACCTGCCCTACAACCCAGCAATTGCACTGTTGGGGATTTACCCAAAGTATTCAGATGCAATGAAACGCCGGGACACCTGCACCCCGAAGTTTATAGCAGGAATGTCCACAAAAGCGAAACTGTGGATGGAGCCATGGTTTCCATTGAAAGATGAATGGATAAAGAAGATGTGGTTGATGTATACAATGGAATATTACTCAGCCTATAGAAATGACAAATACCCACCATTTGCTTCAACATGGATGGAACTGGAGGGTATTATGCTGAGTGAAGTAAGTCAATTGGAGAAGGACAAACATATGTTCTCATTCAATTGGTTAATATAAATAATAGTGAAAGGGAATATAAGGGAATGCAAAGAAATGTCTGGGAAATATCAGAAAGGGAGACAGAACATAAATACTCCTAACTCTGAGAAAGGAACTAGGGATGCTTTAAGGGGAGGAGGGATGGGGTTATGGTTGAATGTTTGAAGGGCACTGAGGGGGGTCCTTGCAGGGATGAGCACTGGGTGTTATTCTGTATGTTGGTAAATTGAACACCATAAATAATAAATTTATTTTTTAAAAAAAGTTCAAACAACTAAATATTTATGTTGCCAACATGGGAGTACCTAAATATAGAAACCAATTAAGAACAAACGTATAGAAAGTCACTGATAATAATACAATGACAGGGGATTTTAACACCTACTTATGGCAATGGACCTATCGTCTATACAGAAAATCAACAAGGGAAAAATAGCCTTGACACACTGGACCACAGGGTCTCAACAGATATAGTCTGAACATTTTAACCTAAAGCAGAATACACATTCCTTTCAAGTGCACATGGGACATTCTCCAGAACAGATCATATCATGGGCCACAAATCAGGCTTCAACAGGTAGAACAGGTACAAGAAAGTTGATATCACACCCTGTACATTTTTGGACCACGATGATATGAAACTCGAAGTCGAGAGTAAGAAAAAATTTGGACAGACCAAAAATACGTGGAGATTATGAACATCCTACTAGAGAATGAATGGAGCAACCAGGAAATTAAAGAGGAAATTTAAAACAAATGAAAATAAAAACATGTTTCTCAAAACCTCTGGGATGTAGCAAAGGCAGTCCTGAGAGAGACGTACATAGCAATACAGGCCTACCTCAATAAAGAAGAAGTCTCCAATACACAGCCTAACCCTACACCTTAAGGAGTTGAAGAAGGAATAGCAAACAAAGCCTAATGCCTATAGAAGAGGAGGAAAATAAAGATGAGAGGATCAATAAACAATACAGAAACAACAAAGCAGTAGAATGGAATAAAGAAACAAAGAGATGGTTCTTCAAAATAATCAAGAAAATGGATCAAGCCCTAGCCAGCCTTATCAACAAGAAAACAGAAAAGACCTAGAACAAATGAACAAATGGTGTTGGGAAAACCAGGCAGCCACATGCAGAAGAATGAAACTGGACCACTTTCTTACACCATATATATAAAAAATAAATTCAAAATGGATAAAAGACCTAAATGTGAGACCTGAAACCATACAAAGAAGAAAAGATAGCAAAGGTCTTTGACATTTGCCATTGGATCTTCTTTCTAGATATGCCTCTAAGGTGAGGGAAACAAAAGCAAAAATACTATTGGGACTTTATCAAATTGAAAAGCTTCCACAAAGTGAAGGAAACAACCAAACCTAAAAGGCAACATACAAAATGAGAGGAGATATTTGTAAACAACACATCCAATAAAGATTTAGTATCCAAAATACATAAAGGAAATATAAATCTCAGCCTCCTAAACACAACTTATCCAACTGCCAATGGGCAGAAGACACGAATGGACTTTGTCTCTGACAAGACATCCAGATGGCCATGAGACACACGGAAAAACACTCAGCGTCACCCAACAACAGGGAAATGCAAACCAAAACCACAATGAGATGTCACCTGACAGCCATCATAATGGCTAAAGTTAAGAACAGAAGAAACAACAGGTGTCATTGAGGCTATGGAGAAGAGCGAGGCCTCTTACACCCCTGGTGGGCAGGCGAACAGGTGCAGCCACTGTGGAAAACACTGTGAAGGGTCCTCGAGAAGTTGAAAATAGGGGATCCCAGGGTGGCTCAGCCGTTTGGCACCTGCCTTTGGCCCATGTCGCGATCCTGGAGAACTGGTATCGAATTCCACGTCGGACTCACGGTGCACGGAGCCTGCTTCTCCCTCTGCCTGTGTCTCTGCCTCTCTCTCTGTGACTATCGTAAAAACAATTTTTTAAAAAAGTTAAAAATAGAGCTACACTACGATTCCAAAATTGCACAGCTAGGTATTTACCCCAAGGATACAGAAGCTGTTTAGTAGATTCAAAGAGGAACACGCAGCCCAGTGTTTGTAGCAGCATTATCAACAACAGCCAAACTGTGGATACAGCCCAGATGTCCATCGACAGATGAATGGGCCGAGACGATGTGGTTAATATACACACTGCGGCATCACTCGTTCATCAGAAGGGATGAAATGAAGCCATTTACAATGACGTGGGAGAAGTGGAAAGGACTTATGCTAAATGAACTCAGTGAGAGGAAGACATATACCAAGTACCATACAATTGTATTCACATGTGAATTTTAAGAAACCAAACAAACTGGCAAAGGGGCGGAGGGGGCGATGAGAGAAGCAAATAAAAAAACACACTCTTAACCACAGAGAATAAACTAATAAATACCAGAGGAAGGTGGGGGGGATGGGGAACCAGGCGATGGGGATAGTGGAGAGCACCTGTGACCAGTACCAGGCGTTGTATCCAAGGGTTGAATCACCTTGTGGTGAACCTGAAACTATATCATACTGTGTTTACAAAGAGGAATTCAAATAAAACTTTAAAATAATAATTGGTAGTATTGATGAAACATTTGTGCAGAAGAAATAAAATCAGAAAGGCAAATGAAAATCCAAAGAAAGAGTCTTTAGAGTCACAAATCCGCTCCTTAGCTCAGCTCGGGAGAAGCCTGCCATGTCTATTCTGACCCCAGCAGAAGCCTGGATTTTTTTTTAAATTTTTATTTATTTATGATAGTCACAGAGAGAGAGAGAGAGGCAGAGACATAGGCAGAGGGAGAAGCAGGCTCCATGCACCGGGAGCCCGACGTGGGACTCGATCCCAGGTCTCCAGGATTGTGCCCTGGGCCAATGGGAGGCGCCAAACCGCTGCGCCACCCAGGGATCCCAGAAGCCTGGATTTTGATTTTCTGGGGAGGCCACTGACTTGGTGGAGTCAGGCTATCTTTGAACCCAAAACCTAAATAGAGTGCATAAAACTAAACTGCCCAAGATACTAGGAGTCCCACTGCAGGCACATGTCAGGACCCAAACTCTAACCATACACAGATATAACCCTAACCCTACACTTAAGCCTAATGTTGACCTAACCCTTAAACAAGACCTATCACTAATCGAAAACCAAACACAAACCCCAAGACCGAAACACATTCACTGAACCTTCCTGTCAAACCTCAACCTAATTCCTAAACCTATTCTAAACCCTTAACCCTGACCGCTACCTTAAATCTAACTCTAACCCTAAACCTAACCTCTAAACCTAAATTGAACTTAATGTACTCAAACCCTATTCCTGACCTTAACCTGTACCCTAACCCTAACCCTCTAATACTAATCCTATCTCATACCCCAAACTGTACCCTAACCCATACCCTAAAACTAACCCCTAACCCACTCCCTTAACGTATTTCTTACTCTCTTCAAAATCCGTACCCTGACCCTGACCTGTCCCTAACCCTAACCCGTAACCAAACAATAACCCTAACCCTTGTCCTAAACCCTATCCTAACACTAACCCTCGCCCTAATTCTAAACCTAGCCCTAACTATAACCCTAGCCCCTCACCCTAAACCCTGACCCTAACTTACACCCTAACCCCTAAACCTAACTGAAAACCTAAGCCCAACCCTAACTCTAACCATAACCCTAACCCCAACTCCTAACCTCCTGCCCTAATCCCTAGAGCCTAAACCCTAACCCTAACACTAAATCCTGTCCCTTACCCTAACCCCCATCCTAACTCTTAACTACTGACCATTACCCTTATACCTCACATAACCTCTAATCCCTAACCATAAGCATAATCACTAACACCTAATGTATAACCTAAGGCTAACCACCAACTGCCTCCCCTCCCCTAACCCTGCCATTCATTCTGCCCTTTCACTTACCCTGTGGTTGTGAGGAGTCCCTTCTGATGTAGACGTGGCCCCCAATGGCTCCTCCAGAGTCCTCCAGGGGGTCCAAGCGAGCCGGGCTCCTGTGAGTGTGGACATGGCCCAACGTGTTCCTGAGTCATTGTCAGCGGGTCCTGAGGACGCCGGGTCTCCTGTCACTGTGGACTATGTCTCACATCCTCTGGAAGCCTCACAGCAGGTCCTCAGGAAGCTGGGGGCTCCTGTCAGCATGGACATGGTCCCACATCCCACAGAAAACTCACCGCGGGTCCTGAGGGGGCTGTGGGCTCCTGTCAGCATAGACGCAGCCCCATATGTCCTGAAGCCAAAGTGCTGGTCCTGAGGAGGACGGGGTTCCTGTCAGGGTTGACATGGCCCCACATTTTCCTCAAGCCTCACCATAAGACCTGAGGAGGCTCGGGGCTCCTGTCAGCATGGATGTGGCCCATAATCTTCCCAAACCTTCACAGTGGGTTTTGAGGGGGCTGGAGACTCCTGTCAGTGTGGATGTGGCACCCACATTTTTCTCAGGCCTCACCACAGGCCCTGACAAGGCTGGGGTTTTCTGTCCGCATGGACGCATCCCCATATTTCCCCAAGTCTACACCGGGGGTCCTGAGGAAGTCAGGGTCCTGTTCTGTCCATGTGGCCCCAGGTCCTCCTAAAGCATCACCGAGGGTTCTGAGGAGGCCGGGGCTCCTGTAACCATGAATGCGGCCCCCAGCTTCCAGAAGCGTCAACTTATGTCTTGAGGGGCCTGGGAGCTCCTGCCAGAGTGGACATCGCACCACAACTTTCTGAAGCCTCCCCGCAGGTCCTGAGGCGGCTCAGGGGCTCCTGTCAGTGTGGATCTAGGCCCATATCTTCCTGAAGCCTCTCCGCTGGTCCTGAGGCTGCTCAGGGGCGCCTGTCAGCGTGGATGCGGGCCCACAATTTCCTGAAACCTCCCCGTGGGTCCTGAGGTGGCTCAGGGCTCCTGTCAGTGTGAATGTAGGCCCACATCTTCCTTAAGACTCCCCGCAGGTCCTGAGGGCCCCAGGGGCTCCTGTCAGGGTGGATGCGGGCCCACATCTTCCTAAAGCCTCACCGAGGGTCCAGAGGAGACCGGGGCTCCTGTGAGCATGAACGCGACCCAATTTCCCCCTGACTTCCCGCGGGTCCTCTGGAGGCTGCAGCTCATCAGCATAGACACCTCCCCACATCCCCCTCAGGCCTCCTCAGCACAGGCTGGCTCCTGATAGTGAAGGCAGAGGAGGCTTACTGCACATGCTTGCCCCATGGGAGGGGTCTGGCCTCGGGCGCCCCCTGCGGGACACTTTCAGGCTCCAGCTGGGGCCTGTTAGCTTTGGAAACATCTCACTGAAAAGGAGCCCAACACCCAGCTTCCCAGAAATACTTAAGAACAAGGAATTGGAACCCACAAGACGTGAATGAAATGTGGACCAGACTTTTACCACGTCCTGCAAAACTCACTCAACCCTCTTCCACTGTGGGCGGGACCGCGGGTTGGTGGAGCCGCCCTAGAAACAGTGTGGAGGCCCCTCAGGAAGTTACAAATAGAGCCACCCTGTGACCAGCAGGTCAACGGCCTGGAGCTTACTCCAAAGATACAGATGCAGTGAGACGTGGGACAACTGCACCCCAATGTCCACAGCAGCTGGGTCCACATTAGCCAAACTGTGGGAGGAGCCTCAGTGCCCTGTGGCAGATCATGGATAAAGAGGATGGGAGATAGATGATGGTCATAGAGAGAGGAATGGTACTCAGGTATCAAAGAGAAGGAAATCTTGCCATTTGCAATGATGTGGATAAAACTAAAGGGATCATGTTAAGTGAAGTAAGTCACTTGGGCAAGAGAATGACCGTGTGGTGTCATTCATAGGTGGAATTCAAGAAGCAAAGCAGATGAACTACTGTGAAGGGAAGGAAAGACAAATAAGATCAAAACAGATGCAGGAAATACAGACTCTTAACGATAGGAAATGAACTGAGGGTCGCTGGAGGGGTGGGGCATAACAGGGGAAATAGGAAAGTGCTGCGTCCCACTCTGTCCTGCTTTTCCAATACTGATTTGCTGTCCGGGGATATTTGTTGAGGAGGATGGATGTTATATTTTTTTTTCCTATTTCTAAGTTCTACCACCATGATTTTGATAGGAATGACTTTGTAACTTAGGGTGGCTTCAGGAACTGTGGACATTTTCACAAGATGAGGCTCCCACCCCACAAGCCCAGGATGGCCTCCCAGAGCCTGGTATGGCTCAGTGCACAAGTCTTGTGCTCCTTTGGTTCAGTTTCATTATTTATTCTCCTTGATGCTCCTGAGAAGGCCTTCACATCCTTCCTTTCTTTCCTGAGTGCTCATTGTCAGGACACAGCAAGGCTACTCTGCTCTGTAGTTTCAGTTTGTGTCCCGTGACTTTACTGAACCCACTCCTTAGTTCTAACAGGTTTTGGTGGAGGCTCTGGGGTTGCCTGTTTCTAGTTCCGCATCTTCAGCATATTGGGACAGTGTGACGTCCCCCTTCCAGGTGTGGATCCTTTGATTTTTACAGCTTTATCTCCTAGAAAGCCCCACTATTGAATCAAAACTGATCGCAAGCCAAGGGCAGGAAGCCCCTATTAGAATGAGAACAGAGCTCAATGTCCTTGAAGGTCCCATATCAAAATGTAAACAGAACTTGAGGAATTGCTCCAGCCCTTCGGGAGGTCCCCGAGACCAGCCCTTAAAACTAAGCTAAAAGCCACCTCAGGGTCCAAGTCCCTGCTCCGCTCTGTCGGGTATACTTGGACACAAGCTCGAGGTGGTAAATAAACCCTCGTGTGTTTGCATCAGTGTCGGCTTCTCAGAGACATCTCGGATTCGCAGTCTTGGGCACAACAGTCTGAGATAAAAAAAGAAAACCAAAAGAAGCTCGGATGCAGGTAGAGTGAACGCAGGATTCTGAGAGAAGCGGCGGAGACCCGGGGGCTTGTGGGCTCTTCTGTGGAGGCCCCTGCAGACGGGGGGCAGGATGCTCAGCCCCAGAGCCAGAGGACCCAGACACCACACCCATATCCCGCCCATCTGGGCCGGGTCCGAGTGAGGAGCACAGCGCTGCCCGCTGGAGTCGAGACGCGCTGATGCCCACCCCGCCTCTGACCCCGCAGATGCATCTCCCAGGCAGATGTGCACCTGACAATCAGCGCCATGGCCAATCCCCAGACCCCGCACAGACCATTCGCTGCCACCAAGTTGTCGGACCACAGAGGCTGCAGAGCTTCAGCTCTGCTTGGAAAGAGGGTCTAGCTTCCTTTGTACTTTGTGATTTATTTTCATTTATTTTCTTTGATTCTATTTTACAAATTGCCTTATTTTAACTTTTATGTATGTACCTTATATATTTCTCATTTTAGGTTTCATGGTACTTTAATTGTGTTTCTTATTTTGGGATTTAAAATCTTTTAAGAACCAGGCAAATATAATCTGGTAGTTTTTTGGGGGACGGCAGTTGTTATTGTTTTTCTTGGTTTTTCTTTTTCTTCTTTCGTTTCTGGAAAAAATAATGAGATGGAGAAATTCACCTCCATAAAATAATATGAGGTAGTACTCACAGCCAGGAAGTCCATCAATACAAATATATGATGTCTAACTGCAGTTTAAAACAATGATTATAAAGATAGCATCTGGGTTGGAGAAAGAGAACAGAAGAAAACTAGAGAATCCCTTACTGTAGAAATGAAAGAATTAAAATCTAGTCAGGCCAACGTTCAAAATGCTATAACTGAGATGCAGTACCAAGTGGAAGCCTTAAAAACAAGGAAGGTTATGGACCACAAAGGCAAACTTCGGAACTCAGCCACTTATTAAAACAATAATATTCATATCATGGGAGACTCCCAAGACGAAGACAGAGGAAAGGTGGGCTTGCTCAGCCATTAGAAACGACAAATAACCACCATTTCCTTCAACGTGGATGGACCTGGAAGGTATCATGCTGAGTGAAGTAAGTCAATCAGAAAAAGACAAATATTGTATGTTCTCATTCACTTGGGTAATATAGATAATAGTGAAAGGGAATATAAGGGAAGTGAGAAGAAATGTGAGGGAAATATCAGAATAGGAGACAGAAAATAAAGACTCCTAACTCTGGGAATCGAACTAGGGGTGATGGAAGGGGGGGAGGGCGGGGATGGGGGTGAATGTGTGACGGGCACTGAGGGGGGCACTTGACACGATGAGCACTGGTTGTTATTCTGTATGTAGGCAAATTGAACACCAATAAAAAGTAAATTTATTATTAAGTAAAAGAAAGAAAGAAAGAAAGAAAGAAGAAAGAAAGAGTGGCACCTGAGTGGCTCAGTTAGTTAAGCTTCTGCCTTAGGGTCAGATCATGATCCAGGTCCCAGGGAAGGCTCCCTGTTCAGCAGGGAACCTGCTTCTCCCTCGTCCTCTGTCCCTCTAGCACATGTTTATCAGTCTTCTCTCTCTCAAATAAATAAATAGCATCTTTGAAAAAGAAACAAACCCAGAGGGAAAAGAAATCTCCCATGTAGAAGATTTTCAAATAATTTGTGCAGACATTCTACCCTCAAGTTCCTGAGCGTAGCTTCCCAATCTTATGTGCAGAATACACATAGTAATTTCCTTCTACAAAATATATTATGAAACACTTAAAATAATAATGATAAGGGGATCCCTGGGTGGCGCAGTGGTTTAGCGCCTGCCTTTGGCTCAGGGAGCGATCCTGGAGACCCGGGATCGAATCCCACGTCGGGCTCCCAGTGCATGGAGCCTGCTTCTCCCTCTGCCTATGTCTCTGCACCTCTCTCTCTCTCTCTCTCCCCCCCCCGCCCCCGTGTGACTATCGTAAATAAATAAAAATTTAAAAAAATAATAATAATAATGATAATAATAATAATAATAATAATAATAAAGAATCACTTTACTACAGAGAAACCTGAGAAAGACTACCTCAGCAAGATGATCAGATCAATACCAAGACTGATAAATCGTGTTGATAGTATCTCTCCTTTACATGATATAATAAAAATGGCAGTATATCTCTGTATATAATCCGCAAAAACAGTTCAATCATGAAATAAACAACAGACATATCCCAACTGAGGGAAATTTTACAAAATACTCTACTTCTCAAAGTGTTCCAGTTCAACAACAACAAGGAAAGGCTGAAAGACTGTCACAATCCAGAGGAGCCTAAGAAAACATGAGGACAAATGGAGTGTGGTATGAGGGATGGTGATTTAGCAAAAACTAAGGAAATCTGAATAAAGTATGGTCTTTGGTTATTGCGAAAATTTTAATATTGATTCATTAGCTAATATTTGTACCGTACTGATATAAGATATCAATAATTGGAGAAATTGAGTGCAAGTGCATGAGAATTCTCTGTACTATCTTCTCAATTTCCCTATAAATCTTTGTTTTCTTTCTAAGAAATAAGATTTAATTTGAAAATTGACTTAAATGAATCAGGCTCCAGTGTGAAGACATTTTAAGAATCCTTGAATTAAAAAAAAAAGAATCGTTGAATTATCTTTTGCCTTATTCTTAAAAAGTTCCTTTGATGGGAACATAGTAAGAATTTTATATCAGAAGGAAAGAAAAACACTTATGAACACGTATAATGCCTCCTCAACCTGAAGCAGGAAAGGATAATAAGAAGCAAAAATCAGATAAAAATACTTCTATTATAATAGACACCATATTGCAAGTGCATTTAAAATTAGCAATGTATAACATTTATTTCCTTGACATTTGACTTCCAAAGAGTTCATAGTGTTTCAGTGTCAGTTGAAACGGGAAGAATCTCAGGGAACAATCCTTCACGTAATAATAGGACCATTGGTACTAATGTCTCTCAATCATTTCCAAATCAATAAAGATGCATTTCCTGATGAGTGACTGAGCTGTGAAGAAAAAGATGAGAAACCCTCATCCCTTTGAATTACTTGTGTCAGAATATTTTAACCATAGTATTATGGATAGTAAATTATCCTTATTAACAGGAAATATGTCTCAGAGTGGAATCTGAGCAATCAGATGGGCAGAGAAAAAATGCTTTAACTCGCTCCTGCACTTTTAAAGACAAAGGAGAACTTTTCTATGTACAAAGTCAGTTGTCAAGATAGCCTTAGGGAATAAGAGTCTGCAGCATGGAATCCTGCTGCACAGCTGGGATGCCTGTGCCCCAGTTCTTCCTAATCTCAAATCCCTGGGCCTGTCCCACAACACAGGTAGCCACACTGAGGTCATTTGCAATTTCTCTCTTAGGAGCTCCAGGGAGGGGGGCATGAGCTAGATAGGACGGGACGGGATGTGTGGAGGCTGAGAACATTAAGGCCATTCTACTTTACGTTCAGTATTAGCACACATCCAGCAATCCCAGGCCCCTGTGAAGAAGAGATGAAATTTGCATTACTTCAGTTACTGTAAAAAAACAAAGTTTACAGCTTAATGTCTTAGAAAGCCCCACAATAGAATAAAAACTGAACCTAAGCAAAGGGCTGGAAACCCAATTAGAATGAGAAGAGAGCTCAATGCCCCTGAAGGCCCCATATCAAAATGTAAACAGAACTGGAGGAATTGCTCCAGCCCTTCTGGAGGTCCCCGAGACCAACCCTTAAAAGTAAGCTAAAGCACTCCTCGGGGTCCAAGTCCTTGTTCCACTGTGTGGCGTATACTTGAACCCATGCTCGAGTTTGTATAACAACCCACGTATGTTTGCATCAGTGTCGGCTCTTTAGTGGATTCTCGGATTCGCCATCTTGGGCACAACACCCCCATGACCCCTCCTCACTTGGACTGACCTCCTGTCCCCTCCCACCCATGCTGCCCCTCAGTCACCTCCCCGCCCACAACAACGGGGCAGAGGCCCTCACACAGGTCCCACGGGCACGGTGGGCACTCCCGCCATCCCCAGGCTCCCAGGGGAAGGAAGGAGGTTTTGGCAGGACACACTACCATGGTGGCCCCAGGGCTCCCTGCCCAGGAGAGCACCTGGTGACAGGTCGGTGTCTGTGTCCCTGATGCCAGCTCCTCCTCCCTGGTTTTCCCAGAGGAAATGAGAGAGTAGGACCTGGTCTCCTCCAGGGACATCACACAGGTGGACCTGGACGTCAACAGGACGTTCAGCAGTCACATCATATTTTGGGACTACTACGGGGTAGGGTGAGGTTGAGGGGCCAGGGGGGATCAGGACCCAGGGGAGGACCGGGGCATTCCGGGAAGGGAAAACGGGACTTCTGAGTCGGGGGGCAGAACAGCAGCCAACAACAAACCGCTCCATGGTAGGGTGTTGGGGATGACCTCTGTGCCCCACCCCCAGGGACTCGGGGATGAGGAGGCCACTAGGATGGGGCCTCCAGGGCTTGCCATGGGAGCTGAACCCCAAAGGGAAGAGGGACGACCCCGTGAGGAGCACCGGATGGGGTGGGGGACATGGGGGGCAGGAACCGGACCTGGTTGCCAGGCGGAATGGCCGTGGCAGGAGCAGGACACACTTCGATCCCATGTGGGTTGGACAGATCAGAGTGAAACCCACTCTCAGTGCTTTACATGTTTCTAAGTTCTATGCATTTAATTTGAGACAATTTGCAATTTGAAAACACACATAATATGATGAACCCTGTATAATGCCCCCTGTCCAGCCAGGGCCATGCACTGACCACACCCAGCCCCAGCGGCATGTGTTGCAGCAAACCCCAGACTGGAGTCTCCTTAAAGTGTAGACGTCTCCTTTTGCATCTTAGAGGAAGGGGATGCCCTGTGTCCGCAGGCCCCCCATGACATCTCCCTCATTCCCCACTGCCACTCCATCCACCTACATCCTCTACCTCAATGGGATCCCACCTACACCATCCCCCACACTCCACCACTATCATACCCCTGCCCCCACACCATCCACCCACACACCATCGGCCCCCAGCAAGGACCCGGTGTAGGTGACCCCTGTGGGACATGTTCAGCCTCCCCGGGGTTCTCTGGAATCCCTGCTCCCATCAGAAGCCCAGGTGTCCCATAGAGTACTCAGGGGTTGCAGGGAGGAGGGAAGACAGGGAGCCCCCATCAGGGTGTGTGCAGTTGAGTGGTGCAGAGGAAGCACTGTGCCCTGCCTCTGCCCACTGTCCGTCCTGGAGGGTGGCACACCCTGCACAGGACACCAGCCCCTAACCCAGGGGGATCTGGACTGGCCTGGCCCCGGGCTCTCTGAGGGTGGGTGTGATTTGAGCCCCCAAACCAGGCCCAAGAAAAAGACTAATGGGATCAGGCCCCCATGGCCCTCTCCAGCGCTGGATTCTGGCCCCACACTGAGCGAGCCCTCTCACAGCTGGATGTGGACTCCTGGGCCCTGGGGATTCCCCACAGATCCAGGTCGCTGACCTAGGGCAGCCCTGGGGATCCCGGGACACCCAAGGTTGGGGTGAGCAGAGGTGGGCCGGTGGGCCCCACCCGCACCCACACCAGGAGGCAGACTCCTCCAGGTACTGGGGCCGCAGGGGTCCCGTGGCTGGGGTCCAGCTGCCCTGCGGGGACCCAGCTAGGAACCCATGAGCTGCAGGTCAAGGTCAGCTCTGCTGTCCTCAGAACCGCCTCTCAGGCTGAAACCTCAGGGCACACTCCCCCACCCGAGGTCTACACGTGCTTCCAGTTGGGGGACTCCAGCACTCGCACCCCATCCATGTGATTCTTGCCCTCCCCTAAAGGACAGACATTCCCTCCACAGGGGAAGGCGCGAACCCTCGACTCTGAGCCCGTTTGCTGTAGAATGTCTATTGACATGTGTTGTGGTGCGAAAATGCACAGCCAACCCATTTCTGTGTCTCCCAGAACTGTGTGCATGGGGCGTGGATAGACCCACAGAGAGGAGGAAGGGGCAACACCCAGTCCCCAAACAGCTCCTGCATGGGCACTGCAAGGCACACACAGCTGATGTCCCCACAGCCTTCCAGGGGCGGCCAGACGCAGAGTTAGGACCCAACAAACTATACTGTGACTCAGCCTGTGCCCCATGGGCCAGGAGGTCTGGGACAGAGTGACGACCAGGGAGCCTCAGATCACCAGGGTCTATGTAAAGCGACCTGGGAGGTCTCTGCTCCCTCTGTCAAGGGGGCCGGGGCTGGCTGGTTTCTGAGGTACTTCCTCCCCTCCCCACATCTCTGTGCCTGTGTGCCTGGGGAACAGAGGGCCTGTGGGGCCGTCAGCATGACCCTGGAAGGGATGTCAGGACACCAGGCACTTGTGTTGTGCCCAAGATTGCAAATCCAAGAAACCACCGATGAGCCGTCACCGATGCAAACTCCGAGGATTTCTTTACAAGCTGGAGCTTGAGTCCAAGTGCACCCGACACAGCAGAGCAGGGATTTGGACCCTAGACTAATAGGCATAGCAGCTTTAAAGGGGCCAGTGGCCCATGGGATACACAGAAAGTTGCACAGTCGTGTCGGTCAACACGCAGGTGGCCGATTGAATGACACCTTACCCTATAGGATCCACTTGACCTGGACTATTACTTTGGTCAGAATCGGCCCACAGTTTTGGCGGGCACAGAGCAGGGTTACATTGTTATGAGCCGATTTCCGATTAGGTTGTGCCCAGCGGCTTGACTGGGTTGGGGCAGCGCCTTAAGACATAAGCAGGTTATGTGGGAGTCATAGGGGAGGTGGCGGGTGTAGCACAAAATGGAATCAGTCCTGCTCTGCTTGTCCAGGGGTAGGGGATTTTTGTTAAATTTCCTGGGTCCCACACTTGCAGCTCACGCACCTGGGCCACCCTCACCAGGTGGACTCAGTGTGCACACCTTGTGGTGCTGGATCTCTCACACCAGCGTGTAGAGGGCACCCTCCTTGCCCGAGTGAGTAGGGGCTGGGTGAGCATGGGGCTCAGCATGAAGGCCAGGCAGCACAGGGGTTCGAGGAACCCCAGCCTCATCACCACCCCTACTCCCACACCCAGGCTGCCCCATGGCTCTCCGTAATGGGCATTCGGCGCCTCTGGAGATCCCCCCAGGGCAGCCCCGAGGTCTGGCTCCCTACTGGAGAAGCACTGGGGAGAAGAGAAGCAGCTGGCGCTCAGCGGGACCCACTGCCGGACATGGGAATGTGGCCGAGCCAGAACTTCCAGCTCAGCTGACCCTCCAGGTGAAAGTCAATGCACGAGCCAGCCCCGGATCGGCCAGGGACCCACTGCCGGACATGGGAATGTGGCCGAGCCAGAACTTCCAGCTCAGCTGACCCTCCAGGTGAAAGTCAATTCACGAGCCAGCCCCGGATCGGCCAGAGGATCTGATAGCTGCACGTGATACCTGCATGTGATAGACACACACTCACACCGAAACCAACAAAAGTCGGAATCCCCCAATGTTGTCAAACAGCATGTGAATGTTTACATACATGACGCTGTGGTCCCCAATAGGATACATGGAAGACGCTATAAATCACTACTGCAGAGGTGCTGGAGGCAAGGAGATGTGCCTGCTGGGTTCCTACAAGGAGAGCAGAGGGACAGGAAGCATACTTCAATGGGGAGGCCCCTCTTAGGAAAGGACACCAGGTCCCTGTGAAGGCTACGGATCGTGAAATCTTTCCTCCTCTCTCAGCTTCTGGATTTCCTCCTCCTTTGTTCTTCCTAATTCTAGTTTAGCCTCCACCCTGCATCCAAACCATAGACCAAAGAGGCTTATTTATGATATCCGGTCCTAAAAGGAGGCTGAGCTCTGGCTACCGGGTTCAGAAATGATCATTTTCTAGGTGTATGCTGATCCCCCGGACTCCTGCCTTCGTGGCCCTTCTCTCTCTGCAGAATGAGGGGAACCACAGGTCTTACAATGAAAGACGCCCACTTCGACTCGGGCGGGACTATCACTTGTGGAGGACGTCATCTGGGCCAAGTAGTGTAAACGGGGCGATCAAGAATAGTTCGCAGGTGAGACATAAGCAAACACTTACCTTTGATGTCATGCTTTATTTGTTCATCCATTTATTATTTGTTAAATATTTTAATTTTATGTCCTGTCTATACCCAATACGGTGTTCAAACTCATAACCCTGAGTTCAAGATACCCCAACCAGGCCAGCCAGGCACCCCAGTGCCAAGTTTCATAACTCTTTGCTTCCTTGCCTATCTCTGCATCGAACTGGAACATTGAGTCCTTGACGGGGAGCTTTAGTTACCTCCGAATCCTAGACTGTTCTCACTGTATCCCAATCCTAGATTGACATTTACCATTGAATAGCACTTTAAATAAATAGTCAGTAAGATAACTACTACAGAAAAGGAAATTATCAAATTTTCACGTATGTGGGCCCTGCTCCCTGGGCTCCCAGGGAAGCTATGGTTTCTTTAACATTGATCAAGGTCCAAATGACTCCACCACACCTCAAAGCGTGGGCTCAGTTTCTGCCCTGACACATGCAACATCCCTGCTTCAATTAACATGTATCAAATCAATGAAAGGGAGCCTAACTGGCTCGGTGTGCTTCGTAAGAAAATGGGACTTTGTTCTTGGGGTAGCATGTTCAAGCCCAATGTTGGCTGTTGAGATTACAGAAAAATAAAATCTTAAAAAAAATCAATCAGTTTATCTTGGGGAGACATAGCCCCGGATTCCACAACGGCAGGGAGCCAGCTGATGGTTCTACGCACAATATTATATGCAGCAGAGCACAAAATGTGAACTTTCAGAAGTCTCCTAGAGTGGGGGACACACCAGCCTTAAGGTGTTCAGGTGGAGAAGTCAGGTACAGTCCCTGGAGCGACAGGGTGGGCTCAGGATCCCATGGGACCCAAGGATGGTGGCACCAACTGTTCCCAGGCACAGGAGCGGGAACGCGGCTGAGAGCAGTGGGACTCAGGCCAGCTGTCTGCCCTATGTGGCCATAAGCTGCGAACCCCTGTGCAGTCACCGGGCCGCATTCCTGGGACAGGCCAGCAAAGGCCAGGAGTGGGAGGACACTCTCCCGGGCACGAAGAGCGCAGGTCTCCACCAGGGCAGCCCCTAAAATTTGGAGTTTTAAACATCAGTAACTTGTCTGTGTCGAGGCTGACAAAATTGAGGCGGTTCCACTTTAAGTTCACTGTTAGCACAAGTACTGCCATCCCAGGCCCCTGTGAATAAGAGCTAAAATTTACATTACTTCAGTTACAGGAAAAGGAAAAAAAAACAGCTTACAGTTTAAGGTCCCAGAAAGCCCCATATTAGACTGAGAACAGAGCTCAATGCCCTTGAAGGCCCAATATTAAAATGTAAACAGAAGTTGAGGAATTGCTCCAGCACTTCTGGAGGTCACCGAGACCAGCCCTTAAAACTAAGCTAAAACCCACTTCGGGGTCCAAGTGCATGCTCCTCTGTGTCGGGTGTACTTGGACGCAATCTCGAGTTTGGAAATCAACCATCGTGTATTTGCATTGGTGTCGGCTCCTCAGTGGTTTCTCATATTTGCAATCTTGGGCACAACACCTCCATGTCCTCTCCCCACCTGGGCTGACCCCCTGTCCCCTCCCCACCAGGCTGACCCTCAGTCACCTCCCCACCCACAACAGCTTGGGACATGCTCTCACACAGTTCCCATGGGCTCGGTGGGCACTCCCGCCATTGCCAGCCTCCCAGGGCAAGACAGGATGTTTCGGCAGACCCACTCCCATGGTGGCCACAGGGCTCCCTGCCCAGCATGGCAGCTCGTGACAGGTCGGGGTCTGTGTACCTGATGCGACCTCCTGCTCCCTGGTTTTCCCACAGGAAATGAAGGAGGAGGCCCTGGTCTCCACCAGGGACATCACGCAGGTAGACCTGGATGTCAACTGGACGTTCAGCAGCCACACTATGTTTTGGGCCTGCTAGGGGGTCAGGTAAGGCTGCTGGGCCAGGGGGCTTAGGGGCCCCAGGGGAGGCCTGGGGGCTTCGGGGTAGGGGAAATGGGGTTTCTGAAGCCAAGGGGAGCAACAGCAGCCAACAACACACCGCTCCATGGTAGGGTGATGGGGATGACCCACATGCCCCCAACCCCAGGGCCTCAGGGATGAGGAGGCCAATTGGATGGGGCCTCCAGTGGTTGCCATGGGAGCTGAACCCCATAGGGGAGAGGGACGGTGCCCTGAGAAGCAGGGGATGGGGTGGGGGACGTGGGGGGCAGGAACCAGGCCTGGGGGCCATGCCACATGGCCAAGGCTAGATCAGGACACCCATCAATCCCATTAGGGTCAGACGGGTCAGAGTGACACCCACTCTCGGTGCTTTATATATTTCTAAATGTTATGCATTTCATTTGAGACAATTTGCAATTTGAAAACATACATAGTATGATGACCCCCAGATAATGACCCTGGTCCAGCCAGCGCCCTGCACTGACCACACGGTGCCACAGGGGCAGACGTCTCAGCAAATCCTAGACTGGGGTAGTCTTTAACTGTAGACGTCTCCTTGTGCATCTTAGAGGAAGGGGATGCCCTGTGTACGCAGGCCCCCCCACGCCATCCTGCTCATTCCCCACCCCCACATCATCTCCCTACATCGTTATCCCCAATGGCATTCCACATAACACCATCCCCCTCACAGCCCCACAGCTCCACACAATCCTAACCCACACTACGCCACAACACCATCCCCCCTACACCATCCCCCACACGCCACTACCATCATACCCTTAGTCCCACACCATCTACCGCACACCATCGGCCCCCTGCAAAGACCCGGTGCAGGTGACCCCTGTGAGACATGCCCTGTGATTCTCTGGATACACTGTTCCCATCAGAAGACCGGGTGTTCAATAGAGCACACAGGGGTTGCAGGGAGGAGTGAAGGCACGGAATCCCCAACAGAGTGGGTGCAGGTGAGTGGTGTAAAGGAACCACTGTGCCTTGCCTCCGCCCATTCTCCCTCCTGGAGGGTGACACACCCTGCACAGGACAACAGCCTGTAACCCAGTGGGACCTGGGCTGCCCTGGCACCAGGATCTGTGGGGGCTGGGTTGATTTGGGCCCCCCCGAGGGCACAAGACAAAGACGAATGTGTTCCAGCCCCCCATGGCCCTGGGCAGGCCTGGATTCTGGCCCCATGCTGAGCGAGCCCTCTCACAGCTGGATGTGGCCTCCAGGGCCCTGGGCGTGACACACAGATCCAGGTCACAGACCTAGGGCAGCCCTGAGGATCCCGGCACACCCCAGGGTGGGGAGAGCAGGGATAGGCCGGTGGGCCCCACCCGCACCCACACCAGGAGGCAAGCTCCTCCAGATACTCCGGCCCCAGGAGGCCTGAGGCCAGGGTCCAGCTGCCCTGCGGGAACCCAGCACAGGAGCCCATGAGCTGCAGGTCCAGTTCAGCTCTGCTGTCCCCTCAGAACCGTCTCTCAGGCTGAAACCTCAGGACACACGTCCCCACCTGGAGTCCACACATGCTCCTAGGTGGGGAACTCCAGCACTCAACCCCCAACCCATGTGATTCTTGTCCTCCCGTAAAGGACTGAAAGGTCTCCCTCCCCAGGTGAAGGCACGCACCCACGGCTCTGAGCACGTTTACTGTAGAAAGTCAATAAAGTGTAGTGGTGTAAAAATGCACAGCCAGCCCTTTTCTGTGTCTCCCAGAACTCTGTGCACGGGGTGTGGAGAGACCCACAGAGAGGAGGAGGAGACATCACCCAGGCCCCAAACAGCCCCTGCAGGGACACCGCAAGGCATAAACAGCTGACGTCCCCACGTGCCTTCCAGGGGTGGCCAGACGCCAGGGTCAGGACCCCACAGACTATACTGGGACTCATCCTGTGCCCCGCGGGCCAGAATGGGCTAGGACAGAGTGACAGCCAGGGAACCTCAGGTCACCAGGGTCTGTTCAAAGCGACCTGGGAGGTCTGTGTTCCCTCTGTGCAGGAGGCCGAGGGTAGTACGTGCCCGGATCCAGGGCACGTACTACCCTCCCCGCATCCCCATGCCAGTGTGCCTGGGGCACAGAGGGCCTGTGGGGTGCTCAGCGTGGCCCTGGAAGGGATGTCAAGACAGCAGGCCCTTGTGTTGTACCCAAGACTACGAATCTGAAAAACCACCAAGGAGCCGACACCGAAGCAAACTCCCGAGGGTTTCTCTACAAGGTGGAGCTTGGGTCCAAGTTCACCCGACACAGCGGAGCAGGGACTTGGACCCCGAGACTAAGAGGCATAGCAGATTTATAGGGTCAGTGGACCGTGGAATATGCAGAAATTTGCACAGTCATGTTGGTCAACACGCAGGTGGCTGATTGAATTACACCTTACACTATAGTATCCACTTGAGCTGGCCTATTACTTTGGTCAGAATCGGTGCGCAGTTTTGGGGGACACAAAGCAGGGTTACATTGTTATGAGCCGATTTCCGATTAGGGTGTGCCCAGCAGCTTGACTTGGGTGGGGCAGCGCCTTAAGCCATAAGCTGGTCATTTGGGGGTCATAGGGGAGGTGGTGGGTGTAGCACAAAATGGAATCAGTCCTGCTCTGCTTGTCCAGGGCTACGGGAATTTTGTTAAATTTCCTGGGTCCCAACTTGCAGCTCATGCACCTGGGCAACGCTCACCAGGTGGACTCAGCATGCACACCTTGTGGTGCTGGATCTATCACACCAGCGTGTGGAGGACACCCTCCTCGCCCCAGTGAGTAGGGGCTGGGTGAGCATGGGGATCGGCCTGAAAGCCAGGCAGCACAGGGAACTGAGGAACCCCAGCCCCATCACCACCCCGACACAGATGCAGCCTCAGCGCTCCCCGCCATGGGTACGCAGCTCCTCAGGAGCTCCCGCCAGGGTGGCCCCGAGGACTGACTCCCTGCTGGAGAGGCATCGGGGAGAACAGAAGCAGCCAGAGCTCGGCAAGACCCACTGCCGGACATGGGAATGTGGCCAAGCCAGACCTACCACCTCAGCTGACCCTCCAGCTGAAATTCACTACAGGAGCGAGCCGTGGGTCGGTCAGGAAAGCCCAGCTAGCCACCCAGCATCAGCACGAGAAATGATGTACCAACCATTTCGGCGTTTGGGCTATCCAGACAGAG
The DNA here is from genome assembly GCF_048164855.1 of Canis lupus baileyi. Classification (NCBI taxonomy): domain Eukaryota; kingdom Metazoa; phylum Chordata; class Mammalia; order Carnivora; family Canidae; genus Canis; species Canis lupus. The sequence goes on along the minus strand of NC_132872.1, from coordinate 32,815,556 downwards.
TATCTGATACCTGCACATGATAGCTTCATGTGATAGACACACACACACCACAACCAACAAAAGTCAGATTCCCCCCAATGTCGTCAAACAGCAGCTGGATGGTTACATACACGACGCTGTGGTCCCCAATAGGATACCTGGAAGACGCTATAAACCATGACTGCAGAGGTGCTGGAGGCATGGAGATGTGCCTGCTGGGTTCCAAAAAGGAACACAGAGGGGCAGGAAGCATCCAACGGGGGGGGGGGCGCTCCTAGGAAAGGACACCAAGTCCCTGTGAAGACTACGGTTGGTGAAATCTTTCCTCTTCTCTTTCAGCTTCTGCTTTTCCTCCTAAATGCAATTTTCCTCAATCATAATAGCAAAACTTTATTTTATGTTTTTAAATTTCTTTTTATTGGAGTCCAATTTGTATGAATTCTTTCTTCAGCAAGGGTGTCATTCAGGATAGAAGGAAACATTTTCCCAGACAGGCAAAGTATAAAGGAGTTCATGACTGCTAAACCAGTCCACTAAGGAATTTTAAGAGGGACTATTCTAGTGGAGGAAAAAAAGAGACAAAAGCAACAAAGACTAGAAAGGACAAGAGAACGTCACCAGAAACACCAACTCTACAGGTAAAACAAAGGCACAAAGTTCATATCTTTGAATAAGCACTTTGAATGCTAATACTAAATGCTCCAATCAATAGAAGGTATCAGAGTGGCTTAAAAAACAGGATCCGGGATGCCTGGGTGGCTCAGGGGTTAAGTCTCTGCCTTTGACTCAGGGTGTGATTCTAGAGTCTGGGATCGAGTCCCATATTGGGGTCCCGGTGGGGAGCCTGCTTCTCTCTTGGCCTAATTTTCTGCCTCTGTCTCTGTCTCTGTGTCTCTCTCTCATGTTCTCAAAAATAAAATTGTTATTAAAAAAAACAAGGTCCATCGGTATGCTGCCTAATAGATGCTCACCTTAGACCTATAGACAACAGCAGATTGAAAGGCAGGGGATGGAAAATCATCTATCATGCTAATGGTTATGAAAAGAAAGCTGGAGACCAATACTTATATTAGAGAAATTAGATTTGAAATCAAACCCTGGGGGTCACCTGGTGGCTCGGTGGTTGAGCATCTGCCTTCAGCTCAAGGTGTGTTCGTGGGATCCCAGGATCGAGTCCCACATTGGCATCCCTTTGGGGAGCCTCTCTCCCTCTGCCTATGTTTCTGCCTCTGCTTTTCTGTGTATCTCTCATGAATAAATAAATAAATAAAATATTTAATCTCAAAAAGAAAGAACAAATACTGTAAGAAGTGATGAAGAACGGCATTATTTCATAGTTAAAAAGACTCTCCATCAGGATCAAACAACTAAATATTTATGCTGCCAACATGCGAGTACCTAAATATGGAACCCAATTACCAACAAACGTACTGGAACTCACTGATAATAATACAATGACAGGGGATTTTAACACCTACCCACTTATGACAATGCACCAATCGTCTATGCAGAAAATCAAAAGGGGAACAATAGCCTTGGCACACTGGACCACAGAGACTCCACAGATATAGTCTGAATATTTCTTCCTAAAGCAAAATACACATTCCTTTCAAGTGCACATGGGACATTCTCAGAACAGATCATATCATGGGCCACAAATCAGCCCTCAACAGGTACAACAGGTACAAGAAGGTTGTTATCACATCCTGTACATTTTCGACCACGACGCTATGAAACTCGAAGTCGACAGTAAGAAAAAATTTGGACAGACCTAAAATACGTGGAGATTATGAACATCCTACCAGAGAAGGAATGGAGCAACCAGGAAATTAAAGAGGAAAGTTAAAACAAATGAAAATGAAAACATGTTTCTCCAAACCACTGGGATGTAGCAAAGGCAGTCCAGAGGGAAGTACATAGCAATACAGGCCTATCTCAGGAAACAAGAATTCTCTAATACACAACCTAACCTTACACCTAAAGGAGCTGGAAAAGGAATAGGTAACAAAGCCTAAAGCCTACGGAAGAAGGGAAAAAATAAAGATGAGAGCAGAAATAAACAATACAGAAACAGTAGAATGGAATAACGAAACTAAGAGCTGGTTCTTCAAAATAATAAATAAAATGGATCAAGCCCTAGCCAGCCAAATTAACGAGAAATGAGAAAAGACCTAAATAAATAAAATCACAAAAGAGAGAAGAGAGATCACAATCAACACCAGAAAAATAAGACAATCATAAGGGAATACTATGAAAGATTATATGTTAACAAACTGGGAGACCTGGAAGAAATGGACAAATCCCTAGAAATGTGGAAACAAGCAAAACTGAAATAGGAAGAAATAGAAAATGTGAATAGACCCATAACTAGCAGAGGAATTGAATCAGCAAGGCACCTGGGTGCCTCAGTGTTCGAGCATGTGCTTTGGCTCAGGTCATGATCCCGGGGTCCTGGGGAATCAAGTCACACATCAGGCTCCCCGCATGGAGCCTCATTTTCCCTGTGCCTATACCTATGCATCTCTGTGTCTCTCATGAATACATAAAAGAAATCTTTAAAAACGAAAAAAGATAAAAAGATGAGAAAGGACCCAAATAAAATCACATCTGAGAAAAGAGAAATAACAACATTAGAGAAATACAAACAATTATAAGAGAATATGATGAAAAACTACACGCCAGCAACCTAGAACCTGGAAGAAATAGATCAATTCCTGGAAATATATAACATAGCAAAAATGAAAAATGAAGAAATAAGAAATTTGAACAGACACTTACCAGCAAAGAAATTGAATCAACAATCAGGGTTCCCCAACAGGAGACGCTTAGATCAATAGAACAGAATGGAAAGCCAAAACAAGATACAAACATGTATCTATGACCCATAATGTACAACAAGGCAGGAAGGAATATCCAATGGCACAAAGACAGTCTCTTCAACAAACACTAACCCTGACCCCCGGATAAGAGCAAATGGTGTTGGGAAAACCAGGCAGCCAAATGCAGAAGAATGAAACTGGACCACTTTCTTACACCATATATATAAAAAATGAATTCAAAATGGATGAAAGACCTAAATGTGAGATCTGAAACCATACATAGAAGAAAAGATAGGCAGCAACGTTTTTGACATTGGCCATTGGATCTTCTTTCAGGATATGCCTCTGAGGTGAGGGAAACAAAAGCAAAAATACTATTGGGACTTCATCAAATTGAAAAGCTTCTGCAAAGTGAAGGAAACAACTAAAGCTAAAAAGCAACATACAGGAGGAGAGGCAAGATGGCGGAAGAGAAGGGTCCCCAAGTCACCTGTCCTGACCAAATTACCTAGATAAACTTCAAATCATCCTGAAAATCTAGGAATTCAGCCTGAGACTTAAACAGAGACCAGATAGAATGCTACAGTGAGAAAAGTTCACACTTCTATCAAGGTAGGAAGATGGGGAAAAAGAAATAAAGAAACAAAAGGCATCCAAGGCAGAGGGGCCCCACAGAGCCAGGCTAAGGCCAGGGCCAGTGCCCCCCGGGCACGAGAGCTCTGTCCCAGAGAAGCAGGAGCTGCACCATTCTTCCAGGGAGAAATGACGCCCGCAGGGATTCAGAGCAAGACCCCAGGAGGGCGGGGATACCCTCGAGCTCCATGGGACACAAACATACACCTGCACTCCCAGGAGATTGCACCGAGCTCCCTAAGGGCTGTAGGGCACATGCATTAACCCAGGAGCAGCTCTGAGGGGATCCAGCAGCGGCTCTGTGCGGAGTGGGCAGCGGGTTCCTGGGAAGAGCTAGGTGGCGGCGCCTAGGGCAGAGGAAGTGGCTTCATGTGCAGGGGGCTGCGGGGCTCCAGGAGCAGCTCAGAGGGGCTATGGCGGCTCATGGAGAGGTGCCTACCCGGCCGGGAGCGAGAATCCAACAGCGCAGGTCGGGGAGCACAGGGCCGGGACACAGCCCAGGATTCGGCCTCCCCCGGGACAGGCAGAGGCCTGGAGGGCCCAGGACAGCAAGGACGCTCCTGTTCAGAGCTGAGAAGATCAGCAGCCCTGCCCCAGAGCCTCCAGGCCCTGCAGACGGACTGCTCCAGAGTTACTGGGGAGGCTGAATACAGGTGTTCCGACCTGGCTGCTGCCACTGGGGTTGTTCCTCCTTGGGCGTCACAGGGTATACAACCCCCACTGAGCGCTTCACCAGGCAGGGGGAGAGGAGCTCCCCCAGGGCTAGCAACTGAAATCAGCACAACAGGCCCCTCCCCCCAGAAGACCAGCTAGACAGACAAGTTCCAGGGGAAGTCAAGGGACTTAAAGTAGACAGAATCAGAAGATACTCCCCCATGTTTTTTTTAAATTTCTGATTGCTTCCCCCATCCTTTCCCCCTTTCTTTCTATCTCTTTCTCCTTTTATTCTCTTTTTTGCTTTTTTCTTCCTTTTTCCTTTTTTCTTTTTTTTCTCTTCTCTTTTTTTCTTTCTCTCTTCTCTTTTCTCCTTTTCCCAATACAACTTGTTTTTGGCCACTCTGCACTGAGCAAAATGACTAGAAGGAAAACCACACCTCAAAAGAAAAAACAGTCCTCTCTCCCACAGAGTTACAAATCTGGATTACAACTTAAAGTCAGAAAACCAATTCAGAAGCACTATTATACAGCTACTGGTGGCTCTAGAAATAAGCATAAAGGACTCAAGAGACTTCATGACTGCAGAATTTAGTTACAATCAGGCAGAAAGTAAAAAACAATTGAATGAGATGCAATCCAAACTAGAATTCCTAATGACGAGGGTTAACGAGGTGGAAGAACGAGTGAGTGACATAGAAGACAAGTTGATGGCAACGAGGAAAACTGAGGAAAAAAGAGACAGACAATTAAGAGACCAGGAAGACAGATTAAGGGAAATAAAGGACAGCCTGAGGGATCCCTGGGTGGCGCAGCGGTTTGGCGCTTGCCTTTGGCTCAGGGCGCGATCCTGGAGACCCGGGATTGAATCCCACATCGGGCTCCCGATTCATGGAGCCTGCTTTTCTCTCTGCCTGTGTCTCTGCCTCTCTCTCTCTCTCTCTCTGTGTGACTATCATAAATAAATTAAAAAAAAAAAAAAAATAAAGGACAGCCTGAGGAAGAAAAACCTATGTGTAATTGGGGATTCTGAGGGCACCGAAAGGTACAGAGGGACAGAATATGTATTTGAACAAATCCTAGCTGAAAACTTTCCTAATCTGGGAAGGGAAACAGGCATTCAGATCCAGGAAATAGAGAGATCCCCCCTAAAATCAATAAAAACCGTCCAACACCTCGATTTAATAGTGAAGCTTGCAAATTCCAAAGATAAAGAAAAGATCCTTAAAGCAGCAAGAGACAAGAAATCCCTGACCTTTATGGGGAGGAGCAGACCTCTCCACAGCGACCTGGCAGCCCAGAAAGTGCTGGCTGGATATATTCAGTGTCCTCCATGAGAATAACATGCAACCAAGAATACTTTATCCAGCCAGGTTCTCATTCAAAATGGAAGGACAGATAAAGAGATTTCAACACAGGCAGGAACTGAAAGAATATGTGACCTCCAAACCAGCTCTGCAAGAAATTTTAAGGGGGACTCTTAAAATTCCCCTTTAAGAAGAAGTTCAGTGGAACAATCCACAAAAACAAGGACTGAGGGATCCCTGGGTAGCGCAGCGGTTTGGCGCCTGCCTTTGGCCCAGGGCGCGATCCTGGAGACCCGGGATCAAATCCCACATCGGGCTCCCGGTGCATGGAGCCTGCTTCTCCCTCTGCCTGTGTCTCTGCCTCTCTCTCTCTCTCTGTGACTATCATAAATAAAATAAATAAAAAAAAACAAGGACTGAATAGATGTCATGATGACAGTAAACTCATATCTGTTGATAGAAACTCTGAACGTGAATGGGCTTAATGACCCCTTCAAAGGCGCAGGGTTTCAGACTGGATAAAAAAGCAGGACCCAACTATTTGCTTTCTACAAGAGACTCATATTAGACTGAAGGACACCTACAATCTGAAAATAATGGGTTGGAGAACCATTTACCATTCAAATGGTCCTCAAAAGAAAGCAGTGAAAAAAAAAAAAAAGAAAGAAAGCAGTGGTAGCCATCCATATATCAGATAAACTAAAATTTGCCCCGAAGACTATAGTGAGAGATGAAGACGGACACTAAATCATAAAGGATCTATCCAACAAGAGGGCTTAACAATCCTCAATATATATTCCCTAATATCGGAGCTGCCAAATATTTAAACCAATTAATAACGAAAGTGAAGAAATACTTAGATAATAATTATCTTATACTTGGTGACTTCAATCTAGGTCTTTCTACCCTCGAGAGGTCTTCTAAGCACAACATCTCCAAAGAAACGAGAGCTTTAAATGATACACTGGAGCAGATAGATTTCACAGATATCTACAGAACTTTACATCCAAACTGAACTGAATAAACATTCTTCTCAAGTGCACATGGAACGTTCTCCAGAATAGACCACATACTGGGTCACAAATCACGTCTGAACTGATACCAAAAGATTCAGATCATCCCCTGCATATTCTCAGACCATAATGCCTTAAAATTAGAACTAAATCACAACAAGAAGTTTGGAAGGACCTCAAACACGTGGAGGTTAAGGACCATCCTGCTAAAAGATGAAAGGTTCAACCAGGAAATTGAGGAAGAATTAAAAGGATGCATGGAAACTAATTGGAATGAAGATACAAAGGTTCAAAATCTTTGGCATGCAGCAAAAGCAGTCCTAAGGGGGAAATACATCACAATAGAAGCATCCATTCAAAAACTGGAAAGATCTCAAATACAAAAGCTAACCTTACTCATAAAGGAGCTAGAGAAAAAAACAGCAGCTAGATCCTACACCCAAACAGAATAAGAGATTTAATTAAAATTAGAGCAGACCAGGCAGCCCCAGGGGCGCAGTGGTTTAGCGCCGCCTGCAGCCCAGGGCTTGATCCTGGAGACCCTTGATCGAGTCTCACGTCAGGCTCTCTATATGATGCCTACATCTTCCTCTGCCTGTGTCTCTGCCTCTCCCTCTCTCTGTCTCTATGAATAAATAAATAAAATCTCAAAAAAAATTAGAGCAGACCTCAAGGAAACTAAGACCATGAGAAATGTGGAACAGATCAACAAAATCAGGAGTTGGTTCTTTGAAAGAATACCATACATAAACCATTAGCCAGTCTTATTAAGAAGAGAGACAAGACTCAAATTAATAAAATCATGAATGAGAAAGGAGAGATCACTACCAACACCAAGGAAATACAAACGACTTTAAAAACATATTATGAACAGCTATACGGAAATAAATTAGGCAATCTAGAAGAAATGGACGCTTTCCTGGAAAGCCACAAACTACCAAAACTGGAACAGGAAGACATAGAAAACCTAAACAGGCCAAAAACCAGGGAGGAAATTGAAGCAGTCATCAAAAACCTCCCAAATCACAAAAGTCCAGGGCCAGATGGCTTCCCAGGGAAAATCTATCAAACGTTTAAAGAAGAAACCATACCTCTCCTACTAAAGCTGTTTGGAAAGATAGAAAGAGATGGAGTACTTCCAAATTCATTCTATGAAGCCAGCATCACCTTAATTCCAAAACCAGACAAACACCCCACCTAAAAGGAGAATATAGACCAATATCCCTGATGAACATGGATGCAAAAATTCTCAACAAGATACTAGCCAATAGGATCCAACAATACATTAAGAATATTATTCACCATGACCAAGTAGGATTTATCCCCGGGACATAAGGCTGGTTCAACATGTGTAAAAAAATCAATGTCATTCATCATATCAGCAAGAGAAAAACCAAGAAACATATAATCCTCTCATTAGATGCAGAGAAAACATTTGACAAAATAGAGCATGCATTCCTGATCAAAACTCTTCAGAGCGTAGGGATAGAGGGAACATTCCTCGACATCTTAAAAGCCATCTACGAAAAGCCCACAGCAAATATCATTCTCAGTGGGGCAGCACTGGGAGACTTTCCCCTAAGATAAGGAACAAGACAGGGATGTCCACTCTCACCATTGCTATTCAACATAGTCTGGAAGTCCTACCCTTAGCAGTCAGACAGCAAAAAGACATTAAAGGCATTCAAATTGGCAAAGAAAAAAAAAAAAAAACAAAACAAAAACAAAAAACAAATTGGCAAAGAAGAAGTCAAAATCTCCCCCTTCTCAGATGACATGATACTCTACCTAGAACACCCAAAAGCCTCCACCCCAAGATTGCTAGAACTCATACAGCAATTTAGTAGCATTGTAATATAAAAACTCAATAGCCAGAAATCAATGGCATTTCTATACACTGACAATGAGACTGAGGAAAGAGAAATTAAGTAGTCAATTTCATTTACAGTTGCACCCAAATCAAAAGATACCTAGGAATAAACCTAACCAAGGAGGTAAATGATCTATACCCTAAAAACAATAGAACACTTCTGAAAGAAATTGAGGAAGACACAAAGAGATGGAAAAATATTCCATGCTCATTGATTGGCAGAATTAATATTATGAAAATGTCAATGTTACCCAGGCAATGTACACGTTTAATGCAATCCCTATCAAAATACCATGGACTTTCTTCAGAGAGTTAGAACAAATTATTTTAAGATTTGTGTGGAATCAGAAAAGACCCCGAAAGCCAGGGGAATTTTAAAAAAGGAAACCATACCTGGGGGCATCACAATGCCAGATTTCAGGGTGTACTACAAAGCTGTGGTCATCAAGACAGTGTGGTACTGGCACAAAAACAGACACATAGATCAATGGAACAGAATAGAGAACCCAGAAGTGGACCTTGAACTTTATGGTCAACTAATATTCGATAAAGGAGGAAAGACTATCCATTAGAAGAAAGACAGTCTCTTCAATAGATGGTGCTGGGAAAATTGGACATCCACCTTCAGAAGAATGAAACTAGACCACTCTCTTTCACCATAAACAAAGATAAACTCAAAATGGATGAAAGATCTAAATGTGAGACAAGAATCCATCAAAATCCTAGAGGAGAACACAAGCAACACCTGTTTTAAAGTTGGACACAGCAACTTCTTGAAACGTACATCCATGAAGGCAAAAGAAAGAAAAGCAAAAATGAACTATTGTGACTTCATCAAGATAAGAAGCTTTTGCACAGCAAAGGATACAGTCAACAAAACTAAAAGACAACCTACAGCATGGGAGAAGATATATGCAAAAGACGTTTCAGATAAAGGGCTAGTTTCCAAGATCCATAAAGAACTTCTTAAAATCAACACCAAAGAGACAAACAATGCAATCATGAAATGGGCAAAAGACATGAAGAGAGGGATCCCTGGGTGGCGCAGCGGTTTGGTGCCTGCCTTTGGCCCAGGGCGCGATCCTGGAGACCCGGGATCGAATCCCACATCGGGCTCCCTGTGCATGGAGCCTGCTTCTCCCTCTGCCTATGTCTCTGCCTCTCTCTATTTCTCTCTCTGTGACTATCATAAATAAATAAAAATAAAAAAAACAGTTATGGATATATTTAAAAAAAAAAGACATGAAGAGAAATCTCACAAAGGAAGACACTGACATGGCAACATGCACATGAAAACATGCTCTGCATCACTTGCCCTTAGGGATATACAAATCAAAACCACAATGAGATACCACCTCACACCAGTGAGAATGGGGAAAATTAAAAAGGCAGGAAACCACAAATGTTGGAGAGGATGCAGAGAAAAGGGAACCCTCTTACACTGCTGTTGGGAATGTGAACTGGTGCAGTCACTCTGGAAAACTGTGTGGAGGTTCCACAAAGTGTTAAAAATAGACCTGCCCGATGACTCAGCAATTGCACTATTGGAGATTTACCCCAAAGATTCAGATGCAATGAAACGCCGGGACACCTGCACCCCGATGTTTATAGCAGAATGTCCACAATAGCCAAACAGTGTCAGGAGCCTTGGTGTCCGTCGAAAGATGAATGGATAAAGAAGATGTGGTTTATGTATACAATGGAATAATATTCAACCATTAGAAATGACAAATACCCAACATTTGTTTCAACGTGGATGGAACTGGAGGCTATTATGCTGAGTGAAGTAAGTCAATCAGAGAAGGACAAACAGTGTATGTTCTCATTCCTTTGGGGAATATAAATAATAGTGAAAGGGAATATAAGGGAATGGAGAAGAAACGTTTGGGAAATATCAGAAAGGGAGAGAGATCATAAAGACTCCTAACTCTGGGAAAAGAACTAGCAGTGCTGGAAGGGGAGGAGGGCGGGGGGTGGGGTGAATGGGTGACGGGCACTGAGGGGGACACTTGACGGGATGAACACTGCGTGTTATTCTGTATGTTGGTCAATTGAACACCAATAAAAAATAAATTTATTTAAAAAAAAAGATCAAACAACTGCATATTTATGCTGCCAACATGGGAGTACCGAAATATAGAAACGAATTAACAACAAACGTACAGGAACACACTGATAATAATACAATGACTGGGGATTTTAACACCCACATATGGCAATGGACCGATCGTCTATGCAGAAAACCAACAGGGGAACAATAGGCTTGACACACTGGACCAAAGTGACTCAACAGATATAGTCTGAACATTTCTTCCTAAAGCAGAATACACATTCCTTTCAAGTGCACATGGGACATTCTCCAGAATAGATTATATCATGGACCACAAATCAGCCCTCAACAGGTACAACAGGTACAAGAAGGATGGTATCACACCATGTATATTTTCGGACGACGGCGCTATGAAACTTGAATTCGACAGTAAGAAAAAATTTGGACAGACCAAATATTTGTGGAGATTATGATCATCCTACCAGAGAAGGAATGGAGTAACCAGGAAATTAAAGAGGAAATTTAAAACAAATGAAGATGAAAACATGTTTCTTCAAACCTCTAGGATGTAGCAAAGACAGTCCTTAGAGGGAAGTAGATAGCAATACAGGCCTACCTCAAGAAACAAGAAGTCTCCAATACACAACCCAACACTACACCTAAAGGAGCTGGAAAAGGAATAGGGAACAAATCCTAAAGCCTCCTTAAGAAGGAAAAAATAAAGATGAGAGCAGAAATAATCAATACAGAAACAACAAAACAGTAGAATGGAATAATGAAACTAAGAACTGGTTCTTCAAAATAACTAAGAAAATGGATCAAGCCCTAGCCAGCCTTATCAACAGGAAAACAGAAAAGAACTAAATAAATAAAATCACAAAAGAGAGAAGAGAGATCACAATCAACACCAGAAAACAAGACAATTATAAGGGAATACTATAAAAGATTATACACTAACAACCTGGGAGACCAGGAAGAATTGGAGAGATCCCTAGAAATGTGCAAACGAGCAAAACTGAAAGAGGAAGAAATAGAAAATGTGACTTGACCCATAACTAGCAAAGGAATTGAATCAGCAAGGCACCTGGGTGCCTCAGTGGTTGAGCATCTGCTTTGGCTCAGGTCATGATCCTGGGGTCCTGGGGAATCATGTCCCACATCAGGCTCCCTGCGTGGAACCTCATTTTCCCCCTGCCTATATCCCTGCCTCTCTGTGTCTTGCATGAATACATAAATAAAATATTTAAAAAAGAAAAAAGATGACAAAGGACCCAAATAAAATCACAAATGAGATAAGAGAAATAACAACCAAAACTAGAGAAATAAAAAAGTTTATAAGAGAACATTATGAAAAATTATATGCCAGCAACCAAGAACCTGGAAGAAATAGATCACTTCCTGGAAATATATAACACAGCAAAAATGAAAAAGGAAGAAATAAGAAACTAGAACACACAGATAACCAGCAACAAAATTGAATCAGCAATCAGGAATCTCCCAACAGGAGATGCTTAGATCAATAGAATAGAATGGAATGCCGAAACAAGATACAAACCTGTAACTCTATGATCCATTAATCGACAACAAGGCAGCAGGGAATATCCAATGGCACAAAGACAGTCTCTTCAAAAACCCTAACCCTGACCCCAGGATAAGAACAAATGGTGTTGGGAAAACCAGGCAGCCACATGCAGAAGAATGAAACTGGACCACTTTCTTACACAATATATATAAAAAATAAATTCAAAATGCATGAGAGACCTAAATGTGAGACCTGAAACCATAAAAAGAAGAAAAGATAGGCAACAACGTCTTTGACGTTGGCCATTGGTTCTTCTTTCTAGATGTGCCTCTGAGTTGAGGGAAACAAAAGCAAAAATACTCTTGGGACTTCGTCAAATTCAAAAGCTTCTGCAAAATGAAAGAAACAACCAACGCTAAAAGGCAACATACAAAATGAAAGGAGATATTTGTAAATAACACATCCAATAAATAGTTAGTATACAAAATACGCAAAGCAAATATAAATCTCAACCTCCTAAACAAAATTATCCAACTGCAGATGGGTAGAAGACATGAATGGACTTTGTCTCTGACAAGACATCCAGATCGCCACCAGACACCGAAAGACACTCCGCGTCACCCATCATCAGGGAAATTCAAATGAAAACCACAATAAGATGTTACCTGACAGCCGACAGAATGGCTAAAATTAACAACAGAAGAAACAGCAGGTGTTGTTGAGGCTATAGAGAAGAGGGAGCCCCTTTACACTCCTGGTGGGCATGCGAACAGTTGCAGCCACTGTGAAAAACACTGTGGAGGGTCCTCCAGACGTTAAAAATAGGGAATCCCTGGGTGGTGCAGCGGTTTGGTACCTGCCTTTGGCCCATGTCGCGATCCTGGAGACCTGGGATCGAATCCCACGTCGGACTAACAGTGCACGGAGCCTGCTTCTCCCTCTGCCTGTGTCTCTGCCTCTCTCTCTGTGACTATCATAAAAAAAAATTAAAAAAGAAGTTAAAAATAGCGCTACCCTACAATTCCAAAATTGCAGAGCTAGGTATTTACCCCGAGGATACAAAAGTCTTTTAGTAGATTCCAAGTAGGACACGCAGACCAGTGTTTGTAGAAGCGTTATCAACAACAGCTAAACTGTGGATACAGCCCAGATGTCCATCAACTGACGAATGGGCAGAGACGATGTGGTAAATATACCCACTGCGACATCACTCGGTCATCAGAAGCGATGAAATGAAGCCATTTACAATGATGTGGGAGAAGTGGAAAGGACTTATGCTTAATGAACACAGTCAGTCAGAGAAAGATATGAAATACCATACAATTGCATTCACATGTGAATTTTAAGAAACCAGACAAACTGGCAAAGGGGCAGAGGGGGGGATGAGAGAAGCAAACAAAAAAACACACTCTTAACCACAGAGAATCAACTAATAAATACCAGAGGAAGGTGAGGGAGATGGGGAATCAGGGGATGGGGATAGTGGAGGGCACCTGTGGCCAGTACCAGGCGTTGCAACCAAGAGTTGAATCACTATGTGGTAAACCTGAAACTATATCATACTGTGTATACAAACAGGAATTCAAGTAAAACTTTAAAATAATAATTGGTAGTATTGGGGGATCCCTGGGAGGCGCAGTGGTTTAGGGCCTGCCTTTGGCCCAGGGCGCGATCCTGGAGACCCAGGATCGAATCCCACGTCGGGCTCCCAGTGCATGGAGCCTGCTTCTCCCTCTGCCTGTGTCTCTGCTTCTCCCTCTGCCTGTGTCTCTGCCTCTCTCTCTCACTGTCTGCCTATCATAAATAAATAATAATAATAATAAAAATAATTGGTAGTATTGATGAAACATGTACGCACTAGAGATAAAATCAGAAAGGCAACTGAAAATCCAAATAAAGAGTCTTTAGAGCCACAAATCCCCTCCTAGCTCAGCTGGGAGAAGCCTGCCATGTCTATTCTGACACCATCAGAAGCCTGGACTTTGATTCTCTGGGGAGGCCACTGACTTGGTGGAGTCAGGCTATCTTTGAACCCAAAACCTAAATAGAGTGCATAAAACTAAACGGCCCAAGATGCTAGGAGTCCCAGTGCAGGCACATGCCACGTCCCAAACTCTAACCATACACAGACATAACCCTAACCCTACACTTAATCGTAATGTTAACCTAACCCTTAAACAAGACCCATCACTAATCGAAAAACAAACACAAACCCCAAGACCAAAACACATTTACTGAACGTTCCTGCCTACCCTCACCCTAACTCCTAAATGTAGGTGCACCTAAACTTAGGTTTCCTTAACCCTGACCCCTACATTACATCTAACACGAACCCTAACCTCTAACCCTAACCTTAAAATAAGGTATTCAAATCCTATTCCTAACCTTAACCTGTACCCTAACCCTAACCCTCTAATACTAATCCTATCTCACACCGCAAACTGTACCCTAACCCATACCCTAAAGCCAACCCCTAACGCACTCCCTAACCCTATATCTTGCCTGTTTCCAAAACCGTACCCTGACCCTGACCTGACCCTAACCCTAACCAATCACTAACCCTAACCCTAGCCCTAACCCCTATCCTAATCCTAACCCCCGCCCTAACCCTAAACCTAACCCTAACTTTAACCCTTAACTCTAACCCCTAACTCTAACCCCTAACAATAACTCACACCCTAACCCCTAACCTTAACTGCAAACCTAAGCCCAACCCTAACTCTAACCATAACCCTATTCCCAACTCCTAACCTCCTGCCCTCATCCCGAGAGCCTAAACCCTAACCCTAACACTAAATCCTGTCCCTTACCCTAACAACCATCCTAACTCTTAACACTGACCAATACCCTTATGCCTCACATAACCTCTAATTCGTAACCATAAGCATAATCACTAACCCCTAACATCTAACCTAAGGCTAACCACCAACTTCCTCCCCTCCCCTAACCCTACCATTCATTCTACCCTTTCACTTACACTGTGGTTCTGAGGAGTCCCTTCTGATATGGACGTGGCCCCCAATGGCTCCTCCAGATTCCTCCAAGGGGTCCTGAGGAAGCCGGGCTTCTGTGAGTGTGGACATGGCCCCACGTGTTCCTGAGTCATAGTCAGTGGGTCCTGAGGACGCTGGGTCTCCTGTCACTGTGGACTATGCCTCACATCCTCTGGAAGCCTCACAGCAGGTCCTCAGGAGGCCGGGGGCTCCTGTCAGCCTGGACATGGCCCTACGTCCCCCAGAAAACTCACCGCAGGTCCTGAGGAGGCTGTGGGCTCCTGTCAGCATACACGCAGCCCCTTATGTCCCGAAGCCAAAGTGCAGGTCCTGAGGAAGACAGGGTTCCTGTCAGCATTGACGTGGCCCCACATTTTCCTCAAGCCTCACCATAAGACCTGAGGAGGCTGGGGGCTCCTGTCAGCATGGACGTGGCCTCAAATCTTCCCAAAACTTCACAGTGTGTCATGAGGAGGCTGGAGACTCCTGTCACTGTGGATGCGGCACCCACAGTTTTCTTAGGCCTCAACACAGGCCCTGACAAAGCTGGGGTCTTCTGTCCACATGGACGCATCCACGTATTTCCCCAAGTCTACACCAGGGGTCCTGAGGAAGTCAGCGTCCTGTTGTGTCCATGTGGCCCCAAGTCCTCCTGAAGCATAGCCGAGGGTTCGAGGAGGCCAGAGCTCCTGTAACCATGAATGCAGCCCCCCGGTTCCAGAAGCCTCAACTTATGTCCTGAGGGGCCCGGGAGCTCCTGCCAGAGTGAACGCGTCGCCACATCTTCCTGAAGCCTCCCCACAGTTCCTGAGGCTGCTCAGGGGCGCCTGTCTGCGTGAATGTGGGCCCAAAATTTCCTGAAACCTCCCCGCCAGTCCTGAGGTGCTCAGGGCTCCTGTCACCGTGAATGTGGGCCCACATCTTCCTGAAGCCTCCCCGCGGGTCCTGAGGCGGCCCAGGGGCTCCTGTCAGGGTGGATGCGGGCCCACATCTTCCTAAAGCCTCAACGCGGGTCCTGAGGAGACCGCGGTTCCTATCAGCATGAATGTGGCCCAATTTCCCCCTGAAGACTCCCCGCGGGTCCTGAGGAGGCTGCAGCTCATCAGCATAGTTGCCTCCCCATGTCTTCTGCAGGCCTCCCCAGCACAGGCTGGCTCCTGTTAGTGCAGGCAGAGGAGGCCTACTGCACATGCGTGCCCCATGGGAGGGGCCTGGGCTCAGGCGCCCCCTGAGGGATGCTCTGGTGCTACAGGAGACTGTGCAGGAGGCAGCAGGTACTCTATGTGCCGCACCTGCCTCCTTTCAGGCTCCAGCTGGGGCCTGTTAGCTTCGGAAACATCTCACTGAAAAGGAGCCCAACACCCGGCTTCCCAGAAATACTTAAGGACAAGGAATTGGAGCCCACAGGATGTGAAATGAAATGTGGACCAGACTTTTACCATGTCCTGCAAAACTCACTCAACCGTCTTCCACTGTGGGCGGGACCGCGGGTTAGTGCAGCCACCCTGGAAACAGTGAGGAGGCCCCTCAGGAAGTTACAAATAGAGCCGCCCTGCGACCAGCAGGTGAATGGCCTGGAGCTCACTCCGAAGATACAGATGCAGTGAGACTTGGGACACCTGCACCCCAATGTCCACAGCAGCTGGGTCCACAGTAGCCACACTGTGGGAGGACCTCAGTATCCTCTCCCAGATGATGGATAAAGAGGATGGGAGATAGATGATGGTCATAGAGAGAGGAATGCTACTCAGCTATCAAAGAGAAGGAAATCTTTCCATTTGCAATAATGTGGATAGAACTAAAGGGATCATGTTAAGTGAAATAAGTCACTCGGGAAAGAGAATGACAGTGTGGTTTCATTCATAGGTGGAATTAAAGAAGCAAAGCAGATGAACAACTGTGAAGGGGAGGAAAAACAAATAAGATGAAAACAGATGCAGGAAATACAGACCCTTAATGATAGGAAACAAACTGAGGGTAGCTGGAGGGGGCAGATAACAGGGGACAGGCATGAAGGAGGGCACGTGATGTCTCGAGCACTGCTGTTATTTCCAACTGGTGAATCCATGAATTCTTCCTCTGAAAGTATAATACACGATACGTTAATTAATTGGGTTTAAATTAAGTTAAAAAAATCAGTTCTTTCAGAGCACATTTCCTTCTGGACTCTCTATTTTGCTCATTCAGCTTATGCTGGGACCACCCCCCGTGGGTCTGGTTTGTCTACGTAGGCGCCACGCCTCATCCTTGGCCCAGCATAGGGCTAGAACTCACAATCCCTGAGATCAGGATCGGAGGTGAGGTCAGGAGTCGGATGCTTAACCGACGGGCCAGCCAGGAGCCTGAGAACCACACTGCTTTATCTCTGTGACATCTTTTGAAATAGGAAAGTGCTGCGTCCCACTCTGTCATGCTTTTCCAATACTGATTTGCTGTCCGGGGTCATTTGTTGTGGGGGTTGGATGTTATGGTTTTTTTTTTCCTATTTCTATCTGCCACCATGATTTTGATAGGAATGACATTGAAACTGAGGGTGGCTTCAGGAACTGCGGACATTTTCACAAGATGAGGCTCCCACCCCACAAGCCCAGGACGGCCTCCCAGAGCCTGGTTTGGGTCAGTGCACAAGTCTTGTGCTCCTTTGGTTCAGTCTCATTATTTATTTTCCTTGATGCTCCTGAGAAGGGCGTCACATCCTTCATTTCCTTCCTGAGTGCTCATTGTCAGGACACAGCAAGGCTACTCTGCTCTGTAGGGTCAGTTTGTGTCCCGTGACTTTTGAACTCACTCCTTAATTCTAACAGGATTTGGTGGAGGCTCTCGGGTTTCTCGTTTCTAGTACCTCTTCTTCAGCATATAGGGACAGTGTGACGTCCCCCTTCCAAGTGTGGAACCTTTGCTGTTTACAGATTAATGTCCTAGAAAGCCCCACAATTGAATCAAAACTGAGCCCAGGCCAAGGGCAGGAAGCCCATATTAGAATGAGAACAGGGCTCAATTCCCTTGAAGGCCCCATATCAAAATGTAAACAGAACTTGAGGAATTGCTTCTGCCCTTCTGGAGGTCCCCGAGACCAGTCCTTAAAACTAAGCTAAAACCCACCACAGGGTCCAAGTCCCTGCTCTGCTGTGTCGGGTATACTTGGATACAAGATCGAGCTTGTAAATAATCCCTCGTGTGTTTGCATCGGAATCGGCTTCTTGGTGGTTTCTCATATTCGCAATCTTGGGCACAACATTCTGAGGTAAAAAACAAAACCAAAGAAACTCGGACGCGGGCAGAGTGAAAGCAGGTTTCTGAGAGAAGTGGCAGAGACCTAGGGGCTTGGCAGCTCCTTTGGTTCCTGCAGCCTGCAGACTGGGAGGCAGAATCCTCAGCCCCAGAGCCAGAGGACCCAGTGTCCCCACCCGCATCCCCCCATCAGCGCCGAGTCTCAGGGAGCAGCACAGCCCCACCCGCTGGAACCCAGAGATGCTGACGCCCACCCTGTCTCTGATCCCCGCAGGTGCATATCCCAGGCAGATGTGCACCTGACAATCTGCACCACATCCCATCCCCAGACCCCACACAGACCACTCGCTTCCACCAAGTTGTCAGACCACAGAGGCTGCAGAGCTTCAGCTCTGCCAGGAAAGTATGGTCTAGCTTCCTTTGTACTTTGTGCTTTATTTTCATTTATTTTCTTTGATTCTTTTATATTAATTGCCTTACTTTAATTTTTATGTATGTACCTTATAAATTTCTTATATTTACTTTCATAGTAATTTAATTGTGTTTCTTTTTTTAATTTTTTCAATTTATTTATGATAATCACAAACAGAGAGAGAGAGAGAGAGAGAGAGAGAGAGGTAGAGACACAGGCAGAGGGAGAACAGGTTCCAGGCACTGGGAGCCCGATATGGGATTTGATCCAGAGTCTACAGGATCGTGCCCTGGGCCAAAGGCAGGCACTCAACCGCTGCGCCACCAGGGATTACTTTAATTGTTTCTATTTTGGGAGTTAGAATCTTTTAACAAGCAGGCCAAAATAATCTGTTGTTTTTTTTTTGGGGGGGGAGGGCAGTTGTTATTGTTTTTCTTGAATTTCTTTTTCTTCCTTCTTTCTTTTCTGGAAAAAATAATGAGATGGAGAAATTCACCTCCATAAAATAACATGAGGTTCTAATCACAGCCAGGAAGATCATCAATACACATATATGATGTCTAACTACAGTTTAAAACAATGATTATAAAGATAGCAGCTGGGCTGGATAAAGAGCACAGAAGAAAACTAGAGAAACATTTACTGTAGAAATAAAAGAATGAAAATCTAGTCAGGCCAATGTTAAAAAGGCTATAACTGAGATGCAGTCCCAAGTGGAAACCTTAAAAACAAGAAACTTTATGGACCACAGAGACAGACGTAGGGAAGTCAGGCACTTATTAAAACAATAACATTCATACTATAGGAGACTCAGAAGATGAAGAGAGAGAAAAGGTGGGACTTGCTTAGACATTAGAAACGACAAATTCCCACCATGTACTTCAAGGTGGATGGAACTGGAAGGTATTATGCTGAGTGAAGTAAGTCAATCGGAGGACAAACATTGTATGTTCTCATTCATTTGGGGAATATAGATAATAGTGAAAGGGAATATAAGGGAATGGAGAAGAAATGAGTGGGAAATATCAGAAAGGGAGACAGAACATAAAGACTCCTAACTCAGGGAAATGAACTAGGGGTGATGGAAGGGGAGGATGGCGGGTGGTGGAGGTGAATGGGTTATGGGCACTGAGGGGGGCACTTGACAGGATGAGCAGTGGGTGTTATTCTGTATGTTGGCAAATTGACACCAATAAAATATAAAATTATTATTAAAAATAAATAAAGAAAGAAAGAAAGAAAAGAAAGAAAGAAAGAAAGAAAGAAAGAAGAAAGAAAGAAAGAAAGAAAGAAAGAAAGAAAGAAAGAAAAAGAAAGAAAGAAAGAAAGAATGAGTGGCACCTGTGTGGCTCTGTCAGTTAAGCTTTTCCCTTAGGCTCAGATCATGATCCAGGTCCCAAGGAAGGCTCCCTGTTCAGCAGGAAACCTGCTTCTCCCTCTCCCTCTGCCCCTCTCGTTCATGCTTTATCTCTCCTCTCTCTCTCAAATAAATAGAAAACATCTTTGAAAAAGAAACAAACAAACAAACCCACAAGGAAGAGAAATCGCCCATTTAGAAGAATTTCAAACAATTTGTGAAGACATTCCAGCCTCACGTTCATGAGCATAGCTTCCCACTCTTAAGTGTGGAATACACATAGTAACTTCCAACTACAAAATATAATATGAAAAACTTAAAATATTGATAATATAATAATAATAATAATAATAATAATTAATAATTAATAATAATAATAATCAGTTTACTATGGAGAAAGCTGACAAACACTACCTCAGCAAGATGATCAGATCGATACCAAGACTGATAAATCGTGTTGATAGTATCTATCCTTTATATGATATAATGAAAATGGCAGTATATCTCTGTATATAATCCAAAAAACTGTTCATTCATGAGATAAATGAGAGACATGTCCCACCTGAGGGAAATTTTACAAAATACTCTACTTCTCAAAGTGTTCCAGTTCAACAACAAAAAGGAAAGGCTGAAAGACTGTCACAATCCAGAGGAGCCTAAGGAAACATGAGGACAAATGGAATGTGATATGAGGGATGGAAACTTAGCAAAAACTAAGGAAATCTGTATAAAGTATGGTCTTTGTTTTCGTTTTTGTTTTTGTTTTTTGTTTTTTGTTTTTGGTCTTTGTTTAAAGCGAATTTTTTAATATTGATTCATTAGCTAATATTTGTACCATACTAATATAAGATATCAATAATTGGAGAAATTGAGTGCAAGTGCATGTGAATGCTCTGTACTATCTTCTCAATTTCCCTATAAATCTTTGTTTTTTTCCTAATAAATAAGATTTATTTTGAAAATTGACTTAAATGAATGAGGCTCCAATTGTGAAGACATTTTTAGGATAGTTGAATTAACTTGTGCCTTATTCTTAAAGTGTTCCTTTGATGGAAACAAAGTAAGAATTTTAGATCAGAAGGAAAGAAAAACACTTATGAACACGTACAATGCCTCCTCAACCTGAAAAGCAGGAATGGATAATAGCAAAAATAAGATAAAAATACTTCTATTATAATAGACACCATATTGCAAGTGCATTTAAAATTAGCAATGTATAACATTTATTTCCTTGACATTTGACTTCCAAAGAGTTCATAGTGTTTCAGTGTCAGTTGAAACAGGGAAAGAATCTCAGGGAAGAATCCTTCACATAATAATAGGACCATTGGTAATAATGTCTCTCAGTTCATTCCAAATCCATAAAGATGCATTTCCTGATGAGTGACTGAGCTGTGAAGAAAATGAGAAACCCTCATCCCTCTGAATTACTTGTGTCAGAATATTTTCACCATAGTACCACAGATAGTAAATTATCCTTATTAACAGGAAATATGTCTCAGATTGGAATCTGAGCAATCAGATGGGCAGAGAAAAATTGCTTTGACTCACTCTTCATCTTTTAAAGACAAAGGAGAGCTTCTCTATGTACAAAGTCAGTTGTCAAGATAGCCTTAGGGAATAAGAGTCTGCAGCATGGAATCCCGCTGCACAGCTGGGAAGCCCATGCCCCAGGTCTTCCTGATCCCAAATCCCTGGGCCTGTCCCCCAACAGATGCTGCCATGCTGAGGTCATTTGCAATTGCTCTCTTAGGAGCTCTGGGGAAGGGGGAAGGAGATAGTTAGGATGGAATGGGAAGCATGGAGGTCAAGAAAATTAAGGCCATTCCAATTTAAATTCAGTGTTAGCCCAAGTCCACCCATCCCAGGTCCCTGTGAAGAAGAGCTGAAATTTACATTACTTCAGTTACAGGAAAAAAACAAAAGTTTACAGCTTAATGACCTAGAAAGCCCCACAATAGAATCAAAACTGAGCCCAGGCCAAGGACAGGAAGCCTCTATTAGAATGAGAACAGAGCTCAATGCCCTTGAATGTCCCATATCAAAATGTAAACAGAACTTGAGGAATTGCTCCAGCCCTTAAAACTAAGCAAAACCCGCCTCGGGATCCAAGTCCCTGCTCCACTCTGTTGGGTATACTTGGACACAAGCTCGAGCTTGTAAATAAACGCACGTGTGTTTGAATCAGTGTCAGCTTCTCCGTGGTTTCTTGGATTCACAGTCTTGGGCACAACACTCTGAGATAAAAAAAAAAAACAAAAGAAGCTCGGACACAGGTAGAGTAAACGCAGGTTTCTGAGAGAATCAGCGAGACCCGGGGGCTTGGGGGCTCTTCTGTGGAGGCCCATGCAGACTGGGGGACCAGATGCTCAGCCCCAGAGCCAGAGGACCCAGAGACCCCACCCGCATCCTGCCCATCAGGGGGGTCTCAGGGAGCAGCACTGCACCGCCCACTGGAGGCCAGAGGTGCTTAGAAGGCCCACCCCGCCTCTGACCCTGCAGGTGCATCTACCTGCACCTGATAATCAGCGCCAGAGCCCATCCCCAGACCCTGCACAGACCACTCACTGCCACCATGTTGTCGGATCAAAATGGATGTTCTTTCTAGATATGCCTCTGAGGTGCAGGAAACAAAAGCAAAAATACTATTGGGACTTCATCAAATTGAAAAGCTTCTGCAAAGTGAAGGAAACAACCAAAGCTAAAAGGCAACATAGAGGAGGAGGGGCAAGATTGCGGAAGTGTAGTGTCCCCAAATCACCTGTCCCCATGAAATTACCTAGATAACCTTCAAATCATCCTGAAAATCTACAAATTCGGCCTGAGATTTAAACAGAAACAAGATCGAATGCTACAGTGAGAAAAGTTCGTGATTCTATCAAGGTAGGAAGATGGGAAAAATAAATAAAGAACAAAAGACATCCAAGGGTGAGGGGCCCTGCAAGGAGCCGGGCTAAGGCCGGGGCGAGTGCCCACAGGACAGAAGAGCTCTGTCCTGGGAGAAGGAGGAGCTGCACTAATCTTCCAGGGTGGAATGGCGCCTTCAAGGAGTCAGAGAAGGACCCCAGGAAAGCGGAGATGCCCTCGGGCTCCCTGGGACACTAACAGACACAGCACTCCCAGAAGAGTGCACCGAGCTCCCTAAGGGATGCAGGGCACATGTATTGACCCCGGACCAGCTCTGAGGGGCTTGGGCGGTTGCTCTGTGCGGAGGGGTTTGCATGGCCCCAGGAGCAGCTTGGTGGCGGCGCCTCCTGCAGAGGAAGAGGCTCCATGCGGAGGGGGCTGCGGGGCTCCGGGAGCAACTCGGAGGGGCTTGGGCGGTGGCTCCGCAGTGAGGCGGCTATGCGGCCAGGAGTGAGAATCCAACAGGGCAGGCCCTGGAGCACAGGGCGCCGGGACACAGCCCAGGATTCAGCCTCCCCCGAGACAGGAAGAGGCCCGGATGGCCCAGGACAAGGACGCTCCTGCCCAGAGCTGAGCAGATCAGCGGCCCTGCCCCAGAGCCTCCAGGCCCTGCAGATGGACTGCTCCCAAGTTACTGCGGGAGCTGAATACAGGTTTCCAGAGCTGGCCGGTGCCACTGGGGTTGTTCCTCGTGGGGCCTCACGGGTTAAACTACACCCTGCTAGTTAACCCTAGTTAAACTAAACTAGACCTGCACCAGGCAGGGGACAGAGCAGCTCCCCCAAGTGCTAACAACTGAAAATCAGCACAACAGGCCCCTCTCCCAGAAGACCAGCTAGACGGATAATTTCCAGGGGAAGTCAAGGGACTTAAAGTATATAGAATCAGAAGATACTCCCCCATGTTTTTTTTTTCATTTCTGTTTGCTTCCCCACCCTTTTCCCCCCTTTCCTTCTTTTTCTTTCTTTTTGTTCTTTTCTCCTTCTTTCTTCCTTTATTCTTTTTCGTTTTTCTCTTTTCTTTCCTTCTTTCTCTCCTCTCTTTTTCTCCTTTTCCCAATACAATTTGTTTTTGGCCACTCTGCACTCAGCAAAATGACTAGAAGGAAAACCTTACCTCAAATAAAGAATCAGAAACAGTCCTCTCTCCCCAGAGTTACAAAATCTGGATTACAATTCAATGTCGGAAAGCCAATTCAGAAGCACTATTATACAGCTACCGGTGGCTCTAGAAAAAAGCATAAAGGACTCAAGAGACTTCATGACTGCAGAATTTAGATCCAATCAGGCCGAAATTTAAAATCAATTGAATGAGATGCAATATAAACGAGAAGTCCTAACGACAAGGGTTAAGGAGGTGGAAGAACGAGGGAGTGACATAGAAGACAAGTTGATTGAAAGAGGGAAACTGAGGAAAAAAGAGACAGACAACTAAAAGACCAGGAAGACAGATTAAGGGAAATAAACGACAGCCTGAGGAAGAAAAAGCAACGTGTAATTTGGGTTCCCGAGGGCGCCGAAAGGGGCAGAGGGCCAGAATAAGTATTTGAACAAATCCTAGCTGAAAACTTTCCTAATCTGGGAAGGGAAACAGGCATTCAGATCCAGGAAATAGAGAGATCCACCCTAAAATCAATAAAAACCGTCCAACACCTCGACATTTAATAGTGAAGCTTGCAAATTCCAAACATATAGAGAAGATGCTTAAAGCAGTAAGAGAAAAGAAATCCCTGACCTTTATGGGGAGGAGCATTAGGATAACAGAAGACCTCTCCACAGAGACCTGGAAGCCCAGAAAGGGCTGGCAGGATATATTCAGGGTCCTAAATGAGAAGAACAAGCAACCAAGAATACTTTATCCAGCAAGGCTCTCATTCAAAACGGAAGGAGAGATAAAGAGCTTCCAAGACAGGCAGGAACTGAAAGAATATGTGACCTCCAAAGCAGCTCTGCAAGAAATTTTAAGGGGGACTCTTAAAATTCCCCTTTAAGAAGAAGTTCAGTGGAACAATCCACAAAAACAAAGACTGGAGAGATATCATGATGACACTAAACTCATATCTGTCGATAGTAACTCTGAACGTAAACAGGCTTAATGACCCCATCAAAAGGTGCAGGGATTCAGACTGGATAAGAAAGCCACCTATTTGCTGTCTACAAGAGACTCATTTTAGACAGAAGGACACCTACAATCTGAAAATAAAATGTTGGAGAACCATTTACCATTTAAATGGTGCTCAAAAGAAAGCAGGGGTAGCCATCCTTATATCAGATAAACTAAAATTTAACCCAAAGAGTGTAGTGAGAGTTGAAGAGGGACACTAAGTCATAATTAAGGGATCTATCCCACAAGAGGACTTAACAATCCTCAATATAGGCCCCGAATGCGGGAGCTGCCAAATATTTAAACCAATTAATAACCAAAGTGAAGAAATACTTAGATAATAATTATCTTATACTTGGGGACTTCAATCTAGCTCTTTCTACCCTCGATAGGTCTTCTAAGCACAACATCTCCAAAGAAACGAGAGCTTTAAATGATACACTGGACCAGATGGATTTCACAGATACATACAGAACTTTACATCCAAACTCAACTGAATACACATTCTTCTCAGGTGCACATGGAACTTTCTCCAGAATAAACCACATACTGGGTCACAAATAGGGTCTGAACTGATAACAAAGGATTGGGATCATCCCCTGCATATTCTCATTCCATAGTGCCTTGAAATTAGAACTAAATAACAACAAGAAGTTTGGAAGGACCTCAAACACGTCGAGGTGAAGGATCATCCTGCTAAAAGATGAAAGGGTCAACCAGGAAATTAAGGAAGAATTAAAAAGATTCATGGAAACTAATGAGAATGAACATACAAGCATTCAAAATCTTTAGGATCAGCAAAAGCAGCCTTAAGGTGGAAATACATCGCAATACAAGCATCCATTCAAAAATGGGAAACTACTCAAATACAAAAGCTAACATTACACATAAAGGAGCTAGAGAAAATACAGCAGATAGATCCTACACCCAACAGAAGAAAAGAGTTAATTAACATTCGAGCAGAACACAAGGAAATCAAGACCAGAAGAACTGTGGAACAGATCAACGGAACGAGGATTTGGGTCTTTGAACGAATTAATAAGATAGATAAACCATTAGCCAACCTTATTAAAAAGAAGAGAGAGAATATTCAAATTAATAAAATCATGAATCAGAAAGGAGTGGTCACTAGCAACACCAAGGAAATAAAACGATTTTTAAAACATACTATTGGCTATAATATTATTATATTATTGGTTATAATTATTATTATATTATTGGGTATACACCAATAAATTAGGCATTCTAGAAGAAATGGACGCATTCCTGGAAAGCCAGAAACTACCAAAAAATGGAACAAAAAGAAAGAGAAAAAATGAACAGGCCAATAACCAGGGAGGAAATTGAAGCAGTCATCCAAAACCTCCCAAGACACAAGAGTCCAGGGCCAAATGGCTTCCCAGGAGAATTCTATCAAACGTTTAATTTTTTTTTATTTATTTATGATAGTCACGGAGAGAGAGAGAGAGAGGCAGAGACATAGGCAGAGGGAGAAGCAGGCTCCATGTACCAGGAGCCTGATGTGGGATTCGATCCCAGGTCTCCAGGATCACGCCCTGAGCCAAAGGCAGGCGCCAAACCGCTGCGCCACCCAGGGATCCCTCTATCAAACGTTTAAAGAAGAATTCATACCTGTTCTACTAAAGCTGTTTGGAAAGATAGAAAGATGGAGTACTACCAAATTCGTTCCATGAAGCCAGCATCACCTTCATTCCAAAACCAGACAAAGACCCTGCCAAAAAGGAGAATTACAGACCAATATCGCTGATGAATATGGATGCAAAAATTCTCAACAAGATCCTAGCCAATAGGATCCAACAGTACGTTAAGAAAATTATTCACCATGACCAAGTAGGACTTATCCCCAGGACACAAGGCTGGTTCAACACTCATAAAACAATCAATGTGATTCATCATATTGGCAAGAGAAAAACCAAGAACCATATGATCCTCCCATTAGATGCAGAGAAAGTATTTGACAAAATAGAGCATCCATTCCTGATCAAAACACTTCAGAGTGAAGGGATGGAGGGAACATTCCTCGACATCTTACAAGCCATCTATGAAAAGCCCACAGCAAATATCATGCTCAATGGGGAAGCACTGGAAGCCTTTCCCCTAAGATCAGGAACAAGACAGGGATGTCCACTCTCACCACTGCTATTCAACATAGTACTGGAATTCCTAGCCTCAGCAAACAGACAACAAAAAGACATTCAGGGCATTCAAATTGGCAAAGAAGAAGTCAAACTCTCCCTCTTCACCGATGACATGATACTGTACCTAGAAAACCCAAAAGCCTCCACCCCAAGATTGCTACAACTCATACAGAATTTGGTAGGGTTGCAGGATACAAAATCAATTGCCAGAAATCAATGGCATTTCTATACACTAACAATGAGACTGAAGAAAGAGAAATTAAGGAGTCAATCTCATTTACAATTGCACCCAAAAGCATAAGATACCTAGGAATAACCCTAACTAAGGAGGTAAATGATCTATACCCTAAAAACTATAAAACACTTCTGAAAGAAATTGAGGAAGACACAAAGAGATGGAAAAATATTCCATGCTCATGGAATGGCAGAATTAACATTGTGAAAATGTCAATGTTACCAAGGCAACGTATAGGTTTAATGCAAACCCTATCAAAATACCATGGACTTTCTTCAGAGATTTAGAACAAATTATTTTAAGATTTGTGTGGAATCGAGATCCCTGGGTGGTGCATCGATTTGGCGCCTGCCTTTGGCCCAGGGCACGACCCTGGAGACCTGGGTTCTAATCCCATGTCAGGCTCCCGGTACATGGAGCCTGCTTCTCGCTTTGCTTGTGTCCCTGCCTCTCTCTCTCTCTCTCTCTCTCTCTCTGTGTGTGTGTGTGTGTGTGACTATCATAAAAAAAAGACTTGTGTGGAATCAGAAAAGACCCTAAATAGCCAGGGGAATTTTAAAAAGACAACCAGGGATCCCTGGGTGGCGCAGCGGTTTGGCGCCTGCCTTTGGCCCAGGGCGCGATCCTGGAGACCCGGGATCGAATCCCACGTCGGGCTCCCGGTGCATGGAGCCTGTTTCTCCCTCTGCCTGTGTCTCTGCCTCTCTCTCTCTCTCTCTGACTATCATAAATAAATAAAAAAAATTAATTAAAAAGACAACCATATCTGGGGGCATCACAATGCCAGATTTCAGGATGTACTACAAAGCTGTGGTTCAAGACAGTGTGGCACTAGCACAAAAACAGACAAATAGATGAGTGGAACAGAAAAGAGACCCCAGGATTGGACCCTGATCTTTATGGTCAACTAATATTCTATAAAGGGGTAAAGACTATCCATTGGAAGAAAGACAGTCTCTTCAATACATGGTGCAGGGATAATGGACATCCACATGCAGAAGAATGAAACTAGACTACTCTCTTTCACCATAAACAAAGATAAACTCAAAATGGATGAAAGATCTAAATGTGAGACAAGAGTCCATCAAAATCCTAGAGTAGATCAGAGGCAACATCCTTTTTGAACTTGGCCACAGTAACTTCTTGCAAGATACATCCACGAAGGCAAAAGAAACAAAAGCAAAAATGAACTATTGTGATTTCATCAAGATAAGAAGCTTTTGCACAGCAAAGGATACAGTCAACCAAACTAAAAGACAACCTACAGAATGGGAGAAGATATTTGCAAATGACGTATCAGATAAAGGGCTAGTTTCAAAAATCTATAAAGAACATCTTAAAATCAACACCAAGAGACAAACAATGCAATCATGAAATGGGCAAAAGACATGAAGAGAAATCTCACAGAGGAAGACATAGACATGGCCAACATGAACATGGAAAAATGCTCTGCATTACTTGCCATCAGGGAAATACAAATCAAAACCACAATGAGAACCACCTCACACCACTGAATGGGGATAATTAACAAGGCAAGAAACAACAAATGTTGGAGAGGATGCGCAGAAAAGGGAAGACTCTTACACTGTTGGTGGGAATGTGAACTGGTGCAGCCACTGTGGAAAACTGTGTGGAGGTTCCTCAAAGAGTTAAAAATAGACCTGCCCTACGACCCAGCAATTGCACTGTTGGGGATTTACCTCAAAGATTCAGATGCAATAAAACGCTGGGACACCTGCACCCTGATGTGTATAGCAGCAATGTCCACAATAACGAAACTGTGGACGGAGCCATGGTGTCCATCGAAAGATGAATGGATAAAGAAGATGTGATTTATGTATACAATGGAATATTACGCAGCCATTAGAAATGACAAATACCCACCATTTGCTTCAATGTGGATGGAACTGGAGGGTATTATGCTGAGTGAAGTAAGTCAATCAGAGAAGGACAAACGTATGTTGTCATTCAATGCATTAATATAAATAATAGTGAAAAGGAATATAAGGGAATGGAGAAGAAATGTGTGGGAAATATCAGAAATGGAGACAGAAGATAAAGACTCCTAACTCTGAGAAAGTAACTAGGGATGCTGGGAGGGGAGGAGGACAGGGAGTGCGAGTGAATGGGTGACGGGCACTGAGGGGGGTACTTGACGGAATGAGCACTGGGTGTTATTCTGTATGTTGGCGACATGAACACCAATAAAAAATAAAATTATTATTAAAAGAAGAAAAAGAAAGAAAGAAAGAAAAGAAAGAAAGAAAGAAAGAAAGAAAGAAAGAAAGAAAGAAAGAAAGAAAGAAAGGGAAAGGAAGGAAGGAAGGAAGGAAGGAAGGAAGGAAGGAAGGAAGGAAGGAAAGAAGAGTGGCACCTGTGTGGCTCAGTTAGTTAAGCTTCTGCCTTAGGCTCAGATCATGATCCAGGTCCCAAGGCAGGCTATCTGTTCAGCAGGGAACCTGTTTCTCCCTCTCCCTCTGCCCCTCTCACTCATGCTTTTTCTCTCCACTCTCTCTCAAATAAATAAAAAATATATTTGAAAAAGAAACAAACCCACAAGGAAGAGAAATCTCCCATGTAGAAATATTTCAAACATTTTTTGCAGACATTCCACCGTCAAGTTCATGAGCATAGCTTCCCACTCTTATGTGTGGAATATACATAGTAACTGCCTTCTACAAAATATAATGTGAAAAACTTAAAATAATATTGATAATATAATAATAATAATTAATAATAATAATAAAGGATCAGTTTACTGCAGAGAAAGGTGACAAACACTACCTCAGCAAGATCATCAGATTGATACCAAGACTGACAAATCATGTTGATAGTATCTATCCTTTATATGATATAATGAAAATGGCAGTATATCTCTGTATATAATCCACAAAAACTGTTCAATCATGAGATAAATGAGACATGTCCCAACTGAGGGAAATTTTACAAAATACTCTACTTCTCAAAGTGTTCCAGTTCAACAACAACAAGGAAAGGCTGAAAGACTGTCACAATCCAGAGGAGCCTAAGAAAACATGAGGACAAATGGAATGTGATATGAGGGATGGTAACTTAGCAAAAACTAAGGAAATCTGAATAAAGTATGGTCTTTAGTTATTGTGACTATTTTAATATTGATTCATTAGCTAATATTTGTGCCGTACTAATATAAGATATCAATAATTGGAGAAATTGAGTGCAAGTGCATGTGAATGCACTGTAGTATCTTCTCAATTTCCCTATAAATCTTTTTTTTTTCCTAATAAATAAGATTTATTTTGAAAATTGACTTAAATGAATCAGGCTCCAAGTCTGAAGACATTTTAAGAATAGTTGAATTAACCTTGCCTTATTCTTAAAGAGTTCCTTTGATGGAAACATAGTAAGAATTTTAGATCAGAAGGAAAGAAAAACACTTATGAATACGTATAATGCCTCCTCAACATGAAAAGCAGTAAAGGAAAATAAATAGCAAAAGTCAGATAAAAATACTTCTAGTACAATAGACACCATATTGCAAGTGCATTTAAAATTAGCAATGCATAATATTTATTTCCTTGACATTTGTCTTCAAAAGAGTTCACAGTGTTTCAGTGTCAGTTGAAACAGGGGAGAATCTCAGGGAAGAATCCTTCACATAATAATAGGAGCATTGGTAATAATGTCTCTCAGTACTTTCCAAATCCATAAAGATGCATTTTCTAATGAGTGACTGAACTGTGAAGAAAGAGATGAGAAACCCTCATCCCTCTGAACTACTTGTGTCAGAATATTTTAACCATAGTACTACGGATAGTAAATTATCCTTATTAACAGGAAATAAGTCTCACATTGGAATCTGAGCAATCAGATGGGCAGAGAAAAAACACTTTGACCCGCTCCTCATCTTTTAAAGACAAAGGAGAGTTTTTCTATGTACGAAGTCAGTTGTCAAGATAGCCTTAGGGAATAAGAGTCAGCAGCATCGAATCCTGCTGCACAGCTGGGACACCCACACACCAGGTCTTCCTGATCACAATCACTGGGCCTGTCCCCCCAACACAGGATGCCACGCTGAGGTCATTTGCAATTGCTCTCTTAGGAGCTCTTGGGAAGGGGGAAGGAACTAGATAGGATGGGACAGGACACATGGAGGCCGAGAAAATTAAGGTCATTCCAATTTAAATTCAGCATTCGCACACGCCCAGCCATCCCAGGCCCCTGTGAAGAAGAGATGAAATTTACATTACTTCAGTTACAGGAAAAAAACAAAAGTTTACAGCTTAATGTCCTAGAAAGCCCCACAATAGAATCAAAACAGAGCCCAGGCCAAGGGCAGGAAGCCCCTATTAGAATGAGAGCAGAGCTCAATGCCCTTGAAGGCCCCATATCAAAATGTAAACAGAACTTGAGGAATTGCTCCAGCCCTTCTGGAGGTCGCTGAGACCAGCCCTTAAAACTAAGCTAAAACCCAACTCCGGGTCCTAGTCCCTGCTCCGCTGTGTTGGGTGTACTGGGACGCAAACTCGAGTTTGGAATTCAACCCTTGTGTGTTTGCATCGGTGTCACCTCCTTAGTGGTTTCTCGGATACGCAATCTTGGGCACAATACCCCCATGCCCCCTCCCACCTTGGCTGAACCCCTATCCCCTCCCAACCAGGCTGAAACTCCGTCACCTCCCCGCCCACAACAACTGAGCACAGGTCCTCACAAAGGTCCCACGGGCATGGTGGGGACTCCCCCCATCCCGGGCATCCCAGAGGAAGGAAGGAGGTTTGGCAGGACACACTCCCATGGTGACCACAGGGCTCCCTGCCCAGCATGGCAGCTCGTGACAGGTCGGGGTCTGTCCCTGACGCCTGCTCCTCCTCCCCGGTTTTCCCACAGGAAATGAAGGAGGAGGCCCTGGTCTCCTCCAGGGACATAACGCAGGTAGACCTGGACGTCAACAGGACGTTCGGCAGCCACATCATATATTAGGACTGCTAGGGGTCGGGTGAGGCTGCTGGGCCAGGGGGCTTTGGGGCCCCGGGGGCTTCTGTGTAGGGAAAACGGGGTCTCTGACACCAGGGGGAGCAACAGCAGCCAACAACACACCACTCCATAGTAGGGTGATTGGGATGACCACCGTGCCCACCCCTCTGGGCCTCAGGGATGAGGAGGCCACTAGGATGGGGCCTCCAGGGTTTGCCATGGGAGCTGAACACCAAAGGGGAGAGGGACGGCCCCATGAGAAGCAGGGGATGGGGTGGGAGATGTGGGGGGCAGGAACCGGACCTGGGTGCCAGGCGGCATGGTCGCGGCTGGAGCAGGATACACATCGATCCCATGAGGGTTGGACGGGTCAGAGTGACACCCACTCTTGGTGCTTTATATATTTCTAAATTCTATGCATTTAATTTGAGACAATTTGCAATTTGAAAGCATGCATATTATGATGACCCCCAGGTAATGCCCCCGGTCCAGCCACGGCCCTCTACTGACCACACCGTGCCCCAGGGGCAGGTGTCACAACAAACCCCAGACTGGGGTCGCCTTGAACTGTAGATGTCTCCTTGTGCATCTTAGGGGAAGGAGATACCCTGTGTGCGCAGGCCCCCCACGACATCCCCCTCATTCCCCACTCCCACTCCATCCCCCTACATCATCATCCCCAAAGGCATCCCACCTAAATGATCCCCCTCACACCCACACAGCCCCACACAATCCCCACCCACACTATACCCCAACACCATCCCCCCTACACCATCCCCCTCACTCCACCACAATCATACCCCTGCTCCCACAGGATCCACTCCCACACCACTTATCCCTAGCAACGACCTGGTGCAGATGCCCCCTGTGGGACATGCTCAGCCTCCCCGAGTTTCCCTGTATACCCTGATCCCATCAGAAGCCCGGGTGTCCCATAGAGTACCCAGGGGTTGCAGGGAGCTGGAAAGACAGGGAGCCCCCGACAGGGTGGGTGCAGGTGAGTGGTGCAGAGGATTCACCGTGTCCTGCCTCCGCCCACTGTCCCTCCTGGAGGGCGGCACACCCTGCACAGGACACTAGCCCCTAACCCATAGGAACCTGCGCTGACCTGGCCCCGGGCTCTGTGGGGGCTGAGTTGATTTGAGCCCCCCCCCAGGCCTAACACAAAGACTAATGGGATCCAGCCCCCCATGGCCCTGGCCAGCCCTGGATTCTGGCCCCGGGCTGAGCAAGCCGTCTCACAGCTGGATGTGGCCTCTTGGGCCCTGGGCGGACCCCACCGATCCAGGTGGCTGACCTAGGGCGCCCTTTGGATCCTGGGACACCCCAGGTTGGGGAGAGCAGGGGTAGGCTGGTGGGCCCCACCCATACTCACACCAGGAGGCAGGCTACTCCAGGTGCTGGGGTACCTGGGAGCCCGAGGCCGGGGCCCAGCTGCCCTGCGGGGATCCAGCACAAGAGCCCATGAGCTGCAGGTCCAGGTCAGCTCTGCTCTCCTCAGAACCGTCTCTCAGACTGAAACCTCAGGACACACGCCCCCACCTGGATTCCACACATGCTCCCAGGTGGGGGACTCCAGCACCCGCCCCCCCAACCCGTGTCATTCTTGCCCTCCCCTAAAGGACAGAAAGCTCTCCGGCCCTAGGGGAAGGCGTGCACCCTCGGCTCTGAGGCCATTTGCTGTAGAAAGTCAATAAAGTGTTGTGGTGTGAAAATGCACAGCCAGCCCTTTTCTGTGTCTCCCAGAACACTGCACGGGGCTTGGAGAGACCCCCAGGGAGGAGGAGGGGGCACCAACCAGGCCCCACCAGCCCCTGCAGGGGCGCCACCATCCATACCCAGGTGACCTCCCCATGTGACTTCCAGGGGCGGCCGGATGCCAGGTTCAGGACCTGACATACTTTACTGGGACTCAGGCTGTGCCCCACGGGCCAGGAGGGGCTGGGACAGAGTGACAGCCAGGAAGCCTCAGGTCACCAGTTTCTGTGCAAAGCCACCCAGATGTCTGTGCTCCCTCTGTCAAGGGGGCCGGGGCAGGCCGTGTTCTGGGGCCCCTCCTCCGCCCATCATCCCCGTACCTGTATGCCTGGGGATCACAGGACCGAGTCCCACATCGGCCTCCATCTGGGGAGCCTGCCTCTCCTTCTGCCTATGTTTCTGCCTCTGCTGCTCTCTGTGTCTCTCATGAATAACTAAATAAAATATTTACATTTCAAAAAAGAAAGAATACTGTAACAAGCGATGAAGAAGGGCATTATTTCGTAATTAAAAAGACTCTCTATCAAGATCAAACAACTATATATTTATGCTGCGAAAATGGCAGTACCTAAATATAGAAACCAATTAACAACAAACATACAGGAACTCACTGATAATAATACAATGACAGCGGATTATAACACCCACTTATGGCAATGGACCGATCGTCTATACAGAAAATCAACAAGGGAAAAATAGCCTTGACACACTGGACCACAGGGACTCAACAGATATAGTCTGAACATTTCTTCCTAAAGCAGAATACACATTCCTTTCAAGTGCACATGGCACATTCTCCAGAACAGGTCATATCATGGCCCACAAATCAGCTCTCAACAGGTACAACAGGTACAAGAATGTTGATATCACACCCTGTACATTTTCGGACCACGATGCTATGAAACTCGAAGTCAACAGTAAGAAAAAATTTAGACAGACCAAAAATACGTGGAGATTATGAACATCCTACTAGAGAATGAATGGAGCAACCAGGAAATTAAAGAGGAAATTTAAAACAAATGAAAATGAAAACATGTTTCTCCAAACCTCTGGGATGTAGCAAAGGCAGTCCTGAGAGGGAAGTACATAGCAATACAGACCTACCTCAAGAAACAAGAAGTCTCCAATACACAGCCTAACCCTACACTTTAAGAAGCTGGAAAATGATTAGTAAACAAAGCCTAAATCCTATAGAAGAGGGGGAAAATAAATATGAGAGCACAAATAAACAATACATAAACAACAAAGCAGTAGAATGGAATAACGAAACAAAGAGATGGTTCTTCAAAATAATTAAGAAAATGGATCAAGCCCTAGCCAGCCTTATCAACGAGAAAAGAGAAAAGACCTAAATAAATAAAATCACAAACAGAGAAGAGAGATCAAATCAACACCAGAAAAATAAGACAATTATAAGGGAATACTATGAAAGATTATACGCTAACAGGGATCTCTGGGTGGCGCAGCGGTTTGGCGCCTGCCTTTGGCCCAGGGCGCGATCCTGGAGACCCGGGATCGAATCCCACGTCGGGCTCACGGTGCTTGGAGCCTGCTTCTCCCTCTGCCTGTGTCTCTGCCTCTCTCTCTCTCTCCGTGTGACTATCATGAATAATAAATAAATTTAAAAAGAAAAAAATTAAAAAAAAAAGATTATAGCCTAACATACTGGGAGACCTGGAGGAAATGGACAAATGCCTAGAAATGTGCAAACGAGCAAAACTGAAATAGGAAGAAATAAAAAATGTGAACAGACCCATAACTAGCAAAGGATTTGAATCAGCAAGACACCTGGGTGCGTCAGTGGTTGAGCATCTGCTTTGGCTCAGGTCATCATCCAGGGGTCTTGGGGGAATCAAGTCCCACATCAGGCTCCCTGCATGGAGCCTCAATTTCCCTGTGTCTATACCTCTGCCTCTCTGTGTCTCTCATGAATCCATAAATAAATCTTTAAAACAGTTAAAAAGATGAAAGGACCCAAATAAAATCTCAAATGAGAAAAGAGATATTACAACCAACACTAGAGAAATACAAACGATTATAAGAGAACATTATGAAAAATTATATGCCAGGAACCTAGAACCTGGAAGAAATAGATCAATTCCTGGAAATATATAACATAGCAAAAATGAAAAAGGAAGAAATAAGAAACTTGAACAGACAGATAACCAGCAAAGAAATTGAATCAGTAATCAAGGATCTCCCAACAGGAGATGCTTAGATCAATAGAACAGAATGGAAATCCGAAACAAGATACAAACCTGTAACTCTATGATCCATTAATCGACAACAAGACAGGAAGGAATATCCAAAGCACAAAGACAGTCTCTTCAACAAACCCTAACCCTGACCCCAGGAAAAGAACAAATGGTATTGGGAAAACCAGGCAGCCAAATGCAGAAGAATGAAACTGGACCACTTTCTTACACCATATATATAAAAAATAAATTCAAAATGGATGAAAGACCTAAATGTGAGACTTGAAACCATACAAAGAAGAAAAGATAGGCAGCAACGTCATTGACATTGGCCATTGGATCTTCTTTTATATATATATATATATATATATATATATATATATATATATATATATATATTATATATTTGTTTTTTTAATTTTTATTTATCTATGATAGTCACACACACAGAGAGAGAGAAAGAGACATAGGCAGAGACAGAAGCAGGCTCCATGCAGGGAGCCTGACGTGGGACTCGATCCCAGGTCTCCAGGATCAGGCCCTGGGCCAAAGGCAGGCGCTAAACCGCTGCGCCACCCAGAGATCCCTGGACCTTCTTTCTAGATATGTCTCTGAGGTGAGGAAACAAAAGCAAAAATACTATTGGGAATTCATCAAATTGAAAAGCTTCCGCAAAGTGAAGGAAAAAACCAAAGCTAAAAGGCAACATACAAAATGAAAGGAGTAATTGGTAAACAACACATCGAGTGAAGAGTTAGTATGCAAAACACATAAAGGAAATATAAATCTCAAGATCCTAAAAACAAATTATGCAACTGGAGATGGGCAGAAAAATGAATGGACTTTTTCTCTGACAAGACAGCCAGATGGCCACCAGACACACGGAAAGACACTAAGCGTCACCCATCATCAGGGAAATGCAAACCAAAACGACAATTATATGTCACCTGACAACCGTCATAATGGCGAATATTAACAACACAAGAAACAACAGGTGTTGGTGAGGCATTGGAGAAGGGGTAGCACCCTTACACTCCTGGTGGGCATGCAAAAAGATGTAGCCACTGTGGAAAACAGTGTGGATGGTCCTCGAGAAGTTAAAAAAAGGGGATCCCTGGGTGGTGCAGTGGTTTGGTGCCTGTCTTTGGCCCTGGGCGCGATCCTGGAGACCCGAGATGGAATCCCACTTCGGGCCCCAGTGCATGGAGCCTGCTTCTCCCTCTGCCTGTGTCTATGCCTCTCTCTTTGTGACTATCATAAAAAAAAATTTTAAAAATAAGTTAAAAATAGAGCTACCCTACGATTCCAAAATTGCAGAGCTAGGTATTTACCCCGTGGACACAAAAGTACTTTAGTAGATTCTAAACACGCAGCACAGTGTTTGTAGCAGCGTAATCAACAACAGCCAAACTGTGGATACAGCCCAGATGTCCATCGGCAGATGAATGGGCAGAAAGATGTGGTAAATATACACACTGCAACATCACTCGGTCATCAGAAGGGATGAAATGAAGCCATTTACAATGACGTGGAAGGAGTGGAAAGGATTTATGCTAAATGAACTCAGTCAGAGAAAGACAGATACCAAATACCATACAATTGCATTCACATGTGGATTTTAAGAAACCAAACAAACTGGCAAAGGGGCTCAGGGGGGATGAGAGAAGCAAACCAAGAGACACACTCTTAGTCACAGAGAATAAACTAATAAATACCAGAGGAAGGGGGGGATGGGGAATCAGGGGATAAGGACAGTGGAGGGCAGCTGTGACTAGTACCAGGCGTTGTATCCAAGGGTTGAATCACTATGTGGTAAACCGGAAGCTATATCATACTGTGTTTACAAAGAGGAATTCAAGTAAAACTTTAAATTAATAATTGGTAGTATTGATGAAACATGGGCGCAGTAGAGATAATATCAGAAAGACAACTGAAAATCCAAATAAAGAGTCTTTAGACCCACAAATCCGCTCCTTAGCTCAGCTCGGGAGAAGCCTGCCATGTCTATTCTGACCCCAGCAGAAGCCTGGATTTTGATTCTCCGGGGAGGCCACTGACTTGGTGGAGTCATGCTATCTTTGAACCCAAAACCTAGAGTGCATAAAACTAAACTGCCCAATACTAGGAGTCCGAGTGCAGGCACATGCCAAGACCCAAACTCTAACCATACACAGACATAACCCTAACCCTATACTTAATCCTAATGTTAACGTAACCCTTAAACAAAACCCATCACTAATCGAAAACCAAACACAAACCCCAAGACCAAAACACATTCACTGAAACTTTCTGCCAACCCTCACCCTAAATCCTAAACCTATTCTAAACCCTTAAGCCTGACCCCTACATTAAATCTAACCCTAACCTCTAACCCTAACCTTAACTTAATATACTCAAATCCTATTCCTAACCTTAACCTGTACCCTAACCTTAACCCAATACTAATCCTATCACATACCCCAAACTGTACTCTAACCTGTACCCTAAAACTAACCCCTTAACTACACCCTAAACGTATCTCTTACCTTTTTCCAAAACCATACCCTGACCCTGACCTGACCCTAATCCCTAACTAAACACTAACCCTAAACCTAGCACTAACTCCTATCCTAAACCTAACCCTCGCCCTAACCCTAAACATAGCCTTTTACCCTAACCCCTAACCCTTACCCCTAACCCTAACTCACACCCTAACCCCTAACCCTAAATGCAAACCTAAGCCCAACCCTAACTGTAACCATAACCCTAACCCCACCTCCAAACCTCCTGCCCTAATCCCTAAAGCCTAAACCCTAACCCTAACTCTAAATCCTATCGCTAACCCTAACCCCGTTCCCTAATCCCTAACACCCATCCTAACTCCTAACCACTGACCCTTACCCTTATCCCTCACCCTAACCTCTAATCCGTAACCATAAGCTTAATCACAAACACCTAACATCTAACCTAAGCCTAACCACCAACTGCCTCCCCTCCCCTGACCCTACCATTCATTCTACCCATTCACTTACCCTGTGGTTCTGAGTAGTCCCTTCTGATGTGGACGTGGCCCCCAACGGAGCCTCCAGAGTCCTCCAGGGGGTCCTGAGGAAGCAGGGTTCCTGTGAGTGCCGACGTGGCCCCACGTGTTCCTGAGTCATAGTCAGAGGGTCCTGAGGATGCTGGGTCTCCTGTCACTGTGGACTATGCCTCACATCCTCTGGAAGCCTCAAGCAGGTCCTCAGGTGGCCGGGGGCTTCTGTCAGCCTGGACATGGCCCCACATCCCCCAGAAAACTCATGGCGCATCCTGAGGAGGCTGTGGGCTCCTGTGAGCATAGACGCAGCCCCATATTTCCAGAGGCCAAAGTCCAGGTCCTGTCAGGACTGACGAGGCCCCACATTTTCCTCAGCCTCACCATAAGACCTGAGGAGGCTGGGGGCTCCTATCAGCATAGATGTGATCTCAAATCTTCCAAAAACTTCACAGTGGGTCCTGAGGAGGCTGGAGACTCCTGTCAGTGTGGATTGGCCACCCACATTTTTCTGAGGCCTCACCACAGGCCCTGACAAGGCTGGGGTCTTCTGTCCGCATGGACGTATCCCATATTTCTCCAAGTCAACACCGGGGGTCCTAAAGAAGTCAGCATCCTGTTGTGTAGATGTCACCCAACGTCCTCCCGAACATCACTGAGGGTTATGAGGAGACCGGGGCTCCTGTCACCGTGAATGCAGACCCCAAATTCCAGAAGCCTCAACTTATGTCCTGAGGTGGCCCAGGGGTTCTTGTCAGCGTGGATGTGGGCCCATATCTTCCTGAAGACTCCCCGTGGGTCCTGAGTGGCCCAGGGGCTCCTTTCAGCCTGGATGCAAGCCCACAATTTCCTGAAGCTGCGGCTCATCAGTGTGGACGCTTCCCCACGTCCTCCTCAGGCCTACCCCAGCACAGGCTTGCTCCTGTTATTGCAGGCAGATTAGGCGTACTGCCCATTCATGCCCCCTGGGTGGGGCCTGGGCTCGGGCGCCCCCTGCGGGACACTCAGGCGCTGTAGGAGGCTGTGCAGGAGACAGTGGGCGCTTCAGGGACAGCACCTGCCTCCTTTCAGGCTCCAGCTGTGGCCTGTTAGCTTCGGAAACGTCTCACTGAAACGGAGCCCAACACCCGGCTTCCCCAGAAATACTAAAGGATAAGGAATTGGAGCCCACAGGACGCGAAATGAAATGTGGACCAGACTTTTACCACATCCCACAAAACTCACTCAACCCTCTTCCACTGTGGGCGGGACTGCGGGCTGGTGCAGCCACCCTGGAAACAGTTTGGAGGCTCCTCAGGAAGTTACAAATAGAGCCGCCCTGCGACCAGCAGGTGAAAGGCCTGAGCTCACTCCGAAGATACAGATGCAGTGAGAATCGGGACACCTGCATGTCCTGATGTTCACAGTATCCGGGTCAACAGTAGCCACACTGTGGGAGGAGCCTCGGTGCCCTCGGGCAGATGATGCATAAAAAGGATGGGAGATAAATGATGGTCATAGAGAGAGGAATGGTATTCAGCTATCAAAGAGAAAGAAATCTTGCCATTTGCAATGACGTGGATAGAACTAGAGGGATCATGTTAAGTGAAATAAGTCAGTCAGGAAAGAGAATGACCATGTGATGTCATTCATAGGTGGGATTAAAGAAACAAAGCATATAACAACTGTGAAGGGAAGGAAAAACAAGATGAAAACAGTTGCAGGAAATACAGACTCTTAATGATAGGAAACAAACTGAGGGTCGTTGGAGGCGGGGGGTGGGTTAACAGGAGATTGGCATGAAGGAGGGCATGTGATGTCATGAGCACTGCTGTTATCTCCAACTGGTGAATCCCTGAATTCTTCCTCTGAAAGTATAATACAGTATACGTTAATTAATTGGGTTTAAATTAAATTAAGTTAAAAAATCAGTTGTATCAAAGCACATTTCCTTCTGGACTCTCTGTTTTGCTCATTCAGCTTATACTGGGACCACCCCCCGTTGGACTGGTTTGCCTACATAGGCTCCATGCCTCGTCCATGGCCCAGCCCAGGGCTAGAACTCACCACCCCTAATATCGGGACAGGAGGTGTGGTCAGGAGTCGGATGCTTAACCAACGGAGCCAGGTGGGGGCCCGAAAACCACACTGCTTTATCCTGTGTCTCTGTGACATCATTTGAAATCGGAAAGTGCTGCATCCCGCTCTGTCCTGCTTCTCAAATACTGATTTGCTGTCCCGGGTCATTTGTGGGGCGGATGGATGTTATGGATTTTTTTTTCCTATTTCTAAGACCTGCCACCATGATTTTGATAGGAATGACATTGAAACTGAGGGTGCCTACAGGAACTGCAGACATTTTCACAAGATGAGGCTCCCACCCCACGAGCCCAGGACGGCCTCCCAGAGCCTGGTATGGCTCAGTGCACAAGTCTTGTGCTCCTTTGGTTCAGTCTCACTATTTATTCTCCTTGATGCTCCTGAGAAGGCCTTCACGTCCTTCCTTTCCTTCCTGAGTGCTCATTGTCGGGACACAGCAAGGCTACTCTGCTCTGTAGGGTCAGTTTGCATCCGTGACTTTACTGAACTCACTCCTTAGTTCTAACACGTTTTGGTGGAGGCTCCTGGGTTTCCTGTTTCTAATACCGCATTTTCAGCATATAGCAACAGTGTGACATACCCCTTCCAGGTGTGGAACCATTGCTGTTTACAGCTTAATGTCCTAGAAAGCTCCACAATAGAATCAAAACTGAGCCCAGGCCAAGGGCAGGAAGCGCCTATTAGAATGAGAACAGAGCTCAATGCCCTTGAAGGCCACATATCAAAATGTAAACAGAACTCGAGGAATTCCTCTAGCCCTTCTGGAGGTACCTGAGACAAGCCGTTAAAACTAAGCTAAAACCCACCTCGGGGTCCAAGTCCCTGCTCCGCTGTGTCGGGTATACTCAGACACCAGCTCGAGCTTATAAATAAACCATTGTGTGTTTGCTTCGGTCTGGGCTTCTTGGTGGTTTCTCGGATTCGCAATCTTGGGCACAACAGTCTGAGATAAAAAAACAAAACCAGGGATCCCTGGGTGGCGCAGCGGTTTGGCGCCTGCCTTTGGCCCAGGGCGCGATCCTGGAGACCCGGGATCGAATCCCATGTCGGGCTCCCGGTGCATGGAGCCTGCTTCTCCCTCTGCCTGTGTCTCTGCCTCTCTCTCTCTCTCTCTCTCTCTCTCTGTGAATATCATAAATAAATAAAAAAAAAAACAAGAGCAGCTCAGACGTAGGCAGAGTGAAAGCAGGATTCTGAGAAATGAGCTTGGGGGCTCTTCTGTGGTGGGCCTGCAGACTGGGGGTGGGATGATCAGCCCCAGACCCAGAGGACCCAGCATCCCCACCGGCATCATGCCAAACAGCGCTGAGTCTCATGGAGCAGCACAGTGCCACCCGCTGGAGGCAAGAGTCACTGAAACCCACCCGGCCCCTGAGCCTGCAGGTGAATCACCTAGGCAGATGTGCACCTGACAATCAGCACCATGGGCCATCCCCAGACCCTGCACAGACCACTCACTGCCAACAAGTTGTCGGACCACAGAGGCTGTAGACATTCAGCACTGCCTGGAAAGTAGGGTCTAGCTTCCTTTGTAATTTGTGCTTTATTTTCATTTATTTTCTTTGATTCTATTTTATTAATTGC
This sequence comes from Canis lupus baileyi, assembly GCF_048164855.1. Lineage (NCBI taxonomy): Eukaryota > Metazoa > Chordata > Mammalia > Carnivora > Canidae > Canis > Canis lupus. The sequence continues at coordinate 32,772,730 of NC_132872.1, read as the reverse complement.
CTTATTTTAATTTTTATGTACGTACCATATATATTTCTTATTTTTACACTCATGGTACTTTAATTGTGTTTGTTATTTTGGGATTTAGAATCTTTTAACAAGGAGGCCAAAATAATCTGGTGTTTTTCTTTGGGGGTGGGGGGAGGGAAGTTGTTATTGTTTTTCTTGGTTTTTCTTTTTCTTCCTTCTTTCTTTTCTGGAAAAAATAATGAGATGTAGAAATTCAACTCCATAAAATAACATGAGGTAGTACTCACAGCCAGGAAGTCCATCAATACAAATATATGATGTCTAACTACAGTTTAAAACAATGATTATAAAGATAGCATCTGGGCTAGAAAAAGAGCACAAAAGAAAACTAGAGCATCCCTTACTGTAGAAATAAAAGAACTAAAATTTAGTCAGGCCAACATTAAAAATGCTATAACTGAGATGGAGTCCCAAGTGGAAGCCTTAAAAACAACGAAAGTTATGGACCACAGAGACAGATTTAGGGAACTCAGCCACTTATTAAAACAATAACATTCATGTCATAGGAGACTCAGAAGATGAAGGGAGAGAAAAGGTGGGCCTTGCTCATCCATTAGAAACGACAAGTACCCACCATTTGCTTCAACGTGGATGTAACTGGGAGGTATTATGCTGAGTGAAGTAAGTCAATTGGAGAAGGACAAACATTGCATGTTCTCATTCACTTGGGGAATATAAATAATAGTGAAAGGGAATATAGGGGAAGGGAGAAGAAATGTGTGGGAAATATCAAAAAGGGAGACAGAACATAAAGACTCTAACTCAGAAATGAACTAGGGGTGATGGAAGGGGAGGAGGGCAGGGGTGGGTGTGAATGTGTGACGGGCACTGAGGGGGGCACTTGACGGGATGAGCACTGAGTGTTATTCTGTATGTTGGCAAATTGAACACCAATAAAAAGTAAATTTATTATTGAAAAAAAGAAAGAAAGAAAGAAGAAAGAAAAAAAAGAAAGAAAGAAAGAAAGAAAGAAAGAAAGAAAGAAAGAAAGAAAGAAAGAAAGAAAGAAAGAAGAAATAGGGGCACCTGGGTGGCTCAGTCAGTTAAGCTTCTGCCTTAAGTCAGATCATGATCCAGGTCCCAATGTAGGCTCCCTGTTCAGCAGGGAACCTGCTTCTCCCTGTCCATCTGCCCCTCTCACTCATGGTTTTTCTCTCCTCCCTCTCTCTCAAATAAATAAATAAATAACATCTTTGAAAAAGAAAAAAAACAAACACACAGGGAAGAGAAATCTCCCATGTAGAAGAATTTCAAACAATTTTTGCAGACTTTCCACCCTCAAGTTGGTGAGCATAGCTTCCCACTCTTACGTGTGGAATACACATAGTAACTTCCCTCTACAAAATATATTATGAGGGATCCCTGGGTGGCTCAGAGGTTTGGCGCCTGCCTTTGGCCCGGGGCGCGGTCCTGGAGACCCGGGATCGAGTCCCACGTCGGGCTCCCTGCATGGAGCCTGCTTCTCCCTCTGCCTGTGTCTCTGCCTCTCTGTCTCTCTCTGTGTAACTATCATGAATAAATAAATAAAATCTTTAAAAAAATATATTATGAAAAACTTAAAATAATAATGATAATATAATGATAATAATAATAATAATAATAATAATAATAGGAAAAAGAAGAAGAAGAAGAAGAAGAAGAAGAAGAAGAAGAAGAAGAAGAAGAAGAAGAAGAATCACTTAACTACGGAGAAAGATGACAAACACTACCTCAGCAAGATGATAAGATCGATACCAAGACGGATAAATCATGTTGATAGTATCTATCCTTTATATGATATAATAAAAATGGCAGTATATCTCTGTATATAATCCACAAAAATAGTTCAATCATGAGATAAACAACAGACATGTCTCAACTGAGGGAAATTTACAAAATACTCTACTTCTCAAAGTGTTCCAGTGCAACAACAACAAGGAAAGGCTGAAAGACTGTCACAATCCAGAGGAGCCTAAGAAAACAGGAGGACAAATGGAATGTCATATGAGGGGTGGTAACTTAGCAAAAACTAAGGAAATCTGAATAAAGTATCGTCTTTGGTTAATGCGAATATTTTAATATTGATTCATTAGCTAATATTTGTACCGTACTGATATAAGATATCAATCATTGGAGAAACTGAGTGCAAGTGCATGCAAATGCTCTGTACTATCTTCTCAATTTCCCTATAAATCTTTGTTTTTTTCGTAATAAATAAGATTTATTTTGAAAATTGACTTAAATGAATCAGGCTCCAAGTGTGAAGACATTTTAAGAATAGTTGAATTAACTTTTGCCTTATTCTTTTTTTTTTCTTTTGCCTTATTCTTAAAGAGTTCCTTTGATGGAAACATAGTAAGAATTTTAGATCAGAAGGAAAGAAAAACACTTATGAATACGTATAATGCCTCCTCAACCTGAAAAGCAGGAATGATTAATAAATAGCAAAAGTCAGATAAAAATACTATTATAATAGACACCATATTGCAAGTGCATTTAAAATTAGCAATGCATAACATTTATTTCCTTGACATTTGTCTTCCAAAGAGTTCAAAGTGTTTCAGTGTCAGTTGAAACAGGGGAAGAATCTCAGGGAAGGATCCTTCACATAATAATAGGACCATTGGTAATAATGTCTCTCAGTTCTTTCCAAATCCATAACGATGCATTTCCTGAGGAGTGACTGAGCTGTGAAGAAAGAGATGAGAAACCCTCATCCCTCTGAATTACTTGTGTCAGAATATTTTAACCATAGTACTACGGATAGTAAATTATCCTTATTAACAGGAAATACGTCTCACATTGGAATCTGAGCAATCAGATGGGCAGAGAAAAAAGGCTTTGACTGGCTCTTCATCTTTTAAAGATAAAGGAGAGCTTTTCTATGTATAAAGTCAGTTGTCAAGATAGCCTTAGGGAGTGAGTCTGCAGCATCAAATCCCGATGCACAGCCAGTATGCCCGCACCCCAGGTCTTCCTGATCCCAAATCCCTGGGCCTGTCCCCTAACAGACCCTGCCAAGCTGAGGTCATTTGCAATTGCTCTCTCAGGAGCTCTGGGGAAGGGGGAAAGAGCTAGATAGGATGGGAGGGGATGCAAGGAGGCCAAGAAAATGAAGGTCTTTCCTCTTTAAGTTCAGGGTTCGTACAGGTCCATCTATCCCAGGCCCCTGTGAAGAAGAGGTAAAATTTACATTACTTCAGTTACAGGAAAAAAGCAAAAGTTTGCAGCTTAATGTCCTAGAAAGCCCCACAATAGAATAAGAACTGAGCCCACCCCAAGGGCTGGAAGCGCCTATTAGAATGAGAACAGAGGTCAATGTCCTTGAAGGCCCCATATCAAAATGTAAACAGAACTTGAGGAATTACTCCAGCCCTTCTGGAGGTTCCTGAGACAAGTCCTAAAAACTAAGCAAAAACCCACCACGAGGTCCAAGTCCCTGCTCCTCTGTGTCGGGTGAACTTGGATGCAAACTCGAGTTTGGAAATCAACCCTCGTGGGTTTGCATCAGTGTCAGCTCCATAGTGGTTTCTCAGATTCACAATCTTGGGCACAACACCCCCATGTCCCCTCCCACCTGGGCTGAACCCCTATCCCCTCCCACCCAGGCTGACACTCTGTCACCTCCCCGCCCACAACAGCTGGGCACAGGCCCTCACACAGGTGTCACGGGCACGGTGGGCACTCCCGCCATGCCCGGCCTCCCAGAGGAAGGAAGGAGGTTTTGGCAGTACACACTCCCATGGTGGCCCCAGGGCTCCCTGCCCAGCACAGCAGCTCGTGAGAAGTCGGGGTCTGTTTCCCTGACGCCTGCTCCTCATCCTCGGTTTTCCCACAGGAAATGAAGGAGGAGGCCCTGGTCTCCTCCAGGGACATCACGCAGGTAGACTTGGATGTCAACAGGATGTTCGGCAGCCACACCATATTTTGGAATGGCTAGGGTGTCGGGTGAGGTTGCTGGGCCAGGGGGATTCGGGGCCCTGAGGGAGGCCCGGGTCCTTCTGGGTAGGGAAAATGGGGCTTCTGAGGCCGGTGGAGCAATAGAAGCCAAAAACACACTGCTCCATGGTAGGATGCTGGGGATGACTCCCGTGCCCACACTCCCAATGCCTCGGGGATGAGGAGGCCAGGAGGATGGGGCCTTCAGGTGTTGCCATGGGAGCTGAACACCAAAGCGGAGAGGGACGACCCCCTGAGAAGCAGGGGATGGGGTGGGGGATGTGGGGGGAGGAATCGGACCTGGTGGCCAGGCTGCATGGCCGCTGCTGGAGCAGGACAAACATCGATCCCATGAGGGTCAGACGGGTCAGAGTGACACCCACTCTCGATGCTTTATATTATTCTAAATTCTATGCATTTAATTTGAGACAATTTGCAATTTGAAAACATACATAGTATAATGATCCCCAGATAATGCTGCTGGTCCAGCCAGGGCAGGGGCAGGTGTCACTGCAAACCCCAGACTAGTCGTCTTTAACTGTAGACGTCTCCTTGTGCATCTTAGAGGAAGGAGATGCCCTGTGTCCGCAGGCCCCCCACGACATCCCCCTCATTCCCCACTCCCACACCATCCCCCTACATCATCATCCCCATTGGCATCCCACCTACACCATCCCCCTCACACCCACACAGCCCCACACAATCTCCACTCACACTATACCCCAACACCATCACCCCTACACCATCCCCCACACTCCACCACCATCAAAACCTTGCCCCCACACCATCCACCACCACACCATCGGCCCTCAGCAAGGACCCGGTGCAGGTGTCCCCTGTGGGACATGCTCAGCCTCCCCAGGTTTCTCTGGATACCCTGCTCCCATCAGGAGCCTGGGTGTCCCATAGAATACCCAGGGGTTACAGGGAGGAGGGAAGACAGGGAACCCCCAACAGGGTGAGTACAGGTGAGTGGTGCAGAGGACCCACTGTGCCCTGCCTCCGCCCACTGTCCCTCCTTTAGCGTACACACCCTGCACAGGACACCAGCCCCTAACCCATGGGGATATGGGCTGGCCTGGACCTGGGCTCTGTGAGGGTTGGGGTGATTTGAGCCTCCGCCCCAGGCTCAACACAAAGACTAACGGGATCCAGCCCTCAAGGCCCTGGCCAGCCCTGGATTCTGGCCCTGGGCTGAGCGAGCCCTCTCACAGCTGAATGTTGACTCCTGGACCCTGGGGTAGGATGGTGGGCCCCACCCACACCCACACCAGGAGGCAGACTCCTCCAGGTGTTGGGGCGCCAGGGAGCCCGAGGCTGGGTTCCAGCTGCCCTGTTGGGACCCAGCGCAGAAGCCCATGAGCTGCAGGTCCATGTCAGCTCTGCTGTCCTCAGAACCATCTCTCAGACTGAAACCTCAGGACACACGCCCCCACCCAGAGTCCACACATGCTCCCAGGTGGGGGACTCCAGCACCCGCCCCCCAACCCATGTCATTCTTGCTCTCCCCTAAAGGACAGAAAGGTCTCCCTCCCCAAGGGAAGGCGTGCACCCTCAGCTCTGAGCCCGTTTGCTGTAGAAAGTCAATAAAGTGTGTGGTGCGAAAATGCACAGCCAGCCCGTTTCTGTGTCTCCCAGAACACTGTTCACGGGGCATGGAGAGAACCCCAGAGAGGAGGACGGGGTACCACCTAGGTCCCACCAGCCCCTGCAGGGGCACCGCCAGCAACACCCAGCTGACATCCCAACGTGCCTTCCACTGGACCAGATGACGGGGTCAAGACGCAACAGACTTTACTGGGACTCAGGCTGCGCCCCGCGGGCCAGGAGGGCCTGGGACAGAGTGACAGCCAGGAAGCCTCTGGTCACCAGGGTCTGTGCAAAGCGACCCAGAGGTCTGTGCTCCCTCTGTCCAGGAGGCTGTGGCTGGCTGGGTGTGGGGCTCTTCCTCCCCTCACTGCATTCCCTTGACTGTGTGCCTGGGGCAGAGAGGGCCTGCAGGGCGGTCAGCATGGCCCTAGAAGGAATGTCAGGACAGTAGGCCCTTGTGTTGTGCCCAACATTGTGAATCTGAGAAACCACTGAGGAGTCAACACCATTGCAAACTCCCAAGGATTTCTTTACAAGCTGGAGCTTGTGTCCAGGTGCACCCAACACAGCAGAGCAGGGACTTGGACCCCGAGACTAAAAGGCTTAGCAGCTTTATAGGGGCCATTGGCCCATGGGATACGCAGAAAGTTGCACTGTCATGTCAGTTCACACGCAGGTGGCCGATTGAATTACACCTCACCCTATAGTATCCACTTGAGCTGGCCTATTACTTTGGTCGAATCGGCACACAGATTTGGCGGGCACAAAGCGGGGTTACATTGTTATGAGCTGATTTCTGATTAGGGTGTGTTGAGCAGCCTGACTAGGGTGGGGCAGCGCCTTAAGCAACAATCAGGTCATGTCAGGGTCATAGGGGAAGTGGCGGGTGTAGCACAAAATGGAATCAGTCCTGCTCTGTGTGCCCAGGGGTAGGAGATTTTTGTTAAATTCCCTGGGTCCCACACTTGCGGCTCATGCACCTGGGCCACCCGCACCAGGTGGACTCAGCGTGCACACATTGTGGTGCTGGATAACTCACACCAGCATATGGAGTGCATCCTCCTCACCCTAGTGAGTAGGGGCTGGATGAGCATGGGTCTCGGCCTGAAGGCCAGGCAGCACAGCAAACTGAAGAACCCCAGCCCCATCCCCATCCTGACTCCCACACACAGGCAGCCCCAGGGCTCCCGCCATGGGCAACCGGCTCCTCAGGAGCTCCCCCCAGAGCGGCCCGAAGGTCTGGCTCCCTGCTGGCGAGGCATCGGGAGAATAGAAGCACCCAGCGCCTGGCGGGACCCACTGCAGTTCATGAGAATGTGGTTGAGCCAGAATTTCCAGCTCAGCTGACCCTCCAGCTGAAACTCATTGCACCAGCGAGCACAGGGTCGGCCAGGAGACCCCAGCTAGCTGCCCAGATCCAGCACCAGAAATGATGTTGTGCCAACCATTTCGGCATTTGGGTGACCCAGCCAGAGGATCCGATAGCTGCACATGATAGCTGCATGTGATAGACACACACACACCCCAAACCAACAAAAGTCAGAATCCCCCCAATGTTGTCAAAAAGTTGCTGGATGATTCCATACTCGATGCTGTGGTCCCCAAAAGGATACATGGAAGATGGTATAAACCACGACTGCAGAGGTGTCAAGGTACGGAGATGTGCCTGGTGGGTTCCAACAAGAGGTGCAGAGGGGAAGGAAGCATCCTACGGAGGGGGGGGGCCCTCCTTGGAAAGGACACCAGGTCCCTGTGAAGGCTTCAGAGGGTGAAATCTGTCCTCCTCCCTTTCAGCTTCTGGTTTTCCTCCTAAATGCCATTTTCCTCAATGAAAATAGCAAAAATTTATTTTATGTTTTTAAATTTCTTTTTACAGGTGTCCAATTCATATGTCAATTCTTTCTTCAGCAAGGGTGTCATTCAGGAAAGAAGGAGAGATAAAGATTTCCCAGACAGACAAAGTATAAAGGAGTTCATGACCACTAAACCAGTCCAGTAAGGAATTTTAAGAGGGATTCTTCTAGTGGGGGAAAAAAGAGACCAAAAGCAACAAAGACTAGAAAGGACCAGAGAACGTCACCAGAAACACCAACTCTAATGGTAACACAAAGGCAATAAGTTCATATTTTTCAATAATCACTCTGAATGCTGATAGAAAAATTGCTCCAATCAAAAGATATAGGGCATCAGAGTAGCTTAAAAAACAGGATCCGGGATGCCTGGGTGGCTCAGGGTTTGAGCCTCTGCCTTGGACTCAGTCTGTGATCCTGGAGTCTGGGATCCAGTCCCATATTGGGCTCCTGGTGGGGAGCATGCTTTTCTCTCTGCCTAATTTTCTGCCTCTCTCTCTCTCTTTCTCACTCCCTCATAAATAAAATCGTTATTAAAAAAACAAGATCCATCTCTATGCTGCCAACAAGATGCTCACATTAGACCTATAGACACCGGGAGATTGAAAGTCATGGGATGGAAAACCATCTATCAAGGTAATGGATACCATACGAAAGCTGGAGGACCCATACTTATATCAGACTAACTAGATTTGAAACCAAACCCTGGGGGACACCTGGTGGGTCAGTGGTTGAGCATGTGCCTTCAGCGCAGGGTGTGATCCTGGGATCCCAGGACCGAGTCCCACATCGGCCTCCCTGTGTGGAGCCTGCCTCTCCTTCTGCCTATGCTTCTGCCTCTGCTGCTCTCTGTGTCTCTCATGAATAAATAAATAAAATATTTACATATCAAAAGAGAAAGAACAAATACTGTAAGAAGAGATGAAGAAGGGCATTATTTCATAATTAAAAAGACTATCAAGATGAAACAACTAAATATTTATGCTGCCAACATGGGGGTACCTAAATATAGAAACCAAATAACAACAAACTTACAGGAACTCACTGATAATAATACAATGACAGCGGATTTTCACACCCACTTATGGCAATGGACCGATCATCTATACAGAAAATCAACAAGGGAACAATAGCCTTGACACACTGGACCACAGGGACTCAACAGATATAGTCTGAACATTTCAACCTAAAGCAGAGTACACATTCCTTTAAAGTGCACACGGGACATTCTCCAGAACAGATCATATCATGGGCCACAAATCAGCCCTAAACAGGTACAACAGGTACAAGAAGGTTGATATAACACCCTGTACATTGTCGGACCACAACGCCATGAAACTCGAAGTCGACAGTAAGAAAAAATTTGGACAGACCAAAAATACGTTGAGTTTATGATCATCCTACTAGAGAATGGAGCAACCAGGAAATTAAAGAGGAAATTTAAAACAAACGAAAATGAAAATATGTTTCTCCGAGCCTCTTGGATGCAGCAAACGCAGTCCTAAGAGGGAAGTACATATCAATACAGGCCTACCTCAAGAAACAAGAAGTCTCCAATACACAGCCTAACCCTACACCTTAAGGACCTGGAAAAGGAATAGAAAACAAAGCCTAAAGCTTATAGAAGAGGGGAAAAATAGAGATGAGAGCAGAAATAAACAATACAGAATCAACGAAGGAGTAGAATGGAATAACGAAACAAAGAGATGGTTCTTCAAAATAATTAATAAACTGAATCAAGCCCTAGCCAGCCTTATCAACAAGAAAAGAGAAAAGACCTAAATAAATAAAATCACAAATGAGAGAAGAGAGATCACAATCAACCCCAGAAAAATAAGACAACTATAAGAGAACACCATGAAAGATTATACGCTAACAAACTGGGAGACCTGGAAGAAATGGACAAATCCCTAGAAATGTCAAACGAGGAAACCTAAATAGGAGGAAATAGAAAATGTGAATAGACATATAAAAGCAAAGGAATTGAATCAGCAAGGCACCTGGGTGCCTCAGTGGTTGAGCATCTGCTTTGGCTCAGGTCATGATCCCAGGGTGCTGGGGGATCACGTCCCACATCAGGCTCCCTGCATGGAGCCTCATTTTCCCTCTGCCTATACCTCTGCCTCCCTGTGTCCCTCATGAATACATAGATAAAATCTTTAAAAAAGAACAAAGATAAAAAAGAGAATGGTCCCAAATAAAATCACAAAGGAAAAGAGAAATAACAACCAACACTAGAGAAATACAAACGATTATAAGAGAACATTATGAAAAATTATATGCCAGCAACCAAGAACCTGGAAGAAATAGATCAATTCCTGGAAATATATGACATAGCAAAAATGAAAAAGGAAGAAATAAAAAACTTGAACAGATAACCAGCAAAGAATTTGAATCAGCATTCAAGGATCTCCCGACCGACAGAAAAAAAAAAAAAAAAGGATCTCCCGACCATAGATGCTTAGATCAATAGAACAAAATGGAAATCCAAAACAAGATACAAACCTGTAACTCTATGATCCATTAATCGACAATAAGGCAGGAAGGAATATCCAAAGGCACAAAGACAGTCTCTTCAACAAACCCTAACCCTGACCGCAAGATAAGAACAAATGGTGTTGGGAAAACCAGGCAGCCACATGCAGAAGAATGAAACTGGACCACTTTCTTATACGATATATATAAAAAATAAATTCAAAATGGATGAAAGACCTAAATGTGAGATCTGAAACCATACAAAGAAGAAAAGATAGGCAGCAACATCTATGACATTGGCCATTGGATCCTCTTTCTAGATAAGCCTCTGAGGTGAGGGAAACAAAAGCAAAAATACTATTGGGACTTCATCAAATTGAAAAGCTTCTGCAAAGTGAAGGAAACAACCAAAGCTAAACGGCAACATACAGGAGGAGGGGCAAGATGGCGGAAGAGTATGGTCCCCAAGTCACCTGTACCCACCAAATTACCTAAGTAACCTTCAAATCATCCTGAAAATCTACGAATTTGGCCTGAGAGTTCAAAAGCGACCAGATCGAATGCTACAGTATGAAAAGTTCACGCATCTATCAAGGTAGGAAGATGGGGGAAAAGAAATAAAGAAACAAAGGGCATCCAAGGGGAGGGGTCCTGCGAAGAGCTAGGCTATGGCCACAGCGAGTGCCCCCCAGTCAGGAGAGATCTGTCCCAGAGAAGCAGGAGCTGAACCAACCTTCCAGGGTGGAATTGGGCCCGCAGGGAGTCAGCACAGGACCTTGGAGGGCGGGGATGCCCTTGGGCTCCCTGGGTCACTAACAGACACCTGCATTCCCAAGAGAGTCCACTGAGCTCACTAAGGGGTACACGGCACATGCATTGACCCTGGAGCAGCTCCCAGGGCCTCGGGCGGTGGCTCTGTGCTGAAGGGGCTGCATGAACCTGGGAGGGGCTTGGCGGCAGTGCCTAGGGCAGAGGAAAAGGCTCCAGGCAGAGGGGGCGGTGAGGCTCCAGGAGCAGCTCAGTGGGGCTGGGGAGGCGGTTTGGTGGAGAGGCGGCTGCATGGCCGGGAGCTCGAATCCAACAGTGCAGGCCCCGGAGGACAGGACTCCGGTGCACAGCCCAGGATCTGGCCTCGCCTGAGACAGGCAGAGGCCGGAGGGGCCCAGGACCGCAAGGACCCTCCTGCCCAGAGCTGAGCAGATCAGAGGCCCTGCCCCAGAGCCTCCTGGACCGTCAGACAGACTGCTCTGGAGTAACTGGGGGGGCTGAATCCAGGTTTCCAGAGATGGCCTCTGCCACTGGGATTGTTCCTCCTGGGGCCTCACGGGGTTAACAACCCCCACTGAGCCCTGCACCAGGCAGGGGGCAGAGCAGCTCCCCAAAGGGCTAACACCTGAAAATCAGCATAACAAGCCCCTCCCCCAGAAGACCAGCTAGACGGACAAGTTCCAGGGGAAGTCAAGGGACTTAAAGTATACAGAATAAGAAGATACTCCCCCATGTTTTTTTTTCATTTCTGATTGCTTCCCCCAACCTTTTCCCCCTTTCTTTCTATTTCTTTCTCTTTTTATTCTCTTTTTTCCTTCTTTCTTCCTTTATTCTTTTTTCTCTTTCTATTTCTCTTTTCTTTCCTTCTTTCTCTCCTCTATTTTTCTCCTTTTCCCAATACAACTTGTTTTTGACCACTGTGCACTGAGCAAAATGACTAGAAGGAAAACCTCACTTCAAAAGAAAGAATCAGAAACAGTCCTCTCTCCCACAGAGTTACAAAATGTGGATTACAATTCAATGTCAGAAAGCCAATTCAGAAGCACTATTATACAGCTACTGGTGGCTCTAGAAAAAAGCATAAAGGACTCAATAGACTCATGACTGCAGAATTTAGATCCAATCAGGCAGAAAGTAAAAATCAATTGAATGAGATGCAATCCAAACTAGAAGTCCTAACGACAAGGGTTAACGAGGTGGAAGAACAAGTGAGTGACATAGAAGACAAGTTGATGGCAAAGAGGGAAACTGAGGAAAAAAGAGACAGACAATTAAAAGACCAGAAAGACAGATTAAGGGAAATAAACGACAGCCTGAGGAAGAAAACCCTACGTTTAATTGGGGTTCCAGAGGGCGTTGAAATGGACAGAGGTCCAGAATATGTATTTGAACAAATCCTACCTGAAAACTTTCCTAATCTGGGAAGGGAAACAGGCATTAAGATCCAGGAAATAAAAAAAAAAAAGATCCAGGAAATAGAGAGATCCCCTCTAAAATAAACAAAGACCGTCCAACACCTGCACATTTAATAGTGAAGTTTGCAAATTCCAAAGATAAAGAAAAGATCCTTAAAGCAGCAAGAGACAAGAAATCCCTGACCTTTATGGGGAGGAGCATTAGGGTAACAGAAGACATCTCCACAGCGACCTGGCAGGCAAGAAAGGGCTGGCAGGATATATTAAGGATCCTAAATGAGAAGAACATGGAACCAAGAATACTTTATCCAACAAGGATCTCATTCCAAATGGAAGGAGAGATAAAGAGCTTCCAAGACAGGCAGGAACTGAAAGAATAAGTGACCTCCAAACGAGCTCTGCAAGAAATTTTAAGGGGAACTCTTAAAATTCCCCTTTAAGAAGAAGTTCAGTGGAACAATCCACAAAAACAAGGGCTGAATAGATATCATGATGACACTGAACTCATATCTGTTGATAGTAACTCTGAATGTGAACAGGCTTAATGACCCCATCAAAAGGCGCAGGGTTTCAGACTGGATAAAAAAGGAGGACCCATCTATTTGCTGTCTACAAGAGACTCATTTTAGACAGAAGGACACCTACAGTCTGAAAATAAATGTTTGGAGAACCATTTACCATTCAAATGGTCCTCAAAAGAAAGCAGGGGTAGCCATCCTTATATCAGATAAACTAAAATTTACCCCGAAGACTGTAGTGAGAGATGAAGAGGGACAGTAAATCATACTTAAAGGATCTATCCAACAAGAGGACTTAACAATCCTCAATATATTGCCCCATATGTGAGAGCTGCCAAATATTTAAAACAATTAATAACCAAAGTGAAGAAATACTTAGATAATAATACACTCACACTTGGTGACTTCTATCTAGTTCTTTCTACCCTCGATAGGTCTTCTAAGTACAACATATCCAATTAAACGAGAGCTTTAAATGATACACTGGACCAGATGGATTTCACAGAAATCTACAGAACTTTACATCCAAACTCAACTGAATACACATTCTTCTCAAGTGCACATGGAACTTTCTCCAGAATCGACCACATACTGGGGCACAAATCGGGTCTGAACCGATACCAAAAGATTGGGATTGTCCCCTGCATATACTCAGACCATAATGCCTTGAAAGTAGAACTAAGGTATCCCTGAGTGGCGCAGCAGTTTGGCGCCTGCCTTTGGCCCAGGGCGTGAATCTGGAGACCCGGGATTGAATCCCACGTCGGGCTTCTGGTGCTAGAAGCCTGCTTCTCCCTCTGCCCGTGTCTCTTCCTCTCTTTCTCTCTCACTGTGTGACTATCAAAAATTAAAAAAAAATAATAAAATAATGAAAAAACGAAATTAGAACTAAATCACAGCAAGAAGTTTGGAAGGAACTCAAACACGTGGAGGTGAAGGATCATCCTGCTAAAAGACGAAAGGGTCAACCAGGAAATTAAGGAAGGATTAAAAAGATTCATGGAAACTAATGAGAATGAACATACAACTGTTCAAAATCTTTGGGATGCAGCAAAAGCAGTCCTAAGGGGGAAATACATCACAATACGAACAGGTGCAGCCAATGTGGAAAACACTGTGGAGGGTCCTCGAGAAGTTAAAAAAAAAGGGATCCCTGGGTGGTGCAGTGGTTTGGCACCTGCCTTTGGCCCATGTCGCGATCCTGGAGACCCGGGATCGAATCCCATGTCGGACTCACAGTGCATGGAGCCTACTTCGCCCTCTGCCTGTGTCTCTGCCTCTCTCTCTGTGACTATCATAAAAAAATTTATAAAAGATGTTAAAAATAGAGCTACCCTACGATCCCAAAATTGCAGAGCTAGGTATTTACCCCGAGGATACAAAATAGTTTAGTAGTTTCAAAGAGGGACACGCAGCCCAGTGTTTGTAGCAGCATTATCAACAAGAGCCAAACTGTGGATACAGCCCAGATGTCCATCGACTGATGAATGGGCAGAGACGATGTGGTAAATATACCCACTGCGACATCACTGGGTCATCAGAAGGGATGAAATGAAGCCATTTTGACTGACGTAGGAGAACTGGAAAGGACTTATGCTAAATGAACTCAGTCAGTCAGAGAAAGACAGATACCAAATACCATACAATTGCATTCACATGTGAATTTTAAGAAACCAAACAAACTGGCAAAGGGGCAGAGGGGGGGATGACAGAAACAAACAAAAAAAAACACACTCTTAACCACAGAGAATAAACTATTAAATACCAGAGATATGTGGGGGAGATGGGGAATAGTGGATGGGGATAGTGGAGGGCACCTGTGACCAGTACCAGGCGTTATATCCATGGGTTGAATCACTATGTGGTAAACCTGAAACTATATCATACTGTGTTAGAAACAGTAATTCAAGTAAAACTTTAAAATAATAATTGGTAGTATTGATGAAATATGTGTGCACTAGAGATAAAATCAGAAAGGCAACTGAAAATCCAAATAAAGAGTCTTTAGAGCATCAAATCCCCTCCTTAGCTCAGCTCGGGAGAATCCTGCCATGTCTATTCTGACCCCAACAGAAGCCTGTATTTTGATTCTCTGGGGAGGCCACTGACTTGGTGGAGTCAGGCTATCTTTGAACCCAAAATCTAAATAGAGTGCATAAATCTAAACTGCACAAGATACTAGGAGTCCCCATGGAGGCACATGCAAAGACCCAAACTCTAACCATACATAGACATAACCCTAACCCTACACTTAATCATAATGTTAACCTAACCCTTAAACAAGACCCATCACTAATCGAAAACCAAACACAAACCCCAAGACCAAAACATTCACTGAACCTTCCTGCCAACCCTCACACTAACTCTTAATCCTATTATGAACTCTTCACCCTGACCCCTAACTTAAATCTAACCCGAACACTAACCTCTAACCCTAACCTTAAAATACGGTATTCAAATCCTATTCCTAACCTTAACCTGTACCCTAACCTTAACCCTCTAATACTAATCCTATCTCATACTCCAAACTGTACCCTAACCCGTACCCTAAAACCAACCCCTAACCCACTCCCTAACCCTATATCTTACCCTTCCCAAAACCGTACCCTGACCCTGACCTGACCCTAAACCTAACCCCTAACCAAACACTAACCCTAACCCTAGCCCTAACCCCTATCCTAATCCTAACCCTCGCCCTAACCCTAAACCTAGCACTAACTTTAACTCTAACTCTTAACTCTAACCCCTAACTCTAACCCCTAACCCTAACTCACACCCTAACCCCTAACCCTAACTGCAAATCTAAGCCCAACACTAACTCTAACCATAACCCTAAACCCAACTACAAAACTCGTGCCCTAATCCCTAAAGCCTAAACCCTAACCTAACTCTAAATCCTATCCCTACCCCTAACCCACATCCTAACTCCTAGCCACTGACCCTTACCCTTATTCCTCACCCTAACCTCTAATCCATAACCATAAGCATAATCACTAACACCTAACATCTAACCTAAGGCTAACCACCAACTGCCACCCCTCCCCTGACCCTACCATTCATTCTACCCATTCACTTACCCTGTGGTTCAGAGGAGTCCGTTCTGATATGGACGTGGCCCCCAACGGAGCCTCCAGAGTCCTCCAGGGGGTCCTGAGGAAGCCAGGCTCCTGTGAGTGCGGACATGGCCCCACGTGTTCCTGTGTCATAGTCAGTGGGTCCAGAGGACGCCGCGTCTCCTGTCACTGTGGACTATGCCTCACATCCTCTGGAAGCCTCACAGCAAGTCCTCAGGAGGCCGGGGGTTCCTGTCAGCCTATACATGGCCTCACATCCCCCAGAAAACTCACTGTGGGTCCTGATGAAGCTGTGGGCTCCTGTCAGCATACCCAGCCCCATATTTCCCGAGGCCAAAGTGCAGGTCCTGAGGTGACGGGAGTCCTGTCAGTGTTGACGTGGCCCCACATTTTCCTCAAGCCTCACCATAAGACCTGAGGAGGCTGGGGGCTCCTGTCAGCATTGACAGGGCTCCAAATCTTCCCAAAACTTCACAGTGTGTCCTGAGGAGGTCGGAGGTTCCTGTCAGTGTGCATGCAGCACCCACATCTTTCTTAAGCCTCACCAGAGGCCCTGACAAGGCTGGGGTCTACTGTCCGCATGGACGCATACCCATATTTCCCAAAGACTAGACCAGGGGTCTTGAGGAAGTCAGCGTCCTTTTGTGTGGACATGACCACACGTACTACCAAAATGTCACTGAGGGTACTGAGGAGGCCATGGCTCCTGTCACTCTGAATGCGGCCCCCAGCTGCCAGAGCCTCAACTTATATCCTGAGGGGCCTGGGATTTTCTGCCAGAGTGGACGCGGTGCCACATCTTCCTGAACCCTCCCCGCGGGTCCTGAGGTGGCCCAGGGGCTCCTGTCAGCGTGGATGCGGGCCCACAATATCCTGAAGCCTCCCCGCGGGTCCTGAGGTAGCTCAGGGTTTCCTATCAGGGTGTATGCGGGCCAACATCTTCCTGAAGCCTCACCGAGGGTCCTGAGAGGACCGGTGCTCCTGTCAGCGTGAACACGGCCCAATATCCCCCTTTAGACTCCCTGCGCGTCCTGAGGAGGCTGTGGCTCATCAGGGTGGATGCGTCCCCATGTCTTCATCAGGCTTCCCCAGCACAGGCTGGCTCCTTTTAGTGCAGGCAGACGAGGCCTACTGCACATGCGTGCACCCTGGGTGAGGCCTGGGCTTGGGCGCCCCCTTTGCGATGCTAGGCACTGCAGGAGGCTGTGCAGGAGGTGGCTTGCTGGTGCAGGGGGCCGCACCTGCCTCCTTCCAGGCTCCAGCTGTGGCCTGTTAGCATTGGAAACGTCTCACTGAAAAGGAGCCCAACACCCGGCTTCCCCAGAAATACTTAAGGACAAGGAATTGGAGCCCACAGACTGCAAAATGAAATGTGGACCAGACTTTAGCAAGTCCTGCAAAATTCACTCAACTCCCTTCCACTGTGGGCGGGGCTGCGGGCTGGTGCAGCCGCCCTGGAAACAGTATGGAGGCTCCTCAGGAAGTTACAAATACAGACGCCCTGCGACCAGCAGGTGCAGGGCCTGGAGCTGACTCCGAAGATACAGATACAATGAGACTCGGGGCACCTGCACCCCAATGTCCACAACAGCCAGGTCCACAGTAGCCACACTGTGTGAGGTATCTCGGTGCCTTCAGGCAGATGATGAATAAAGAGGATGGGAGATAGATGATGGTCATAGAGAGAGGAATGGTGCTCAGGTATCAAAGAGAAGGAAATCTTGCCATTTGCAATGATGTGGATAGAACTAGAGAAATCATGTTAAGTGAAATAAGTCAGTGGGGAAAGAGAATGACTGTGGGGTGTCATTCATAGGTGGAATTAACGAAGCAAAGCAGATGAACATCTGTGAAGGGAAGGAAAAACAAATAAGATGAAAACAGATACAGGAAATACAGACTCTTAATTATAGGAAACAAACTGAGGGTCGCTGGAGGGTAAGGGACGGGTGAGGGGATCACAGGGGACCGGCATGAAGGAGGGCACGTGATGTCACGTGCACTGCTGTTATCTCCAACTGGTGAATCCCTGAATTCTTCCTCTGAAAGTATAATACACTATACATTAATTAATTGGGTTTAAATTAAATTAAGTTAAAAAAATCAGTTGTATCAGAGCACAGTTCCTTCGAGAGTCTCTGTTCTGCTCCATCAGCTTATGCCGGGACCACCCCCCTTGAGTCTGGTTTAAGGAGGCTCCACGCCTCATCCATGGCCCAGCCCACGGTTAGAACTCACAACCCCGAGATCAGGACGGGAGGTGAGGTCAGCTGTCGAATGCTTAACTGACAGCCAACCGTGGGTGCGAGAACAACACTGCTATATCCTGTGTGTCTGTGACATCGTTTGAAATAGGAAAGTGCCATGTCCTTCTCTGGCCTGCTCCTCCAATACTGATTTGCTGTCCGGGGTCATTTTGGGGGGCGGATGGATGTTATGGGGTTTTTTTTCCTATTTCTAAGATCTGCAACCATGATTTTGATTGGAATGACATTGAAACTGAGGGTGGCTTCAGGAACTGCGGACATTTTCACAAGATGAGGCTCCCACCCCCGAGCCCAGGAAGGCCTCCCAGAGCCTGGTATGGCTCAGTGCACAATCTTGTGCTCCTTTGTTTCTGTCTCATTATTTATTCTCTGTGATGCTCCTGAGAAGGGAGTCACGTCCTTCATTTCCTTCCTGAGTGCTCATTGTCGGGATACAGCAAGGCTACTCTGCTCTGTAGGGTCAGTTTGTGTCCCCTGACTTTACTGAACTCACTCCTTAGTTCTAACAGGCTTGATGGAGGCTCTCAACTTTCCTGTTTCTAGTACCACGTCTTCAGCATACAGGCACAGTGTGAGTTCACCTTCCAGATGTGGAATCTTTGCTGTTTACAGCTTAATGTACTAGAGAGCCCGACAATAGAATAAAAACTGAGTCCAGGCAAAGGGCAGGAAACCCCTATTAGAATGAGAACAGAGCTCAATGCCCTAGAAGGCCCCATAACAAAATGTAAACAGAAAAAAAAAACAAAAACAAAATGTAAACAGAACTTGAGGAATTGCTCCAGCCCTCCTGGAGGTCCCGAGACCAGCATGTAAAACTAAGCTAAAACCCACCTCGGGGTCCAAGTCCCTGCTCCGCTATGTCGGGTGTACTTGGACACAAACTCGAGCTTGTAAATAAACCCTCGTGTGTTTGCATTGGTGTCGGCTTCTCGGTGGTTTCTCGGATTCGCAAACTTGGGCAAAACAGTCTGAGAAAAAAAACAAAACCAAAGAAGCTCGGACGCAGGCCGAGTAAAAGCAAGGTTCCGAGAGAAGCAGTGGAGACCTGGGGTGTTGGCAGGTCTTTTGTGTAGGCCCTTGCAGACAGGGGGTGGGAGGGGGGTGGGGTGGGGAGTTGGGGTGGAGGGGGATGCTCAGCCCCAGAGCCAGAGGACTCAGCGTCCCCACCCACATCCAGCCCATGAGGAGAGTCTCAGGGAGCAGCACAGCGCCGCCCACTGGAGACCAGAGGCGGTGACGCCCACCCACCCTCTGAACCCACAGTTGCATCTCCCAGGCAGATGTGCACATAAGAATCAGCGCCATGGCCCATCCCAAGACGCTGCACAGACCACTCACTGCCACCAAGTTGTCGGACCACAGAGGCTGCAGAGCATCAGCTCTGCCTGGAAAGTAGGGTCTAGCTTCCTTTGTTCTTTGTGCTTTATTTTCATTTATTTTCTTTGATTCTTTTTTATTAATTGCCTTATTTAAGTTTTTATGTATGTACGTTATATATTTCTTATTTTTACTATCATGGTACTTTAATTGTGTTTCTTATTTTGGAATTTAGAATCTTTAACAAGCAGGCCAAAATAATCTGGTGTTTTTTATTTTGGGAGGGTAGTTGTTATTGTTTTTCTTGGTTTTCCTTTTTCTTCCTTCTTTCTTTTATGGAAAAAATAATGATATGGAGAAATTCAACTCCATAAAATAACATGAGGTAGTACTCACAGGCAGGAAGTTCATCAATACACATATATGATGTCTAATTACAGTTTAAAACAATCATTATAAAGGTAGCAGCTGGGCTGGAAAAAGAGCACAGAAGAAAACTAGAGAATTCCTACTGTAGAAATAAAAGAACTAAAATCTAGTCAGGCCAATGTTAAAAATGCTATAACTGAGATGCAGTCCCAAGTGGAAGCCTTCAAAACAAGAAAGGTTATGGACCACAGAGGCAGACATAGGGAACTCAGCCACTTATTAAAACAATAACATTCCTATCATAGGAGACTCAGATGATGAAGAGAGAGAAAATGTGGGCCTTGCTCAGCCATTAGAAAAGACAAATGGCCACCATTTGATTCAATATGGATGGAACAGGAAGGTATCATGCTGAGTGAAGTAAGTCAATCAGAGAAGGACAAACATTTATGTTCTCATTCACTTGGGGAATATAAATAAGAATGAAAGGGAATATAAGGGAATGGAGAAGAAATGTGTGGAAAATATCAGAAATGGAGACAGAACATAAAGACTCCTAACTCTGAGAAATGAACTAGGGGTGATGGAAGGGGAGGAGGATGGGGGTCGGGGTGAATGGGTGACGTGTACTGAGGAGGGCACTTGACGGGATGAGCACTAGGTGTTATTCTGTATGTGGGCAAATTGAAGACCAATTAAAAGTAAATTTATTATTAGAAAGAAAGAAAGAAAAAGTGGCATCTGAGTGGCTCAGTCAGTTAAGCTTCTGCCTTAGGCTCAGATCATGATCCAGGTCCCAAGGAAGGCTCCCTGTTCAGCAGGGAACCTGCTTCTCCCTCTCCATCTGCCCCTCTCGCTAATGGTTTTTCTCTCCTCTCTCTCTCAAATAAATAAATAACATCCTGAAAAAGAAACAAACAGAAGGAAGAGAAATCTACCATGTAGTAGAATTTCAAAGAAGTTGTCCAGACATTCCACCCTCAAGTTGATTAGCATAGCCTCCCACTCTTATCTG
This sequence comes from Canis lupus baileyi, assembly GCF_048164855.1. Classification (NCBI taxonomy): domain Eukaryota; kingdom Metazoa; phylum Chordata; class Mammalia; order Carnivora; family Canidae; genus Canis; species Canis lupus. Next base: position 32,752,121 of record NC_132872.1, on the reverse strand, counting down.
TGGAATACACATAGTAACTTCCTTCTACAAAATATAATATGAAAATCTTAATATAAAAATAATAATAATAATAATAAAATCACTTTACTATGGAGAAAGCTGACAAACACTACCTCAGCAAGTAGATCAGATCAATACGAAGACTGATAAATCATGTTGATAATATCTATCCTTTATATGATATAATAAAAATGGCATTATATCTCTGTATATAATCCACAAAAACAGTTCAATGATGAGATAAACAACAGACATGTCCCAACTGAGGTAAATTTTACAAAATACTCTACTTCCCAAAGTGTTCCAGTTCAACGACAACAGGAAAGGCTGAAAGACTGTCACAATCCAGAGGAGCCTAAGAAAACACGAGTACAAATGGAATGTGATATGAAGGATAGTAACTTAGCAAATCTAAGGAAATCTGTATAACGTATGGTCTTTGGTTAATGCGACTATTTTAATATTGATTCATTAGCTAATATTTGTACCGAACTAATATAACACCACAATCATATCCCTGCCCCACACCATCCACCACCACACCACCGGCCCCCAGCAAGGACCCAGTGCAGCTGCCCCCCTGTGGGACATGCTCAGCCTCCCCAGGGTTCTCTGGATACCCTGCTCCCATCAGAAGCCCGATTGTCCCATAGAGAACCCAGGGCTTGCAGGGAGGAGGGAAGGCAAGGATCCCTGAAATGGTGGGTGCTGGTGAGTGGTGCAGAGGACACATTGGGCCCTGCCTCCGCCCACTGTCACTCCTGGAGGTCGGCACACCCTGCACAGGACACCAGCCCCTAACCCAAAGGGACCTGGGCTGACCTGGCCCCATGCTCTGTGGGGGCTGAGGTGATTTGAGCCCCACCCAGCCCCAACACAAAGACTAATGGGATCCAGGGCCCCATGGTCCTGGCTAGCTCTGGATTCTGGCCCCAGGCTGAGTGAGCCCTCTCACAGCTGGACGTGGCCTCTTGGGCCCTGTGTGTGCCCCACAGATCCAGGTCACTGACCTAGGGCAGGCTGGGGGATCCCGGGACAACCCAGGGTGGGGAGAGGATAGATAGGCCGGTTGGCCCCACCCGACCCCACACCAGGAGGCAGGCTCCAGGTATTGGGTATTGGGGCCCCAGAGGGCCCAAGGCCGGGGTCCAGCTGCCCTGTGGGTCCCAGTCAGGAGCCCATGAGCTGCAGGTCTAGGTCATCTCTGCTGTCCTCAAAACAGTCACTCAGGCTGAAATCTCAGGACACATGCCCCCACCCGGAGTCCACACATGCTCCCACAATGTGGACTCTAGCACCCGCCCCCCCACACTGTGTGATTCTTGCCCTCCCCTAAAGGACAGAAAGGTCTCCCTCCCCAGGGGAAGGCGCACATTAGGCTCTGAGTCCGTTTGCTGTAAAAAGTCAATAAAGTGTTGTGGTGCGAAAATGCATAGCCAGGCCATTTCTGTGTCTCCCAGAACTCTGCATGGGGCGTGGAGAGATACCCAGAGAGGAGGAGGGGGCACCATCCAGGCCCCAAACAGCCCCTGCAGGGGCACCGCCAGGTACACATAGCTGACGTCCCCATGTGCCTTCCAGGGGCAGCCAGATGCCAGGGTCAGGACCCACAGACTTTCCTGGGACTCAGGCTCTGCCCACTGGGCCAGGAGGGGCTGGGACAGAGTGACAGCCAGGGAGCTTCAGGTCACCAGGGTCTGTGCACAGCGACCTGGGAGGTCTGTGCTCCCTCTGTCCTGATGAACGAGGATGGCCGAGTTCCGGGGCACTTATTCCCCTCCCCGCATCCCCGTGCCTGTGTGCCTGGGGCACAGAGGGCCTGTGGGGTGGTCAGCGTGGCCCTGGAAGGGATGCCAGGACACCAGGCCCTGGTGTTGTGCCCAAGATTGTAAATCAGGGGAACCACCAAGGAGCCCACACCGATGGAAACTCCCGAGGGTTTCTTTACATGCTGGAGCTTGGGTCTAATTGCACCCAACACAGTGGAGCAGGGACGTGGATCCTGAGACTAAGAGGCATAGCAGCTTTATAGGGGCCAGTGGCACATGGGATTCGCAGAAAGTTGCATGATCATGCCGGTCCACAAGCTGGTGGCTGATTGAATTACACCTTACCCTATAGTATCCACTTGAGCTGGCCTATTAGTTTGGTCAGAATCATCGCACAGTTTTGGGGGACACAAAGCAGGGTTACATTGTTATAAGCCGATTTCCAATTAGGGTGTGCCCAGCGGCCTGACTACGGTGGGGCAGCGCCTTAAGCAATAAGCAGGTCATGTGGGGGTCATAGGGGAGGTGGCGAGTGTAGCACAAAATGGAATCAGTTCTGCCCTGCTTGTCCAGGAGTAGGGGATTTTTGTTAACTTTCCTGGGTCCCACACTTGCAGCTCATGTACCTCGGCTACCCTGACCAGGTGGACTCAGCCTGCACACCTTGTGGTGCTGGATCTCTGACACCAGCGTGTGGAGGGCACTTACACTGAGGCAGGACTATCCCTTGTGGAGGACGTCATCTGGGCTAAGTAGTACAAGCAGGGCGATCAAAAATAGTTCGCAGGTGAGACATAAGCAAACACTTACCTTTGATGTCATGCTTTATTTGTTCATCCATTTATTATTTGTTAAATATTTTCGTTTCATGTCCTCTCTATACCCAACATGGAGTTCAAACACACAACCCTGAGATCAAGATCCCCCAACCAGGCCAGCCAGGCACCCCACTGCCATGTTTCATAACTCTTTGCTTCCTTGCCTATCTCTGCATCGAACTGGAACATTAAGTCCTGGACGGGAAGCTTTAGTTACCTCCGAATCCTAGAACGTTCTCACTGTATCCCAATCCTAAATTGACATTTTCCATTGAATAGCACTTTAAATAAATAGTAAAATAACTACTACAGTAAAGGAAATTATCAACTTTTCACGTGTGTGGGGTCTGCTCCCTGGGCTCCCAGGGAAGCTATGGTTTCTTTCACATTGATCAGGTCCAAATGACTCCACCACACCTCAAAGCGTGGGCTCAGTTTCTGCCCTGACACATGCAAGACCCCTGCTTCAATTAACATGTATCAATCAATCAAAGAGAGCCTGACCGGCTCAGTGTGGTTTGTAAGAACATGGGACTCTTGTTCTTGGGGTAGCAAGTTCAAGCTCCATGTTGGCTGTAGAGATTACAGAAAAATAAAATATTAAAAGAATCAATCAGTTGATCTTGGAGAGACATAGCCCCGGATCCCACAAGGGCAGAGAGCCAACTGACGAATCTACTCACAATATTATAAGCAGCAGTGCACAAAAATTGAACTTTCAGAAGTCTCCTAGAGTGGGGGACACACCAGCCTTAAGGTGTTCAGGTGGAGAAGTGGGGGGCAGTCCCTGGAGCGACAGGGTGGGCTCAGGATCCCAGGGGTCCCAAGGACTGTGGCGCCAACTGTTCCCAGGCACAGGAGCAGGAACCCGGCTGAGAGCAGCAGGACTCGGGCCAGCTGTCTGCCTTGTGTGGCCATAAGCTGCAAACCCTTGTGCAGTCATGGGGCCCAGTTCCTGGGACAGACCAGCAAAGGCCAGGAGTGCGAGGACACCCTCCCGGGCAGGAAGAGAACAGGTCTCCACCAGGGCAGCCCCTAAAATTTGGAGTTTTAAACTTCAGTCACTTGTCTGTGGGGAGGCTGAGAAAATTGAGGCCGTTCCACTTTAGTTCACGGTTAGCACAAGTACTGCCATCTCAGGACCCTGTGTATAAGAGCTAAAATTTACATTACTTCAGTTACAGGAAAAAAAGAAAAAAATCTTACAGCCTAAGGTCCCAGAAAGCCCCATATTAGAATAAGAACAAAGCTCAATGCCCTTGAAGGCCTCATATCAAAATGTAAACAGAACTTGAGGAATTGCTCCAGCCCTTCTGGAGGACCCTGAGACCAGCCCTTAACTAAGCTAAAACGACCTCGGGGTCCAAGTTCCTGCTCCACTCTGTGGGCTATACTTGGACCCAAGCTCGAGTTTATAAATCAACCCTCGTGTGTTTGCATCGGTGTCGGCTTGGGCACAACACCCCCAAGTGTTGGGCACTTGCAATCTTGGGCACAACACCCCCAAGTCCCCTCCCCACCTGGGCTGATACCCTGTCCCCTCTCACCCAGGCTGACCCTCAGTCACCTCCCGCCCACAGCGGCTCACCACAGCCCCTCACAGAGGCCCCACAGCCACGGTCGGCACTCTGGCCATCCCCGGCCTTCCAGGAGAAGAAAGGAGGTTTCAGCAGGACACACTCCTATGGTCGCCCCAGGGCTCCCTGCCCAGGATGGCAGCTGGTGACTGGCCGGTGTCTGTGTCCCTGACGCCGGCTCCTCCTCCCCAGTTTTCCCGCAGGAAATGAAGGAGGAGGCCTCGTGTCCTCCAGGGACATCACGCAGATAGACCTGGACATCAACAAGATGTTTGGCAGCCAAATCAAGTTTTCGTACTAAGAGGGTGGGGAGAGGCTGTTGAGTCAGGGAGCTTCCAGGCCCCGGGTAGGTCCAGGGGCTTCTGGGTAGGAAACACGGGGCTTAAGAGGCCAGGGGAAGCAACAGCAGCCAGCAACACAACACTGTATGGTTGGGTGCAGGGGATGACACCCGTGCCCCAACCCCCAGGGCTTCGGGGTTGAGGGGGTCACTAGGTCGGTGCCTCTAGGGGTTTCCATGGGAGCTGAACCACACAGGGGCGAGGGATGGCCCCTTGATAAGCAGGGGGCTGTGGTGGGGCCCGTGGAGGGCAGTAACCGGACCTGCGGGCCAGGCGGCATGGCCGTGGCTGGAGCAGGACACACATCGTTCCCATGAGGGTCGGACAGGTCAGGGTGACACCCACACTTGGCGTTTTATATATATCTAAATTCTATGCATTTAATTTGAGACAATTTGCAATTTGTAAACATACATAGTATGATGACCACCAGATAATGCCCCTGGTCCAGCCAGCGCCCTGCACTGACCACACGGGGCCGCAGGGGCAGGTGTCACAGCAAACCCCAGACTGGGATCGCCTTTATCTGTAGACGTATCCATGTGCGTCTGAGAGAAAGTGGATGCCCTGTGTGCGCAGGCCCCCCATGTCATCCCCTCTTTCCCCACCCCCACACCATCCCCCTTCATCATCATCCCCAATAGCATCCCACATATATCATCCCCCTCACTCCGACACAGCCCCACACAATCCCCACCCACACTATTCCCCCCACCATCCCCCCTAAACCATCCCCCACACTCCACCACCATCATGCCCCTGCCCCCACAACATCCACCCCCACAGCAACTGTCCCCAGCAAGGACCCTGGGCAGCTGCCCCCTATGGGACATACTCAGCCTCACCGGGGTTCTCTGGATACCCTGCTCCCATCAGAAGACCGGGTTTCCCATAGAGTACCCAGGGGTTGCAGGAAGGAGGGAAGGCAGGGAGCCCCAGACAGGGTGGGTGCAGGTGAGTGGTGCAGAGGACCCACTGTGCCCTGCCTCTACCCACTGTCCCTCCTGGAGGGCGGCACACCCTGCATAGGACACCAGCCCCTAACCCAGAGGGACATGGGCTGGCCTGGCCCCGGGATCTGTGGGGTTGGGGTGATTTGAGCCCCCCCAGGCCCAACACAAAGACTAATGGGATCCAGCCCCCCATGGCCCTGGCCAGCCCTGGATTCTGGCCCCAGGCTGAGAGAGCCCTCCCACAGCTGGATGTGGCCTCTTGGGCCCTGGGTGTGCCCACAGATCCAGGTCGCTGACCTAGGGCAGCCCTAGGAATCCCGGGACACCGAATGTTGGGGAGAGAAGGGGTAGGCCGGTGGGCCCCACCCGCACCCACACTAGGAGACAGGCTCCACCAGGTTCTGGGGCCCCCGGGCCCCAAGACCGGGGTCCAGCTACCCTGCGGGGAACAGTGCAGGAGCCCATGAGCTCAGGTCCAGCTCAGCTCTGCTGCCCTCAGAACAGTCTCTCTTGCTGAAACCTCAGGACACGTCCCCACCCGGAGTCCAAACATGCTCCCAGGTGGGGGACTCCAGCACCCGTCCCCACCCCACATGTGATTCTTGCCCTCCCCTAAAGGACAGAAAGGTCTCCCTCCCCGGGGGAAAGCACGTGCCCTCGGCTCTGAGCCCCATTGCTGTAGATCGTCAATAAACTGTTGTGGTGCAAATGCACAGCCAGCCCATTTATGTGTATCCCAGAACTCTGAGCAGAGGGCGTGGAGAGACCCCGAGAGAGGAGGAGGGGCTACATCCATGCCCCAAACAGCCCGTACAGTGGCGCTGCCAGTCACACCCAGCTGACATCCTCACATGCCTTCCAGGGGCTGCCAGACTCCAGGGTCAGGCACCATAGACTTTACTGGGACTCAGCCTGTGCCCAGCAGGCCAGGAGGGGCTGGGACAGAGTGACAGCCAGGGAGCCTCAGGGCACCAGTGTCTGTGGAAGAGACCTGGGTAGTCTGTGCTCTCTCTGTCCAGGGGGCCAGGGCTGGCTGGTTCCGGGGCACTTCCTCCCCTCCCCGTATCCCCGTGCCTGTGTGCCTGGGGCACAGAGGGCCTGCGGGGTGGTAGCGTGGCCCTGGAAGGGATATCAGGACAACAGGCCCTTGTGTTGTGCCCAAGATTGCTAATCCGATAAACCACCAAGGAGCCCACACCGATGCAAACTCCCGAGGGTTTCTTTACAAGCTGGAGCTTGGGTCCAAGTGCACCAGACACAGAGGAGTAGGGATTTGGACCCCGAGACTAAGAGGTGTAGCAGCTTTATATGAGCCAGTGGCACATGGGAATGCTGAAAGATGTGTAGTCATGTTTGTCCACAAGCAGGTGACTGATTGAATTACACTTTACCTTTTAGTATGGACTTGAACTGTCCTATTACTTTGGTCAGAATTGGTGCGCAGCTTTGTGTGGCACAATGCAGGGTTACATTGTGATGACCCGATTTCAGATTAGGGTGTGCCCAGCGGCTTGAGTCGGGTGGGCCAGCGCCTTAAGCCATAAGCAGGTCACGTGGGGTCATAGGGGAGATGGCTGGTGGAGCACAAAATGGAATCAGTCCTGCTCTGCTTGTCCAGGGGTAAGGGATTTTTGTTAAATTTACTGGGTCCCACACTGCAGCTCACGCACGTGGGCCACCCTCACAAGGTGTACTCGGCGTGCACACCTTGTGGTGCTAGATCTCTCACACCAGCATGTGGAGGGCACCCTCCTCGCCTTAGTGAATAGGGGCTGGGTGAGCATCGGGCTCAGCCTGAAGGCCAGGCAGCACAGGGGACCGAAAAACCCCAGCACCATCCCCACCCAGACTCCCAAACACAGGCAGTCCCAGGGCTCCCCCCATGGGCAGCTGGCTCCTCAGGAGCTCCCGCCAGGATGGCCCCGAGGTCTAGCTCCCTGCTGGAGAGGCATCAGGGAGAAGATAAGCAGCCAGCGCATGGCAGGACCCACTTCCGCACATGGGAATATGGCCAAGCGGGACCTTCCAGCTCAGCCTGCCCTCCAGGGGAAAATCACTGCACGCACGAGCCGTTGGTCTGCCATGAGAGCCTAGCTAACCGCCTAGCGCCAGCACCAGAAATGATGTTGTGCCAACCATTTCGGCATTTGGGTGACCCAGCCAGAGGATCCAATAGCTGCACGTGATAGCGACATGTGATAGACACACACACACCCCAAAACCAACAGAAGTCGGAATCCCCCCAATGTTGTCTAACAGTAACCAGATGGTTACATACACGACGCTGTGGTCCCCAATAGGATACATGAAAGACACAATAAACCATGACTGCAGAGGTGCTGGAGGCACAGAGATGTGCCTGCTGGGTTCCAACAAGGAGCACAGAGGGGCAGGAAGCATCCTACGGAGGGGAGGCCCCTCCTTGGAAAGGACATCATGTCCCTGTGAAGGCTAGGGACGGTGAAATCTGTCTTCCGCTCCTTCAGCTTCTGGTTTACCTCCTAGATGCCATTTTCCTCAATCATAAGACGAAAAATTTATTTTATGTTTTTAAATTTCTTTTATTGGAGTCCAATTTGTATGAATTCTTGCTTCAACAAGGGTGTCATTCAGGAGGAGAGGAGAGATAATGATTTTCCCAGACAGGCAAAATATAAAGGAGTTCATGACCACTTAACCAGTCCAGTAAGGAATTTTAAGAGGGACTCTTCTAGTGGGGAAAAAAAAGAGACCAAAAGCAACAACTCTAGAAAGGCCTAGAGTACATCACCAGAAACACCAACTCTTCCGGTAACACAAAAGCACAAAGTTCATATCTTTGAATAATCACTCTGAATGCTGATAGACTAAATGCTCCAATCAAAAGATATAGGGTATCAGAGTGGCTTAAAACACAGGATCTGGGATGCATGGGTGGCTCAAGGGGTTGAGCATCTGCTTTGACACAGGGTGTGATCCTGGAGTCTGGGATCGAGTCCCATATGGGGCTCCTGGTGGGGAGTCTGCTTCTCTCTCTCCCTAATTTTCGGCCTCTCTCTCTCTCTCTCATAAATAAAATCGTTATTAAAAAAACAAGATCCATCTGTATGCTGCCTACAAGATGCTCACCTTAGACCTATATACACCAGCAGATTGATAGGGGAGGGAAAATCATCTACCACGCTAATGGATATCAAACGAAAGCTGGAGGACCCATACTTATATCAGACAAACGAGATTTGAAACCAAACCCTGGGGGACACCTGGTAGCTCAGTGGTTGAGCATCTGCCGTCGGCTCAGGGTGTGATCCTGGGATCCCAGGATCGAGTCCTACATCGGACTCCCTTAGGGGAGCATGCCTCTCGCTATGCCTATGTTTCTGCCTCTGCTTCTCTGTGTATCTCTCATGAAAAAGTAAATAAAATATTTAAATCTCAAAAAGGAAGAAAAATACTGTAAGACGAGATGAAGAAGAACATTATTTCATAATTAAAAAGACACTCTATCAAGATCAAACAACTAAATATTTATGCTGCCAACATGGGAGTATCTAAATATAGAAACCAATTAACAACAAACATACATGAAATCACTGGTACTAATACACTGACAGGGGATTTCAACACCCACTTATGGCAATGGACCGATCGTCTAGCAGAATTAACAAGTGAACAATAGCCTTGACACACTGGACCACAGGAACTCAACAGATATAGTCAGAATATTCGATCCGAAAGCACAATACACATTCCTTTCAACAGCACATGGGACATTCTCCAGAACAGATAATATCAAGGCCCACAAAACAGCTCTCAACAGGTACAACAGTTACAAGAAGGTTGATATCACACCCTGTACATTTTTGGAAAACAACGCTATGAAACTTGAAGTCGACAGTAAGAAATAATTTGGACAGACCAAAAATATGTTGAGTTTATGATCATCCTACTAGAGAATGAATGGAGCAACCAGGGAATTAAAGAGGAAATATAAAACAAACGAAAATGAAAACATGTTTCTCCAAACCTCTGGGATGTACCAAAGGCAGTCCTAAGAGGGAAGTACATAGCAATACAGGCCTACCTCAAGAAACAAGAAGTCTCCAATACCCTTCGTAACCCTACACCTGAAGGATCTGAAAAAGAAATAGCAAACATAGCCTAAAGCCTACAGAAGAAGGGAAAAAATAAAAATGAGAGCAGAAATAAACAATATAGGAACAACAAAACAGTAGAATGGAAAAACAAAACTGAGAGCTGTTTCTTTAAAATAATTAATAAAATGGATCAAGCCCTAGCAAGCCTTATCAACGAGAAAAGAGAAAAGACCTAAATAAGTAAAATCACAAATGAGAGAAGAGAGATCACAATCAACACCAGAAAAATAAGACAACTTTAAGGGAATACTATGAAAGATTATACGAAAACAAACTGGGAGACCTGAAAGAAATGAACAAATACCTAGAAATGAGCAAATGAGCAGAACTGAAATAGGAAGAAATAGAAAGTGTGAACAGACCCATAACTAGCAAAGGAATTGAATCAGCAAGGCACCTGGGTGCCTCAGTGGTTGAGCATCTGCTTTGGCTCAGGTCATGATTCTGGGGTCTTGGCGGATCAAGTCCCACATCAGGCTCCCCAAATGGAGCCTCATTTTCCCTCTGCCTATAACTCTGCCTCTCTGTGTCTCGCATGAATACATAAATAAAATCTTTAAAAAAGAGAACAAATACAAAGATGTGAAAGGACCTAAATAAAATCACAAATGAGAAAAGAGAAATAACAACCAACACTAGAGAAATACAAATGATTATAAGAGAACATTATGAAAAATTATATGCCAGGAACCTAGAACCTGGAAGAAATAGATCAATTCCTGGAAATATATAACATAGCAAAAATGAAAAAGGAAGAAATAAGAAACTTGAACAGACAGATAACCAGCAAAGAAATTGAATCGGCAATCAAGAATCTCCCAACAGGAGACGCTTAGATCAATAGAACAGAATGGAAAGCCGAAACAAGATACAAACCTGTAACTCTATGATCCATTAATGGACAACAAGGCAGGAAGGAATATCCAATGGCACAAAGACAGTCTCTTCAAGAAACCCTAACCCTGACCCCAGGATAAGAACAAATGGTGTTGGGAAAACCAGGCAGCCACATGCAGAAGAATGAAACTGGACCACTTTCTTACACCATATATATAAAAAATAAATTCAAAATGGATGAAAGACCTAAATGTGAGACCTGAAACCATACAAAGAAGAAAAGATAGGCAGCAGCGTCTTTGACATTGGCCACCGGATTTTCTTTCTATATATGCCTCTGAGGTGAGGGAATCAAAAGCAAAAATCCTATTGGGACTTTATCAAATTGAAAAGCTTCCACAAAGTGAAGGAAACAACCAAAGCTAAAAGGCAACATACAAAATGAAAGGAGATATTGGTAAACAACACATCCACTAAAGAGTTAGTATGCAAAACACATAAAGCAAATATAAATCTCAAGATCCTAAAAACAAATTATGCAACTGGAGCTGGGCAGAAAAATGAATGGACTTTCTCTCTGAAAGACTGCCAGATGGCGACCTGACACAAGGAAAGACACTATGCATCACCCATCATCAAGGAAATGCAAATCAAAACCACAATGATAGTTCACCTGACAGCCGTCATAATGGCTAATATTAACAACACAAGAAAAAACAGGTTTTAGTGAGGCTATGGAGATGGGGTCGCTCCCTTACACTCCTGGTGGGCATGTGAACAAAAGTAGCCACTGTGGAAAACAGTGTGGAGGGTCCTCTAGTAGTTAAAAATAGGTGATCCCTGGGTGGTGCAGTGGTTTGGTGCCTGTCTTTGGCCCAGGGCATGATCCTAGAGACCTGGGATCCAATCCCACATTGGGCTCCCGGTGCATGGAGCCTGCTTCTCCCTCTGCCTGTGTCTCTGCCTCTCTCTCTGTGACTATCATAAAAAATTAAAAAAAAAAAGTTAAAAATAGAGCTAACCTACGATTCCAAATTTGCAGAGCTAGGTATTTACCCTGAGGACACAAAAGTACTTTAGTAGATTCGAGGGGGACACGCAGCCCAGTGTTTCTAGCAGCATTATCAACAACAGCCAAACTGTGAATACAGCCCTACGTCCATCGGCAGATGAACGGGCAGAGACAATGTGGTAAATATACACACTGCGACATCACTCGGTCATCAGAAGGGATGAAATGAAGCCATTTACAATGATGTGGAAGGAGTGGAAAGGATTTATGCTAAATGAACTCAGTCAGAGAAAGACAGATACCAAATACCATACAATTGCATTCACAGATGAATTTTAAGAAACCAAACTGGCGAAGGGGCTCAGGGGGGATGAGAGAAGCAAGCCAAGATACCCACTCTTAACCACAGAGAATAAACTAATAAATACCAGAGGAACGTGGGGAGATGGGGAATCAGGGGATGGGGACAGTGGAGGGCACCTGTGACCAGTACCAGGCGTTGTATCCAAGTGTTGAATCACTAAGTGGTAAACCTGAAACTATATCATACTGTGTTTACAAACAAGAATTCAAGTAAAACTTTAAAATAATAATTGGTAGTATTGATGAAACGTGCGCACTAGGGAAAAAATCAGAAAGGCAACTAAAAATCCAAATAAAGAGTATTTAGAGCCACAAATCCCCTCCTTAGCTCAGCTTGGAAGAAGCCTGTCATGTCTATTCTGACCCCATCAGAAGCCTGGATTTTGAGTCTCTGGGGAGGTCACTAATTTGGTGGAGTCAGGCTATCTTTGAACCCAAAACCTAAATAGAGTGCAAAAAACTCAACGGACCAAGATACTAGGAGTCCCAGTGCCGGCACATGCCAGGACCCAAACTCTAACCATACGCAGCCATAACCCTAACCCTACACTTAATCCTAATGTTAAACTAACCTTTAAACAAGACCCATCACTAATCGACAACCAAACACAAACCCCAAGACCAAAACACATTCAGTGAACCTTCCTGCCAACCCTCACCCTAACTCCTAAACCTATTCGAAACCCTTATCCCTGACCCTTACCTTAAATCTAACCCTAACCTCTAACCCTAACCTTAACTTAATGTACTCAAATCCGATTCCTAACCTTAACCTGTACCCTAACCCTAACCCTCTAATACTAATCCTATCTCATACCCCAAATGGTACTCTAACTTGTACCCTAAAACTAACTCCTAAACCACTCCCTAAGCCTATCTCTTACCCTTTTAAAAAACCACAACCTGACCCTGACCTGACCCTAATCCCTAACTAAACACTAACCCTACCCTAGCCCTAACACCTATCCTAAACCTAATCCTCGCCCTAACCCTAAACCTAGCCCTAACTTTTACCCTAACCCCTAACACTTACCCCTAACCCTAACTCACACCCTAAACCCTAACCCTAAATGCAAACCTAAGCCCAACCCTAACTGTAACCATAACCCTAACCCCACCTCCAAACCTCCTGTCCTAATCCCTAAAGCCTAAACCCTAAACCTAACTCTAAATCCTGTCACTAACCCTAACCCCGTTCCCTAATCCCTAACCCCATCCTAACTCCTAACCACTGACTCTTACCCTTATCCCTCACCCTAACCTGTATTCTGTAACCATAAGCTTAATCACAAACACCTAACATCTAACCTAAGCCTAACCACCAACTGCCTCCCCTCCCCTGACCCTACCATTCATTCTACCCATTCACTTACCCTGTGGTTCTGAGTAGTCCCTTCTGATGTGGACGTGACCCCCAACAACACCTCCAGAGTCCTCCAGGGGGGCCTGAGGAAGCAGGGCTCCTGTGAGTGCGGACGTGGCCCCAATTGTTCCTGAGTCATAGTCAGAGGGTCCTGAGGACGCTGGGTCTCCTGTCACTGTGGACTATGCCTCACATCGTCTGGAAGCCTCACAGCAGGTCCTCAGGTGGCCCGGGGCTCCTGTCAGCCTGGACATGGCCACACGTCACCCAGAAAACTCACCACACGTCCTGAGGAGCTGTGGGCTCCTGTCAGCATAGACACAGCCCCATATTTCCCGAAGCCAAAGTGCATGTCCTGAGGAGGCCGGGGGTCCTGTCAGTGTTGAGGTGGCCTAACATTTTCCTCAAGCCTCACCATAATACCTGAGGATGCTGGGGGCTCCTGTCTGCATAGATGTGGCCCCAAATCTTCTCAAAACTTCACAGTGGGTCCTGAGGAAGCTGGAGACTCCTGTCAGTGTGGATGCGGCACCCACATTTTTCTTAGGCCTCACCACAGTCCCTGACGAGCCTGGGGTCTTCTGTCCACATGGACGCATCCCATATTTCCCCACATCAACACCAGGGGTCCTAAGGATTCAGCATCCTGTTGTGTCGATGTGACACAACGTCCTCCCGAAGCATCACCGAGGGTTCTGAGGAGGCCGGGGCTCCTGTCACCATTAATGCAGCCTGCAGCTTCCAGAAGCCTCAACTTATGTCCTGAGGTGGCCCAGGGGCTCCTGTCAGCTTGGATGCGGGCCCACATCTTCCTGAAGCCGCCCCGTGGGTCCTGAGGAGGCCCAGGGTCTCCTTTCAGCACGGATGTGAGCCCACAATTTCCTGAAGCTGCGGCTCATCAGCGTGGACGTGTCCCCACGTCCTCCTCAGGCCTCCCCAGCACAGGCTGGTTCCTGTTAGTGCAGGCAGAGGAGGCCTACTGCACATTCATGCCCACTGGGTGGGGCCTGGGCTCGGGTGCCCCCTGCAGGACGCTCAGGCGCTGCAGGAGGCTGTGCAGAAGGCAGTGGTGCTCCAGGGGCCGCACCTGCCTTCTTCCAGGCTCCTGCTGTGTCCTGTTAGCTTTGGAAACGTCTCACTGAAACGGAGCCCAACACCTGGCTTCCCCAGAAATACTTAAGGACAAGGAATTGGAGCCCACAGGACACGAAATTAAATGTGGACCAGAGTTTTACCACGTCCTGCAAAACCCACTCAACCCTCTTCCACTGTGGGCGGGATTGTGGGCTGGTGCAGCCACCCTGGAAACAGTGTGGAGGCTCTGCAGGGCGACTCTATTTGTAACATCCTGAGAACAGCAGGTGAACGGCCTGATTTCACTCCGAAGATACAGATGCACTGAGACTTGGGACACCTGCACCCCAATGTACACAGCAGCCGGGTCCACAGTAGCCATACTGTGGGAGGAGCCTCTGTGCCCTGTGGCAGATGATGGATAAAAAGGATGGGAGATAGATGATGGTCATAGAAAGAGGAATGGAACTCAGCTATCAAAGAGAAGGAAATATTGCCATTTGCAATGACGTGGATAGAACTAGAGGGATCATGTTAAATGAAATAAGTCAGTCAGGAAAGAGAATGACCGTGTGGTGTCATTCATAGGTGGAACAAAAAGCAAAGCATATAACAACTGTGAAGGGAAGGAAAAACAAATAAGATGAAAACAGTTGCAGGAAATACAGATTCTTTTTTTTAAATTTTTATTTATTTATGATATTCACAGAGAGAGAAAGAGAGAGAGGCAGAGACATAGGCAGAGGGAGAAGCAGGCTCCATACACCGGGAACCCGATGTGGGATTCGATCCCGGGTCTCCAAGATCACGCCCTGGGCCAAAGGCAGGCGCCAAACCGCTGCGCCACCCAGGGATCCCCGAAATACAGACTCTTAATGATAGGAAACAAACTGATGGTCGTTGGAGGCGGGGAGGTTAACAGGGGACCTGCATGAAGGAGGTCACGTGATGTCACGAGCACTGCTGTTATCTCCAACTGGTGAATCCCTGATTCTTCCTCTGAAAGTATAATACACTATCCGTTAATTAATTGTGTTTAAATTAAATTAAGTTAAAAATATCCGTTGTATCAGAGCACATTTCCTTCTGGACTCTCTGTTTTGCTCCTTCAGCTTATGCCGGAACCACCCCCAATGGGACTCGTTTGCCTAAGTAGGCTCCACGCACCGTCCATGGCCCAGCCTAGGGCTAGAACTCATGACCCCTGAGATCAGTACCGGAGGTGAGATCAGGGGTCAGATGCTTAACCAACGGAGCCAGCTGGAGGCCAGAGAACCACACTGCTTTATCCTTTGTGTCTGTGACATCATTTGTAATAGGAAAGTGCTGCGTCCCACTCTCTCCTGCTCCTCCAGTACTGATTTGCTGTCCGGGGTCATTTGTGGGGGCAGATTGATGTTATGGTTTTTTTTTGTTTTTTTTTTTTTGTTTTTTTGCTATTTCTAAGATATGCCACCATGATTTTGATAGGAATGACTTTGAAACTAAGGGTGGCTTCAGGAACTGTGGACATTTTCACAAGATGAGGCTCCCACCCCTCGAACCCAGGACGGCCTCCCAGAACAGAGCCTTGTATGGCTCAGTGAACAAGTCTTGTGCTCCTATGTTTCAGTTCATTATTTATTCTCCTTGATGCTCCTGAGAAGGGAGTCACGTCCGTCCTTTCCTTCCTGAGTGCTCATTGTCAGGACTGAGCAAGGCTACTCTGCTCTGTAGGGTCAGTTTGTGTCCCGTGACTTTACTGAACTCACTCCTTAGTTCTAACAGGTTTTGGTGGAAGCTCCCGGGTTTCCTGTTTCCAGTACCGCGTCTTCAGCATATAGGGACAGTGTGACGTCCCACTTCCAGGTGTGGAACCTTTGCTGTTTACAGCTTAATGTCCTAGAAAGCCCCACAATTGAATCAAAACTGAGCCCAGGCCAAGGGCAGGAAGCCCCTATTAGAATGAGAACAGAGCTCAATGCCCTTGAAGGCCCCATATCAAAATGTACACAGAACTTGAGGAATTGCTCTAGCCCTTCTGGAGGTCACCGAGACAAGCCCTTAAACCTACGCAAAAACTCACCTTGGGGTCGAAGTCCCTGCTCCGCACTGTCAGGTATACTTGGACACAAGCTCGAGCTTGTAAATAAACCCTCGTGTGTTTGCTTCGGTGTGGGCTTCTCCATGGTTTTTCGGATTCGCAATCTTGGGCACAACAGTCTGAGATAAAAAAACAAAACCAAAAGCATTTCGGACGCAGGCAAAGTGAAAGCAGGGTTCTGAGAGATGCGCTTGGGGGCTCTTCTGTGGAGGGCTTGCAGACTGAGGGGTGGGATGTTTAGCCCCAGAACCAGAGGACCCAGTGTCCCCTCCCAAATCACGCCAAACAGCGCCAATCTCAGGGCGCACCACTGCGCCACCTGCTGGAGGTCAGAGGCGCTGAAGACCACCCCACCCCTGACCCCGCAGGTGCATCTCCCAGGCAGATGTGCACCTGACAATCAGCACCATGGTCCATCCCCAGACCCCACACAGACCATTCGCTGCCACCAAGTTGTCAGACCCAAGAGGCTGCAGAGCTTCAGCGCTGCCTGGAAAGTAGGGTCTAGCTTCCTTTGTATTTTGTGCTTTATTTTCATTTATTTTCTTTGATTCTATTTTATTAATTGCCTTATTTTATTTTTTATGTATGTACCTTATAAATTTCTTATTTTTACTTTCATGGAACATTAATTGTGTTTGTTATTTTGGGATTTAGAATCTTTTTACAAGGAGGCCAAAATAATCGAGTGGTTTTTTGGGGGGAGGGCAGTTGTTATTGTTTTTCTTGGTTTTTCTTTTTCTTCCTACTTTCTTTTCTGGAAAATATAATGAGATCGAGAAACTCACCTCCATAAAATAACATGAGGTAGTATTCACAGCCAGGAAGTCCATCAAAACAAATATATGATGTCTAAATACAGTTTAAAACAATGATTATAAAGATAGCAGCTGGGCTGAAAAAAGAGCACAGAAGAAAACTAAAGAATCCCTTACTGTAGAAATAAAAGAACTAAAATTTAGTCAGGCGAATGTTAAAAATGGTATAACTGAGATGCAGTCCCAAGTGGAAGCCTTAAAAACAAAGAAAGTTATGGACCACAGAGGCAGATTTAGGGAACTCAGCCACTTATTAAAACAATAACATTCATATCATAGGAGACTCAGAAGATGAAGGGAGAGAAAAGGTGGGCCTGACTCATCCAATAGAAACGACATATACCCACCATTGCTTCAATGTGGATGTAACTGGAAGGTATTATGCTGAGTGAAGTAAGTCAATCGGAGAAGGACAAACATTGTATGTTCTCATTCACTTGGGGAATATAAATAATAGTGAAAGGGAATATAGGGGAAGGGAGAAGAAATGTGTGGGAAATATCAGAAAGGGAGACAGAACATAAAGACTCCTAACTCTAGGAAACTAACTAGGGGTGATGGAAGGGGAGGAGATCAGGGATCTGTATGAATGGGTGACGGGCACTGAGGGGGGCACTTGATGGGATGCGCACTGAGTGTTATTCTGTATGTTGTCAAATTGAACACCAATAAAAAGTGAATATATTATTTAAAAAAAAAGAAAGAGGGAAAGAAAGAAATAGTGGCACCTTGGTGGCTCAGTCAGTTAAGCTTCTGCCTTAAGTCAGATCATAATCCAGGTCCCAAGGAAGGCTCCCTGTTTAGCAGGGAACCTGCCTCTCCCTCTCCCTCTGCCCCTCTCACTCATGGTTTTTCTCTCCTCTCTCTCTCAAATAAATAAATAACATATTTGAAAAAGAAACTGAAGAAAAACAAAGCCACAAGAAGAGAAACATGTAGAAGAATTTCAAACAATATGTGCAGACATTCCACCCTCATGTTGATGAGCATAGCTTCCCACTCTTACGTGTGGAATACACATAGTAACTTCCTTCTACAAAATATATTATGAAAAACTTAAAATAATAATGATAATATAATAATAATAATAATAATAATAATAATAATAAGAAGAAGAAGAAGAAGAAGAGAAAGAATCACTTAACTACGGAGAAAGATGACAAACACTACCTCAGCAAGATGATCAGATCGATACCAAGACTGATAAATCATGTTGATAGTATCTATCCTTTATATTATATAATGAAAATGGCAGTATATCTCTGTATATAATCCACAAAAACAGTTCAGTCATGAGATAAACAACAGACATGTCCCAACTGAGGGAAATTTCACAAAATACTCTACTTCTCAAAGTGTTCCAGTTCAACAACAAAAAGGAAAGGCTGAAAGACTTTCACAATCCAGAGGAGCCTAAGAAAACAGGAGGACAAATGGAATGTGATATGAGGGATGGTAACTTAGCAAAAACTAAGGAAATCTGAATAAAGTATGGTCTTTGGTTAATGTGAATATTTTAATATTGATTCATTAGTTCCTATTTGTACCGTACTAATATAAGATATCAATAATTGGATAAATTGAGTGCAAGTGCATGCAAATGCTCTGTACTATCTTCTCAATTTCCCCATAAATCTTTCTTTTTTTTCCTAAGAAATAAGATTTATTTTGAAAATTCACTTAAATGAATCAGGCTCCAAGTGTGAAGACATTTTAAAAATAGTTAAATTAACTTTTGCCTTATTCTTTTTATGTACCTTTTTGGACCACGACTCTATGAAACTCGAAGTCGACAGTAAGAAAAAATTTGGACAATCCAAAAATATGTGGAGATTATGAACATCCTACTAGAGAATGAATGGAGCAACCAGGAATTTAACGAGGAAATTTAAAACAAATGAAAATGGAAACATGTTTCTCCAAACCACTGGGATGTAGAAAGGGCAGTCCAAAAGGGAAGTACATAGCAATACAGGCCTACCTCAAGAAACAAGAAGTCTCTAATACACAACCTAACCCTACACCTAAAGGAGCTGGAAAAGGAATAGCAAACAAAGCCTAAAGCCTACAGAAGAGGGAAAAATAAAGATGAGAGCAGAAATAAACAATACAGAAATTAAAAAAAAAACAGTAGAATGGAATAACGAAACAAAGAGATGGTTCTTCAAAATAATTAATAAGTGGAATCAAGCCTTATCCAGCCTTACAAATGAGAAAAGAGAAAAGACCTAAATAAATAGAATCACAAATGAGAGAAGAGTGATCACAATGAACACCAGAAAAATAAGACAATTATAAGGGAATACAATGACAGAATATATGTTAACAAACTGGGAGACCTGGAATAAATGGACAAATCCCTAGAAATGTGCAAAAGAGCAATACTGAAATAGGAAAAAATAGAAAATGTGAACAGACCCATAACTAGCAGAGGAATTGAATCAGCAAGGCACCTGGGTGCCTCAGTGGTTGAGCATCTGCTTTGGCACAGGTCATGATCCCGGGGTCCTGGGGAATCAAGACCCACATCAGGCTCCCCGCATGGAGCCTCATTTTCCCTCTGCCTATACCTCTGCCTCTCTGTGTCTCTCATGAATACATAAATAAAATATTTAGAAAAGAGAAAAGATAAAAAGATGAGAAAGGACTGAAATAAAATCACCAATGAGAAAAGAGAAATAACAACCAATACTAGAGAAATACAAACGATAATAAGAGAATATGATGAAAAATTATATGCCAGCAACCTAGAACCTGGAAGAAATAGATCAATTCCTAGAAATATATAAGATAGCAAAAATGAAAAATGAATAAATAAGAAACTTGAAAAGACCGATAACCAGCAAAGAAATTGAATCAGCAATCAAGGATCTCCCAACAGGAGATGCTTAGATCAATAGAACAGAATGGAAATCCAAAACAAGATACAAACATATATCTATGACCCATAATGGACAACAAGGCAGGAAGGAATATCCAGTGGCACAAAGACAGTCTCTTCAACAAACACTAACCCTGACCCCCGGATAAGAACAAATGGTGTTGGGAAAACCAGGCAGCCACATGCAGAAGAATGAAACTGGACCACTTTCTTACACCATATATATAAAAAATAAATTCAAAATGGATGAAAGACCTAAATGTGAGACCTGAAACCATACAAAGAAGAAAAGATAGGCAGCAACATCTATGACATAGGCCATTGGATCTTCTTTCTAGATATGCTTTGAGGTGAGGGAAACAAAAGCAAAAATACTATTGGGACTTCAGCAAATTGAAAAGCTTCCACAAAGTGAAGGAAACAACCAAACCTAAAAGGCAACAGACAGGAAGAAGGGCAAGATGGAGGAAGAGAAGGGTCCCCAAGTCACCTGTCCCCACCAAATTACCTAGATAACCTTCAAATCATCCTGAAAATCTAGGAATTCGACCTGAGATTTAAACATATATCAGCTGGAATGCTACAGTGAGAAAAGTTCGTGCTTCTATCAAGGTAGGAAGACCAAAAAAGGAATAAAGAAACAAAAGGCATCCAAGGGGGAGAGGCCCCCGTGGAGCCGGGCTAAGGCCAGTGCGAGTGCCCCCCGGTCAGGAGAGCTCTGTCCCAGAGATGCAGGAGCTGCACCAATCTTCCAAGGTGGAATGGCGCCTGCAGGGATTCAGAGCAGGACCCCAGGAGGGTGGGGATACCCTCGGGGTCCATGGGAAACTAACAGACACCTGCACTTCCAAGAGAGTGAACCGAGCTCCCTAAGGGCTGCAGGGCACATGCATTGACCCAGGAGCAGCTCTGAGGGGCTCAGGTGGCGGCTCTGTGTGGAGGGAGCTGCGGGTCCCTGGGAGCAGCTCAGTGGCAGAACCTAGGGCAGAAGAAGAGACTCCATGTGGAGGGGGCTGTTCAGCTCCTACAGCAGCTCAGAGGGGCTAGGGCGGCGGCTCTGTGGAGAGGTGGCTGCAAGGCTGGGAGCGATAATCCAACAGCATAGGTCCCGGAGCACAGGGCGCCAGGACACAGCCCAGGATTCGGCCTCCCCCAGGACAGGCAGAGGTCCGGAGGGCCCAGGACAGCAAAGACACTCCTGCCAAGAGCTCAGCAGATCAGCCGCCTCACCCCGGAGCCTCCAGGCCCTGCAGATGGACTGTTCTGGAGTTACTGTGGGGGCTGAATACCGGTTTTCAGACCTGGCCACTGCCACTGGGGTTGTTTCTCCTTGGGCTTCATGGGATAAACTATCCCCATTGAGCGCTTCCCCTGGCAGGGGGAGAGGAGCTCCCCCAAGGGCTAACACCTGACAATCAGCACAACAGGCCCCTCCCCCAGAAGACCAGCTAGACAGACAAGTTCCAGGGGAAGTCAAGGGACTTAAAGTATACAGACACAGAAGATACTTCCCCATGTTTTATTTATTTCTGATTGCTTCCCCCACCCTTTTTCTCCCCCTTCTTTCTTTTTCTTTCTCCTTTTATTCTCTTTTTTGCTTTTTTTAGTCCTTTTTCCTTTTTTCTTTTTCTCTTCTCTTTCCTTTTTTCTATCCTCCTTTTTCTCTTATTCCCAATACACTTGTTTCTGGCCACTGTGCACTGAGCAAAATGACTACAAAGAAAAGCTCACCCCAAAAGAAAGAAACAGTCCTCTCTCCAACAGAGTTACAAATCAGGATTACAATTCAATGTCAGAAAACAAATTCAGAAGCATTAATATACAGCTACTGGGGGGTCTAGAAAAAAGCATAAAGGACTCAAGAGACTTCATGACTGCAGAATTTAGATCCAATCAGGCCAAAATTTAAAAGTCAATTGAAAAAAACAAAAAAAAATAAATAAATAAAAGTCAATTGAATGAGATGCAATCCAAACTAGAAGTCCTAAAGATGAGGGTTAACGAGGTGGAAGAACGAGTGAGTGACATAGAAGACAAGTTGATGGCAAAGAGGGAAACTGAGGAAAAAAGAGACAGACAATTAAAAGACCAGGAAGACAGATTATTTTTTTTTTTTTTTTTTTTTTTTTTTTTTTTTTTTTTTTTTCAGGAAGACAGATTAAAGGAAATAAATGACAGTCTGAGGAAGAAAAACCTATGTGTAAATGCAGTTCCCGACGGCGCCAAAAGGGATAGAGGGCCAGAATATGTATTTGAACAAATCCTAGCTGAAAACTTTCCTAATCTGGGAAGGGAAACAGGCATTCAGATCCAGGAAATAGAGAGATTCCCCCCCTAAAATCAATAAAAACCGTCCAACACCTCGACATTTAACAGTGAAGCTTGCAAATTCCAAAGATAAAGAGAAGATCCTTAAATCAGCAAGAGACAAGAAAATCCTGACCTTTACGGGGAAGAGCATTAGGGTAACAGCAGACGTCTCCACAGCAACCTGGCAGGCCAGAAAGGGCTGGCTGGATATATTCAGGGTCCTCCATGAGAAGAACATGCAACCAAGAATACTTTATCCAGCAAGGCTCTCATTCAAAATGGAAGGAGAGATAAAGAGCTTCCAAGACAGGCAGGAACTGAAAGAATATGTGACCTCCAAACCAGCTCTGCAAGAAATTTTAAGGGGGACTCTTAAAATTCCCCTTTAAAAAGAAGTTCAGTGGAACAATCCACAAAAACAAGGATTGAATAGGTATCATGATGAAACTAAACTCATATCTGTTGATAGTAACTCTGAACGTGAACGGGCTTAATAACCCCCACAAAGGCGCAGGATTTCAGACTGGATAAAAAAAGCAGGACCCAACTATTTCCTGGCTACAAGAGACTCATATTAGACAGAAGGACACCTACAATCTGAAAATAATGGGTTGGAGAACCATTTACCATTCAAATGGTCCTCAAAAGAAAGCAGGGGTAGCCATCCTTATATCAGATAAACTAAAATTTACCCCGAAGACTATAGTGAGAGATGAAGACGGACACTACATCATACTTAAAGGATCTATCCAACAAGAGGACTTAACAATCCTCAATATATACACCCCGAATATCGGAGCTACCAAATATTTAAACCAATTAATACCGAAAGTGAAGAAATACTGGTGACATCAATCTAGGTCATTCTACCCTCGATAGGTCTTCTAAGCACAACATCTCCAAAGAAACGAGAGCTTTAAATGATACACTGGAGCAGAAAGATTTCACAGATATCTACAGAACTTTATATCTAAACTGAACTGAACTGAATAAACATTCATCTCAAGTGCACATGGAACTTTCTCCAGAATAGACCACATACTGGGTCACAAATCGGGTCTGAACCGATACCAAAAGATTCAGATCGTCCCCTGCATATTCTCAGACCATAATGCCTTGAAAGTAGAACTAAATCACAACAAGAAGTTTGGAAGGACTTCAAACACATGGAGGTTAAGGACCATCCTGCTAAAAGATGAAACGGTCAACCAGGAAATTGAGGAAGAATTAAAAAGATTCATGGAAACATTGGAATGAAGATACAAACGTTCAAAATCCTTTGCATGCAGCAAAAGCAGTCCTAAGGGGGAAATACATCACAATACAAGCATCCATTCAAAAACTGGAAAGATCTCAAATACAAAAGCTAACCTTACTCATAAAGGAGCTAGAGAAAAAAACAGCAGCTAGATCCTACGCTCAAGAGAATAAGAGATTTAATTAAAATTTGAGCAGACCTCAAGGAAATTGAGACCACAAGAAATGTGGAACAGAGAAACAAAACCAGGAGTTGGTTCTTTGGAAGAATTAATAACATACATAAACCATTAGCCTGTCTTATTAAAAAGAAGAGAGAGAAAACTCAAATTAATAAAATCATGAGTGAAAAAAAATAAAATCATGAATGAGAAAGGAGAGATCATTACCAACACCAAGGAAATACAAACGATTTTAAAAACATATTATGAACAGCTATATGGAAATAAATTAGGCAATCTAGAAGAAATGGACGCATTCCTGGAAAGCCACAAACTACCAAAACTGGAACAAGAAGAAATAGAAAACCTAAACAGGCCAATACCCAGGGAGGAAATTGAAGCAGTCATCAAAAAACTCCCAAGTCACAAAATATCAGGGCCAGATGGCTTCCCAGGGGAAATCTATCAAACGTTTAAAGAAGAAACCATACCTTTCCTACTAAAGCTGTTTGGAAAGATAGAAAGAGATGGAGTACTTCCAAATTCGTTCTATGAGGCCAGCATCACCTTAATTCCAAAACCAGACAAAGACCCCACCAAAAAGAATACAGACCAATAGCCCTGATGAACATGGATGCAAAAATTCTCAACAAGATAAAGCCAATAGGATCCAACAATACATTAAGAATATTATTCACCATAACCAAGTAGGATTTATCCCCGGGACAGAAGGCTGGTTCAACACTCGTAAAACAATCAATGTGATTCACCATATCAGCAAGAGAAAAAACAATAACCATATGATCCTCTCATTAGATGCAGAGAAAGCATTTGACAAGATAGAGCATCCATTCCTGATCAAAACACTTCAGAGGGTAGGGATAGAGGGAACAATCCTCGACATCTTAAAAGACATCTAGGAAAAGCCCACAGCAAATATCATTCTCAATGGGGCAGCACTGGGAGCCTTTCCCCTAAGATCAGGAACAAGACAGGGATGTCCACTCTCACCACTGCTATTCAACGTAGTATTGGAAGTCCTAGCCTCAGCAATCAGACAACAAAAAGAAAGTAAGGGCATTCAAATTGGCAAAGAAGAAGTCAAACTCTCCCTCTTCGCCAATGACATGATACTCTACCTAGAAAACCCAAAACCCTCCCCATGAAGTTTGCTAGAACTCATACAGCAATTTGGTAGCGTGGCAGGATACAAAATCAATGTCCAGAAATCAATGGCATTTCTATACACTAACAATGAGACTGAAGAAAGAGAAATTAAGGAGTCAATCTCATTTACAATTTCACCCAAAAGCATAAGATACCTAGGAATAAACCTAACCAAGGAGATAAATGATCTATACCTAAAAACTATAGAAAACTTCTGAAAGAAATTGAGGAAGACACAAAGAGATGGAAAAATATTACATGCTCATGGATTGGCAGAATTGATATTGTGAAAATGTCAATGTTACCCAGGTAATGTACACGTTTAATGCAATCCCTATCAAAGTACCATGGACTTTCTTCAGAGAGTTAGAACAAATTATTTTAAGATTTGTGAAATCAGAAAAGACCCCGAAAAGCCAGGGGAAGTTTATTTTATTTTATTTTTAATTTGTATTTATTTATGATAGTCACACACACAGAGAGAGAGAGAGGCAAAGACACAGGCAGAGAGAGAAGCAGGCTCCATGCACAGGGAGCCCTATGTGAGACTCGAACCCGGGTCTCCAGGATGGCACCCTGGGCCAAAGGCAGGCGGCAAACCGCTGCGCCACCCAGGGATCCCAAGCCAGGGGAATTTTTAAAAAGAAAACCATATCTGGGGGCATCACAATGCCAGGTTTCAGGTTGTACTACAAAGCTGTGGTCATCAAGACAGTGTGGTACTGGCACAAAAACACACATAGATCAATGGAACAGAATAGAGATCCCAGAAGTGGACCTTGAACTTTATGGTCAAGAAATATTCAATAAAGGAGGAAAGACTATCCATTGGAAGAAAGACAGTCTCTTCAATAGATGGTGCTGGGAAAATTGGACATCCACCTTCAGAAGAATGACACTAGACCACTCTTTCACCATAAACAAAGATAAACTCAAAATGGATGAAAGATCTAAATGTGAGACAAGAGTCCATCAAAATCATAGAGGAGAACACAGGCAACACCCGTTTTAAACTTGGCCACAGCAACTTCTTGCAAGGTACATCCATGAAGGCAAAAGAAACAAAAGCAAAAATGAACTATTGTGACTATATCAAGATAAGAATATTTTGCACAGCAAGGATACTTCAACAAAACTAAGAGACAACCTACAGCATGGGAGAAGATATATGCAAAAGACATTTTAGTTAAAGGGCTAGTTTCCAAGACCTATAAAGAACTTCTTAAAATGAACACTAAAGAGACAAACAATCCATTCATGATATGGGCAAAAGACATGAAGAGAAATCTCACAGAGGAGGACATTGACATGGCCAACATGCACATGAAAACATGGTCTGCATCACTTGCCCTTAGAGATATACAAATCAAAACCACAATAAGATACCACCTCACACCAGTGAGAATGGGGAAAATTAACAAGGCAGGAAACCACAAATGTTGGAGAGGATGCGGAGAAAAGCGAAGACTCTTACACTGCTGGTGGGAATGAGAACTGGTGCAGTCACTCTGGAAAACTGTGTGGAGGTTCCTCAAAGAGTTAAAAATAGACCTGCCTGACGACCCAGCAATTGCACTGTTGGGGATTCACCCCAAAGATTCAGATGCAATGAAACGCCGGGACACCTGAACGCCGATGTTTATAACAGAATGTCCACAATAGCCAACTGTGGCAGGAGCCTCGGTGTCCATCAAAAAATGAATGGATAAAGAAGATGTGACTTATGTATACAATGGAATATTACTGAGACATTAGAAATGACAAATACACAACATTTGCTTCAACATGAATGGAACTGGAGGGTATTATGCTGAGTGAAGTAAGTCAATCAGAGAAGGACAAACAGTGTATGTTCTCATTCTTTTGGAGAATATAAATAATACTGAAAGGGAATGGAGAAGAAACGTTTGGGAAATATCAGAAAAGGAGAGAGATCATAAAGACTCCTAACTCTGGGAAAAGAACTAGGGTTGCTGGAAGGGGAGGAGGGAGGGGGTGGGTGTGAATGGGTGATGGGCACTGAGGGGGACACTTGACAGGATGAGCACTGCGTGTTATTCTGTATGTTGGTCAATTGAACACAAATAAAAAATAAATTTATTTTTTAAAAAAGATCAAACAACTACATATTTATGCTGCCAACATGGGTGTACCGAAATATAGAAACCAATTAACAACAAACGTACAGGAACACACTGATAATAATACAATGACAGGGGATTTTAACACCCACTTATGGCAATGGACCGATCGTCTATGCAGATAATCAACAGGGGAACAATAGCCTTGACACACTGGACCACAGGGACTCAACAGATATAGTCTGAACATTTCTTCCGAGGGCAGAATACACATTCCTTTCAAGTGCACATGGGAAACTCTCCAGAATAGATTATATCATGGACCACAAATCAGCCCTCAACAGGTACAACAGGTACAAGAAGGATGGTATCACACCAGTACATTTTCGGATCATGAGGCTATGAAACTCGAAGTCGATAGTAAGAAAAAATTTGGACCATCCAAAAATTCATGGAGATTATGATCATCCTACTAGAGAAGGAATGGAGCAACCAGGAAATTAAGGAGGAAATTTAAAACAAATGAAAATGAAAACATGTTTCTTCAAACATCTAGGATGTAGCAAAGACAGTCCTTAGAGGGAAGTAGATAGCAATACAGGCCTACCTCAAGAAACAAGAAGACTCCAATACACAACCCAACACTACACCTAAAGGAACTGGAAAATGAATAGGAAACAAAGTCTAAAGCCTACAGAAGAAGGGAAAAATAAAGATGAGAGCAGAAATAAACAATACAGAAACAACAAAACAGTAGAATGGAATAATGAAACTAAGAAGTGGTTCTTCAAAATAACTAAGAAAGTGGATCAAGCCCTAGCCAGCCTTATCAAGAAGAAAACAGAAAAGAACTAAATAAATAAAATCACAAAAGAGAGAAGAGTGATCACAATCAACACCAGAAAATAACACAATTATAAGGGAATACTATGAAAAATTATTCGCAAACAAACTGGGAGACCAGGAAGAATTGGAGAGATCCCTAGAAATGTGCAAACGAGCAAAACTGAAACAGGAAGGAATAGAAAATGTGAGTAGACCCATTACAAGCAAAGGAATTCAATCAGAAAGGCACCTGGGTGCCTCAGTGGTTGAGCATCTGCTTTGGCTCACGGCATGATCCCGGGGTCCTGGGGAATCATGTCCCATATCAGGCTCCCTGCATGGAGCCTCATTTTCCCCCTGCCTATACCCCTGCCTCTCTGTGTCTCGCATGAATACATAAATAAAATCTTTAAAAAAGAAAAAAGGTAAAAAGATGAGAAAGGATCCAAATAAAATCACAAATGAGATAAGAGAAATAACAACCAACACTAGAGAAATACAAATGTTTATAAGAGAACATTATGAAAAATTATATGCCAGGAACCTAGAACCTGGAAGAAATAGATCAATTCCTGGAAATATATAACATAGCAAAAATGAAAAAGGAAGAAATAAGAAACTTGAACAGACAGATAACCAGCAACGAAATTGAATCAGGAATCAAGAATCTCCCAACAGGAGATGCTTAGATCAATAGAATAGAATGGAATGCCGAAACAAGATACAAACCCGTAACTCTATGATCCATTAATCGACAACAAGGCAGCAAGGAACATCCAATGGCACAAAGACAGTCTCTTCAACAAACCCTAACCCTGACCCCAGGATAAGAACAAATGGTGTTGGGAAAATCAGGCAGCCACATGCAGAAGAATGAAACTGGACCACTTTCTTACACAATATATTAAAAAATAAATTCAAAATGCATGAAAGACCTAAATGTGAGGCCTGAAACCATACAAAGAAGAAAAGATAGGCAACAACGTCTTTGACATTGGCCATTGGATATTCTTTCTAGATATGCCTCTGAGTTGAGGGAAACAAAAGCAAAAATACTATTGGAACTTCATCAAATTCAAAAGTTTCTGCAAAGTGAAAGAAACAACCAACGCTAAAAGGCAACATACAAAATGAAAGGAGATATTTGTAAACAACACATCCAATAAACAGTTAGTATGCAAAATACATAAAGCAAATATATATCTCAGCATCCTAAACACAAATTACCCAACTGCAGATGGGCAGAAGAAATGGACTTTGTCTCTGACAAGACATTCAGATGACCACCAGACATCGAAAGACACTCAGCGTCACCCATCATCAGGGAAATGGAAATTAAAACCACAATAAGATGTCACCTGACAGCCATCAGAATGGCTAAAATTAACAACAGAAGAAACAACAGGTGTTGTTGAGGCTATAGAGAAGAGGAAGACCCCTTACACTCCTGGTGGGCATGCGAACAGGTGCAGCCACTGTGGAAAACACTGTGGGGGGTCCTCGAGAAGTTAAAAATAGGGGATCCCTGGTTGGTGCAGCGGTTTGGCACCTGCCTTTGGCCCATGTCGCGATCCTGCAGACCCAGGATCGAATCCCATGTCGGACTCACAGTGCACGGAGCCTGCTTCTCCCTCTGCCTGTGTCTCTGCCTCTCTCTCTGTGACTATCATAAAAAAAATTTTAAAAAGAAGTTAAAAATAGAGCTACCCTATGATTCCAAAATTGCAGAGCTACGTATTTACCCCGAGGATACAAAAGTCGTTTAGTAGATTCCAAGTGGGACACGCAGCCCAGTGTTTGTAGCAGCGTTATCAACAACAGCCAAACTGTGGATACAGCCCAGATGTCCATCGACTGATGAATGGGCAGAGACGATGTGGTAAATATACCCACTGCGACATCGCTGGGTCATCAGAAGCGATGAAATGAAGCCATTTACAATGACGTGGGAGAAGTGGAAAGGACTTATGCTTAATGAATTCAGTCAGTCAGAGAAAGATACCAAATACCATATAATTGCATTTACATGTAAATTTTAAGAAACCAGACAAACTGGCAAAAGGGCAGAGGGGGGATGAGAGAAGCAAACAAAAAAACACACTCTTAACCACAGAGAATAAACTAATAAATACCAGAGGAAGGTGATGGGGATGGGGAATCAGGGGATGGGGATAGTGGAGGGCACCTGTGGCCAGTACCAGGCGTTGTATCCAAGGGTTGAATCACTATGTGGTTAACCTGAAACTATATCATTCTGTGTATACAAACAGGAATTCAAGTAAAACTAAAATAATAATAGGTAGTATTGATGAAACATGTATGCACTAGAGATAAAATCAGAAAGGCAACTGAAAAATCCAAATAAAGTCTTTAGAGCCACAAATCCCCTCCTTAGCTCAGCTCAGGAGGAGCATGCCATGTCTATTCTCACCCCAGCATATTCTCAGACCATAATGCCTTGAAATTAGAACTAAATCAGAACAAAAAGTTTGGAAGGACCTCAAACACGTGGAGGTTAAGGACCATCCTGCTAAAAGATGAAAGGGTCAATCAGGAAATTAAGGAAGAATTAAAAAGATTCATGGAAATTAATGAGAATGAAGATACAACCGTTCAAAATCTTTGGGATGCAGCAAAAGCAGTCCTAAGGGGGAAATACATCACAATACAAGCATCCATTCAAAAACTGGAAAGAACTCAAATACAAAAGCTAACCTTACACATAAAGGAGCTAGAGAAAAAACAGCAAATAGATCCTACACTGAGGAGAAGAAGGGAGTTAATTAAGATTCGAGCAGAACTCAATGAAATCGAGACCAGAAGAACTGTGGAAGAGATCAACAGAACCAGGAGTTGGTTCTTTGAAAGAATTAATAAGATAGATAAACCATTAGCCAGCCTTATTAAAAAGAAGAGAGAGAAGACTCAAATTAATAAAATCATAAATGAGAAAGGAGAGATAACTACCAACACCAAGGGAATAAAAACGATTTTAAAAACATATTATGAACAGCTATGTGCCAATAAATTAGGCAATCTAGAAGAAATGGACACATTCCTGGAAAGCTACAAACTACCAAAACTGGAACAGGAAGAAATAGAAAACCTTAACAGGCCAATAACAAGGGAGGAAATTAAAGCAGTCATCAAAAACCTCCCAAGACACAAAAGTCCAGGGCCAGATGGCTTCCCAGGGGAAATCTATCAAACGTTTAAAGAAGAAACCATACCTATTCTCCTCAAGCTGTTTGGAAAGATAGAAAGAGATGGAGTACTTCCAAATTCGTTCTATGAGGCCAGCATCACATTAATTCCAAAACCAGACAAAGACCCCACCAAAAAGGAGAATTACAGATTCTCTGGGGAGGCCAGTGACTTGGTGGAGTCAGGCTATCTTTGAACCCAAAACCTAAATAGAGTGCATAAAACTAAACGGCCCAAGATGCTAGGAGTCCCAGTGCAGGCACATGCCAAGACCCAAACTCTAACCATTCACAGACATAACCCTAACCCTACACTTAATCCTAATGTTAACCTAACCCTTAAATAAGACCCATCACTAATCGAAAACCAAACACAAACCCCAAGACCAAAACACATTCACTGAACCTTCCTGCCAAACCTCAACCTAACTCCTAAACCTATTCTAAACCCTTAACCCTGACCCCTACCTTAAATCTAACCCTAACCCTAACCTCTAAACTTAACTTATCTTAATGTACTCAAATCCTTTTCCTGACCTTAACCTGTACCCTAACCCTAACCCTCTAATACTAATCCTATCATACCCCAAACTTTACCCTAACCCGTACCCTAAAACTAACCCCTAGCCCACTCCCAAAACGTATCTCTTACCCTGTTCCAAAACCGTACCCTGACCCTGACCCAAACCTGTCCCTAACCCTAACCAAGCAATAACCATAACCCTTTTCCTAACTGCTATCCCAACCCTAACCCTCGCCCTAATTCTAAACCTAGCCCTAACTATAACCCTAACCCCTCACCCTAAACCCTAACCCTAACTCACATCCTAACCCCTAACCCTAACTGCAAACCTAAGCCCAACCCTAACTCTAACCATCACCCTAACCCCAACTCCTAACCTCCTGCCCTAAACCCTAGAACCTAAACCCCAACCCTAACAGTAAATCCTGTCCCTTACCCTAACCCCCATCCTAACTGTTAATTACTGACTATTACCCTTATGCCTCACCTAACTTCTAATCTGTAACCATAAGCATAATCACTAACACCTAACATATAACCTAAGGCTAACCACCAACTGCCTCCACTCCCCTAACCCTACCATTCATTCTATCCTTTCACTTACCCTGTGGTTCTGATGAGTCCCTTCTGATGTAGACGTGGCCCCCAATGGCTCCTCCAGAGTCCTACAGGGGGTCCAAGTGAGCCGGGCTCCTTTGAGTGTGGACATGGCCCAACGTGTTCCTGAGTCATAGTAAGCAGGTCCTGAGGATGCCGGTTCTCCTGTCATTGTGGACTATGTCTCACATCCTCTGGAAGCCTCACAGCAGGTCCTCAGGAAGCCGGGGGCTCCTGTCAGTCTGGACATGGCCCCACGCCCCCTAGAAAACTCACCGCGGGTCCTGAGGGGGCTGTGGGCTCCTGTCAGCATAGACGCAGCCCCATATGTCCTGAAGCCAAAGTGCTGGTCCTGAGGAGGACGGGGTTCCTGTCAGGGTTGACGTGGCCCCACATTTTCCTCAAGCCTCACCATAAGACCTGAGGAGGCTCGGGGCTCCTGTCAGCATGGATGTGGCACATAATCTTCCCAAACCTTCACAGTGGGTTCTGAGAAGGCTGGAGAATCCTGTCAGTGTGGATGCGGCACCCACATTTTTCTTAGGCCTCACCACAGGCCCTGACAAGGCTGGGGTCTTCTGTCCCCATGGACGCATCCCCATATTTCCCCAAGTCTACATCGGGGGTCCTGAGGAAGTCACCGTCCTGTTGGGTCCATGTGGCCCCAAGTCCTCCTGAAGTATCACCAAGGGTTCTGAGGAGGCCGGGGCTCCTGTAACCATTAATGCATCCCCCAGCTTCCAGAAGCCTCAACTTATGTCCTGAGGGCCCTGGGAGCTCCTGCCAGAGTGGATGTCTCACCACATCTTCCTGAATCCTCCCCGCAGGTCCTGAGGTGTCTCAGGGGCTCCTGTCAGCGTAGATGCGGGCCCATATCATCCTGAAGCCTCCCCATGGGTCTTGAGGCTGCTGAGGGGCTCCTGTCAGTGTGGATGAGGGCCCACAATTTTCTGAAACCTCCCCGCGGGTCCTGAGGTGGCTCAGGGCTCCTGTCAGTGTGGACGTGGGCCCAAATCTTCTTGAAGACTCCCCGCTGGTCCTGCGGCAGCCCAGGGGCTCCTGTCAGGGTGGATGCGGGCCCACATCTTCCTAAAGCCTCACCGCGGGTCCTGAGGAGACTGGGGCTCCTGTCAGCATGAACGCGACCCAATTTCCCCCTGAAGACTTCCTGCGGGTCCTGTGGAGGCTGCAGCTCATCAGCGTAGATGCATCCCCACGTCCCCCTCAGGCCTCCCCAGCACAGGCTGGCTCCTGTTAGTGCAGGCAGAGGAGGCCTACTGCACATGCCTGCCCCATGGGAGGGGCCTGGCTTGGGCGCACCCTGTGGGACACTCAGGCGCTGCAGGAGGCTGTGCAGGAGGCTGTGCAGGAGGCAGCGGGTGCTCCATGGGCCCCACCTGCCTCCTTTCAGGGTCCAGCTGGAGCCTGTTAGTTTTGGAAACATCTCACTGAAAAGGAGCCCAACACCCGGCTTTGCCAGAAATACTTAAGGACAAGGAATTGGAGCCCACAGGTTGTGAAATGAAATGTGGACCAGACTTTTACCACGTCCTGCAAAACTCACTCAACCCACTTCCACTGTGGGCGGGACCGTGGGTTCATGCAGCCTCCCTGGAAATAGTGTGGAGGCCCCTCAGGAAGTTACAAAGAGAGCCGCCCTGCGACCAGCAGGTGAACGGCTTGGAGCTCACTCCGAAGATACAGATGCAGTGAGACTTGGGACACCTGCACCCCAGTGTCCACTGCAGCTGGGTCCACAGTAGCCACACTGTGGGAGGAGACTCGGTGCCCTGTGGCAGATGATGGATAAAGAGGATGGGAGATAGATGATGGTCATAGAGAGAGGAATGGTACTCAGGTATCAAAGAGAAGGAAATATTGCCATTTGCAATGATGTGGATAGAACTAAAGGGAAAATGTTAAGTGAAGTAAGTCACTCGGGAAAGAGAATGACCGTGTGGTGTGATTCATAGGTAGAATTAAAGAAGCAAAGCAGATGAACATCAGTGAAGGGAAGGAGAAACAAATAAGATCAAAACAGATGCAGGAAATACAGACTCTTAATGATATGAAACAAACTGAGGGTCGCTGAAGGGGTGGGGGAATAACAGGGGAAATAGGAAAGTGCTGCGTCTCACTCTGTCCTGCTTCTCCAATACTGGTTTGCTGTCAGGGGTTATTTGTTGAGGAGGATGGATGTTATGGGTTTTTTTTCCTATTTCTAAGGTCTGCCACCATGATTTTGATAGGAATGACATTGAAACTGAGGGTGGCTTCAGGAACTGCGGACATTTTCACAAGATGAGGCTCCCACCCCACGAGCCCAGGACGGCCTCCCAGAGCCTGGTATGGCTCAGAGCACAAGTCTTGTGCTCCTTTGGTTCAGTCTCATTATTTATTCTCCTTGATGCTCCTGAGAAGGGAGTCACGTCCTTCCTTTCCTTCCTGAGTGCTCATTGTCAGGACACAGCAAGGCTACTCTGCTCTGTAGGGTCAGTTTGTGTCCCTGACTTTACTGAACTCACTCCTTAGTTCTAACAGGTTTTGGTGGAGGCTCTGGGGTTGCCTGTTTCTAGTTCTGCATCTTCAGCATATAGAGACAGTGTGACGTCCCCCTTCCAGGTGTGGAACCTTTGCTGTTTACAGCTTAATGTCCTAGAAAGCCCCACAATTGAATCAAAACTGAGCCCAGGCCAAGGGCAGGAAGCCCCTATTAGAATGAGAACAGAGCTCAATGCCCTTGAAGGTCCCATATCAAAATGTAAACAGAACTTGAGGAATTGCTCCAGCCCTTCTGGAGGTCCCCGAGACCAGCCCTTAAAACTAAGGTAAAACCCACCTCAGGGTCCAAGTCCATGCTCCGCATGTTGGGTACACTTGGACACAAGCTCGAGGTGGTAAATAAACCCTCGTGTGTTTGCATCACTGTTGGCTTCTCGGAGGTTTCTCGGATTCACAATCTTGGACACAACAGTCTGAGATAAAAAAAGAAAACCAAAAGAAGCTCGGACGCAGGTAGTGATCGCAGGATTCTGAGACAAGCGGCAGAGACCCGGGGGCTTGGGGGCTCTTCTGTGGAGGCCCTTGCAGATTGGGGGTAGGATGCTCAGCCCCAGAGCCAGAGGACCCAGAGACCCCACCCATATCCCGCCCATCTGGGCCGGGTCTGAGGGAGCAGCACAGCACCACCCACTGGAGGCCAGATGCGCTGAGGTCCACCCCGCCTCTGACCCCACTGATGCATCTCCCAGGCAGATGTGCACCTGACAATCAGCGCCATGGCCAATCCCCAGACCCTGCACAGACCCCCTGCTGCCACCAAGGTGTCGGACCACAGAGGTTGCAGAGCTTCAGCTCTGCTTGGAAAGTAGGGTCTAGCTTCCGTTGTACTTTGTGCTTTATTTTCATTTATTTTCTTTGATTCTATTTTATAAATTGCCTTATTTTAATTTTTATGTATGTACCTTATATATTTCTCATTTTTAGTTTCATGGTACTTTAATTGTGTTTCTTATTTTGGTATTTAGAATCTTTTAACAACCAGGCAAAAATAATCTGGTAGTTTTTTTGGGGAGGGCAGTTGTTATTGTTTTTCTTGTTTTTTTTTTTCTTCCGTCTTTCTTTTCTGGAAAAAATAATGAGATGGAGAAATTCACCTCCATAAAATAATATGAGGTAATACTCACAACCAGGAAGTCCATCAATACAAATATATGATGTCTAACTACAGTTTAAAACAATGATTATAAAGATAGCATCTGGGCTGGAAAAAGAGCACAGAAGCAAAGTAGAGAATCCCTTACTGTAGAAATAAAAGAATTAAAATCTAGTCAGGCAACGTTAAAAAGGCTATAACTGAGATGCAG
Organism: Canis lupus baileyi; assembly: GCF_048164855.1. NCBI lineage: Eukaryota > Metazoa > Chordata > Mammalia > Carnivora > Canidae > Canis > Canis lupus. The sequence goes on along the minus strand of NC_132872.1, from coordinate 32,716,106 downwards.
TACCAAGTGGAAGCATTAAAAACAAGGAAGGTTATGGAACATAGAGGCAGATTTCAGAACTCAGTCACTTATTAAAACAATAACATTCATATCATGGGAGACTCCCAAGATGAAGACAGAGGAAAGGTGGGCTTGCTCAGCCATTTGAAATGACAAATAACCACCTTTTCCTTCAACATGGATGGAACTGGAAGGTATTATGCTGAGTGAAGTAAGTGAATCAGAGAAAGACAAATATTGTATGTTCTCATTCACTTGGGGAATATAGATAATAGTGAAAGGGAATATAGGGGAAGGGAGAAGAAATGTGTGGGAAATATTAGAAAGGGAGACATAATATAAAGACTCCTAACTCTGGGAAATTAACTAAGGGTGATGTAAGGGGAGGAGGGGGGTGGGGGTGAATGTGTGACGGGCACTGAGGGTGGCACTTGACGCGATGAGCACTACTGGGTGTTATTCTGTATGTTGGCAAATTGAAAACCAATAAAAAGTAAATTTATTTTTAAGGAAAGAAGAAAGAAAGAAAGGAAGAAAGAAAGAAAGAAAGAAAGAAAGAAAGAAAGAAAGAAAGAAAGAAAGAAAGAAAGAAGGAAGAAAGGAAGGAAGGAAAGAAGGAAGGAAGGAAGGAAGGAAGGAAGGAAGGAAGGAAGGAAGGAAGGAAGGAAGGAGGAAGGAAGGAAGGAAGGAAGGAAGGAAGGAAGGAAGGAAGGAAAGAAGAAAGAAAGAAAGAAAGAAAGAAAGAAAGAAAGAAAGAAAGAAAGAAAGAAAGAAAGAAGAAAGAAAGAGGGGCACCTGTGTGGCTCAGTTAGTTAAGCTTCTGCCTTAGGATCAGATCATGTTCCAGGTCCCATGGAAGGCTCTCTCTTCAGCACGGAACCTGCTTCTCCCTCGCCCTCTGCCCCTCTTGCACATGTTTTTCACTCCTCTCTCTCTGAAATAAATAAATAGCAACTTTGAAAAAGAAACAAACAAACCCAGAAGGAAAAGAAATCTCCCATGTAGGAGATTTTCAAACAAATTGTGCAGACATTCCACCCTCAAGTTCCTGAGCATAGCTTCCCACTCTTAGGTGTGCAATGCACATAGTAACTTCTTCTACAAAATATATTATGAAAAACTTAAAAATAATAATGATAATAATAATAATAATAATAATAATAATAATAAAGAATCACTTTACTACGGAGAAACCTGACAAACACTACCTCAGCAAGATGATCAGATCAATACCAGGACTGATAAATCATGTTGATAGCATCTATCCTTTATATGATATAATAAAAATGGCATTATATCTCTGTATATAATCCACAAAAACAGTTCAATCATGAGATAAACAACAGATATGTCCCAACTGAGGGAAATTTTACAAAATACTCTACTTCTCAAAGTGTTCCAGTTCAACAAAAACAAGGAAAGGCTGAGAGATTGTCACAATCCAGAGGGGCCTAAGAAAACATGAGGACAAACGGAGTGTGGTATGAGGGATGGTGATTTAGCAAAAACTAAGGAAATCTGAATAAAGTATGGTCTCTGGTTATTGCGAAAATTTTAATATTGATTCATTAGCTAATATTTGTACCGTACTGATATAAGATATCGATTATTGGGGAAATTGAGTGCAAGTGCATGAGAATTCTCTGTACTATCTTCTCAATTTCCCTATAAATCTTTGTTTTCTTTCTAAAAAATAAGATTTAATTTGAAAATTGAACACGTATAATGCCTCCTCACCCTGAAAAGCAGTAAAAGATAATAAATAGCAAAAATCAGATAAAAATACTTCTAGTATAATAGACACCATATTGCAAGTGCATTTAAAATTAGCAATGTATAACATTTATTTCCTTGACATTTGACTTCCAAAGAGTTCACAGTATTTCAGTGTCAGTTGAAACAGGGGAAGAATCTCAGGGAAGAATCCTTCACATAATAATAGGAACATTGGTACTAATGTCTCTCAATTATTTCCAAATCCATAAAGATGCATTTCCTGATGAGTGACTGAGCTGTGAAGAAAAAGATGAGAAACCCTCATCCCTTTGAATTGCTTGTATCAGAATATTTTAACCATAGAATGATGGATAGTAAATTATCCTTATTAACAGGAAATATGTCTCAGAGTGGAATCTGAGCAATCAGATGGGCAGAGAAAAAATGCTTTATCTCGCTCCTGCACTTTTAAAGACAAAGGAGAACTTTTCTATGTACAAAGTCAGTTGTCAAGATAGCCTTAGGGAATAAGAGTCTGCAGCATCGAATCCTGCTGCACTGCCGGGACGCCTGTGCCCCAGGTCTTCCTGATCTCAAATCTCTGGGCCTGTCCCACAAAACAGGCTGCCATGCTGAGGTCATTTGCAATTTCTCTCTTAGGAGCTCCAGGGAGGGGGGCATGAGCTAGATAGGACGGGACAGGATGCTTGGAGGCCGAGAACATTATGACCATTCTACTTTAAGTTCAGTATCAGCACACGTCCAGCAATCCCAGGCCCCTGTGAAGAAAGCTGAAATTTGCATTACTTCAGTTACTGGAAAAAAACAAGTTGACAGCTTAATTTCTTAGAAAGCCCCACAATAGAATAAAAACTGAGCCTAAGCAAAGGGCTGGACACCCCAATTAGAATGAGAGGAGAGCTCAATGCCCTTGAAGGCCCCATATCAAAATGTAAACAGAACTTGAGGAATTGCTCCAGCTCTTCTGGACGTCCCCGAGACCAGCCCTTAAAACTAAGCTAAAACCCTCCTCGGGGTCCAAATTCCTGTTCCACTGTGTGGCCTATACTTGAACACATGCTCGAGTTTGTAAAACAACCCTTGGGTGTTTGCATCAGTGTCGGCTCCTTAGTGGTTCCTCAGATTCGACATCTTGGGCACAACACCCCCATGACCCCTCCCCACCTGGACTGGCCTCCTGTCCCCTCCCACCCAGGCTGACCCTCAGTCACTTCTCCGCCCACTACAGCTGGGCACAGGCCCTCACACAGTTCCACAGGCACGATGTGCACTCCCGCCGTCCCCAGCCTCCCAGGGGAAGGATGGAGGTTTCGGCAGGACACACTTCCATGGTGGTCCCAGGGCTCCCTGCCCAGGAGAGCACCTGGTGACAGGTCGGGGTCTGTGTCCCTGATGCCAGCTCCTCCTCCCTGGTTTTCCCACAGGAAATGAAGGAGTAGTCACTGGTCTCCTCCAGGGTCATCACGCAGGTGGACCTGGACGTCAACAGGACGTTCAGCAGTCACATCATATTTTGGGACTACTATGGGATAGGGTGAGGTTGAGGGGCCAGGGGGGATCAAGACCCAGGAGAGGACCGGGGGATTCTGGGTAGGGGCTTCCGAGTCGGGGGGCAGAACAGAAGCCAACAACACACCGCTCCATGGTAGGGTGTTGGGGATTACCTCTGTGCCCCCACCCTGGGGCCTCAGGGATGAGGAGGCCACTAGGATGGGGTCTCCAGGGCTTGCCATGGGAGCTGAACCCCAAAGGGGAGAGGGACGACCCCCTGAGAAGCAGGGGATGGGTTGATGGTGTGGGGGACAGGAACCGGACCTGGGTGTCAGGCGGAATGGCCGCAGCAGGAGCAGGACACACTTCGATCCCATGAGGGTCAGACGGATCAGAGTAACACCCACTCTCGGTGCTTTACATGTTTCTAAATTCTATGCATTTAATTTGAGACAATTTGCAATTTGAAAACACACATAGTATGATGAACCCCAGATAATGCCCCCGGTCCAGCCAGGGTCCTGCACTGACAACACCACGCCCCAGGGCAGGTGTCACAGCAAACCCCAGACTGGAGTCTCCTTTAAGTGTAGACGTCTCCTTGTGCATCTTAGAGGAAAGGGATGTCCTCTGTCCGCAGGCCCACCACGACATCCCCCTCATTCCCCACTCCCACTCCATCTGCCTACATCATCATTCCCCATGGCATCCCACCTACACCATCCCCCTCAAGCCCACACAGCCCCACACAATCCCCACCCACACTATATCCCAACACAATTCCCCCTACACCATCCCCCATAATCCACCACCATCATATCCCTGCCCCCACACCATCCACCCCCACACCAATGGCTCCCAGCAAGGACGCGGTGCAGGTGCCCCCTGTGGGACATACTGATCCTCCTCGAGTTTCTCTGGATACCCTGCTCCCATCAGAAGCCCGGGTGCCCCATAGAGTACCCAGGGGTTGCAGGGAGGAGGGATGACAGGGAGCCCCTGAAAGGGTGTGTGCAGGTGAGTGGTGCAGAGTATGCACTGTGCCCTGTCTCCGCCCACTGTCCCTACCAGAGGGCGGCTTACACTGCTCAGAACACCAGCCCCTAACCAGGGGGATCTGGACTGGCCTGGCCCCGGGCTCTGTGAGGGTGGGTGTGATTTGAACCCCCGCCCCAGTCCCAACAAAAAGACTAATGGGATCCAGCCCCCCATTGCCCTGTCCAGCGCTGGATTCTGGCCCCACGCTGAGCGAGCCCTCTCACAGCTGGATGTGGCCTCCTGGGCCCTGGGGGTGCCCCACAGATCCAGGTCGCTGACCTAGGGCAGCCCTGGGGATCCTGGGACACCCAAGGTTAGAGAGAGCAGAGGTGGGCCGGTGGGCCCCACCCGAACCCACACCAGGAGGCAGGCTCCTCCAGGTGCTGGAGCCCCAGGGGCCAAGTGGCTGGGGTCCAGCTGCTCTGCTGGGACCCATCTAGGAACCCATGAGCTGCAGGTCAAGGTCAGCTCTGCTGTCCTCAGAACCGTCTCTCAGGCTGAAACCTCAGGACACATGCCCCCACCCGAGGTCCACACGTGCTCCCAGTTGGGGGACTCCAGCACTCACACCCCACCCATGTGATTCTTGCCCTCCCCTAAAGGACAGTCATTCCCTCCACAGGGGAAGGCGCACACCCTCCACTCTAAGCCCTTTTGCTGTAGAATGTCAATAAAGTGTTGTGGTGCGAAAATGCACAGCCAGCCCGTTTCTGTGTCTCCCAGAACTCTGTGCACGGGGCGTGGACAGACCCACAGAGAGGAGGAGGGAGCAGCACCCGGTCCCCAAACAGCCCCTGCACGGGCACTGCAAGGCACACAAGCCGACGTCCCCACGTGCCTTCCAGGGGCAGCCAGATGACAGGGTCAGGACCCCACAAACTATACTGGGACTCAGCCTGTGCCACCGGGCCAGGTGGGCCTGGGACAGAGTGATGGGCAGGGAGCCTCAGGTCACCAGGGTCTCTGTAAAGGGACCTGGGATATCTGTGCTCCCTCTGTCAAGGGGGCAGGGGCTGGCTGGTTTCTGGGGTACTTCCTCCTCTCCCCGCATCTCTGTGCCTGTATGCCTGGGGAACAGAGGGCCTATGGGGCCATCAGCGTGACCCTGGAAGGGATGTCAGGACACCAGGCCCTTGTGTTGTGCCCAGGATTGCAAATCCAAGAAACCACCGATGAGCCGACATCGATGCAAACTTCCGAGGATTTCTTTACAAGCTGGAGCTTGAGTCCAAGTGCACCCGACACAGCGGAGCAGGGATTTGGACCCTGAGACTAAGAGGTGTAGCAGCTTTATACGGGCCAGTGGCCCATGGGATACACAGAAAGTTGCACAGTCGTGTCGGTCCACGTGCAGGTGGCTGATTGAATGACACCTTACCCTATAGGATCCACTTTACCTGGCCTATTACTTTGGTTAGAATCGGCGTGCAGTTTTGGCGGGCACAAAGCAGAGTTACTTTGTTATGAGCCTATTTCTGATTAGGGTGTGCCCAGTGGCTTGACTGGGTTGGGGCAGCGCCTTAAGACATAAGCAGGTCATGTAGGGGTCATAGGGGAGGTGGCGGGTGTAGCACAAAATGGAATCAGTCCTGCACTGCTTGTCCAGGGGTAGGGGATTTTTGTTATATTTCCTGGGTCCCACACTTGCAGATCATGCACCTGGGCCACCCTCACCAAATGGACTCATTGTGCACACCTTGTGGTGCTGGATATCTCACACCAGTGTGTAGAGGGCACCCTCCTCACCCTAGTGAGTAGGGACTGGGTGAACATGGTGCTCGGCCGGAAGGCCAGGCAGCACAGGGGACTGAGGAACACCAGCCCCATCACCACCCCTACTCCAACACACAGGCTCCCCAAGGCTCCCTGTAATGGGCACCCGGCACATCTGGAGATCCCCCCAGGGCAGCCCCGAGGTCCGGCTCCCTGCTGGAGAGGCATCGGGGAGAAGAGAAGCAGGCGGCGCTTGGGGAGACCCACTGCCGGACATGGGAATGTGGCCGAGCCAGACCTTCCACCTCAGCTGACCCTCCAGCTGAAATTCATGACAGGAGCGAGCCCCGGGTCGGCCAGGAGAGCCCAGCTAGCCACCCAGCATCAGCACCAGAAATGATGTTGTACCAACCATTTCGGCGTTTGGGTGACCCAGCCAGAGGATCCGATAACTGCACGTGATAGCTTCGTGTGATAGACACACAAACACCCCAAAACCAACAAAAGTCAGAATCCCCCCAATGTTGTCAAACAGCAGCTGGATGGTTACATACACAACGCTGTGGTCCCCAATAGGATACCTGGAAGACGCTATAAACCATGACTGCAGAGGTGCTGGAGGCACGAAGATGTGCCTCTTGTGTTCCAAAAAGGAGCGCAGAGGGGCAGGAAGCATCCTCCGGAGTGGGGGGCCCTCCTAGGAAAGGACACCAGGTCCCTGTGAAGGCCACGGATGGTGAAATTTTCCTCCTCTCTTTCAGCTTCTGCTTTTCCTCTAAATGCCATTTTCCTAAATCATAATAGCAAAAATTTATTTTAAGTTTTTAAATTTATTTTTATTGGAGTCCAATTTGTATGAATTCTTTCTTCAGCAAGGGTGTCATTCAGGAGAGATAAAGATTTTCCCAGACAGGCAAAGTATAAAGGAGTTCATGACCACTAAACCAGTCCAGTAAGGAATTTTCAGAGGAACTATTCTAGTGGGGGAAAAAAGAGACCAAAAGCAACAAAGACTAGAAAGGACCAGAGAACATCACCAGAAACACCAACTCTACGGGTAACACAAAGGCACAAAGTTCATATCTTTGAATAAGCACTCTGAATGCTGATGCTAAATGCTCCAATCAAAAGATATAGGGTATCAGAGTGCCTTAAAAAACAGGATCCAGGATGCCTGGGTGGCTCTGGGTTTGAGCCTCTGCCTTTGACTCAGGGTGTGATCCTAGAGTCTGGGATCGAGTCCCATATTGGGCTCCTGGTGGGGAGCCTGCTTCACTCTTGGCCTAATTTTCTGCCTCTCTCTCTCTCTCTCTCTCTCTCTCTCTCTCTCTCATGCTCTCAAAAATAATATTGTTATTAAAAAAAAAACAAGATCCATCTGTATGCTGCCTACAAGATGCTCACCTTAGACCTATAGACACCAGCAGATTGAAAGACAGGTGATGGAAAATCATCTATCACGCTAATGGTTATGAAAAGAAAGCTGGAGGACCAATACTTATATTAGACAAACTAGATTTGAAACCAAACCTTGGGGGACACCTGGTGGCTCAGTGTTTGAGCATCTGCCTTCGGCTCAGGGTGTGTTCCTGGGATCCCAGGATCAAGTCCCACATCAGCATTCCTTTGGGGAGCCTGTCTCTCCATCTGCCTATGTTTCTGCCTCTGCTTCTCTGTGTATCTCTCATGAATAAATAAATAAAATATTTAATCTCAAAAAAGAAAGAACAAATAATGTAAGAAGTGATGAAGAAGGGCATTATTTCATAGTTAAAAAGACTCTCTATATCGATCAAAGAACTAAATATTTATGCTGCTAAAATGGGAGTACCTAAATATGGAAACCAAATACCAACAAACATACAGGTACTGACTGTATTGAAAATAATACAATGACAGGGGATTTTAAAACCCACCCACTTATGGCAATGGACCAATCATCTATGCAGAAAATCAACAGGGGAACAATAGCCTTGACACACTGGACCACAGGGACTCCACAGATATAGTCTGAACATTTATTCCTAAAGCAGAATACACATTCCTTTCAAGTGCACATGGGACATTCTCCAGAATAGATCATATCATGGGCCACAAATCAGCCCTCAACAGGTACAACAGGTACAAGAAGGTTGGTATCACACCATGTACATTTTCAGACCACGAGGCTATGAAACACGAAGTCGACAGTAAGGAAAAATTTGGACAGACCAAAAATACTTGGAGATTATGATCATCCTACTAGAGAATGAATGGAGCAACCAGGAAATTAAAGAGGAAATTTAAAACAAATGAAAATGAAAACATGTTTCTTCAAAACTCTAGGATGTAACAAAGGCAGTCCTTAGAGGGAAGTAGATAGCAATACAGGCCTACCTCAGGAAACAAGAAGTCTGGGAACCCTGGGTGGCGAAGCGGTTTGCAGCCTGCCTTTGGCCCAGGGCGCGATCCTAGAGACCCGGGATCGAATCCCACGTCGGGCTCCCGGTGCATGGAGCCTGCTTCTCCCTCTGACTATGTCTCTGCCTCTCTCTCTCTCTCTCTCTCTCTGACTATCATAAATAAATTTAAAAAAAGAAACAAGAAGTCTCCAATACACAACACAACCCTACACCTAAAGGAGCTGGAAAAGGAATAGGAAACAAAGCCTAAAGCCTGCAGAAGGGAAAAAATAAAATGAGAGCAGAAAGAAACGATACAGAAACAACAAAAGAGAAGTGAAAACGAAACTAAGAGGTGATTCTTCAAAATAATTAATAAAATGGATCAAGCCCTAGCCAGCCTTATCAAAGAGAAAAGAGAAAAGAACTAAATAAATAAAATCACAAATGAGAGAAGAGAGATCACAATCAACACCAGAAAAATAAGACAATTATAAGGAATACTATGAAAGATTATACGTTAACAAACTGGAAGACCTGCAAGTAATGGACAAATCCCTAGAAATGTGCAGATGAGCAAAACTGAAATAGGAAGAAAAAGAAAATGTGAACAGACTCATAAGTAGCAAAGGAATTTAATCAGCAAGGCACCTGGGTGCCTCAGTGGTTTAGCATCTGCTTTGGCTCAGGTCATGATCCTGGGGTCTTGGTGGAGCACGTCCCACATCAGGCTCCCTGCATGGAGCCTCATTTTTCCCCTGCCTATACCTCTGCCTCTCTGTGTCTCGCATGAATCCAAAAATAAAATCTTTAAAAAAGAAAAAAGATAAAAAGATGAGAAATGACCCAAATAAAATCACAAATGAGAAAAGAGAAATAACAACCAACACTATAGAAATACAAACGTTTATAAGAGACATTATGAAAAATTATATCCCAGCAAACTAGAACCTGGAAGAAATAGATCAATTCCTGGAAATATATAACATAGCAAAAATGAAAAAGGAAGAAATAAGAAACTTGAACAGATAACCAGCAAAGAAATTGAATCAACCCTCAAGAATCTCCCAACATGAGATGCTTAGATCAATAGAACAGAATGGAATTCCAAAACAAGATACAAACCTGTAACTCTATGATCCATAAATCCACAACAAGGCAGGAAGGAATATACAATGGCACAAAGACAGTCTCTTCAACAAACCCTAACCCTGACCCCAGGATAAGAACAAATGGTGTTGGGAAACCAGGCAGCCACATGCAGAAGAATGAAACTGGACCACTTTCTTACACCATATATATAAAAAATAAATTCAAAATGGATGAAAGACCTAAATGTGAGACCTGAAACCATACAAAGAGGAAAAGATAGGCAGCAAAGTCTTTGACATTGGCCATTGGATATTCTTTCTTGATATGCCTCTGAGGTGAGGGAAACAAGAGCAAAAATACTATTGGGGCTTCATCAAATTCAAAAGCTTCTGCAAAGTGATAGAAACAACCAACGCTAAAAGGCAACATACAAAATGAAAGGAGATATTTGTAAACAACACAACCAATAAAGAGTTAGTATGCAAAATACGTAGAGCAAATATAAATCTCAGCATCCTAAACACAAATTATCCAACTGCAGATGGGCAGAAGACATGAATGGACTTTGTCTCTGTCAAGACATCCAACGGCCACCAGACACACGGAAAGACACTCTGCGTCACCCATCATCAGGGAAATGCAAATTAAAACCACAATAAGATGTCACCTGACAGCCATCAGAATGGCTAAAATTGACAACAGAAGAAACAACAGGTGTTGTTGAGGCTATGGAGAAGAGGGAGCCACTTACACTCCTGGTGGGCATGCGAACAGGTGCAACCACTGTGGAAAACACTGTGGAGGATCCTCGAGAAGTTAAAAATAGGGGATCCCTGGGTGCCGCAGTGGTTTGGAACCTGCCTTTGGCCCATGTCGTGATCCTGGAGACCCGGGATCGAATCCCACGCTGGACTCTCAGTCCATGAAGCCTGCTTCTCCCTCTGCCTGTGTCTCTGCCTCTCTCTCTGTGACTATCATAAAAAAAAATAAAAAAATAAGTTAAAAATAGAGCTACCCTATGATTCCAAAATTGCAGAGCTAGGTATTTACCCCGAGGATACAAAACTCGTTTAGTAGTTTCGATGAGGGACACGCAGCCCAGTGTTTGTAGCAGCATTATCAACAAGAGCCAAACTGTGGATACAGGCCACATGTCCATCAATGGTGAATGGGCAGAGACGATGTGTTAAATATACCCACTGCGACATCACTGGGTCAACAGAAGAGATGAAATGAAGCCATTTACAATGACGTGGGAGAAGTGGAAGGGACTTATGCTAAATGAACTCACTCAGAGAAAGACAGATACTAAATACCATACAATTGCATTCACATGTGAATTTTAAGAAACCTAACAAACTGGCAAAGGGGCAGATGGGGGGATGAGAGAAGCAAACAAAAAAACACACTCTTGGGATCCCTGGGTGGCGCAGCGGTTTGGCGCCTGCCTTTGGCCCAGGGCGCGATCCTGGAGACCCCGGATCGAGTCCCACGTCAGGCTCCCGGTGCATGGAGCCTGCTTCTCCCTCTGCCTGTGTCTCTGCCTCTCTCTCTCTCTCTCTGTGACTATCATAAATAAAATAAAATAAAATAAAAATTAAAAAAAAAACACACACTCTTAACCACAGAGAATAAACTAATAAATACCAGAGGAATGTGGGGGAGATGGGGAATCAGGGGATGGGGATGGAGATAGTGGAGGGCACCTATGACCAGTACCAGGCGTTGTATCCGAGGGTTGAATCACTATGTGGTAAACCTGAAACTATATCATAATGTGTTTACAAACAGGAATTCAAGTAAATCTTTAAAATAATAATTGGTAGTATTGATGAAACATGTGCGCACTAGGGCCTGTTAGCATCGGAAATGTCTCATTGAAACAGAGCCCAACACCCTGCTTCCCCAGAAATACTTAAGGACAAGGAATTGGAGCCCACTGGCCGCAAAATGAAATGTGGACTGGACCTTAGCAAGTCCTGAAAAACTCACTCAACCCTCTTCTACTGTAGGCGGGACCTCGGGCTGGTGCAGCCGCCCTGGAAACAGTGTGGAGGCTCGTCAGGTAGTTACAAATAGAGCCGTCCTGCTACCAGTAGGTGAATGGCCTGGAGCTGACTCCGAATATATAGATGCAGTGAGACTCGGGACACCTGCACCCCAATGTCCACAACAGCCGGGTCCACAGTAGCCACACTGTGTGAAGTATCTCGGTGCCCTCAGGCAGATGATGGATAAAGAGGATGGGAGATAGATGATGGTCATAGAGAGAGGAATGGTACCTAGCTATCAAAGAGAAGGAAATCTTGCCATTTGCAATGATGTGGATAGAACTAGAGAAATCAAGTTAAGTGAAATAAGTCAGTCGGGAAAGAGAATGACCGTGTGGTGTCATTCATAGGTGGAATTAAAGAAACAAAGCAGATGAACATCTGTGAAGGAAGGAAATCAAATAACATGAAAACAGATGCAGGAAATACAGACACTTAATGATAGGAAACAAACTGAGGGTGCTGGAGGGTAGGGGACAGGTAAGGGGATCACAGGAGACCGGCATGAAGGAGGGCACGTGATGTCATGTGCACTGCTGTTATCTGCAACTGGTGAATACCTAAATTCTTCCTCTGAAAGTATAATACACTATACGTTAATTAATTGGGTTTAAATTAAATTAAGTTAAAAAAATCAGTTGTATCAGAGCACAATTCCTTCCGGACTCTCTGTTCTGCTCCTTCAGCTTATGTCGGGACCACCACCCTTGAGTCTGGTTTGTTTAAGGAGGCTCCACGCCTCATCCATGGCCCAGCCCACGGCTAGAACTCACAACCCCGAGATCAGGACTGGAGGTGAGGTCAGGTGTCGAATGCTTATCTGACAGAGCCAGCCAGGGCCCGAGAACACCACTGCTATATCCTGTGTCTCTGTGACATCGTTTGAAATAGGAAAGTGCCATGTCCCGCTCTGTCCTGCTTCTCCAATACTAATTTGCTGTCTGGGGTCATTTGTGGGGGCGGATGGATGTTATGGGTTTTTCTTTTCCTATTTCTAAGATCTGCCACCATGATTTTGATACGAATGAGATTGAAACTGAGGGTGGCTTCTGGAACTGCGGACATTTTGACAAGATGAGGCTCCCACCCCACGAGCCCAGGAAGGCCTCCCAGAGACTGGTATAGCTCACTGCACAAGTCTTGTGCTCCTTTGGTTCTGTCTCATTATTTGTTCTCTGTGATGCTCCTGAGAAGGGAGTCACGTCCTTCATTTCCTTCCTGAGTGCTCATTTCCGGGACACAGCAAGGCTACTCTGCTATGTAGGGTCAGTTTGTGTCCCCTGACTTTACTGAACTCACTCCTTAGTTCTAACAGGCTTGGTGGAGGCTCTCGAGTTTCGTGTTTCTAGTACCACGTCTTCAGCATATAGGGACAGTGTGAGTTCCCCTTCCAGTTGTGGAACCTTTGCTGTTTACAGCTTAATGTCCTAGAAAGCCCGACAATAGTATAAAAACTGAGTCCAGGCAAAGGGCAGGAAGCCCCTATTAGAATGAGAACAGAGCTCAATGCCCTAGAAGGCCCCATATCAAAATGTAAACAGAACTTGAGGAATTGCTCCAGCCCTCCTGGAGGTCCTGAGACCAGCACTTAAAACTAAGCTAAAACCCACCTCACGGTCCAAGTCCCTGCTCCGCTATGTCGGGTGTGCTGGGACACAAGCTCGAGCTTGTAAATAAACCCTCGTGTGTTTGCATCGGTGTCGGCTTCTCGGTGGTTTCTGAGATTCCCAATCTTGGGCAGTCTGAGATAAAAAATGAAAACCAAAATAAGCTCCGACGCACGCAGAGTAAAAGCAGGGTTCTGAGAGAAGCAGCGGAGAACCGGGGGGCTCTTCTATCGAGGACCCTGCAGATGGGGGTGCGGGATGCTCAGCCCCAGAGCCAGAGGACCCAGCGTCCCCACCCGCATCCCGCCCATCAGCACTGAGTCTAAGGGTGCAGCACAGCGCCGCCCACTGGAGGCCAGAGGCGCTGACACCAACCCAGCCTCTGACACCGCAGGTGCATCTCCCAGGCAGATGTGCACCTGACAATCAGCGCCAAGGCCCATCCCGAGACCCTGCACAGACCACTCACTGCCACCAAGTTGTCAGACCACAGAGGCAGCAGAGCTTCAGCTCTGCCTGGAAAGTAAGATGTAGCTTCCTTTGTACTTTGTGCTTTATTTTCATTTATTTTCTTTGATTCTTTTTTATTAATTGCCTTATTTTAATTTTTTTGTATGTACCTTATATATTTCTTATTTTTACTATCATGGTACTTTAATTGTGTTTCTTATTTTGGGATTTAGAATCTTTAACAAGCAGGCCAAAATAATCTAGTGTTTTTTGGGGGAGGGTAGTTGTTATTGTTTTTCGTGGTTTTCCTTTTTCTTCCTTCTTTCTTTTCTGGAAAAAATAATGAGATGGAGAAATTCTCCTCCATAAAATAACATGAGGTAGTACTCACAGCCAGGAAGTTCATCAATACACATATATGATGTCTAACTACAGTTTAAAACAATAATTATAAAGATAGCAGCTGGGCTGGGAAAAAAGCACAGAAGAAAACTAGAGAATGCCTTACTGTAGAAATAAAAGAGTTAAAATCTAGTCAGGCCAATGTTAAAAATGCTATAACTGAGATGCAGTCCCCAGTGGAAGCCTTCAAAACAAGAAAGGTTATGGACCACAGAGGCAGACATAGGGAACTCAGCCACTTATTAAAACAATAACATTCATATCATAGGAGACGCAGAAGATGAAGAGAGAGAAAAGGTGGGCCTTGCTCAGCCATTAGAAATGACAAATACCCACCATTTGATTCAACGTGGATGGAACAGGAAGGTATTATGCTGAGTGAAGTAAGTCAATCGGAGAAGGACAAACATTGTATGTTCTCATTCACTTGGTGAATATAAATAAGAGTGAAAGGGAATATAAGGGAACGGAGAAGAAATGTTTGGGAAATATCAGAAATGGAGACAGAACATACAGACTCCTAACTCTGGGAAATTAACTAGGGATGATGGCAGGGGAGGAGGGCGGGAGTCGGGGTGAATGGGTGATGTGTACTGAGGGGGGCACTTGACGGGATGAGCACTGGGTGTTATTCTGTATGTGGGCAAATTGAACACCATAAAAAAGTAAATGTATTATTAAAAAAAAAGAAAGAAAGAAAAAGTTACATCTGGTTGGCTCAGTCAGTTAAGCTTCAGCCTTAGTCTCAGATCATGATCCAGGTCCCAAGGCAGGCTCCCTGTTCAGCAGGGAACCTGCTTGTCCTTCTCCATCTGCCCCACTCGCTCATGGTTTTTCTCTCCTCTCTCTCTCTCAAATAAATAAATAACATCCTGAAAAAGAAACAAACAAACCCAGAAGGACGAGAAATCTCCCATGTAGAAGAATTTCAAAGAAGTTGTGCAGACATTCCACCCTCAAGTTGATTAGCATAGCCTCCCACTCTATGTGTGTAATACGCATAGTAACTTCCTTCTACAAAATATAATATGAAAATCTTAATATAAAAATGATAATAATAATAATAATAATAATAATAATAATAAAAAGAATCACTTTACTATGGAGAAAGCTGACAAACACTACCTCAGCAAGATGATCAGATCAATACCAAGACTGATAAATCATGTTGATAATATCTATCCTTTATATGATATAATAAAAATGGCAGTATATCTCTGTATATAATCCACAAAAACAGTTCAATCTTGAGACAAACAACAGACATTTCCCAACTAAGGTAAATTTTCAAAATACTCTACTTCTCAAAGTGTTCCAGTTCAACGACAACAAGGAAAGGCTGAAAGACTGTCACAATCCAGAGGAGCCTAAGAAAACATGAGTACAAATGGAATGGGATATGAGAGATGGTAACTTAGCATGAACTAAGGAATTCTGAATAAAGTATGGTCTTTGGTTAATGAGACTATTTTAATATTGATTCATTAGCTAATATTTGTACTGGACTAATATACCACCACAATCATATCCCTGCCCCACAAAATCCACCCCCACACCATCGGCCCCCAGCAAGGGCCCAGTGCAGCTGCCCCCTGTGGGACATGCTCAGCCTCCCCGGGGTTCTCTGGATACCCTGCTCCCATCAGAAGCTCGATTGTCCCATAGAGAACCCAGGGGTTGCAGGGAGGAGGGAAGGCAAGGATACCCAAAATGGGGGGTGCAGTTGAGTGGTGCAGAGGACACATTGGTCCCTGCCTCCGCCAACTGTCCCTCCTGGAAGGCGGCACACCCTGCACAGGACACCAGCCCCTAACCCAAAGGGACCTGGGCTGACCTGGCCCCGTGCTCTGTGGGGGCTGAGGTGATTTGAGCCCCACCAAGGCCCAACACAAAGACTAATGTGATCCAGGCACCCATGGTCCTGGCTAGCCCTGGATTCAGGCCCCAGGCTGAGTGAGCCCTCTCACAGCTGGATGTGGCCTCCTGGGCCCTGGGTGTGCCCCACAGATCCAGGTCACTGACCTAGGGCAGGCCTGGGGATCCCGGGACACCCCAGGGTGGGGAGAGGATGGATAGGCTGTTTGGCCCCTCCCGACCCCACACCAGACGGTAGGCTCCTCCAGATATTGGGGCCCCAGAGGGTGGAAGGCCGGGGTCCAACTGCCCTGCGGGTCCCCGTGCAGGAGCCCATGAGCTGAAGGTCCAGGTCATCTCTGCTGTCCTCAGAATAGTCACTCAGGCTGAAATCTCATGACACACGCCCCCACCCGGAGTCCACACGTGCTTCCAAGACGTGGACTCTAGCACCCGCCCCCCACCGGGTGTGATTCTTGTCCTCCCCTAAAGGACAGAAAGGTCTCCCTCCCCAGGGGAAGGCGCGCAATAGGCTCTGAGCCCGTTTGCTGTAGAAAGTCAATAAAGTGTTGTGGTGCGAAAATGCACAGCAAGGCCATTTCTGTGTCTCCCAGAACTCTGCATGGGGCGTGGAGAGACACCCAGAGAGGAGGAGGGGGCACCATCCAGACCCCAAACAGATACTGCAGGGGAGCCGCCAGGTACACACAGCTGACGTCCCTCGTGCCTTACAGGGGCGGCCAGTCACCAGGGTCAGGATCCACAGACTTTACTGGGACTCAGGCTCTGCCCCCTGGGCAAGGAGGGGCTGGGACAGAGTGACAGCCAGGGAGCTTCAGGTCACCAGGGTCTGTGAACAGCAACGTGGGAGGTCTGTGCTCCCTCTGTCCAGAGGGCCGCAGATGGCTGAGTTACGGGGCACTTCCTCCCCTCCCCGCATCCCTGTGCCTGTGTGCCTGGGGCACAGAGGGCCTGTGGGGCAGTCAGCGTGGCCCTGAAAAGGATGTCAGGACACCAGGTCCTGGTGTTGTGTCCAAGATTGTAAATCAGGGAAACCACCAAGGAGCCCACACCGATGGAAAATCACGAGGGTTTCTTTACAAGCTGGAGCTTGGGTCTAATTGCACTGGACACAGCGGAGCAGGGACATGGATCCCGAGACTAAGAGGCATAGCAGCTTTATAGGGGCCAGTGGCACATGGGATATGCAGAAAGTTGCACGATCATGCCGGTCCACACACTGGTGGCCAATTAAATTACACCTTACCCTATAGTATCCACTTGAGCTGGCCTATTACTTTGGTCAGAATCGTCGCACAGTTTTGGGGGACACAAAGCAGGGTTACAATGTTATGAGCTGATTTCCAATTAGGGTGTGCCCAGCGGCCTGACTAGGGTGGGGCAGCGCCTTAAGCAATAAGCAGGTCATGTAGGGGTCATAGGGGAGGTGGCTGGTGTAGCACAAAATGGAATCAGTTCTGCCCTGCTTGTCCAGGGGTAGGGGATTTTTGTTAAATTTCCTGTGTCTCACACTTGCAGCTCACGAACCTGGGCCACCCTCACCAGGTGGACTCAGTCTGCACACTTTGTGGTGCTGGATCTCTGACACCAGCGTGTGGAGGGCACCCTTCTCGCCCTAGTTAGTAGGGTCTGGGTGAGCATGGGGCTCGCCAGAAGGCCAGGCAGCACAGGGGACCGAGAACCCTAGCCCTGACCCCAACTTGACTCCCACACACAGGCAGCAACAGGGCTCTCCACCATGGGCAGCTCCTCATTTTCCCCCCAGGCAACGTTAAGGTCTGGCTCCCTGCTGGAGGCATCTGGGAGAAGAGAAGCAGCCAGCGCTCAGTGGGACCCCCTGCCGGACATGGGAATTTGGCCCAGTCGGACCTTCCAGCTCAGCTGACCCTCCAGTGGAAAGTCACTGCAGGAGCGAGCCCCGAGTTGGCAAGGAGAACCCAGCTATCTGCCCAGTGCCAGCACCAGAAATGATGTTGTGCCAACCATTTCGGAATTTGGGTGACCCAGCCAGAGGATCAGATAGCTGAACTTGATATCTGCATGTGATACATACACAACCTAAAACCAACAAAAGTCCGAATCCCCCCAATGTTGTCAAACAGCAGCCGGATGGTTACATACACCACGCTGTGGTCCCCAATAGGATACATGGAAGACGCTATAAACCATGACTGCAGAGGTACTGGAGGCACGGAGATGTGCCTTCTGGGCTTCAAAAAGGAGCACAGAGAGGCAGGAAGCATCCTAAAGAGGGGGTGCCCCTCCTAGGAAAGGACACCAGGTCCCTGTGAAGGCTACGGATGGTGAAATCTGTCCTCCTCTCTTTCAGCTTCTGGTTTTCCTCCTCTTTTCTTCTTCCTTATTCTAGTTTAGACTCCACCCTGCCTCCAAGACAATGACCAAAGAGGCTTCGTTATGACACCCTGTCCTAAAAGGAGGCTGAGCTCTTGCTACCGGTTTCAGAAATGGTCATTGCCTAAGTGTATGCTGATCCCCCTAACTCGTGGCTTCACGGCTCTTGTCTCCCTGCAGAACGAGGGGAACCACAGGTCTTACAATGAAAGCCGCCCACTTCCACTCGGGCGAGACTATCCCTTGTGTAGGACGGCATCTGGGCCAAGTAGTGCAAGCGGGGCAATCAAGAATAGTTCGCAGGTGAGACATAAGCAAACACTTACCTTTGATGTCATGCTTTATTTGTTCATCCATTTATTATTTGTTAAATATTTTCGTTTCATGTCCTCTCTATACCCAACATGGAGTTCAAACTCAAAACCCTGAGATCAAGATCCCCCAACCAGGCCAGCCAGGCACCCCACTGCCATGTTTCATAACTCTTTGCTTCCTTGCCTATCTCTGCATCGAACTGGAGCATTGAGTCCTTGACGGGAAGCTTTAGTTACCTCTGAATCCTAGAACGTTCTCACTGTATCCCATTCCTAGATTGACATTTATCATTGAATAGCACTTTAAATAAATAGTCAGTAAAATAACTACTACAGTAAAGGAAATTATCGACTTTTCACGTGTGTGGGCCCTGCTCCCTGGGAAGCTATGGTTTCTTTCACATTGATCAGGTCCAAATGACTCCACCACACCTCAAAGCGTGGGCTCTGTTTCTGCCCTGACACATGGAAGACCCCTGCTTCAATTAACATGTATCAATAAATCAAAGAGAACCTGACCGGCTCTGTGTGGTTCGTAAAAACATGGGACTCTTGTTCTTCGGGTAGCAAGTTCAAGCCCCATGTTGGCTGTAGAGATTACAGAAAAATAAAATCTTAAAAAAAATCAATCAGTTGATCTTGGGGAAACAGAGCCCCAGATCCCACAAGGGCAGAGAGCCAACTGACGAATCTATGCACTATATTATAAGCAGCAGTGCACAAAATCTGAACTTTCAGAAGTCTCCTAGCATGGGGAACACAACAGACTTAAGGTGTTCAGGTGGAGAAGTGGGGGGCAGTCCCTGGAGCAACAGGGCGGGTTCAGGATCCCAGGGGTCCCAAGGATGGTGGCGCCAACTGTTCCCAGGCACAGGAGCAGGAACCCGGCTGAGAGCAGCAGGACTCGGGCCAGCTGTCTGCCCTGTGTGGCCATAAGCTGCAAATCCCTGTGTAGTCGCGGGGAATAAGAGCTAAAATTTACATTACTTCAGTTACAGGAAAAAAAGAAAAAAACAGCTTACAGCTTAAGGTCCCAGAAAGCCCCATATTAGAATGAGAACAGAGCTCAATGCCCTTTTTTTTAAATTTATTTTTTATTGGTGTTCAATTTACTAACATACAGAATAACCCCCCAGTGCCCGTCACCCA
This sequence comes from Canis lupus baileyi, assembly GCF_048164855.1. Classification (NCBI taxonomy): domain Eukaryota; kingdom Metazoa; phylum Chordata; class Mammalia; order Carnivora; family Canidae; genus Canis; species Canis lupus. The sequence continues at coordinate 32,696,454 of NC_132872.1, read as the reverse complement.
TTCACTCCCACCCCCCGCCCTCCTCCCCTTCTACCACCCCTAGTTCGTTTGAAGGCCTTATATCAAAATGTACACAGAACTGGAGGAATTGCTCCAGCCCTTCTGGAGGACCCTGAGACCAGCCCTTAAAACTAAGCTAAAACCCACCTCGCGGTCCAAGTCCCTGCTCCGCTGTGTGGGGTATACTTGGACCCAATCTCGAGTTTGTAAATCAACCCTCGTGTGTTTGCATCCATGTCGGCTCCTAGGTTGTTTCTCCGATTCGCAATCTTGGGTACAACACCCCCAAGTCCCCTCCCCACCTGGGCTGATCCCCTGTCCCCTCCCACCCAGGCTGACCCTCAGTCACCTCCCGCTCACAGCAGCTCGCCACAGCCCCTCACAGAGGTCCCACGGCCACGGTGGGCACTCTGGCCATCCCCAGCCTCCCAGGAGAAGAAAGGAGGTTTCGGCAGGACACACTCCCATGGTGGCCCCAGGGCTCCCTGCCTAGGATGGCAGCTGGTGACAGGCCGGTGTCTGTGTACCGGATGCCGGCTCCTCCTCCCTGGTTTTCCCACAGGAAATGAAGGAGGAGGCCTCGTCTCCTCCAGGGACATTACGCAGATAGACCTGGACATCAACAGTTGTTCGGCAGCCAAATCATGTTTGGGACTGCTAGAGGGTGGGGTGAGGCTGCTGAGCCAGGGGGCTCAGCGTGGCCCTGGAAGGGATGTCAGGACACCAGGCCCTGGTGCTGTGCCCAAGGTTGTAAATCAGGGAAACCACCAAGGTGCCCACACTGATGCAAACTCCCGAGGGTTTCTTTACAAGCTGGATCTTGGGTCCAAGTGCACCCGAAACAGAGGAGTAGGGACTTGGACACCGAGACTAAGAGGCATAGCAGCTTTATAGGAGCCTATATTATAAGGGAATACTATGAAAGATTATACGCTAACATACTGGGAGACCTGGAGGAAATGGACACATCCCTAGAAATGTGCAAACAAGCTGAACTGAAATAGGAAGAAATAGATAATGTGAACAGACCCATAACTAGCAAAGGAATTGAATCAGCAAGGCATCTGGGAGCCTCAATGGTTGAGCATCTGCTTTGGCTCAGGTCATGATCCTGGGGTCCTGGGGGATCAAGTCCCATATCAGTCTCCCCACATGGAGCCTCATTTTCCCTCTGCCTATACCTCTGCCTCTCTGTGTCTCTCATGAATACATAAATAATATCTTTAAACAAGAAAAAAGATGAAAAGATGAGAAAGGACCCAAATAAAATCACAGATGAGAAAAGAGAAATAACTTCCAACACTAGAGAAATACAAACGATTATAAGAGAACATTAAGAAAAAATATATGCCAGCAACCTAGAACCTGGAAGTAATAGATCAATTCCTGGAAATATATAACATAGCAAAAATGAAAAAGGAAGAAATAAGAAACTTGAACACACAGATAACAGGCAGAGAAATTGAATCAGCAATCAAGAATCTCCCAACAGGAGACACTTAGATCAATAGAATAGAATGGAAAGCCGAAACAAGATACAAACCTGTAACTCTCTGATTCATTAATCGACAACAAGGCAGGAAGGAATATCCAATGGCACAAAGACAGTCTCTTCAGCAAACCCTAACCTTGACCCCAGGATAAGAATAAATAGTGTTGGGAAAACCAGGCAGCCACATGCAGAAGAATGAAACTGGACCACTTTCTTACACCATATATATAAAAAATAAATTCAAAATGGATGAAAGACCTAAATGTGAGACCTGAAACCAATCAAAGAAGAAAAGATAGGCAGCAGCGTCTTTGACATTGGCCACCGGATTTTCTTTCTATATATTCCTCTGAGGTGAGGGAACAAAAGCAAAAATACTATTGGGACTACATCAAATTGAAAAGCTTCCACAAAGTGAAGGAAACAACCAAAGCTAAAAGGCAACATATAAAATGAAACGAGACATTGGTAAACAACACATCCAATGAAGAGTTAGTATGCAAAACACATAAAGGAAATATAAATCTCAAGATCCTAAAAACAAATCATGCAACTGGAAATGGGCAGAAAAATGAATGGACTTTGTCTCTGACAAGACAGCCAGAAGGCCACCAGACACACGGAAAGACAATAAGCATCACCCATCATCACGGAAATGCAAATCAAAACCACAGGGATATGTCACCTGGGAGCTGTCATAATGGCTAAAATTAACAACTGAAGAAAAAACAGGTGTTGGTGAGGCTATGGAGAAGGGGTAGCCCACTTACACTCCTGGTGGGCATGCAAAAAAGATGTAGCCACTGTGGAAAACAGTGTGGATGGTCCTCGAGAAGTTAAAAAAAAAGGGGATCCCTGGGTGGTGCAGTGGTTTGGTGCCTGTCTTTGGCCCAGGGCGTGATCCTGGAGACCTGGGATCGAATCCCACATCGGGCTCCCGGTGCATGGAGCCTGCTTCTCCCTCTACCTGTGTCTCTGCCTCTCTCTCTGTGACATTCATAAAAAATTAAAAAAAAAAAGAAGTTAAAAATAGAGCTAACATACGATTCCAAAATAGCAGAGTTGGGTATTTACCCCTAAGATACAAAAGTACTTTAGAAGATTTGAGGAGGGGCACGCAGCCCAGTGTTTGTAGCAGCGATATCAACAACAGCCAAACTGTGGATACAGGCCTATGTCCATCGGCAGATGAATGGGCAGAGATAATGTGGTAAATATACACACTGTGACATCACTCGGTCATCAGAAGGGATGAAATGAAGCCATTTACAATGACGTGGAAGAAGTGGAAAGGATTTATGCTAAATGAACTCAGTCAGAGAAAGATAGATACCAAATACCATACAATTGCACTCACATGTGAATTTTAAGAAACCAAACAAACTGGCAAAGGGGTGCAGGGAGCTGAGAGAAGCAAACCAAGATACCCACTCTTAACCACAGAGAATAAACTAATAAATATCAGAGGAAGGTGGGGGGATGGGGAATCAGGGGATAGGGACAGTGGAGGGCACCTGTGACCAGTACCAGGTGTTGTATCCAAGGGTTGAATCACTAAGTGGCAAACCTGAAAATATATCATACTGTGTTTATAAACAGGAATTGAAGTAAAACTTTAAAATAATAATTGGTAGTATTGATAAAACATGTGCGCACTAGAGATAAAGGGATCCCTGGGTGGCGCAGCGGTTTGGCGCCTGCCTTTGGCCCAGGGCGCGATCCTGGAGACCCGGGATCGAATCCCACATCGGGCTCCTGGTGCATGGAGCCTGCTTCTCCCTCTGCCTGTGTCTCTGCCTCTCTCTCTTTCTCTCTCTGTGACTATCATAAATAAATAAAAAAAATTAAAAAAACATGTGCGCACTAGAGATAAAATCCGAAAGGCAACTAAAAATCCAAAGAAAGGGATCCCTGGGTGGCGCAGCGGTTTGGCGCCTGCCTTTGGCCCAGGGCGCGATCCTGGAGATCCGGAATCGAATCCCACGTCGGGCTCCCGGTGCATGGAGCTTGCTTCTCCCTCTGCCTGTATTTCTGCCTTTCTCTCTCTCACTGTGTGCTTATCATGAATAAATAAAAATTAAAAAAATATCCAAAGAAAGAGTCTTTAGAGCCACAAATCCCCTCCTTAGCTCAGCTTGGGAGAAGCCTGCCATGTCTATTCTCACCTCAGCAGAAGCCTGGATTTTGATTCTCTGGGGAGGTCACTGACTTGGTGGAGTCAGGCTATCTTTGAACCCAAACCTAAATAGAGTACATAAAACTAACTGCCCAAGATAGTAGGAGTCCCAGGAAAGGCACATGCCAAGACCCAAACTCTAACCATACACAGATATAACCCTAACCCTACACTTAATCCTAATGTTAACCTAAACCTTAAACAAGACCCATCACTAATCGACAACCAAACACAAACCCCAAGACCAAAACATATTCACTGAACCTTCCTGCCAACCCTCACCCTAACTCCTAAACCTATTCTAAACCCTTATCCCTGACCTCTATCTTAAATCTAACCCTAACCTCTAACCCTACCTTAACTTAATGTACTCAAATCCTATTCCTAACCTTAACCTGTACCCTAACCCTAACCCTCTAATACTAATCCTATCTCATACCCCAAACAGCACTCTAACCTGTACCCTAAAACTAACGCCTAAACCACTCCCTAATCCTGTCTCTTACCCTTTTCCAAAACCATAACCTGACCCTACCTGACCCTAATCCCTAACTAAACACTAAACCTAACCCTAGCCCTAACCCCTATCCTAAACCTAACCCTCGCCCTATCCCTAAACCTAGCCCTAACTTTTACCCTAACCCCTAACACTTACCCCTAACCCTAACTCACACCCTAACCCCTAACCCTAAATGCAAACCTAAGCCCAACCCTAACTGTAAGCATAACCCTAACCCCACCTCTAAACCTCCTGTCCTAATCCCTAAAGCCCAAACCCTAAACCTAACTCTAAATCCTGTTGCTAACCCTAACCCCGTTCCCTAATCCTTAACCCCCATCCTAACTCCTAACCACTGACCCTTACCCTTATCCCTCACCCTAACCTGTAATCCGTAACCATAAGCTTAATCACAAACACCTAACATCTAACCTAAGCCTAACCACCAACTGCCTCCCCTCCCCTGGCCCTACCATTCATTCTACCCATTCACTTACCCTCTGGTTCTGAGGAGTCCCTTCTGATGTGGACGTGGCGCCCAATGTCGCCTCCAGAGTCCTCCAGGGGGTCCTGAGGAAGCAGGGCTCCTGTGAGTGCGGACGTGGCCCCACGTCTTCCTGAGTCATAGTCAGCGGGTCCTGAGGACGCTGGGTCTCCTCTCACTGTGGACTATGCCTCACATCATCTGGAAGCCTCACAGCAGGTCTTTAGTTGGCTGGGGGCTCCTTTCAGCCTGAACATGGCCCCACATCCCCCAGAAAACTCACTGTGCGTCCTGAGGAGCTCTGGGCTTCTATCAGCATAGACCCAGCCCTATATTTCCCAAAGCCAAAGTGCAGGGCCTGAGGAGGACGGGGGTCCTGTAAGTGTTGAGGTGGCTCCACATTTTCTTCAAGCCTCACCATAAGACCTGAGGATGCTGGGGGCTCCTGTCAGCATAGATGTGGCCCCAAATCTTCCCAAACCTTCACAGTGGGTCCTGAGGAGGCTGGAGACTCCTGTCAGTGTGGATGCGGCACCATTTTTCTTAGGCCTCACCACAGGCCTGACAAGGCCGGGGTCTTCTGTCTGCATGGACGCATCTCATATTTCCTCAAGTCAACACCGGGGGTACTAAGGAGTCAGCATCCTGTTGTGTCGAAGTGACACAACGTCCTCCCGAAGTGTCACCGAGGGTTCTGAGGAGGCCGGGGCTCCTGTCACCGTGAATGCGGCCCCCATCTTCCAGAAGCCTCAACTTATGTCCTGAGGTGGCCCAGGGGCTCCTGTCAGTGTGGATACAGGCCCACATCTTCCTGAAGCCTCCCCATGGGTCCTGAGGAGGCCCAGGGTCTCCTTTCAGCGTGGATGCGAGCCCACAATTTCCTGAAGCTGTGGCTCATCAGGGTGCACACGTCCCCACGTCCTCCTCAGGCCTCCCCAGCACAGGCTGGCTCCCGATAGTGCAGGCAGAGGAGGCCTACTGCACATTCATGCCCGCTGGGTTGGGCCTGGGCTCAGGCGCCCCCTGCGGGACGCTCAGGCGCTGCAGGAGGCTGTGCAGGAGGCAGCGGGCGCTACAGGGGACACAACTGCCTTCTTCCAGGCTCCAGCTGTGGCCTGTTAGCTTCGGAAACGTCTCACTGAAATGGAGCCCTACACCAAGCTTCCTCAGAAATACTTAAGGACAAGGAATTGGAGCCCACAGGACGTGAAATGAAATGTGGACCAGACTTTTACCATGTCCCGCAAAACACACTCAACCCTCTTCCACTGTGGGCGAGACTGCGTGCTGGTGCAGACACCCTGGAAACAGTGTGGAGGCTCCTCAGGAAGTTACAAATAGAGCCGCCCTGCGACCAGCAGGTGAACAGCCTGAACTCACTTCAAAGGTACAGATGCAGTGAGACCAGGACACCTGCACCCCAATGTCCACAGCAGCCGGGTCCACAGTAGCCACACTGTGGCAGGAGACTCGGTGCCCTATGGCAGAAGATGGATAAAAAGGATGGGAGAGAGATGATGGTCACAGACAGAGGAATGGCACTCAGCTATCAAAGAGAATGAAATCTTGCCATTTGCAATGACGTGGATAGAACTAGAGGGATCATGTTAAATGAAATAAGTCAGTCAAGAAAGAGAATGACCGTGTGGTGTCATTCATAGGTGGAATTAAAGAAGCAAAGCAGATAACAACTGTGAAGGGAAGGAACAACAAATAAGATGAAAACCGATGCAGGAAATACAGACACTTAATGATAGGAAACAAACTGATGGTCGTTGGAGGCGGGGGGATTAACAGGGGACCGGCATGAAGGAGGGCACGTGATGTCATGAGCACTGCTGTTATCTCCAACTGGTGAATCCCTGAATTCTTCCTCTGAAAGTATAATACACTATCCATAAATAATTTGGTTTAAATTAAACTAAGTTTAAAAAATCAGTTCTATCAGAACACATTTCCTTCTGGACTCTCTGTTTTGCTCCTTCAGCTTATGCCGGGACCACCCCCCGTGGGACTGGTTTGCCTAAGTAGACTCCACGCCTCTTCCATGGCCCAGCCCAGAGCTAGAACTCACGACTCCTGAGATCAGGACCGGAGGTGAGGTCAGGAGTTAGATGCTTAACCAACGGAGCCAGTTGGGGGCCCAAGAACCACAATGCTTTATCCTGTGTCTCTGTGACATTGTTTGAAATAGGGAAGTGCTGCGTCCCGCTCTCTCCTGCTCCTCCAGTACTGATTTGCTGTCTGGGGTCATTTGTGGGGGCGGATGGATGTTATGGGTTTTTCTTTTCCTATTTCTAACATCTGCCACCATGATTTTGATAGGAATGACATTGAAACTGAGGGTGGCTTCAGGAAAGGCAGACATTTTCACAAGATGAGGCTCCAGCCCCACGAGCCCAGGAAGGCCTCCCAGAGACTGGTATGGCTCAGTGCACAAGTCTTGTGCTCCTTTGGTTCAGTCTCATTATTTATTCTCCTTGATGCTCCTGAGAAAAATGAAGTCACGTCCTTCATTTCCTTCCTGAGTGCTCATTGTCGGGACACAGCAAGGCTACTCTACTCTGTAGGGTCAGTTTGTGTCCCGTGACTTTACTGAACTCACTCCTTAGTTCTAACAGGTTTTGGTGGAGGCTCCAAGGTTTCATGTTTCCAGTACCGCATCTTCAGCATATAGGGACAGTGTGACGTCCCCCTTCCAGGTGTGGAACCTTTGCTGTTTACAGCTTAATGTCCTAGAGAGCCCCACAATAGAATCAAAACTGAGCCCAGGCCAGGGGCAGGAAGCCCCTATTAGAATGAGAACAGAGCTCAATGCCCTTGAAGGCCCCATATCAAAATGTAAAGAGAACTTGAGGAATTGCTCTAGCCCTTCTGGAGGTTCCCGAGACCAGCCCTTAAAACTAAGCAAAAACCCACCTTGGGGTCCAAGTCCCTGCTCCTCTGTGTCAGGCATACTTGGACAGAAGTTCGAGCTTGTAAATAAACCCTCATGTGTTTGCATCGTTGTGGGCTTCTCCGTGCTTTCTCGGATTCACAATCTTGGGCACAACAGTCTGAGATAAGAAAACAAAACCAAAAGGAGTTCGGACGTGGGCAAAGTGAAAGCAGGGTTCTGAGAGATGCGCTTGGGTTCTCTTCTGTGGAGGGCCTGCAGACTGGGGGGTGGGATGCTTAGCCCCAGAACCAGAGGACCCAGCGTCCCCACCTGCATCACACCAAACAGCGCTGAGTCTCAGGGCGCAGCACAGCTCCACCCGCTGGAGGCCAGAGGCACTGAAGACCACCCCACCCCTGACCCGGCAGGTGCATCTCCCAGGCAGATGTGCACCTGACAATCAGCGCCATGGGCCATCCCCAGACCCCGCACAGACCACTCGCTGCCACCAAGTTGTCGGACCACAGAGGATGCAGATCCTCAGCGCCGCCTGGAAAGTAGGGTCTAGCTTCCTTTGTAATTTGTGCTTTATTATCATTTAGTTTCTTTGATTCTATTTTATTAATTGCCTTATTTTATTTTTTATGTATGTACCTTATATATTTCTTATTTTTACTCTCATGGAACTTTAATTTTGTTTGTTATTTTGGGATTTAGAATCTTTTTACAAGGAGGCCAAAATAATCGAGTGGTTTTTTGGGGGGAGGGCAGTTGTTATTGTTTTTCTTGGTTTTTCTTTTTCTTCCTACTTTCTTTCCTGGAAAAAGTAATGAGATCGAGAAATTCACCTCCATAAAATAACATGAGGTAGTACTCACAGCCAGGAAGTCCATCAATACAAATATATGATGTCTAACTACAGTTTAAAACAATGATTATAAAGATAGCATCTGGGCTGGAAAAAGAGCACAGAAGAAAACTAGAGAATCCCTTACAGTAGAAATAGAAGAACTAAAATTTAGTCAGGGGATCCCTGGGTGGCGCAGCGGTTTGGCGCCTGCCGTTGGCCCAGGGCGCGATCCTGGAGATCCGGGATCGAATCCCACGTCAGGCTCCCGGTGCATGGAGCCTGCTTCTCCCTCTGCCTGTGTCTCTGCCTCTCTCTCTCACTCTGTGCCTATCATGAATAAATAAAAATTTAAAAAAAAATTTAAAAAAAAATAAAATAAAATAAAATTTAGTCAGGCAAACTTTAAAAATGCTATAAATGAGATGCAGTCCCAAGTGGAAGCCTTAAAAACAAGGAAAGTTATGTACCACAGAGGCAGATTTAGGGAACTCAGCCACTTATTAAAACAATAACATTCATATCATAGGAGACTCAGAAGATCAAGGGAGAGAAAAGGTGGGCCTTACTCATCGAATAGAAACGACAGATACCCACCATTTGCTTCAAGGTGGATGGAACAGGAAGGTATTATGCTGAGTGAAGTAAGTCAATCGGAGAAGGACAAACATTGTATGTTCTCATTCACTTGGGGAATATAAATAATAGTGAAAGGGAATATAGGGGAAGGGAGAAGAAATGTGTGGGAAATATCAGAAAGGGAGACAGAACATAAAGACTCCTACTCTGGGAAACGAACTAGGGGTGATGGAAGGGGAGGAGGGCAGGGGTCCGTGTGAATGGGTGATGGGCACTGAGGGGGGGCAAATGATGGGATGAGCACTGAGTGTTATTCTATATGTTGTCAAATTGAACACCAATAAAAAGTAAATATATTATTTTAAAAAAAGAAAGAAAGAGGGAAGAAAGAAATAGTGACACCTGGGTGGCTCAGTCAGGTAAGCTTCTGCCTTAAGTCAGATCATGATCCAGGTCCCAAGGAAGGCTCGCGGTTCAGCAGGGAACCTGCTTCTCCCTCTCCCTCTGCCCCTGTCACTCATGGTTTTTCTCTCCTCTCTCTCTCAAATAAATAAATAACATCTTTAAAAAAGAAAAAAAAACCCACAAGAAGAGAAATCTCCCATGTAGAAGAATTTCAAACAATTTGTGCAGACATTCCACCTTCAAGTTGATGAGCATAGCTTCCCACTCTTAGGTGTGGAAAACACATAGTAACTTCCTTCTACAGAATATATTATGAAAAACTTAAAATAACAATGATAATATAATAATAATAATAATAAAGAAGAAGAAGAAGAAGAATCATCATCATCACTTAACTATGGGAAAAGATGACAAATACTACCTCAGCAAGATGATCAGATCGATACCAAGTCTGATAAATCATGTTGATAGTATCTATCCTTTATATGATATAATGAAAATGGCAGTATATCTCTGTATATAATCCGCAAAAAAACTTCAATCATGAGATAAACAACAGACATGTCCCAACTGAAGGAAATTTTACCAAATACTCTACTTCTCAAAGTGTTCCAGGGCAACAACAACAAGGTAAGGCTGAAAGAATGTCACAATCCAGAGGAGCGTAAGAAAACAGGAGGACAAATAGAATGTGATATGAGGGATGGTAACTTAGCAAAAACTAAGGAAATCTGAATAAAGTATGGTCTTTGGTTAATGCGACTACTTTAATATTGATTCATTAGCTAATATTTGTACCATACTAATATAAGATATCAATAAATGGAGAAATTGAGTGCAAGTGCATGCGAATGCTCTGTACTATCTTCTCAATTTCCCTATAAATCTTTCTTGTTTTCCTAATAAATAAGATTTATTTTGAAAATTGACTTAAATGAATCAGGCTCCAAGTGTAAAGACATTTTAAGAATAGTTTAATTAACTTTTGCCTTATTCTTAAAGACTTCCTTCGATGGGAACAAAGTAAGAAGTTTATATCAGAAGGAAAGAAAAACACTTATGAACACGTATAATTCCTCCTCAACCTGAAAAGCAGGAATGGATAACAAATAGCAAAAATCAGATAAAAATGCTTCTAGTATAATAGACACCATATTGCAAGGGCATTTAAAATTAGTAATGCATAACATTTATTTCCTTGACATTTGTCTTCCAAAGAGTTCACAGTGTTTCAGTGTCAGTTGAAACAGGGGAAGAATCTCAGGGAAGAATCCTTCACATAATAATAAGACCATTGGTAATAATGTCTCTCAGTTCTTTCCAAATCCATAAAGATGCATTTCCTGATGAGTGACTGAGCTGTGAAGAAAGAGATGAGAAACCCTCATCCCTCTGAATTACTTGTGTCAGAATATTTTAAGCATAGTACTACGGATAGTAAATTATCCTTATTAACAGGAAATACATCTCAGATTGGAATATGAGCAATCAAATAGGCAGAGAAAAAAGGCTTTGACTGGCTCTTCAACTTTAAAGATAAAGGAGAGCTTTTGTATGTACAAAGTCAGTTGTCAAGATAGCCTTAGGGGATAAGAGTCTGCAGCATCGAATCCAGCTGCACAGCCGGGATGACTGCACCCCAGCTCTTCCTGATCCCAAATCCCTGGTCCTGTCCCCCAACACAGGCTGCCACGCTGTGGTCATTTGCAATTGCTCTCTCAGGAGCTCTGGGGAAGGGGGAAGGAGCAAGATAGGATGGGACGGGATTCAATTAGGCCGATAAAATGAAGGCCTTTCCACTTTAAGTTCAGCGTTGGAACATGTCAAGCCATCCCAGGCCACTGTGAAGAAGAGCTGAAATTTACATGCCTACAGTTACAGGAAAAAAACAAAAGTTTACAGCTTAATGTCCTAGAAAGCCCCACATTAGAATAAGAACTGAGCCCATGCCAAGGGCTGGAGGCGTCTATTAGAATGAGAACAGAGGTCAATGCCCTTGAAGGCCCCATATCAAAATGTAAACAGAACTTGAGGAATTACTCCAGCCATTCTGGAGGTCCCCGAGACAAGCCCTTAAAAGCAAAACACCACCTCGGGGTCCAAGTCCCTGCTCCGCTGTGTTGAGTGTACTTGGACGCAAGCTCGAGTTTGGAAATCAACCCTTGTGTGTTTGCATCAGTGTCAGCTCTGTAGTGGTTTCTTGGATTCGCAATCTTGGGCACAACACCCCCATGTCCCCCCTACCTGGGCTGAACCCCTATGCCATCCCACCCAGGCTGACCCTCAGTCACCTCCCCGCCCACAACAGCTGTGCACAGGCCCTCACACAGGTCCCATGGGCAGGGATGGCACTCCTGCCATCCCCAGCCTCCCAGAGGAAGGAAGGAGGTTCTGCGGGACACACTCGCATGATTGCCCCAGGGCTCCCTGCTCAGCACGGCAGCTTGTGACATGTCGGGATCTGTGTCCCTGATGCCTGCATCCCATCCTTGGTTTTCCCACAGTAAATGAAAGAGGAGGCCCTGGTCTCCTCCTAGGACATCACGGAGATAGACTTGGACGTCAACAGGACGTTCAGCAGTCACATCATGTTTTGATACTACTACAGGGTAGGGTGAGGCTGAGGGGCCAGGGGGGATCGGGCTCCGGGGGAAGACCAGGGGTTTCTGGGTAGGGAACACGGGGCTTCTGAGGTCGGGGGAAGAATAGAAGCCAACAACACATGGCTGCATGGTAAGGTGCTGGGGATGACCCCCGTGACCCCTCCCCCGGAGTCTTGGGGATGAGGAGGCCACTAGGATGGGGCCTCCAGGGGATGCCATGTGAGCTGAAAACCAAAGGGGTGAGGGACGGCCCCTGAAAAGCAGGGGTTGGGGGTGTGGGCCGTGGGGGTCAGTAAGGGGACAAGGGGGCCGGGTGCATGGCTGTGACTGGAGGAGGACACACATCGATCTGATGAGGGTCAGACGGGTCAGGGTGACACCCCCTCTCGGTGCTTTATATATTTCTAAATTCTATGCATTGAATTTGAGACAATTTGCAATTTGAAAACATACATAGTATGATGACCTGAGATATTGTCCCCGGTCCAGACAGAGCCCTGCACTGACCACACGGGGCCCCAGGGGCAAGTGTCACAGCAAACCCCAGACCGGGGTCACCTTTTTCTGTAGATTTCCCCTGTGGATCTTAGATAAAGGGTTTGCCGTGTGTCTGCCAGCCCCCCCACTCCATCCCATTTCCCAGACACACACCATCCCCTAACATCATCATCCCCCATGGCGTAACCCCTACACCATCCCCCTCACACACACACAGCCTCACACAATCCTCACCCACACTATACCCCAACACAATCCCCCCTACACCATCCCCCACACTCTACCACCATCATACCCGTGCCCCCACACCATCCACCCCCACACCATCATCCCTGAGCAAGGACTCGATGCAGCTGCCCCCTGTGGGACATGCTCAGCCTTCCCAGGGTTCTATGGATACCCTGCTCCCATCAGAACTCCAGGTGTCCCATAGAGTACACAGGGTTGGCAGGGAGGAGGGAAAACAGGGAGCACCCAACAGGGTGTGCAGGTGAGTGGTGCAGAGGACCCACTGTGCCCTGCCACGCCCACTGTCCCTCCTGGAGCGTGGCACAACCTGCACAGGACACCAGCCCCTAACCTAGAGGAACCTGGGCTGACTGGGCGCCAGGCTGCGGGGGGTTGGGTTGATTTGAGCTCCCACCAGGCCCAACACAAAGACTAATGGGATCCAGCCCCCATGGCCCTGGCCAGCCCTGGATTCTGGCTCCGGTATGAGCGAGCCTTCTCACAGTTGGATGTGGCCTCCTGGGCACTGGGCGTGCACCCACAGATCCAGGACGCTGACCTAGGGCAGACCGGGGGATCCCGGTACACCCCAGGGTGGGGAGTGGAGGGGTAGGTCGGTGGGCCCCACCCACACCCACACCAGGAGGCAGGCTCCTACAGGTGCTGGGGCCCCAGGGGTCCCGAGGCTGGGGTCCAGCTGCCCTGCAGGGATGCAGCCCAGGAGCCCAGGAGCTGCAGTTCCAGGTCAGCTCTGCTGTCCTCAGAACCGTCACTCAGGCTGAAACCTCAGGACACACACCTCCAACCAGAGTCCACACATGCTCCCAGGTGGGGGACTCCAGCACTCGCCCCCCCCACTCCGTGTGATTCTTGCTCTCCCCTAAGACAGAAGGGTCTCCTTCCCCAGGGGAAGGCGCGCACCCTCTGCTCTGAGCCTGTTTGCTGTAGAAAGTCAATAAAATGTTGTGGTGCAAAAATGCACAACCAGCCCGTTTCTGTGTCTCCCAGAACTCTGTGCATGGGGCGTGGAGAGACCCACAGTGAGGAGGAGGGGGCACCACTGAGGCCCCAACCAGCCCATGCAGGGGTGCCGTTAGGCACACACAGCTGACGTCCCCACGTGCCATCCAGGGGCGGCCGGACGCCAGGGTCAGGCCTCACAGACTTTACTCGGACTCAGCCTGTGCCCCATGGGCCAGAATGGGCGGGAGAATGTGACAGCCAGGGAGCCTCAGGTCACCAGGGTCTGTGCAAAGTGACCTGAGAGGTCACTGCTCCCTCTGTCCAGGGGGCCGGGGCTGGCCGGATTCCGGGGCACTTTCTCCCTCCCCGCATCCCCGTGTCTGGGTGCCTGGGGCACAGAGGGCCTGCGGGGTGGTCAGCGTGGCCATGGAAGTGATTTCAGGACAGCAGGCCCTTGTGTTGTGCCCAAGATTGCGAATCCAAGAAACCACCAAGGAGCCGACACCAATGCAAACTCCCGAGGGTTTCTTTACAAGCTGGAGCCCCCACTGGGACCAACCAAAAGTTGGTCCAAGTGCACCAGACACATTGCAGCAGGGACTTGGACCCTGAGACTAAGAGGCGAGGCAGCTTTATAGGGGCCAGTGGACCATGGGATATGCAGAAATTTGCACAGTCATGTCGGTCCACATGTAGGTGGCCGATTGAATTACACCTTACCCTATAGTATCCACTTGAGCTGGTCTATTACTTTGGTCAGAATCGCTGCGGGGTTTGGGGGGGCACAAAGCACGGTTACATTGTTATGAGCAGATTTCCGATTAGGGTGTGCCCAGCGGCCTGACTAGGGTGGGGCAGCACCTTAAGCCATAAGCAGGTCATTTGGGGGTCATAGGGGAGGTGGCGGATATAGCACAAAATTGAATCACTCCTGCTCTGCTTGTCCAGGGGTAGGGGATTTTTGTTAAATTTCCTGGGTCCCACACTTGCAGCTCATCCACCTGGACCACCCTCACCAGGTGGACTCAGCGTGAACACCTTTTGGTGCTGGATCTCTCACACCAACGTGTGGAGCGCACCCTCCTTGCCCGAGTGAGTAGGGGCTGGGTGAGCATGGGGCTCGGCTTGAAGGCCAGTCAGCACAGGGGAACAAGGAACCCCAGCCCCATCCCCACTCTGACTCCCACATACAGGCAGCCTCATGGCTCCCAGCCATGGGCAGCCGGTTCCTCAGGAGCTCCCCCCAAGGGTGGCCCGAATGTCTGGCTCCCTGCTGGAGAGGCATTGGGGAGAAGAGAAGCAGCCAGCGCTCGGCAGGACCCACTGCCAGACATGGGAATGTGGCCGAGCCGGACTTTCCAGCTCAGCTGACTCTCCAGCAGAAAGACACTGCATGAGCGAGCCCCGGGGTGGACAGGAGAGCCCAGCTAGCCACCCAGCGCCAGCACCAGAAATGATGTTGTGCCAACCATTTCCGGGTTTTGGGTTACCCAGCCAGAGGATACGATAGCTGCATGTGATAGCTGCATGGGATAGACACACACACCCCCAAACCAACAAAAGTCAGAATCCCCCAATGTTGTCAAACAGCAGCCGGATGGTTACATACACCACGCTGTGATCCCCAATAGGATACATGGAAGACGCTATAAACCACGACTGCAGACGTGCTGAAGGCACGGAGATGTGCCTGCTGGGTTCCAACATGGGCACAGAGGGGAAGGAAGAATCCTACGGACGGGGGGTCCCTGCTAGGAAAGGACACCAGTTCCCTGTGAAGGTTACAGAGGGTGAAATCTCTCCTTCTCTCTTTGTGCTTCTGGTTTTCCTCCTACATGCCATTTTCCTCAATCATATTAGAAAGAATTTATTTTAGGTTTTTAAATTTCTTTTTATTGGAGTCCAATTTGTATGAATTCTTCTTTCAGCATGGGTGTCATTCAGGAGAGAAGGAGAGATAAAGATTTTCCTATACAGGCAACATATAAAGGAGTTCATGACCACTTAATCAGTCCAGTAAGGAATTTTAAGAGGGACTCTTCTAGTGGGGGAAAAAAAGAGACCAAAAGAAACATAGACTAGAAAGGACCGGAGAAAGTCACTGGAAACACCATCTCTTCCGGAAACACAAAGGCACAAAGTTCATATCTTTGAATAATCACTCTGAATGCTGATAGACTAAATGCTCCAATCAAAGGTATAGGGTATCAGAGGGCTTAAAAAACAGGATCCGGTATGCCTGGGTGGCTCAGGGGTTGAGCCTCTGCCTTTGACTCAGGGTGTGATCCTGGAGTCTGGGATCAAGTCCCATATTCTGCTCCTGGTGGGGAGCCTACTTCTCTCACTGCCTAATTTTCTGCCTCTCTCTCTCTCTCTCTCTTTCTCTCTCTCTCCCTCACTCTCTCATTTTAATCGTTATTAAAAAAACAAGATCCATCTGTATGCTGCCTACAAGATGCTCACATTAGACTTATAGACACCAGGAGATTGAAAGTCAGGGGATGGAAAATCATCTATCATCCTAATGGATATCAAAAGAAAGCTGGAGGACCCATACTTATATCAGACAAACGAGATTTGAAACCAAACCCTAGGGGACACCTGGTGGCTCAGTGGTTGAGCATCTGCCTTCGGCTCAGGGGGTGATCCTGGGATCCCAGGATCAAGTCCCACATCGGCCTCCATTTGTGGACCCTGCTTTTCCCTCTGCCTATGTTTCAGCCTCTGCTTCTTTGTGTATCTCTCATGAATAAATAAATAAAATATTTAAATTTCAAAAAAGAAAAAACAAATACTGTGAGAAGAGATGAAGAAGGGCATTATTTCATAATTAAAAAGACTCTTAAAATTCCCCTTTAAGAAGAAGTTCAGTGGAACAGTCCACAAAAACAAGGACTGAATAGATATCATGATGACACTAAACTCATATCTCTCAATAGTAACTCTGAATGTGAACGGGCTTAATGACCCCATCAAAAGGCGCAGGGTTTCAGACTGGATAAAAAAGCAGGACCCATCTATTTGCTGTCTACAAGAGACTCATTTTAGACAGAAGGACACCTACAGCCTGAAAATAAAAGGTTGGAGAACCATTTACCATTCGAATGGTCCTCAAAAGAAAGCAGGGGTAGCCATCCTTATATCAGATAAACTAAAATTTACCCCAAAGACTGTAGTGAGAGATGAAGAGGGACACTACATCATACTTAAAGGATCTATTCAACAAGAGGACTTAACAATCCTCAATATATATGCCCCGAATGTGGGAGCTGCCAAATATATCAATCAATTATTAACCAAAGTGAAGAAATACTTAGATAATAATACACTTATACTTGGTGACTTCAATCTAGCTCTTTCTATACTCGATAGGTCTTCTAAGCACAACATCTCTAAGAAACGAGAGCTTTAAATGATACACTGGACCAGATGGATTTCACAGATATCTACAGAACTTTACATCCAAACTCAACTGAATACACATTCTTCTCAAGCGCACATGGAACTTTCTCCAGAATAGACCACATATTGGGTCACAAATCGGGTCTGAACTGATATCAAAAGATTGGGATTGTCCCCTGCATATTCTCAGACCATAATGCCTTGAAATTAGAACTAAATCACAAGTTTGGAAGGACCTCAAACACGTGGTGGTTAAGGACCATCCTGCTAAAAGATAAAAGGGTCAACCAGGAAATTAAGGAAGAATTAAAAAGATTCATGGAAGCTAATGAGAATGAAGATACAACCGTTCAAAATCATTGGGATGCAGCAAAAGCAGTCCTAAGGGGGAAATACATCGCAATACAAGCATCCATTCAAAAACTGGAAAGAACTCAAATACAAAAGCTAACCTTACACATAAAGGAGCTAGAGAAAAAACAGCAAATAGATCCTACACCCAAGAGAAGAAGGGAGTTAATAAAGATTCGAGCAGAACTCAACGAAATCGAGACCAGAAGAACTGTAGAACAGATCAACAAAACCAGGAGTTGGTTCTTTGAAAGAATTAATAAGATAGATAAACCATTAGCCAGCCTTATTAAAAAGAAGAGAGAGAAGACTCAAATTAATAAAATCATGAATGAGAAAGGAGAGATCACTACCAACACCAAGGAAATACAAAGGATTTTAAAAACATATTATGAACAGCTATACGCCAATAAATTAGGCAATCTAGAAGAAATGGACGCATTCCTGGAAAGCCACAAACTACCAAAACTGGAACAGGAAGAAATAGAAAACCTGAACAGGCCAATAACCAGGGAGGAAATTGAAGCAGTCATCAAAAACCTCCCAAGACACAAGAGTCCAAGGCCAGATGGCTTCCCAGGGGAATTTTATCAAACGTTTAAAGAAGAAACCATACCTATTCTCCTAAAGCTGTTTGGAAAGATAGAAAGAGATGGAGTACTTCCAAATTCGTTCTATGAGGCCAGCATCACCTTAATTCCAAAACCAGACAAAGACCCCACCAAAAAGGAGAATTACAGACCAAATCCCTGATGAACATGGATGCAAAAATTCTCAACAAGATACTGGCCAATAGGATCCAACAGTACATTAAAAAAATTATTCACCATGACCAAGTAGGATTTATCCCTGGGACACAAGGCTGGTTCAACACCTGTAAAACAATCAATGTGATTCATCATATCAGCAAGAAAAAAACCAAGAACCATGTGATCCTCTCATTGGATGCAGAGAAAGCATTTGACAAGATAGAGCATCCATTCCTGATCAAAACTCTTCAGAGCATAGGGATAGAGGGAACATTCCTCGACATCTTAAAAGCCATCTATGAAAAGCCCACAGCAAATATCATTCTCAATGGGGAAGCACTGGGAGCCTTTCCCCTAAGATGAGGAACAAGACAGGGATGTCCACTCTCACCACTGCTGTTCAACATAGTACTGGAAGTCCTAGCCTCAGCAATCAGACAACGAAAAGACATTAAAGGCATTCAAATTGGCAAAGAAGAAGTCAAACTCTCCCTCTTCCCCGATGACATGATACTCTACATAGAAAACCCAAAAGTCTCCACCCCAAGATTGCTAGAACTCATACAGCAATTCGGTAGCGTGGCAGGATACAAAATCAATGCCCAGAAGTCAGTGGCATTTCTATACACTAACAATGAGACTGAAGAAAGAGAAATTAAGGAGTCAATCCCATTTACAGTTGCACCCAAAAGCATAAGATACCTAGGAATTAACCTAACCAAAGTGGTGAAGCATCTATACCCTAAACATTATAGAACACTTCTGAAAGAAATTGAGGAAGACACAAAGAGATGGAAAAATATTCCATGCTCATGGATTGGCAGAATTAATATTGTGAAAATGTCAATGTTACCCAGGGCAATATACACGTTTAATGCAATCCCTATCAAAATACCATGGACTTTCTTCAGAGAGTTAGAACAAATTATTTTAAGATTTGTGTGGAATCAGAAAAGACCCCGAATAGCCAGGGGAATTTTAAAAAAGAAAACCATATCTGGGGGCATCACAATGCCAGATTTCAGGTTGTACTACAACGCTGTGGTCATCAAGACAGTGTGGTACTGGCACAAAAACAGACACATAGATCAGTGGAACAGAATAGAGAATCCAGAAGTGGACCCTGAACTTTATGGGCAACTAATATTCGATAAAGGAGGAAAGACTATCCATTGGAAGAAAGACAGTCTCTTCAATAAATGGTGATGGGAAAATTGGACATCCACATGCAGAAGAATGAAACTAGACCACTCTCTTTCACCATACACAAAGATACACTCAAAATGGATAAAAGATCTAAATGTGAGACAAGATTCCATCAAAATCCTAGAGAAGAACACAGGCAACACCCTTTTTGAACTCGGCCATAGTAACTTCTTGCAAGATACATCCACGAAGGCAAAAGAAACAAAAGCAAAAATGAACTATTGGGACTTCATCAAGATAAGAAGCTTTTGCACAGCAAAGGATACAGTCAACAAAACTCAAAGACAACCTACAGAATGGGAGAAGATTTGCAAATGACATATCAGATAAAGGGCTAGTTTCCAAGATCTATAAAGAACTTATTAAACTCAACACCAAAGAAACAAACAATCCAATCATGAAATGGGCAAAAGACATGAACAGAAATCTCACAGAGGAAGACATAGACATGGCCTACATGCACATGAGAAAATGCTCTACATCACTTGCCATCAGGGAAATACAAATCAAAACCACAATGAGATACCATCTCACACCAGTGAGAATGGGGAAAATTATCAAGGCAGGAAACAACAAATGTTGGAGAGGATGCGGAGAAAAGGGAACCCTCATACACTGTTGGTGGGAATGTGAACTGGTGCAGCCACTCTGGAAAACTGTGTGGAGGTTCTTCAAACAGTTAAAAATAGACCTGCCCTACAACCCAGCAATTGCACTGTTGGGGATTTACCCCAAAGATACAAATGCAATGAAACGCCGGGACACCTGCACTCCGATGTTTATAGCAGCAATGGCCACGATAGCCAAACTGTGGAAGGAGCCTCGGTGTCCAACGAAAGATGAATGGATAAGAAGATGTGGTTAATGTATACAATGGAATATTACTCAGCTATTAGAAATGACAAATACCCACCATTTGCTTCAATGTGGATGGAACTGGAGGGTATTATGCTGAGTGAAGTAAGCCCATCAGAGAAGGACAAACATTATATGTTCTCATTCATTTGGGGAATATAAATAATAGTGAAAGGGAATATAAGGGAAGGGGGAAGAAATGTGTGGGAAATATCAGAAAGGGAGACAGAACGTAAAGACTGCTAACTCTGGGAAACGAACTAGGGGTGGTAGAAGGGGAGGAGGGCGGGGGGTGGGAGTGAATGGGTGACGGGCACTGGGGGTTATTCTGTATGTTAGTAAATTGAACACCAATAAAAAATAAATTAAAAAAAATCAAAGAAATAAAAAGACTCTCTATCAAGATCAAACAACTAAACATTTATGTTGCCAACATGGGAGTACCTAAATATAGAAACCAATTAACAACAAACGTACAGGAACTCACTGATAATAATACAATGACAGGGGATTTTAACACCCATTTATGGCAATGGACCAATCGTGTATACAGAAAATCAACAGGGGAACAATAGCCTTGACACACTGGACCACAGGGACTCAACAGATATAGTCTGAACATTTCATCCTAAAGCAGAACACCTTCCTTCATTTTTTTTATTATTTACGATAGTCACACACAGAGAGAGAGAGACAGAGAGAGAGAGGGGCAGAGACATTGGCAGAGGGAAAAGCAGGCTCCATTCACTGGGAGGCCGACATGGGATTCGATCCCAGGTCTCCAGGATGGCGCCTTGAGCCAAAGGCAGGTGCTAAACCGCTGCGCCACCCAGGGATCCCTACACATTCCTTTCAACAGCACATGGGACATTCTACAGAACAGATCATATCATGGCCAACAAATCAGCCCTCAACAGGTACTACATTACAAGAAGGTTGATATCACACCCTGTACAGTTTTGGACCAGACACTTGAAACTTGAAGTCAACAGTAAGAAAGAAATTGGACAGACCAAAAATATGTGGAGATTATGAACATCCTACTAGAGAATGAATGGAGTAACCAAGAAATTAAATAGGAAATTTAAAACAAATGAAAATGAAAACATGTTTCTCAAAACATCTGGGATGTAGCAAAGGCAGTCGTAAGAGGGAAATACATAGCAATACAGGCCTACCTCAAGAAACAAGACGTCTCCAATACACAACCTAACCCTACACCTAAAGGAGCTGGAAAAGGAATAGCAAACATAGCCTGAAGCCTACAGAAGAAGGGAAAAAATAAAGATGAGAGCAGAAATAAACAATGCAGAAACAACAAAACAGTAGAATGGAATAACAAAACTAAGAGCTGGTTCTTCAAAATAATTAATAAAATAGACAAAGCCCTAGCCAGCCTTATCAACGAGAAAAGAGAAAAGACCTAATAAATAAAATCACAAATGAGAGAAGAGAGATCACAATCAACACCAGAAAAATAAGACAATTATAAGGGAATTCTATGAAAGGTTATACGCTAACATCTGGGAGATCAGGAAGAAATGGACAAGTCCCTAGAAATGTGCAAACGAGCAAAACTGAAATAGGAAGAAATAGAAAAAGTGAACAGACCCATAACTAGCAAAGGAATTGAATCAGCAAGGCACCTGGGTGCCTCAGTGGTTGAGCATCTGCTTTGGCTCAGGTCAGGAACCCGGACTCCTGGGGCATCAAGTCCCACATCAGGCTCCCCACATGGAGCCCCATTTTCACTCTGCCTATACCTCTGCTTCTCTGCGTCTCGCATGAATACTTAAATAAAATCTTTAAAAAAGAAAAAGATATAAAGATGTGAAAGGACCCAAATAAAATCACAAATGAGAAAAGAGAAATAACCACCAACACTAGAAATACAAATGTTTATAAGAGAACATTATGAAAAATCATATGCCAGTAACCCCGAACCTGGAAGAAATAGATCAATTCCTAGAAATACATAACAAAGCAAAAATGAAAAAGGAAGAAATAAGAAACTTGAACACACAGATAACAGGCAGAGAAATTGAATTAGGAATCAAGAATCTTCCAACAGGAGATGCTTATATCAATAGAATAGAATGGAAAGCCGAAACAAGATACAAACCTGTAACACTATGGTCCATTAAACGACAACAAGGAAGGAAGGAATATCCAAAGCACAAAGACCGTCTCTTCAACAAACCCTAACCCTGACGCCAGGATATGTACAAATGGTGTTGGGAAAACCAGGCAGCCACACGCAGAAGAATGAAACTGGACCACTTTCTTACACCATATATATAAAAAATAAATTCAAAATGGATGAAAGGCCTAAATGTGGGACCTGAAATCATACAAAGAAGAAAAGATAGGCAGCAACATCTTTGACATTGGCCATTAGATCTGCTTTCCAGATATGCGTCTGAGGCAAGCGAAACAAAAGCAAAAATCCTATTGGGAGTTCATCAAATTACAAAGCTTCTGCAAAGTGAAGGAAACAAGCAACGCTAAAATACAACATATAAAATGAGAGGAGATATTTGTAAACAACACATCCAATAAAGAGTTAGTATCCAAAATACATAAAGCAAATATAAATGTCAGCATCCTAAACACAAATTATCCAACTGCAGATGGGCAGAAGACATGAATGGACTTTGTCTCTGTCAAGACATCCAGATGGCCACCAGACACATGGAAAGACACTTAGCGTCACCCATCATCAGGGAAATGCAAACCAAAACCACAATAAGATGTCACCTGACAGCCGTCAAAATGGCTAAAATTAACAACACAAGAAACAACAGGTGTTGGTGAGGCTATGGAGAAGGGGGAGCCCCCTTATACTCCTCGTAAGCATGAGATCAGGTGCAGCTACTGTGCTAAACAGTGTGGAGGGTCCTCAAGAAGTTAAAAGTAGAAGTAACCTATGATTCCAAAATTGCACAGCTAGGTATTTATCCCGAGGATATAAAAGTAGTCTCTTAGATTCAAAGAGGGACACGCAGCCTAGTGTTTGTAACAGCATTATCAACAAGAGCCAAACTGTGGATACAGCCCAGATGTCCATCGACAGATGAATGGGCAGAGATGATGTGGTAAATATACACACTGTGACATCACTCGGTCATCACAAAGGATGAAATGAAGCCATTTACAATGACATGGGAGAAGTGGAAGGGACTTATGCTAAATGAACTCAGTCAGTCAGAGAAAGACAGATATCAAATACCATACAATTGCATTCACAAGTGAATTTTAAGAAACCAAACAAACTGGCAAGGGGATTGATGGGGTGGGATGAGAGAAGCAAACCAAGAAACTCACTCTTAACCACAGAGAATAAACTAATAGATACCAGAGGAAGGTGGGGAGGATGGGGAATCAGGCTATGGGGATAGTGGAGGGCACCTGTGACCAGTACCAGGCATTGCATCCAAGGGTTGAATCAGTATGTGGTAAACCTGAAACTATATCATACTGTGTTTACAAACAGGAATTCAATTAAACTTTAAAATAATAATTGGTAGTATAGAGGATACATGTGCACACAAGAGATAAAATCAGAAAGGCAACTGAAAATCCAAATAAAGAGTATTTAGAGCCCCAAATCCCCTCCTTAGCTCAGCTCAGGAGAAGCCTGCCATATCTATTCTCACCCCAGCAGAAGCCTGTATTTTGATTCTCTGGGGAGGCCACTGACTTGGTGGAGTCAAGGTACCTTTGAACCCAAAACCTAAAGAGAGTGCATAAAACTAAACTGCCCAAGATACTAGGAGTCCCAGCGCAGGAACAGGTCAAGCCTGAAACTCTAACCATACACAGACATAACCCTAATCCTACACTTAATCCTAATGTTAACTGAAACCAAAAACAAGACCCATCACTAATCGACAACCAAACACAAACCCCAAGACAGAAACACATTCACTGAACCTACCTGCCAAGCCTCACCCTAACTCCTTAACCTATTCTTAGGTTTCCTTAACCCTGACCGCTACCTTAAATCTAACCCTAACCCTAACCTCTAACCCTAACCTTAAATTAATATACTCAAATCCTATTCCGAACCTTTTCCTGTACCCTAACCCTAACCCTCTAATACTAACCCTATCTCATACCACAAAATGTACCCTAACCCGTACCCTAAAACTAACCCCTAACCCACTGCCTAACACTATCTCTTACCCTTTTCCAAAACCGTACCCTGACCCTACCCTGACCCTGACCTGACCATTACCTCTAACCAAACACTAACCCTAATCCTAACCCCTATCCTAACACTACCGCTCACCCTAACTCTAAAGCTAGCCCTAACTTTAACCCTAACCCCTAACCCTAACAACTAACCCTAACTCACATCCTAACACCTAATCCTAACTGCAAACCTAATCACAACCCTAACACTAACCATAACCCTAACCCCAACTCCTAACATCCTGCCCTAATCCCTAAGCCTAAACCCTAACCCTAACTCTAAATCCTGTCCCTAACACTAACCCTAAAACCTTTCCCTAATCCCTAACTCCCATCCAACTCCTAAACACTGACCCTTACCTTATCCCTCATGCTATCCTCTAATCCATAACCGTAAGCATAATCACTAAACCCTAACATCTAACCTAACAACCAACTACCTCCCCTCCCCTGACCCTACCATTCATTCTACCCATTCACTTACCCTGTGGTTCTGAGTAGTCCCTTCTGAGGTGGACGTGGCCCCCAACGGTGCCTCCAGAGTCCTCCAGGGGGTGTTGAGGAAGCCAGGATCCTGTGAGTGTGGACGTGGCCCCACGTGTTCCTGAGTCATAGTCAGCGGGTCCTGAGGACGCCGGGGCTCCTGTCACTGTGGACTATGCCTCACATCCTCTGGAAGCCTCACAGCAAGTCCTCAGGAGGCCGAGGGCTCCTGTCAGCCTGGACATGGCCCCATGGCCTTCAGAAAACTCACTGCGGGTCCTGAGGGGGCTGTGGGCTCCGGTAAGCATAGACACAGCCCCATATATCCCGAAGTCAAAGGGCAGGTCCTTAGGAACCCGGAGACTCCTGTCAGTGTGGATTCGGCACCCACATCTTTCTTAGGCCTCACCAAAGGCCCTGACAAGGCTGGGGTCTCCTGTCTGCATGGAAGCATCCCCATATTTCCTGAAGTCTACACCGGGAGTCCTGAGGACGTCAGCGTCCTGTTGTGTGGGCATGGCCACATGTCCTCCCATAACGTCACTGCAGGTTCTGAGGAGGCCAGGGCTGCTACACCGTGGATGCAGACCTCAACTTCCAGAAGCCTCAACTTATGTCCCGAGCGGCCCGGGAGCTCCTGCCAGAGTGGACACGGCACCACAGATTCCTGAAGCCTCCCTGCAGGTCCTGAAGTGGCCCAGGAGTTCCTGTCAGGGGCGATGCGGGCCCACATCTTCCTGAAGCCTCACTGCGGTTCCTGAGGAGACCGGGGCTCATCAGCATGGTGCGTCCCCACGTCCTCCTCAGGCCTCCCCAGCACAGGTGGGCTCCTGTTAGTGCAGGTGGACAAGGGCTACTCAGCCTTTGCGGCCCTTGGGCAGGGCCTGGGCTCGGGCACCTCCTGTGGGATGCTCAGGCACTGCAGGAGGCCATGGAGGAGGCAGCATCCCTGTGCACAGGTCCACACCTGCCTCCTTCCAGGCTACAGCTGTGGCCTATGAGCTATGGAAACGTCTCACTGAAAAGGAGCCCAATACCTGGCTTCCCCAGAAATACTTAAGGAGAATTATTGGAGCCCACAGGATGCAAAATGAAATGTGGACCAGACTTTAACAACGTCCTGCAAAACTCACTCAACCCTACATTCTGTGGGCGGGACCGCAGGCTGGCACAGCCACCCTGGAAACGGTGTGCAGGCTCCTCAGGAAGTTACAAATAGAGCCGCTCTGTGACCAGCAGGTGCACGGCCTTAATTCACCCCGAAGATACAGATGCATGAGACTCGGGGACACCTGCACCCCAATGTTCACAGCAGCCGGGTCCACAGTAGCTACACTGTGGGAGGAGCCTCGGTGCCCTCAGGCAGATGATCAATAAAGAGAATGGAAGATAGATGATGGTCATAGATGATAGATGATAGGAACAGTACTCAGCTATCAAAGAGAAGAAAACATTGCCATTTGCAATGACATGGATAGAACTAGAGGGATCATGTTAAGTGAAATAAGTCAGTCAGGAAAGAAAATTACCGTATGGTTGCATTCATAGGTGAAATTAAAGAAGCAAAGCAGATGAGCATCTGTGAAGGGAAGCAAAAACAAATAATATGAAAACAGAGATGGAGGAAAAAGAGACTCAATCACAGGAAACAAACTGAGTGTCGCTGTAGGGGAGGGTAGTGGAGGGACAGGGTAACTGGTAGACGGGCATAAAGGAGGGCACGTGATGTCATGAGCCCTGTTGTTATCTCCAATTGGTGAATCCCTGAATTCTACCTCTGAACGTATAATACACTATACTGTTAATTAATTAGGTTTAAATTGAATTAAGTTTAAAAAATCAGTTGATGGTATCGGAGTGCATTTTCTTCCAGGCTCTCTATTCTTCTCCTTCAGCTTATGCCAGAACCACACCCCTGTGGGTTTGGTTTGTTTAAGTAGGCTCCATGCCTCATCCACAGTTCGGCACAGGGCTCGAATTCATGACCCCGAGATCAAGACCAAGGGTGAAGTCAGGATTCGGATGCTTAACCAACGGAGCCAGCTGGGGCCCGAGAACCACACTGCTTTATCCTGTGTCTCTGTGACATTGGTTGAAATAGGAAAGTGGAGGGAGGGGCAAGATGGTGGAAGAGTAGGGTCCCCAAATCACCTGTCCACACCAAATTACCTAGATAATTTTCAACATCCTGAAAATCTATGAATTCGGCCTGAGATTTAAAGAGAGACCAGCTGGAATGCTACAGTGAGAAGAGTTCGCACTTCTATCAAGGTAGGAAGAGGGGGGAAAGAAATAAAGAAACAAAAGGGAATCCCTGGGTGGCGCAGTGGTTTATCACCTGCCTTCAGCCCAGGGCGTGATCCTGGAGACCCAAGATCGAATCCCACGTCGGGCTCACGGGGCATGGAGCCTGCTTCTCCCTCTGCCTGTGTCTCTGCCTCTCTGTCTCTCTGTCTCTCTCTCTCTCTCTCTCTGTGTAACTATCATAAATAAATAAAAATTAAAAAAAAAGAAACAAAAGGCATCCAAGGGGGAGGGGCCCAACGAGGTTCTGGGCTAAGGCCTGGGCGAGTGCCGCCAGGATAAGAAAGCTCTGAACCAGAGAAGCAGGAGCTTCACCAATCTTCCCGGGTGGAAAGGCACCCACAGGGAGTTGGAGCAGGACGCCAAGTTGGCGGGGATGCCCTCGGGCTCCCTGGAACACTAATAGACACCTCCGCGCCCAGGAGACTGCACCATATCCCGCGTCGAGCTCCCTAAAAGACTGCAGGGCCCACAGCTGGACCCGGAGCAGCATTGAGGGGCTTGGGTGGTGGCTCCACATGGAGGGGGCTGTGAGGTCAGGGCTCGGAGTAGGCTCCAGCAGAGGAAGAGGATCCCTGCGGAGAGGGCTGTGGGGCTCTGGGACCAGCTCAGAGGGGCTCGGGCAGCGGCGCCATGGAGGCAGCTGTGTGGCCGGGAGGGGGAATCCAACAGCACAGGTACTGGAGCACAGGGCGCCAGGACACAGCCCAGGATCCGGCCTCCCCTGGGACAGGTAGAGCCTGGGAAGGCCCACGACAGCTAGGACGCTTCTGCCCAGAGCTGAGCAGATCAGCGTCCCCACCTTGGCACCTCCAGGCTCTGCAGAGGGAGAGCTCCATAGTTACTGTGGGAGCTGAATCCAGGGCTCCAGAGCTGCTGGCGTCACTGGGATGGTTCCTCCTGGGGCCTCACAGGTTAAAAGAGCCCTGCACCAGGCAGAGGGCAGAGCAGCTCCCCCAAGAGCTAACACCTGAAAGTCAGCAAACCAGGCCCCTCCCCCAGAAGACCAGCTAGACGGACAAGTTCTAGGGGATGTCAAGGGACTTAAGTATACAGAATCAGAAGATACTCCCCGTGGTTTTTTCTTTTCTTTTCTTTTTTCATTTCTTTTCTTTGATTTCTTTTTGATTTGTTTGCATCCCCCACACTTTATTCCTTTCTTTCTTTTTCTTTCTCTTTTTCTTCTCTTTTTCTTTTTTTCTTCCTTTTCTCTTTTTCTCTTTTCTTTCCTTCTTTCTCCCTCTTTTGCTCCTTTTCCCAATACAACTTGTTTTTGGCCACTCTACACTGAGCAAAATGACTAGTAGGAAAACCTCACCTTAAAAGAAAGAAACAGTCCTCTCTCCTAAGAGTTACAAAATACGGATTACAATTCAATGTGAGAAAGCCAATTCAGAAACACTTATACAGCTACTGGTGGCTCTAGAAAAAAGCATAAAGGACTCAAGAGACTTCATGACTGCAGAGTTTAGATCCAATCAGGCAGAAATTAAAAATCAATTGAATGAGATGCAATCCAAACTAGAAGTCCTAATGACGAGGGTTAATGAGGTGGAAGAACAAATGAGTGATATAGAAGACAAGTTGATGGCAAAGAGGGAAACTGAGGTAAAAAGAGACAGACAATTAAAAGACAAGGAAGACAGATTAAGGGAAATAAACGACAGCCTGAGGAAGAAAAACCTATGTGTAATTGGGGGTCCCGAGGGCACCGAAAGGAACAGAGAGCCAGAATATGTATTTGAACAAATCCTAGCTGAAAAAATTCCTAATCTGGGAAGGGAAACAGGCATTCAGATCCAGGAAATAGAGAGATAACCCCCCAAAATCAATAAAACCCATCAACACCTCGACATTTAATAGTAAAGCTTGCAAATTCCAAAGATAAAGAGAAAATCCTTAAAGCAGCAAGAGACAAGAAATCCCTGACCTTTATGGGGAGGAGCATTAGGGTAACAGCAGACCACTCCAGAGAGAACTGGCAGTTCAGAAAGGGCTGGCAGGATATATTCAGGGTCCTCAATGAGAATAACATGCAACCAAGAATACTTTATCCAGCAAGGCTCTCATTCAAAATGGAAGGAGAGATAAAGAGCTTCCAAGACAGGCAGGAACTGAAAGAATATGTGACCTCCAAACCAGCTCTGCAGGGAATTTTAAGGGGGACTCTTAAAATTCCCCTTTAAGAAGAAGTTCAGTGGAACAATCCACAAAAACAAGGATTGAATAGATATCAAGATGACACTAAACTCATATCTGTCGATTAGTAACTCTGAATGTAAACAGGCTTAATGACCCCATCAAAAGGCGTAGGGTTTCAGACTAGACAAAAAAGCAGGACCCATCTATTTGCTGTCTACAAGAGACTCATTTTAGACAGAAGGACACCTACAGCCTGAAAATAAAAGGTTGGAGAACCATTTACCATTCAAATGATCCTCAAAAGAAAACAGGAGTAGCCATCCTTATATCAGATAAACTAAAATTTACCCCGAAGACTGTAGTGAGAGATGAAGAGGGACACTACATCATACTTAAAGGATCTATCCAACAAGAGGACATAACAATCCTCTACATATATACCCCGAATGTGGGAGCTCCCATACATTTAAATCAATTAATAACCAAAGTAAAGAAACACTTAGATAATAATACACTTATACTTGGTGACTTCAGTCTAGCCTTTGCAATACTCAATAGGTCTTCTAAGCACAACATCTCTATAGAAATGAGAGCTTTAAATGATACACTGGACCCGATGGATTTCACAGAAATCTACAAAACTTTACATCCAAACTCAACTGAATACACATTCTTTTCAATTTCAAGTGCACATGGAACTTTCTCCAGAATAAACCACATACTGAGTCACAAATCGAGTCTGAACCAATACCAAAAGATTGGGATCGCTCCCTGCATATTCTCAGACCATAATGCCTTGAAATTAGAACTAAATCATAACAAGAAGTTTGGAAGGACCTCAAACACGTGGAGGTGAAGGACCATCCTGCTAAAGATGAAAGCGTCATAGGAAATTAAGGAAGAATTAAAAAGATTCATGGAAACTAATGAGCATGAAGAGACAACCGTTCAAAATCATTGGAATGCAGCAAAAGCACTCCTAAGAGGGAAATACATCGCAATACAAGCATCCATTCAAAAACTGGAAAGAACTCAACTACAAAAGCTAACCTTACTCATAAAGGAGCTAGAGAAAACACAGCAGATAGATCCTACACCCAACAGAAGAAGAGAGTTAATTAAAATTCGAGCAGAACTCAAGGAAATCGAGACCTGAAGAAATGTGGAACAGATCAACAGAACCGGGAATTGGTTGTTTGAAACAATTAATAAGATACCTAAAGCATTGGGATCCCTGGGTGGCGCAGCGGTTTGGCGCCTGCCTTTGGCCCGGGGCGCGATCCTGGAGACCCGGGATCGAATCCCACATCGGGCTCCCGGTGCATAGAGCCTGCTTCTCCCTCTGCCTGTGTCTCTGCCTCTCTCTCTCTCTCTCTCTCTGTATGACTATCATAAAAAAAGATACCTAAAGCATTATCCAGCCTTATTAAAAAGAATAGAGAGAAGACTCAATAAAATCATGAATGAGAAACGAGAGATCACTACCAACACCAAGGAAATACAAACGATTTTAAAAACATATTATGAACAGCAATACGCCAATAAATTAGGCAATCTAGAAGAAATGGACGCTTTCCTGGAAAGCCAGAAACTACCAAAACTGGAACAGGAAGAAATAGAAAACCTGGGCAGACCAATAACGAGGGAGGAAATTGAAGCAGTCATCAAAACCTCCCAAGACACAAAAGTCCAGGGTCAGATGGCTTCCCATGGAAATTCTATCAAACGTTTAAAGAAGAATCTATACCTATACTACTAAAGCTATTTGGAAAGATAGAAAGAGATGGAGTACTTCCAAATTCGTTCTATGAAGCCAACATCACCTTAATTCCAAAACCAGACAAAGACCCCACCAAAAAGGAGGATTACAGACCAATATACCTGATGAACAGGGATGCAAAAATTCTCAACAAGATCCTAGCCAATAGGATCCAACAGTACATTAAGAAAATTATTCATCATGACCAAGTAGGATTTATCCCCGGAACACAAGGCTGGTTCAACACTCGTCAAACAATCAATGTGATTCATCGTATCAGCAAGAGAAATACCAAGA
This sequence comes from Canis lupus baileyi, assembly GCF_048164855.1. Classification (NCBI taxonomy): domain Eukaryota; kingdom Metazoa; phylum Chordata; class Mammalia; order Carnivora; family Canidae; genus Canis; species Canis lupus. Next base: position 32,665,060 of record NC_132872.1, on the reverse strand, counting down.
ACCATATGATCCTCTCATTAGATGCAGAGAAAGCATTTGAGAAAATAGAGCATCCATTGCTGATCAAAACACTTCAGAGCGTAAGGATAGAGGAAACATTCTTCGACATCATAAAGGCCATCTATGAAAAACCCACAGCAAATATCATTCTCAATGTGGAATCACTGGGAGCTTTTCCCTTAAGATCAGGAACAAGACAGGGATGTCCACTCTCACCACTGCTATTCAACATAGTCTGGAAGTCCTAGCCTCAGCAATCAGACAACAAAAAGAAATAAAGCTATTCAAATTGGCAAAGAAGAAGTCAAACTCTCCCTCTTCGTTGATGACATGATACTCTACCTAGAACACCCAAAACCCTCGCCCCCAAGATTGCTAGAACTCATACAGCAATTTGGTACCCTGGCAGGATACAAAATCAATGCCCAGAAATCAATGGCATTTCTATACACTAACAATGAGACAGAAGAAATAGAAATTGAGGAGTCAATATCATTTACAATTGCACCCAAAAGCATAAGATACTGAGGAATAAACCTAACCAAGGAGGTAAGGAACTCAACCATAAACACTATAGAACGCTTCTGAAAGAAATTGAGGAAGACACAAAGAGATGGAAAAATATTCCATGCTCATTGATTGGCAGAATTAATATTGTGAAAAAGTCAATGTTACCCAGGGCAATGTACACGTTTAATGCAATCCCTATCAAATTACCATGGACTTTCTTCAGAGAGTTAGAACAAACTATTTTAATATTGGTGTGGAATCAGGAAAGATCCCGAATAGCCAGGGGAATTTTAAAAAAGAAAACCATATCTGGGGGCATCACAATGCCAGATTTCAGGTTGTACTACAAAGCTGTGGTCACCAAGACAGTGTGGTACTGTCACAAAAACAGACTCATATATCAATGGAACAGAATAGAGAACCCAGAAGTGGACCCTCAACTTATGGTCAACTGATATTTGATAAAGTAGGAAAGACTATCCATTGGAAGAAAGACAGTCTCTACAATATATGGTGCAGGGAAAATGGACATTCACAGTCAGAAGAATGAAACTAGACCACTCTCTTTCACCATACACAAAGATAAACTCAAAATGGATGAAAGATCTAAATGTGAGACAAGAGTCCATCAAAATCCTAGAGGAGAGCACAGGCAACACCCTTTTTGAACTCGGCCACAGTAACTTCTTGCAAGATAAATCCACGAAGGCAAATGAAACAAAAGGAAAAATGAACTATTGGGACTTCATCAAGATAAGAAGCTTTTTCACAGCAAAGGATACAGTCAACATAACTAAAAGACAACCTAAAGAATGGGAGAAGGTATATGCAAAAATCGTATCAGATAAAGGGTTAGTTTCCAAGATCTATAAAGAACGTTTTAAACTCAAACCCAAGGAAACAAACAATCCAATCATGAAATGGACAAAAGACATGAAGAGAAATCTCACAGAGGAAGACATTGACATTGCCAACATGCACATGAAAACATGCTCTGCATCACTTGCATACAGGGAAATACAAATCAAAACCACAATGAGATACCACCTCACACCAGTGAGCATGGGGGAAATTAACAAGGTAGGAAACCACAAATGTTGGAGAGGATGCGGAGAAAAGGGAAGACTCTTACACTGTTGGTGGGAATGTGATCTGGTGCAGCCACTCTGGAAAACTGAGTGGATGTTCCTCAAAGAGTTAAAAATTTACTTGCCCGATGACCCAGCAATTGCACCTTTGGAGATTTACCCCAAAGATTCAGATGCAAGGAAACGCCGGAACTCCTGCACCCCGATGTTTATAGCAGAATGTCCAACATAGCCAAACTGTGGAAGGAGCTTTGGTGTCTATTGAAAGATGAATGTGTAAAGAAGATGTGGTTTATGTATAAAATGGAATATTATTTAGGCATTAGAAATGAAAAATACGCACCATTTGCTTCAACGTGGATGAAACTGGAGGGTATTATGCTGAGTGAAGTAAGTCAATTGGAGAAGGACAAACAGCGTATGTTCTCATTCATTTGGAGAATATAAATAATAGTGAAAGGGAATATAAGGGAATGGAGAAGAAATGTGAGGGATATATAAGAATACGAGACAGAAAATAAAGACTCCTAACTGTGGGAAATGAACTAGGGGTGGTGGAAGGGGAGGTGTGCAGGGGTTGGGGGTGATTGGTTGACGGGCACTGAGGGGGGCACTTGACGGGATGAGCATTGAGTTTTATTCTGTATATTGGTAAATTGAACACACAAAAAATTAATTTAATAAAAAAAAGATTCATGGAAACCATGAGAATGAAGATACATCCATTCAAAATCTTTGGGATGCAGCACAAGCAGTCCTAAGGGGGAAATACATCGCAATAGAAGCCTCCATTCAAAAACTGTAAAGAACTCAAATACAAAAGCTAACCTTACACATAAAGGAGCTAGGGAAAAAACAGCAGATAGATCCTACACCCAAGAGAAGAAGACAGTTAATTAAGATTATAGGAGAACTCAATGAAATCGAGACCAGAAGAACTGTGGAACAGATCAACAAAACCAGGAGTTGGTTCTTTGAAAGAATTAATAAGATACATAAACCAATAGCCAGCCTTATTAAAAAGAAGAGAGAGAAGACTCAAATTAATAAAATCATGAAAGAGAAAGGAGAGATCACTACCAACACCAAGGAAATACAAACGATTTTAAAAACATATTATGAACAGCTATACGCCAACAAATTAGGCAATCTAGAGATATGGACGCATTCCTGGAAAGCCAGAAACTACAAAAACTGGAACAGGAAGAAATAGAAAACCTGAAAAGGCCAATAACCAGAGAGGAAATTGAAACAGTGATCAAAAACCTCCCAAGACACAAAAGTCCAAGGCCAGATGGCTTCCCAGGAGAATTCCATCAAATGTTTAAAGACGAATCCATACCTATCCTACAAAAGCTGTTTGGAAAGATAGAAAGAGATGGAGTACTTCCAAATTCGTTCCATGAGGCCAGCATCACCTTAATTCCAAAACCAGACAAAGACCCCACCAAAAAGGAGAATTACAGACCAATATCCCTGATGAACAGGGATGCAAAAATTCTCAACAAGATCCTAGCCAATAGGATCCAACAATACATTAAGAAAATTATTCACCATGACCAAGTAGGATTTATCTCAGGGACACAAGGCTGGTTCAACACTCTTAAAACAATCAATGGGATTCATCGTATCAGCAGGAGAAAAACCAAGAACCATATGATCTTCTCGTTAGATGCAGAGAAAGCATTTGACAAGATAGAGCATCCATTGCTGATCAAAACACTTCAGAGCGTAGGGATAGAGGAAACATTCCTCAACATCTTAAAAACCATCTACAAAAAGCCCGCAACAAATATCATTCTCAATGGGGAAGCACTGTGATTTTTTCCCCTAAGATCAGGAACAAGACAGGGATTTCCACTCTCACCACTGCTATTCAACATAGTACTGGAAGTCCTAGCCTCAGCAATCAGACAACAAAAAGAAAAAAAGCTATTCAAATTGGCAAAGAAAAAGTCAAACTCTCCCTCTTCAGTGATGACATGATACTCTACCTAGAAAACCCAAAAGTCCCCCAAGATTGCTAGAACTCATACAGCAATTTGGTAGCGTGGTAGGATACAAAATCAATGCCCAGAAATCAATGGCATTTCTATACACTAACAATGACACTGAAGAAAGAGAAATTGAGGAGGCAATCTCATTTACAATTGCACCCAAAAGCATAAGATACCGAGGAATAATTCTAACCAAGGAGGTAAAGAATCTCAACCATAAACACTATAGAATGCTACTGAAAGAAATTGAGGAAGACACAAAGAGATGGAAAAATATTCCATGCTCATGCATTGACAGAATTAATATTGTGAAAATGTCAATGTTACCCAGGGCAATGTACACATTTAATGAAATCCCTATCAAATATTATGGACTTTCTTCGGAGAGTTAGAACAAACTATTTTAATATTTGTGTGGAATCAGGGATCCCTGGGTGGCGCAGCGGGGGATCCCTGGGTGGCGCAGCGGTTTGACGCATGCCTTTGGCCCAGGGCTAGATCCTGGAGACCCGTGATCGAATCCCACGTCGGGCTCCCGGTGCAAGTAACCTGCTTCTCCCTCTGCCTGTGTCTCTGCCTCTCTCTCTGTGACTATTCTAAAAAAAAAATTAAAAAAAAGAAGTTAAAAATAGAGCTACCCTACGATTCCAACATTACACATCTAGGTATTTACCCCGAGGATACAAAAGTAGTTGAGTAGATTCGAAGAGGAACACGCAGCCCAGTGTGGGTAGCAGCGTTATCAACAACAACGAAACTGTGTATAGAGCTCAGATGTCCATCAACTGATGAATGGGCAGAGACGATGTGGTAAATATACACACTGCGACATCACTCGGTCATCAGAAGGGATGAAAGGAAGCCATTTACAATAACGTGGGAGAAGTGGAAGGGACTTATGCTAAATGAACTCAGTCAGAGAAAGACAGATACCAAATACCATACAATTGCATTCACATGTGAATTTTAAGAAACCAAACAAACGGGTAAAGGGGCAGAGGGGGGGATGAAAAAAGCAAACAAAAAAAACCCACTCTTAACCACAGAGAATAAACTAATAAATAACAGCGGAAGGTGGGGGGTTGGGGAATCAGGGGATGGGGATTGTGGAGGTCACTTCTGGCCAGTACCAGGCGTTGTATTCAAGGGTTGAATCACTATGTGGTAAACCTGAAACTATATCATACTATGTTTACAAACAGGACTTCAAGTATAACTTTAAAATACTAATTGGTAGTATAGAGGAAACATGGGCACACAAGAGATAAAATCAGAAAGGAAACTGAAAATCCTAAGAGTCTTTAGAGCCACAAATCCCCTCCTCTTAGCTGAGCTCAGGAGAAGCCTGCCATGCCTATTCTCACCCCAGAGAAGCCTGGATTTTGATTTTCAGGGAAGGCCGCTGACTTGGTGTAGTCAGGCTACACAGTACTTTCATAGTACTTTAATTGTGTTTATTCTTTTTAATTTTTTTCAATTTATATATGATAGTCACAAACAGAGAGAAAGAGAAAGAGAGAGAGAGAGAGAGGCAGAGACACAGGCACAGGGAGAAGCAGGCTCCATGAACTGGGAGCCCAACGTGAAATTCGATCCAGAGTCTATAGGATCCTGCCCTGGGCCAAAGGCAGGCACTAAACCCCTGCACCACCCAGGGATCACTTTAATTGTTTCTATTTTGGGATTTAGAATCTTTTAACAAGCAGGCCAAAATAATCTGGTTTTTTTTGGGGGGGGAGGGCAGTTATTATTGTTTTTCTTGGTTTTCCTTTTTCTTCCTTCTTTCTTTTCTGGAAAATATAATGAGATGGAGAAATTCACCTCCATAAAATAACATGAGGTCTACTCACAGCCAGGAAGTTCATCAATACACATATATGATATCTAACTACAGTTTAAAACAATGATTATAAAGATAGCAGCTGGGCTGGAAAAAGAGCACAGAAGAAAACTAGAGAAATCTTTACTGTAGAAATAAAAGAACTTAAATATAATCAGGTCAATGTTAAAAATGCTATAACTGAGATGCAGTCCCAAGTGGAAGCCTTAAAAAGAAGAAAGTTTATGGACCGCAGAGACAGACGTAGGGAAGTCAGCCACTTATTAAAACAATAACATTTATACCATAGGAGACTCAGAAGATGAAGAAAGAGAAAAGGTGGTCCTTGCTCAGCCATTAGAAACGACAAATACCCACCGTTTGCTTCAACGTGGATGGAACTGGAAGGTATTATGCTGAGTGAAGTAAGACAATCGGAGAAGGACAAACATTGTATGTTCTCATTCATTTGGGGAATATAGATAATAGTGAAGGGAATATAAGGGAAGGGAGAAGAAATGTGTGGGAAATATCAGAAAGGGAGACAGAACATAAAGACTCCTAACTCTGGGAAATGAACTAGGGGTGATGGAAGGGGAGGATGGCTGGCGGTGGGGGTGAATGTGTGATGGGCACTGAGGGGGGCACTTGACAGGATGAGCACTGGGTGTTATTCTGTATGTTGGCAAATTGAACACCAATAAAAAATAAAATTATTATTAAAAAAAGAAAGAAAAAGAAAGAAAGAAAGAAAGAAAGAAAGAAAGAAAGAAAGAAAGAAAGAAAGAAAGAAAGAAAGAAAGAAAGAAAGAGTGGCACCTGTGTGGTTCAGCTAGTTAAGCTTCTGCCTTAGGCTCATATCATGATCCAGGTCCCAAGGCAGGCTCCCTGTTCAGCAGGGAACCTGCTTCTCCCTCTCCCTCTGCCCCCTCACTCATGGATTTTCTCTCCTCTCTCTCTCAAATAAATAAAAAACATCTTTGAAAAAGAAACAAACAAACCCAGAAGAAGAGAAATCTCCCATGTAGAAGAATTTCAAAAAAATTGTGCAGACATTCCACACTCAAGTTCATGAGCATAGCTTCCCACTCTTATGTGAGGAATACACATTGTTACTTCCTTCTACAAAATATAATATGAAAAACTTAAAATAATATTGATAATATAATAATAATAATGTTTAATAATAATAAAAAAGGATCAGTTTACTGCGTAGAAAGCTGACAAACACTATCTCAGCAATGTGATCAGATCGATACCAAGACTGATAAATCATGTTGATAGTATATCCTTTATATGATATAATGAAAATGGCAGTATATCTCTGTATATAATCCAAAAAACTGTTCATTCATGAGATAAATGAGAGACATGTCCCACCTGAGGGAAATTTTACAAAATACTCTACTTCTCAAAGTGTTCCAGTTCAACAACAACAAGGAAAGGCTGAAAGACTGTCACAATGCAGAGGATCCTAAGAAAACATGAGGACAAATGGAATGTGATATGAGGGATGGTGATTTAGCAAAAACTAAGGAAATCTGAATAAAGTATGGTCTTTGGTTAATGCGACTATTTTAATATTGATTCATTAGCTCATATTTGTTCCATACTAAAATAAGATATCAATAATTGGAGAAATTGAGTGCAAGTGCATGTGAATGCACTGTACTATCTTCTCAATTTCCCTATAAATCTTTGTTTTTTTCCTAATACGATCTATTTTGAAAATTGACTTAAATGAATCAGGCTCCAACTGTGAAGACATTTTAAGAATAGTTGAATAACTTTTGCCTTATTCTTAAACAGTTCCTTGGATGGAAACAAAGTAAGAATTTTAGATCAGAAGGAAAGAAAAACACTTTTGAACACGTATAATGCCTCCTCACCCTGAAAAGCAGGAATGGATAATAAATAGCAAAAATCAGATAAAAATACTTCCAGTATAATAGACACCATATTGCAAGTGTATTTAAAATTTGCAACGCATAACATTTATTTCCTTGACATTTGTCTTCCAAGGAGTTCACAGTGTTTCAGTGTCAGTTGAAACAGGGGAAGAATCTCAGGAAAAAATCCTTCACATAATAATGGGACCATTGGTAATAATGTCTCTCAGTTCTTTCCAAATCCATAAAGATGCATTTCCTGATGAGTGACTGAACTGTGAAGAAAGAGATGAGAAACCGTCACCCCTGAACTCTTGTGTCAGAATATTTTAACCATAGTACTACAGATAGTAGTAAATTATCCTTATTAACAGGAAATACGTCTCAGATTGGAATCTGAGCAATCAGATGGGCAGAGAAAAAACGCTTTGACTGGCTCCTCATCTTTTAAAGACAAAGGAGAGGTTTTCTATGTACAAAGTCAGTTGTCAACATAGCCTTAGGGAATAAGAGTCTGCAGCATCGAATCCAGCTGCACAGCTGGGACGCCCATGCTCCAGGTCTTCCTGATCCCAATCACTGGGCCTGTCCCCCAACACAGGATGCCATGCTGAGGTCATTTGCAAGTGCTCTCTTAGGAGCTCTTGGGAAGGGGGAAGGAGCTAGATAGGATGGGACAGGATGCATGGAGGCCGAGAAAATTAAGGCCATTCCAATTTAAATTCAGCATTAGCACACACCCAGCCATCCCAGGCCCCTGTGAAGAAGAGCTGAAATTTACATGCCTTCAGTTACAGGAAAAAAACAAAAGTTTACAGCTTAATGTCCTAGAAAGCCCCACAATAGAATCAAAACAGAGCCCAGGCCAAGGGCAGGAAGCCCCTATTAGAATGAGAACAGAGCTCAATGCCCTTGAAGGCCCCATATCAAAATGTAAACAGAACTTGAGGAATTGCTCCAGCCATTCTGGAGGTCCCTGAGACCAGCCCTTAAAACTAAGCTAAAACCCACCTCAGATTCCAAGTCCCTGTTCCGCTGTGTTGGGTGTACTTGGATGCAAGCTCGAGTTTGGAAATCAACCCTTGTGTGTTTGCATCGGTGTCACCTCCTTAGTGGTTTCTTGGATTCGCAATCTTGGGTACAATACCCCCATGTCCCCTCCCACCTTGGCTGAAAACCTATCCCTTCCCACCCAGGCTGACACTCCGTCACCTCCCTGCCCACAACAGCTGGGCACAGACCGTCACACAGGTCCCACGGGCACGGTGGGCACTCCTGCCATCCCTGGCCTCCCAGAGGAAGGAAGGAGGTTTCGGCAGGGCACACTCCCATGGTGACCACAGGGCTCCCTGCCCAACATGGCAGCTCATGACAGTTCGGGGTCTGTGTCCCTAATGCCTGCTCCTCCTTCCCGGTTTTCCCACAGGAAAGGAAGGAGGAGGCCCTGGTCTCCTCCTACATCAGGCAGGTAAACCTGGACGTAAACAGGACGTTCGGCAGCCACATCATGTTTTAGGACTGCTAGGTGTTGGGTGAGGCTGCTGGGCCACGAAGCTTCAGGCCCCCGGGGGCTTCTGAGTAGGGAAAACGGGGCCTCTGAGGCCAGGGGGAGTAACAGCAACCAACAACATACCGCTCCATGGTAGGGTGATTGGGATGACCCCCTTGCCCACCCCTCCGGGCCTCAGGGATGAGGAGGCCACTAGGATGGGGCCTCCAGGGGTTGCCATGGGAGCTGAACACCAACAAATGGTAGAGGGACGGCCCCATGAGAAGCAGGGGATGGGGTGGGGGATGTGGGAGGCATGAACCGGACCTGGGGGCCAGGCGGCATGGCCGCGGCTGGAGCAGGACACACATCGAACCCATGAGGGTCGGACGGGTCAGAGTGACACCCACTCTCGGTGCTTTATATATTTCTAAATTCTATGCATTTAATTTGAGACAATTTGCAATTTGAAAGCATACATATGGGGATCCCTGGGTGGCGCAGCGGTTTGGCGCCTGCCTTTGGCCCAGGGCGCGCTCCCGGAGACCCGGGATCGAATCCCACATTGGGCTCCCAGTGCATGGAACCTGCTTCTCCCCCTGCCTGTGTCTCTGCCTCCCTCTCTCTCTCTGTGACTATCATAAATAAATAATTTAAAAAATAAAAAAAATTGAAAGCATACATAATATGATGACCCCCAGATAATGTCCCCGGTCCAGCCAGGGCCCTGCACTGACCACACCGCGCCCCAGGGGCAGGTGTCACAATAAACCCCAGACTGGGGTCGCCATTAACGGTAGATGTCTCCTTGTGCATCTTAGTGGAAGGAGATACCCTGTGTCCACAGGCCCCCACGACATCCCCCTCATTCCCACTCCCACTCCAACCCCCTCCATCATCATCCCCAATGGTATCCCACCATCCCCCTCACACCCACACAGCCCCACACAATCCCCACCCACACTATACCCCAACACAATCCCCCCTACACCATCCCCCACACTCCACCACAATCATACTCCTGCCCCCACACGATCCACCACCACACCATTTATCCCCAGCAAGGTCCTGGTGCAGGTGCCCCCTGTGGGACATGCTCAGCCTCCCCGGGTTTTTCTGCATACCCTGATCCCGCAGAAGCCCTGGTGTCCCATAGAGTACCCAGGGGTTGCAGGGAGCAGGAAAGACATGGAGCCTCCGACAGGGTGGGTGCAGGTGAGTGGTTCAGAAGATTCACCGTGCCCTGCCTCCGCCCAGTGTCCCACCTGGAGGGCAGCACACCCTGCACAGGACACCAGCCCCTAACCCATAGGGACCTGGGCTGACCTGACCCCGGGCTCTGTGGGGGCTGAGTTGATTTGAGCCCCCCAGGGCCAACACAAAGACTAATGGGATCCAGCCCCCCATGGCCCTGGCCAGCCCTGGATTCTGGCCCCAGGCTGCGCGAGCCCTCTCACAGCTGAATTTGGCCTCTTGGGCCCTGGTCTTACCCCACTGATCCAGGTCGCTGACCTAGGGCGCCCTTTGGATCCTGGGAAACCCAGTGTGGGAAGAGCAGGGGTAGGCCGGTGGGCCCCACCCACAGCCACACCAGGAGCCAGGCTGCTCCAGGTGCTGGGGCCCTTGGGAGCCCAAGGCCGGGGTCCAGCTGCCCTGCGTGGACCCAGCGCAGGTCCAGGTCAGCTCTGCTGTCCTCAGAACCGTCTCTCAGGCTGAAATCTCAGGACACACGCCCCCACCCGGATTCCACGCATGCTCCCAGGTGGGGGACTCCACCACCCGCCTCCCCAACCCGTGTCATTCTTGCCCTCCCCTAAAGGACAGAAAGCTCTCCATTCCCAGGGGCAGGCACGCCCCCTCGGCCCTGAGCCCGTTTGCTGTAGAAAATCAATAAAGTGTTGTGGTGTGAAAATGCACAGCCAGCCCGTTTCTGTGTCATCCAGAACACCGTGCACAGGGCTTGGAGAGACCACCAGAGAGGAGGAGGGGGCACCACGCAAGCCCCACCAGCCACTGCAGGGGCACCACCATGCACAGCCAGCTGACATCCCCATGTGCCTACCAGGGGCGGCCAGATGCCAAGGTCAGGACCTGACAGACTTTACTAGGACTCAGGCTGTGCCCCGCGGGCCAGGAAGGGCTGGGACAGAGTGACAGCCAGGAAGCCTCAGGTCACCAGTTTCTGTGCAAAGCAACCCGGTTGTCTGTGCTCCCTCTGTCCAGGGGGCCTGGGCAGGCCGTGTTCCGGGGCCCTTCCTCCACGCATCATCCCCGTGCCTGTGTGCCTGGGGCAGAGAGGACCTGCGGGGTGGTCAGCATGGCCCTAGAAGGGATGTCAGGACAGCAGGCCCTTGTGTTATGCCCAAGATTGTGAATCCGAGAAACCACCGAGGAGCCAACACCGATGCAAACTCCCAAGGGTTTCTTTACAAGCTGGAGCTTGGTTCCAAGTGCACCTGACACAGCAGAGAATGGACTTGGACCCTGAGACTAAGAGGCGTAGCAGCTTTATAGGGGCCAGTGGCCCATGGGATACGCAGAAAGTTGCACAGTCATGTCTGTTCACAAGCAGGTGGCCAATTGAATTACACCTTACCCTATAGTATCCACTTGTGCTAGCCTATTACTTTGGTCAGAATCGGAGAGCAGTTTTGGGGGACATAAAGCAGGGTTACATTGTTATGAGCTGATTTCAGATAAGGGTGTGCCCAGCGGCCTGACTAGGGTGGGACAGTGCCTTAAGTAATGAGAAGGTCATGTGGGGGTCATCCTGGAGGTGGGGGGTGTAGCACAAAATGGAATCAGTCCTGCTCTGCCTCTCCAGGGGTAGGAGATTTTTGTTAAATTTCCTGGGTCCCACACTTGCAGATCACGCACCTGGGCCAGCCTCACCAGATGGACTCAGCGTGCACACCTTGTGGTGCTTGATCTCTCACACCAGCGTGTGGAGGGCACCCTCCTTGCCCGACTGAGTGGGGGGGGGGTGAGCATGGGGCTCGGCCTGAAGGTCAGGCAGCACAGGGGACTGAGGAACACCAGCCCCATCCCCACCCAGACTCGCAAACACAGGCAGCCCCAGGGCTCCCCACCATGGGCAGCTGGATCCTCAGGAGCTCCCACCAGGATGGCCCCGAGGTCTGGCTCCCTGCTGGAGAGGCATCAGGGAGAAGATAAGCAGCCAGCACATGGCAGGACCCATTGCCTCACATGGGAATATAGCCAAGCCGGACCTTCCAGCTCAGCTGAACCACCAGCAGAAAGTCACTGCAAGAACGAGCCCAGGGTCTGCCAGGAGAGCCTAGCTAGCCGCCCAGCACCAGCACCAGAAATGATGTTGTGCCAACCATTTGGGCATTTGGGTGACCCAGCCAGAGGATCCAATAGCTGCACGTAATAGCTATATGTGATAGACACACACACACCCCAAAACCAACAAAAGTCAGAATCCCCCCAATGTAGTCTAACAGCAGCCGGATGGTTACATACACGACGCTGTGTTCTCCAATAGGTATATGAAAGACGCAGTAAACCATGACTGCAGAGGTGCTGGAGGCACAGAGATGTGCCTGCTTGGTTCCAACAAGGGTCACAGAGGGGCAGGAAGCATCCTACAGAGGGGAGGCCCCTCCTTGGAAAGGACATCATGTCCCTGTGAAGGCTACGGAGGGTGAAATCTGTCCTTCTCTCTTTCAGCTTCTGGTTTTCCTCCTAAATGCCATTTTCCTCAATCATAAGACCAAAAATTTATTTTATGTTTTTAAATTTCTTTTTGTTGGTGTCCAATTTGTATGAATTCTTGCTTCAGCAAGGGTGTCATTCAGGAGAGAAGGAGAGATCATGATTTTCCCAGACAGGCAAAATATAAAGGAGTTCATGACCACTTAACTAGTCCAGTAAGGAATTTTAAGAGGGACTCTTCTAGTGGGGGGAAAAAAAGAGTCCAAAAGAAACAAAGACTAGAAAGGCCCAGAGAACATCACCAGAAACACCAACTCTTCCGGTAACACAAAGGCACAAAGTTCATATCTTTGAATAATCACTCTGAATGCCGATAGACTAAATGCTTCAATCAAAAGATACAGGGTATCAGAGTGGCTTAAAACACAGGATCCGGGAAGCCTGGGTGGCTCAAAGGGTTGAGCATCTACCTTTGACTCAGGGTATGATCCTGCAGTCTGGGATCAAGTCCCATATTGAGCTCCAAGAGTGGAATCTGCTTCTCTCTCTCCTAATTTTATGCCTCTCTCTCTCTCATAAATAAAATCATTATTAAAAAAATAAGATCCATCTGTATGCTGCCTACAAGATGCTCACCTTACATGTATACACACCAGCAGATTGATAGTCAGGGGAGTGAAAATCATCTACCACGCTAATGGATATCAAATGAAAGTTGGAGGACCCATACTTATATCAGACAAACGAGATTTGAAACCAAACCCTGGGGGACACCTGGTGGCTCAGTGGTTGAGCATCTGCCTTCAGCTCAGGGTGTGAACCTGGGATCACAGGATCGAGTCCCACATCGGCCTCCCTTAGGGGAGCCTGCCTCTCCCTCTGCCTATGTTTCTGCCTCTGCTTCTCTGTGTATCTCTCATGAAAAAATAAATAAAATATTTAAATCTCAAAAAGAAAGAACAAATCCTGTAAGGAGAGATGAAGAACATTATTTCCTTTTTTTAAAAATATTTATTTATTTATGATAGTCACAGAGAGAGAGAGAGGCGCAGAGACACAGGCAGAGGGAGAAGCAGGCTCCATGCACCGGGAGCCCGATGTGGGATCTGATCCCGGGTCTCCAGGATCGCGCCCTGGGCCAAAGGCAGGCGCCAAACCGCTGCGCCACCCAGGGATCCCAAAAACATTATTTCATAATTAAAAAGACTATCAAGATCAAACAACTAAATATTTATGCTGCCAACATGGGAGCACGTAAATATAGAAACAAATTAACAACAAACGTACAGGAACTCACTGATAATAATACACTGACGGGGATTTCAACACCCACTTATGGCAATGGACCGATCGTCTAGCAGAAAATCAACAAGGGAACAATAGCCTTGACACACCGGACCACAAGGACTCAACAGATATAGTTAGAAAATTAGATCTGAAAGCAGAATACACTTTCCTATCAAGTGCACATGGGACATTCTCCCGAACAGATCATATCAGGGCCCACAAATCAGCCCTCAACAGGTACAACAGGTACAGGAAGGTTGATATCACACCATGTACATTTTTGGCCCATGGCGCTATGAAACTGGAAGCCGAAGGTAAGAAAAAATTTGGACAGACGAAAAATATGTTGAGTTTATGATCATCCTACTAGAGTGAATGGAGCAACCAGGAAATTAAAGAGGAAATTTAAAACAAATGAAAATGAAAACATGTTTCTCCAAACCTCTGGGATGTAGCAAAGGCAGTCCTAAGAGGGAAGTACATAGCAATACAGGCCTACCTCAAGAAACAAGAAGTCTCCAATACACAGCCTAACCCTACACCTGAAGGAGCTGAATAAGGAATAGCAAACAAGGCCTAAAGCCTACAGAAGAAAGGAAAAAATAAAGATGAGTGCAGAAATAAACAATACAGAAACAACAAAACAGTAGAATGGAATAACAAAACTAAGAGCTGGTTCTTTAAAATTATTAATAAAATGGATCAACCCTAGCCAGGCTTATCAACGAGAAAAGAGAAAAGACCTAAATAAATAAAATCACAAATGAGTGAAGAGAGATCACAATCAACACCAGAAAAAAAGACAGTTATAAGGGAATACTATGAAAGATTATACGCAAACAAACTGGGAGACCTGGAAGAAATGGACAAATCCCTAGAAATGTGCAAACGAGCAGAACTGAAATAGGAAGAAATAGGAAATGTGAAAAGACCCATAACTAGCAAAGGAATTTAATCAGCAAGGCACCTGGGTGCCTCAGTGGTTGAGCATGTGCTTTGGCTCAGGTCATGATCCCGGGGTCCTGGGGGATCAAGTCCCACATCAGGCTCCCTCCATGGAGCTTCATTTTCCCTCTGCCTATAACTCTGACTCTCTGTGTCTCTCATGAATACATAAATAAAGGTACAGCCACTGTGGAAAACAGTCTGGAGGGTCCTCGAGAAGTTAAAAATAGGGGATACCTGGGTGGCGCAGCCATTTGGCCCCTGCCTTTGGTCCAGGGCGTGATCCGGGAGACCTGGGATCGAATCCCACGTTGGGATCCCGGTGCATGGAGCCAGCTTCTCCCACTGCCTGTGTCTCTGCCTCTCTCTCTGTGACTATCATAAAAAAATTTTTAAAAAAGAAGTTAAAAATAGTGCTACCCTACGATTCCAAAATTGCAAAGCTAGGTATTTACCCCAAGGATACAAAAATAGTTTAGTAGATTCGAATAGGAACACGCAGCCCAGTGTTGGTAGCAGCGTTATCAACAACAGCGAAACTGTGTATAGAGCCCAGATGTCCATCGACAGATGAATGGGCAGAGATGATGTGGTAAATATACACACTGCGACATCACTCGGTCATCAGAAGGGATGAAAGGAAGCCATTTACAATAACGTGGGAGAAGTGGAAGGGACTTATGCTAAATGAACTCCGTCAGAGAAAGACAGATACCAAATACCATACAATTGCATTTACATGTGAATTATAAGAAACCAAACAAACTGACAAAGGGGCGAAGGGGGGGATGAGATGCAAACCAAGAAACATACTCTTAACCACAGAGATTAAACTAATAAATACCAGAGGAAAGTGGGGGGGATGGGGAATCAGGGGATGGGAATAGTAGAGGTCACCTCTGACCAGTAGCAGGCGTTGTATTCAAGGGTTGAATCACTATGTGGTAAACTGGAAACGATATCATACTGTGTTTACAAAGAGGAATTCAAGCAAAACTTTAAAATAATAATTGGTAGTATAGAGGAAACATGGGCAAACAAGGGATAAAATCAGAAAAGAAACTGAATATCCAAACAAAGAGTCTTTAGACCCACAAATCCCCTCCTTAGCTCAGCTCAGGAGAAGCCTGCAATGCCTATTCTCACCCCAGAGAAGCCTGGATTTTGATCATTTTAAAATGATCTCTGGGGAGGCCGCTGACTTGGTCGAGTCAGGCTATCCTTGAAACCAAAACCTAAATAGAGTGCATGAAACTAAGCTGCCCAAGATGCTAGGATTCCCAGTTTAAGCACATGCCAAGACACAAACTCTAACCATACACAGACATAACCCTAAGCCTACACTTAAGCCTAATGTTAACCTAACCCTCAACAAACTATCACTAATCAAAAACCAAACACAAACCCCAAGACCAAAACACATTCACTGAACCCTCCTGCCAACCCTCACCCTAACTCCTAAACCTATTCTAAACTTTAACTCTGACCCTTACCTTAAATCTAACCCTAACCCTAACCTCTAACCATAACCTTAACTTAATGTACTCAAATCCCATTCCTAACCTTAACCTGTACCCTAACCCTAACCCTCTAATACTAATCCTATCTCATATCCCAAAGTATACCCTAACCCGGACCCTAAAACTAATCCCTAACCCACTGTCTAACCCTCTCTTACCCTTTTCCAAAACCGTACCCTGACCCTGACCTGACCCTAACCCTAACCCCTAACCAAACTCTAACCCTAATCCTAGCCCTAACCCGTATTCTAAACCTAACCCTCGCCCTAACCCTAAACCTAGCCCTAACTTTAACTCTAACCCCTAACGCTAACCTCTAACCCTAACTCACACCCTAACCCCTAACCCTAACTGCAAACCTACCTGAACCCTAACTCTAACCATAACCCAAACCCCAACTCCTAACCTCCTGCCCTAATCCCTAAAGTCTAAACCCTAACTCTAACTCCTGTCCCTAATCGAAACCCCCATCCTAACTCCTAACCACTGACCCTTACCTTTATCCCTCAGCCTAACCTCTAATCTGTAACCATAAGCATAATCACTAACCCCTAACATCTAACCTAAGCCTAACCACCAACCACCTCCCCTCCCCTGATCCTACCATTCTTTCTACCCATTCACTTACCCTATGGTTCTGAGGAGTCCCTTCTGACATGGACGTGGCTCCCAACGGCGCCTCCAGAGTCCTCCAGGGGGTCCTGAGGAAGCCGGGCTCCTGTGAATGCGGACGTGGCCCCACGTGTTCCAGAGTCATAGTCAGTGGGTCCTGAGTACGCCGGGTCTCCTGCCAACGTGGAGTATGCCTACTCTGGAAGGAGGAGGAACATCCTTCTGGATGCCTCACAACCTCTGGAAGCCTCAGAGCAGGTTCTCAGGAGGCCGGGGGCTCCTGTCAGCCTGGACATGGCCTCATGTCCCCTGAAAACTCACCGCGGGTCCTGAGGAGGCTGTGGGTTGCTGTCAGCCTAGACGCAGCCCCATGTGTCCCAAAGCCAAATTGCAGGTCCTGAGGAGGAAGGGGGTCCTCTCAGTCTTGATGTGGCCCCACATTTTCCTCAGCCTCACCATAAGACCTGAGGAGGCTGGGGGCTCTTGTCAGAATGGACGTGGCCCCAAATCATCCCAATCGTTCACAGTGTGTCCTGAGGAGGCTGGAGACTCCTGTCAGTGTGGAATCGGCATCCACATTTTTCTGGGGCCTCACCACAGGCTCTGACAAGGCTGGGGTCTTCTGTCTACATGGACGCATCCCCATATTTCCCGAAGTCTACACTGGGGGTCCTAAGGACATCAGCGTCCGGTTGTGTGGATGTGGCCCCACGTCCTCCCGAATCATCACCCCGGATCTGAGGTGGCAGAGGCTCCTGTCACTGTGGATGCGACCCCCAGGTTCCAGAAGTCTCAACTTATGTCCTGAGGGGCCAGTTAGCTCCTGCCGGAGTGGAACCAGCGCCCCATCTTTCAGAAGCCTCCCCACATGTTCTGAGGCAGCCCAGGGGCTCCTGTCAGCGTGGATGGGGGCTCACATCTTACTGAAGCCTCCCCGCGGGTCCTGAGGCAGCACAGGGGCTCCTGTCAGAGTGGGTGCGGGCCCACAATTTCCTGAAGCCTCCGCGCAGGTCCTGAAACGGCCTAAGGTCTCCTATCAGGATAGATGTGGGCCCATATCTTCTGGAAGCCTCACCGTGTGTCCTGAGGAGACCAGGGCTCCTGTCAGCGTGAACGCTGCCCAATATCCCCCTGAAGACTCCCCGCAGATTCTGAGGAGGCTGTGGCTCATCAGCGTGGACATGTCCCCACGTCTTCCTCAGGCCTCCCCAGCACAGGCTGGCTCCTGTTAGTGCAGGCAGACGAGGCCTACTGCACATGCGTGCCCCTTGGGCGGTGTCTGGGCTCGGGCGCCCCCTGCGGGATCCTCAGGCACTACAGGAGGCTGTGCAGGAGGCACGTGCCCATCCCCGGGCCGACCTCTGCCTCCTTCCAGGTTCCAGCTGTGGACTGTTAGCTTCGGAAACGTCCGACTGAAAAGAAGCCCAACACACGGCTTCCCCAAAAATTCTTAAGGAGAAGGAATTGGAGCCCAAAGGATGCGAAATGAAATGTGGACCAGACTTTTACCATGTCCTGTAAAACTAACTCAACCCTCTTCCACTGTGGGCGGCACCGCAGGCTGGTGCAGACGCCATGGAAACAGTGTGGAGGCTCCTCAGGAAGTTACAAATAGAGCCGCCCTGGGACCAGCAGGTGCACGGCCTTAGGTCACCCCGAAGATACAGATGCATGAGACTCGGGGACACCTGCAACGCAATGTCCACAGCAGCCGGGTCCAAAGTAGCCACACTGTGGGAAGAGCCTCGGTACCCTCAGGCAGATGATGGATAAAGAGGATGGAAGATAGATGATGGTCATAGATGATAGATAGTTAGATGATAGGAATGGTACTCAGCTATCAAAGAGAATAAAATATTGCCATTTGCAATGACGTGGATAGAACTAGAGGGATCATGTTAAGTGAAATAAGTCAGTCAGGAAAGAAAATTACCGTATGGTTGCATTCATAGGTGAAATTAAAGAAGCAAAGCAGATGGGCATCTGTGAAGGGAAGGAAAAACAAATAAGATGAAAACAGAGATGGAGGAAAAATGACTCAATCACAGGAAACAAACTGAGGGTCGATGTAGGGGAGGGGAGTGGAGGGACAGGGTAACTGGTAGACGGGCATAAAGGAGGGCACGTGATGTCATGAGCCCTGGTGTTATCTCCAACTGGTGAATCCTTGAATTCTACCTCTGAACGTATAATACACTATACTGTTAATTAATTGGGTTTAAATTAAATTAAGTTTAAAAAATCAGTTGACAGTATCGGAGTGCATTTTCTTCCAGGCTCTCTATTCTGCTCCTTCAGCTTATGCCAGAACCACACCCCTGTGGGTTTGGTTTGTTTAAGTAGGCTCTATGCCTCGTCCACTGTTCAGCACAGGGCTGGAATTCATGACCCCGAGATCAAGACCAAGGGTGAAGTCAGGAGACGCATGGTTAACCAACGGAGCCAGCTGGGGCCCGAGAACCACATTGCTTTATCCTGTGTCTCTGTGACATTGTTTGAAATAGGAAAGTGGAGGGAGGGGCAAGATGGCGGAAGAGTAGGGTCCCCAAATCACCTGTCCCCACCAAATTACCTAGATAATCTTCATCATCCTGAAAATCTATGAATTCGGCCTGAGATTTAAAGAGAGACCAGCTGGAATGCAACAGTGAGAAGAGTTCGCACTTTTATCAAGGTAGGAACAGGAGGGAAAAAATAAAGAAACAAAATGCATCCAAGGGGAGGGGCCCCATGAAGTACTGGGCTAAGACCAGGGCGAGTGCCCCCAGGACAGGAAAGCTCTGTCCTGGAGAAGCAGGAGCTTCACCAATCTTCCCGGGTGGAAAGGCTCCTGAAGGGAGTTGGAGCAGGACGCCAGGATGGTGGGGATGCCCTCGGGCTCCCTGGAACACTAACAGACACCTCCGCGCCCAGGACATTGCACCATACCCCGTGGCTGAGCTCCCTAAAAGACTGCAGGGACCACGGTTGGACCCGGAGCAGCTCGGAGGGGCTCGGGTGGCGGCTCCACATGGAGGGGGCTGCGAGGCCAGGAGCAGCTCGGAGGGGCCTCCCGCAGAGGAAGAGGATCTCTGCAGAGAGGGTTGCAGGGCTCTGGGACCAGCTCAGTGGGGCCTGGGTGGTGGTGCCGCGGAGGCGGCTGTGTGGCCTGGAGGGGAATCAAAAGCGCAGGCACTGGAGCACAGGGCGCCAGGACACAGCCCAGAATCCGGCCTCCCCCTGGGACAGGCTGACCCCGGGAAGGCCCACAACAGCTAGGATGCTTCGGCCCAGAGCTGAGCAGATCAGCATCCCCGCCTTGGCACCTCCAGGCCCTGCAGAGGGAGAGCTCCATAGTTACTGTGGGAGCTGAATCCAGGGCTGAGAGCTGCCGACGTCACTGGGATGGTTCCTCTTGGGGCCTCAAGGGATAAATGAGCAGTGCACCAGGCAGAGGGCAGAGCAGCTCCCCCAAGAGCTAACACCTGAAAATCAGCACAACAGGCCCCTCTTCCAGAAGACCAGCTAGACGGACAAGTTCCAGGGGAAGTTAAGGGAATTAAGTATACAGAATCAGAAGATACTCCCCGTAGTTTTTTCTTTTCTTTTCTTTCTTTTCTTTTCTTTTCTTTTCTTTTCTTTTCTTTTCTTTTCTTTTCTTTTCTTTTCTTTTCTTTTCTTTTCTTTCTTTTTGATTTCTTTGCATCCAGCACCCTTTATTCCTTTCTTTCTTTTTCTTTCTCTTTTTCTTCTGTTTTTTCTTTTTTTTCTTCCTTTTCTCTATTTCTCTTTTCTTTCCTTCTTTCTCTCTCTTTTTCTCCTTTTCCGAATACAACTTGTTTTTGGCCACTCTGCACTGAGCAAAATGACTAGAAGGAAAACCTCACCTCAAAAGAAAGAAACAGTCCTCTCTCCTAAGAGTTACAAAATACGGATTCCAATTCAATGTCAGAAAGCCAATTCAGAAGCACTTATACAGCTACTGGTGGCTCTAGAAAAAAGCATAAAGGACTCAAGAGACTTCATGACTGCAGAATTTAGATCCAATCAGGCCGAAATTAAAAATCAATTGAATGAGATGCAATCCAAACTAGAAGTCCTAACGACGAGGGTTAAGGAGGTGGAAGAACGAGGGAGTGACATAGAAGACAAGTTGATTGAAAGAGGGAAACTGAGGAAAAAAGAGTCAGACAATTAAAAGACCAGGAAGACAGATTAAGGGAAATAAACGACAGCCTGAGGAAGAAAAACCTACGT
The DNA here is from genome assembly GCF_048164855.1 of Canis lupus baileyi. Taxonomy (NCBI): domain Eukaryota; kingdom Metazoa; phylum Chordata; class Mammalia; order Carnivora; family Canidae; genus Canis; species Canis lupus. The sequence goes on along the minus strand of NC_132872.1, from coordinate 32,643,990 downwards.
GTAATTGGGGGTCCCGAGGGCGCCAAAAGGGACAGAGAGCCAGAATATGTATTTGAACAAATCCTAGCTGAAAACATTCCTAATCTGGGAAGGGAAACAGGCATTCAGATCTAGGAAATAGAGAGATCCCCCCCTAAAATCAATAAAAACCATCAACACATCGACATTTAATAGTAAAGCTTGCAAATTCCAAAGATAAAGAGAAGATCCTTAAAGCAGCAAGAGACAAGAAATCCCTGACCTTTATGGGGAGGAGCATTAGGGAAACAGCAGACCACTCCACAGAGAACTGGCAGTTCAGAAATGGCTGGCAGGATATATTCAGGGTCCTCAATGAGAATAACATGCAACCAAGAATACTTTATCCAGCAAGGCTCTCATTCAAAATGGAAGGAGAGATAAAGAGCTTCCAAGACAGACAGGAACTGAAAGAATATGTGACCTCAAAACCAGCTCTGCAAGAAATTTTAAGGGGGACTCTTAAAATTCCCCTTTAAGAAGAAGTTCAGTGGAATAATCCACAAAACAAGGACTGAATAGATATCAAGATGACACTAAACTCATATCTGTCGATTAGTAACTCTGAATGTGAACAGGCTTAATGACCCCATCAAAAGGCGTAGGGTTTCAGACTGGATAAAAAAGCAGGACCCATCTATTTGCTGTCTACAAGAGACTCATTTTAGACAGAAAGACACCTAAAGCCTGAAAATAAAATATTGGAGAACCATTTACCATTCAAATGGTCCTCAAAAGAAAGCAGGGGTAGCCATACTTATATCAGATAAACTAAAATTTACCCCGAAGACTCTAGTGAGAAATGAAGAGGGACACTACATCATACTTAAAGGATCTATCCAACAAGAGGACATAACAATCCTCTACATATATGCCCCGAATGTGGGACTCCCAAACATTTAAATCAATTAATAACCAAAGTAAAGAAATACTTAGATAATAATACACTTATACTTGGTGACTTCAGTCTAGCCTTTTCTATACTCAATAGGTCTTCTAGCACAACATCTCCATAGAAATGAGAGCTTTAAATGATACACTGGACCCGATGGATTTCACAGAAGTCTACAAAACATTACATCCAAACTCAACTGAATACACATTCTTTTCAATTTCAAGTGCACATGGAACTTTCTCCAGAATAGACCACATACTGGGTCACAAATCGAGTCTGAACCAATACCAAAAGATTGGGATTGTCCCCTGCATATTCTCAGACCATAATGCCTTGAAATTAGAACTAAATCATAACAAGAAGTTTGGAAGGACCTCAAACACGTGGAGGTGAAAGACCATCCTGCTAAAGATGAAAGGGTCATAGGAAATTAAGGAAGAATTAAAAAGATTCATGGATAATGAGCATGAAGATACAACCATTCAAAATCGTTGGAATGCTGCAAAAGCAGTTCTAAGAGGGAAATACATCGCAATAGAAGCATCCATTCAAAAACTGGAAAGAACTCAACTACAGAAGCTAACCTTACTCATAAAGGAGCTAGAGACAACACATCAGATAGATCCTACACCCAACAGAAGAAGAGAGTTAATTAAAATTCGAGCAGAACTCAAGGAAATCGAGACCTGAAGAAATTTGGAACAGATCAACAGAACCGGGAATTGGTTCTTTGAAAGAATTAATAAGATACCTAAAGCATTAGCCAGGCTTATTAAAAAGAAGAGAGAGAAGACTCAAATTAATTAAATCGTGAATGAGAAAGGAGAGATCACTACCAACACCAAGGAAATACAAACGATTTTAAAAACATATTATGAACAGTTATATGCCAAAAAATTAGGCAATCTAGAATAAATGGACACTTCCCTGGAAAACCAGAAACTACCAAAACTGGAACAGGAAGAAATAGAAAACCTGAACAGACCAATAACCAGGGAGGAAATTGAGCACTCATCCAAAAATTCCCAAGACACAAAAGACCAGGGCCAGATGGCTTCCCAGGGGAATTCTAAAAAACTTTAAAGAAGAAACCATACCTATCCTACTAAAGCTGTTTGTAGAGATAGAAAGAGACGGAGTACTTCCAAATTCATTCTATGAAGCCAGCATCACCTTAATTCCAAAACCAGACAAGGACCCCACCAAAAAGGAGAATACAGACCAATATCCCTGATGAACATGGATGCAAAAATTCTCAACAAGATACTAGCCAATAGGATCCAACAATACATTAAGAATATTATTCACCATGACCAAGTAGGATTTATCCCCCGGACACAAGGCTGGTTCAACACGCGTAAAACAATCAATGTGATTCATCATATCAGCAAGAGAAAAACCAAGAACCATATGATCCTCTCCTTAGATGCAGAGAAAACATTTGACACAATAGAGCATCCATTCCTGATCAAAACCCTTCAGAACATAGGGATAGAGGGAACATACCTCGACATCTTAAAAGCCATCCAGGAAAAGCCCAAAGCAAATATCATTCTCAATATGGAAGCACTGGGAGTATTTCCTCTAAGATCAGGAACAAGACAGGGATGTTCACTCTCACTACTGCTATTGAACATAGTAATGGAAGTCCTAGCCTCAGCAATCAGACAACAAAAAGAAATAAAGGCATTCAAATTGGCAAAGAAAAAGTCAAACTCTCCCTCTTCACCAATGACATGATACTCTACCTAGAAAACCCAAAACCGTCCCTGAAAAGATTGCTACAACTCATACAATAATTTGGTAGCGTGGCAGGATACAAAATCAATGCCCAGAAATCAATGGCATTTCTATACACTAACAATGAGGCTGAAGAAAGAGAAATTGAGGAGGCAATCTCATCTAAAATTTCACCCAAAAACATAAGATACCTAGGAATAAACCTAACCAAGGAGGTAAAGGATCTCAACCATAAACACTATAGAACGCTACTGAAAGAAATTGAGGAAGACACAAAGAGATGGAAAAATATTCCATGCTCATGGATTGGCAGAATTAATATTGTGAAAAAGTCAATGTTACCCAGGGCAATGTACACGTTTAATGCAATCCCAATTAAAATACCATGGACTTTCTTCAGAGAGTTAGAACAAACTATTTTAATATTTGTGTGGAATCAGGAAAGACCCCGAATAGCCAGGGGAATTTTAAAAAAGAAAACCATATCTGGGGGCATCACAATGCCAGATTTCAGGGTGTACCACAAAGCTGTGGTCACCAAGACAGTGTGGTACTGCCACAAAAACAGACTCATAGATCAATGGAACAGAATAGAGAACCCAGAAGTGGACCCTGAACTTCATGGTCAACTGATATTCGATAAAATAGGAAAGACGATCCATTGGAAGAAAGACAGTCTCTACAATATATGGTGCAGGGAAAATAGACATCCACAGTCAGAAGAATGAAACTAGACCACTCTGTTTCACCATACAGAAAGATAAACTGAAAATGGATGAACGATCTCAATGTGAGACTAGAGTCCATCAAAATCCTAGAGGAGAGCACAGGCAACACCCTTTATGAACTCGGCCACAGTAAATTCTTGCAAGATAAATCCATGAAGGCAAAAGAAACAAAAGCAAATTGAACTATTGGGAATTCATCCAGATAAGATGCTTTTGCACAGCAAAGGATACAGTCAACAGAACTAAAACACAACCTAAAGAATGGGAGAATATATATGCAAAAGACGTATCAGATAAAGGGCTAGTTTCCAAGATCTATAAAGAACGTTTTAAAATCAAACCCAAGGAAACAAACAATCCAATCATGAAATGGACAAAAGACATGAAGAGAAATCTCACAGAGGAACACAAAGACATGGCCAACAAGCACATGAAAACATGCTCTGCATCACTTGCATACAGGGAAATACAAATCAAAACCACAATGAGATACCACCTCACACCAGTGAGCATGGGGGAAATTAACAAGGCAGGAAACCACAAATGTTGGAGAGGATGCGGAGAAAAGGGAAGACTCTTACACTGTTGGTGGGAATGTGATCTGGTGCAGCCACTCTGGAAAACTGAGTGGAGGTTCCTCAAAGAGATAAAAAATTGACTTGCCCAATGACCCAGCAATTGCACCTTTGGGGATTTACCCCAAAGACTCAGATGCAGGGAAACGCCGGGACTCCTGCACCCCAATGTTTATAGCAGAATGTCCACAATAGCCAAACTGTGGAAGGAGCCTTGGTGTCCATTGAAAGATGAATGTGTAAAGAAGATGAGGTTTATGTATAAAATGGAATGTTATTTAGGCATTAGAAACGACAAATACCCACCATTTGCTTCAACATGGATGAAACTGGAGGGTATTATGCTGAGTAAAGTAAGTCAATCGGAGAAGGACAAACAGTGTATGTTCTCATTCATTTGGAGAATATAAATAATAGTGAAAGGGAATATAAGGGAATGGAGACGAAATGTGAGGGAAATATCAGACTAGGAGACAGAAGATAAAGACTCCTAACTCTGGGAATTGAACTAGGGGTGGTGGATAGGGAGGTGGGCGGGGGTTGGGGGTGACTGGATGACGGGCACTGAGGGGGGCAGTTGACGGGATGAGCACTGGGTGTTATTCTGTATATTGGTAAATTGAACACAAATAAAAAATTAACTTGTCAAAAAAAAGTTTCATGGAAACTAATGAGAATGAAGATACAACGGTTCAAAATCTTTGGGATGCAGCACAAGCAGTCCTAAGGGGAGAATACATCGCAATAGAAGCCTTCATTCAAAAACTGTAAAGAACTCAAATACAAGCTAACCTTACACATAGAGGAGCTAGGGAAAAAACAGCAGATAGATCCTACACCCAAGAGAAGAAGATAGTTATTTAAGATTTTAGCAGAACTCAATGAAATCGAGACCATAAGACCTGTGGAACAGAAAAACAACAAAAAACCAGGAGTTGGTTTTTTGAAAGAATTCATAACATACATAAGCCATTAGTAAGCCTTATTAAAAAGAAGAGAGAGAAGATTCAAAGTAATAAAATCATGAAAGAGAAAGGAGAGATCACTACCAACACCAAGGAAATACAAACGATTTTAAAAACATATTATGAACAGCTATACGCTAACAAATTAGGCAATCTAGAGATATGGACGCATTCCTGGAAAGCCAGAAACTACAAAAACTGGAACAGGAAGAAATAGAAAACCTGAAGAGGCCAATAACCAGAGAGGAAATTGAAGCAGTGATCAAAAACCTCCCAAGACACAAAAGTCCAAGGCCAGATGGCTTCCCAGGGAATTTCTATCAAACGTTTAAAGAAGAAAACATACCTATTCTACTAAAGCTGTTTGGAAAGATAGAAAGAGATGGAGTACTTCCAAATTCGTTCCATGAGGCCAGCATCACCTTAATTCCAAAACCAGACAAAGACCCCACCAAAAAGGAGGATTACAGACCAATATCCCTGATGAACATGGATGCAAAAATTCTCAACAAGATCCTAGCCAATAGGATCCAACAGTACATTAAGATAATTATTCACCATGACCAAGTAGGATTTATCCCTGTGACACAAGGCTGGTTCAACCCTCGAAAATAATCAATGTGATTCATCATATCACCAAGAGAAAAACCAAGAAGCATATGATCCTCTCATTAGATGCAGAGAAAGCATTTGACAAGATAGAGCATCCATTGCTGATCAAAACACTTCAGAGCGAAGGGATAGAGGGAACATTCCTCGACATCTTAAAAGCCATCTACGAAAAGCCCACAAGAAATGTCATTCTCAATGGGGAAGCATTGGGAGACTTTCCCTTAAGATCAGGAAAAAGACAGGATGTCCACTCTCACCACTGCTATTCAACATAGTACTGGAAATCCTAGCCTCAGCAATCAGACAACAAAAAGACATTAAAGGCATTCATATTGGCCAAGAAGTCAAACTCAACCTCTTCACCGATGACATGATACTCTACCTAGAAAACCCAAAAGCCTCCACCCCAAGATAGCTAGAACTCATACAGCAATTTGGTAGCATGGCAGGATACAAAATCAATGCCCAGAAATCAATGGCATTTCTATACATTAACAAAGAGACTGAAGAAAGAGAAATTGAGGAGTCAATCTCATTTACAGTTGCACCCAAAAGCATAGGATACCTAGGAATAAACCTAACCAAAGAGGTAAAGGATCTCAACCATAAACACTATAGAATGCTACTGAAAGAAATTGAGGAAGACACAAAGAGATGGAAAAATATTCCATGCTCATGGATTGACAGAATTAATATTGTGAAAATGTCAATGTTACCCAGGGCAATGTACACGTTTAATGCAATCCCTATCAAAATACTATGGACTTTCTTCGGAGAGTTAGAACAAACTATTTTAAGATTTGTGTGGAATCAGGAAAGACTCCGAACAGCCAGCGGTATTTTAAAAAAGAAAAACATATCTGGGGGCATCAGAATGGCAGATTTCAGGTTGCATTAAAAGTTGTGGTCATCAATACTGTGTGGAACCGGCACAAAAACAGAAAATAGATCAATGGAACAGAATAGAGAACCCAGAAGTGGACCTTGAACTTTATGGTCAACTAATATTCGATAAAGGAGGAAACACTCTCCATTGGAAGAAAGACAGTCTCTTCAATAGATGGTGGTGGGAAAATTGGGCATCCACATGCAGAAGAATGAAACTAGAGCACTCTCTTTCACCATACACAAAGATAAACTCAAAATGGATGAAACATCTAAATGTGAGACAAGAGTCCATCAAAATCCAAAGGAGAACACAGGCAACACCCTTTATGAACTCGGCCACAGTAAATTCTTGCAAGGTACATTCACGAAGGCAAAAGAAAAAAAGCAAAAATCAACTATTGGGACTTCATCAAGATAAGAAGCTTTTGCACAGCAAAGGATACAGTCAACAAAACTAAAAGACAACCTACAGAATGGGAGAAGATATTTGCAAAAGACGTATCAGATAAAGGGCTAGTTTCCAAGATCTATAAAAAACTTCTTAAACTCAACACCAAAGGAACAAACAATCCAATAATGGGCAAAAGACATGAACAGAAATCTCACAGAGGAAGACATAGAAATGGCCAACATGCACATGAGAAAATGCTCTGCATTACTTGTCTCAGGGAAATACAAATCAAAACTACAATGAGATACCACCTCACACCAGTGAGCATGGGGAAAATGAACAAGGCAGGAAACCATAAATGTTGAGGAGGATGCTGAGAAAAGGGAACTCTCTTACACTGTTTCTGGGAATGTGAACTGGTGCAGCCAATCTGGAAAACTGTGTGGAAGTTCCTCAAAGAGTTAAAAATAGACCTGCCCTAAGACCCAGCAATTGCAGTGTTGGGGATTTACCCAAAGTATTCAGATGCAATGAAATGCCGGGACACCTGCACCCCAAAGTTTTTAGCAGGAGTGTCCACAATAGCGAAACTGTGGATGGAGCCATGGTTTCCATCAAAAGATGAATGGATAAAGAAGATGTGGTTTATGTATACAATGGAATATTACTCAGCCAGTAGAAATGACAAATACCCACCATTTGCTTCAACATGGATGGAACTGGAGGGTATTATGCTGAGTGAAGTAAGTCAATTGGAGAAGGACAAACATATGTTCTCATTCAATTGGTTAATATAAATAATAGTGAAAGGGAATATAAGGGAATGCAGAAGAAATGTGTGGGAAATATCAGAAAGGGCGACAGAACATAAATACTCCTAACTCTGAGAAAGGAACTAGGGATGCTTTAAGGGGAGGAGAGATGGGGTTACGGTTGAATGTTTGAAGGGCACTGAGGGGGGTCCTTGCAGGGATGAGCACTGGGTGTTATTCTGTATGTTGGTAAATTGAACACCATAAATAATAAATTTATTTTTTTTAAAAGTTCAAACAACTAAATATTTATGTTGCCAACATGGGAGTACCTAATATAGAAACCAATTAACAACAAACGTATAGAAAGTCACTGATAATAATACAATGACAGGGGATTTTAACACCTACTTATGGCAATGGACCTATCATCTATACAGAAAATCAACAAGGGAAAAATAGCCTTGACACACTGGACCACAGGGACTCAACAGATATAGTCTGAACATTTTAACTTAAAGCAGAATACACATTCCTTTCAAGTGCACGTGGGACATTCTCCAGAACAGATCATATCATGGGCCACAAATCAGGCTTCAACAGGTACAACAGGTACAAGAAAGTTGATATCACACCCTGTATATTTTTGGACCACGATGTTATGAAACTTGAAGTCGACAGTAAGAAAAAATTTGGACAGACCAAAAATACGTGGAGATTATGAACATCCTACTAGAGAATGAATGGAACAACCAGGAAATTAAAGAGGAAATTTAAAAAAATTGAAAATGAAAACATGTTTCTCCAAACCTCTGGGATGTAGCAAAGGCAGTCCTGAGAGAGACGTACATAGCAATACAGGCCTACCTCAATAAAGAAGAAGTCTCCAATACACAGCCAAACCCTACACCTTAAGGAGTTGAAAAAGGAATAGCAAACAAAGCCTAATGCCTATAGAAGAGGGGGAAATTAAAGATGAGAGAATCAATAAACAATACAGAAACAACAAAGCAGTAGAATGGAATAAAGAAACAAAGAGATGGTTCTTCAAAATAATCAAGAAAATGGATCAAGCCCTAGGCAGCCTTATCAACAAGAAAACAGAAAAGACCTAGATGAATAAAATCACAAATGAGAGAAGAGAGATCACAATCAACACCAGAAAAATTAGACAATTATAAGGGAATACTATGAAAGATTATACGCTAACATACTGGGAGACCTGGAAGAAATGGACAAATCCCCAGAAATGTGCAAACGAGCAAAATTGAAATAGGAAGAAATAGAAAATATGAACAGACCCATAACTAGCAAAGGAATTGAATCAGCAGGGCACCTAGGTGCCTCAGTGGTTAAGCATGTGCCTTGGCTCAGGTCATGATCCCGGGGTCCTGGGGAATGAAGTCCCACATCAGTCTCCCCGCATGGAACCTCAATTTCCCTGTGTCTATACCTCTGCCTCTCTGTGTCTCTCATGAATCCATAAATAAATCTTTAAAAAATGAAAAAAGATAAAATGATGAGAAAGGACCCAAATAAAACCACAAATGAGAAAAGAGATATAACAACCAACACTAGAGAAATACAAACGATTATAAGTGAATATTATGAAAAAATATATGCCAGCAACCTAGAACCTGGAAGAAATAGATCAATTCCTAGAAATATATAACATAGTAAAAATGAAAAAGTAAGAAATAAGACTTGAACAGACAGATAACCAGCTAAGAAAATGAATCACTAATCAAGGATCTCCCAACAGGAGATGCTTAGATCAATAGAACAGAATGGAAAGCCAAAACAAGATACAAACCTGTAACTCTATGACCCAATAATCGACAACAAGGCAGGAAGGAATATCCAAAGCACAAAGACAGTCTCTTCAACAAACCCTAACCCTGACCCCAGGATAAGAACAAATGGTGTTGGGAAAACCAGGCAGCCACATGCAGAAGAATGAAACTGGACCACTTTCTTACACCATATATATAAAAAATAAATTCAAAATGGATGAAAGACCTAAATGTGAGACCTGAAACCATACAAAGAAGAAAAGATAGCAAACGTCTTTGACATTTGCCATTGGATCTTCTTTCTAGATATGCCTCTAAGGTGAGGGAAACAAAAGCAAAAATACTATTGGGACTTCATCAAATTGAAAAGCTTCCACAAAGTGAAGGAAACAACCAAACCTAAAAGGCAACATACAAAATGAGAGGAGATATTTGTAAACAACACATCCAATAAAGATTTAGTATCCAAAATACATAAAGGAAATATAAATCTCAGCCTCCTAAACACAACTTATCCAACTGCCAATGGGCAGAAGACACGAATGGACTTTGTCTCTGACAAGACATCCAGATGGCCATGAGACACACGGAAAAACACTCAGCGTCACCCATCAACAGGGAAATGCAAACCAAAACCACAATGAGATGTCACCTGACAGCCATCATAATGGCTAAAGTTAAGAACAGAAGAAACAACAGGTGTTGTTGAGGCTATGGAGAAGAGCGAGGCCTCTTACACCCCTGGTGGGCAGGTGAACAGGTGCAGCCACTGTGGAAAACATTGTGAAGGGTCCTCGAGAAGTTGAAAATAGGGGATCCCGGGGTGGCTCAGCCGTTTGGCACCTGCCTTTGGCCCATGTCGCGATCCTGGAGAACTGGTATCGAATTCCACGTCGGACTCACGGTGCACGGAGCCTGCTTCTCCCTCTGCCTGTGTCTCTGCCTCTCTCTCTGTGACTATCGTAAAAACAATTTTTTAAAAAAGTTAAAAATAGAGCTACACTACGATTCCAAAATTGCACAGCTAGGTATTTACCCCAAGGATACAGAAGCTGTTTAGTAGATTCAAAGAGGAACATGCAGCCCAGTGTTTGTAGCAGCATTATCAACAACAGCCAAACTGTGGATACAGCCCAGATGTCCATCGACAGATGAATGGGCCGAGACGATGTGGTTAATATACACACTGCGGCATCACTCGTTCATCAGAAGGGATGAAATGAAGCCATTTACAATGACGTGGGAGAAGTGGAAAGGACTTATGCTAAATGAACTCAGTGAGAGGAAGACATATACCAAATACCATACAATTGTATTCACATGTGAATTTTAAGAAACCAAACAAACTGGCAAAGGGGCGGAGGGGGCGATGAGAGAAGCAAATAAAAAAACACACTCTTAACCACAGAGAATAAACTAATAAATACCAGAGGAAGGTGGGGGGGATGGGGAACCAGGCGATGGGGATAGTGGAGAGCACCTGTGACCAGTACCAGGCGTTGTATCCAAGGGTTGAATCACCTTGTGGTAAACCTGAAACTATATCATACTGTGTTTACAAAGAGGAATTCAAGTAAAACTTTAAAATAATAATTGGTAGTATTGATGAAACATGTGCGCACAAGAAATAAAATCAGAAAGGCAAATGAAAATCCAAATAAAGAGTCTTTAGAGTCACAAATCCCCTCCTTAGCTCAGCTCGGGAGAAGCCTGCCATGTCTATTCTGACCCCAGAAGAAGCCTGGATTTTGATTTTCTGGGGAGGCCACTGACTTGGTGGAGTCAGGCTATCTTTGAACCCAAAACCTAAATAGAGTGCATAAAACTAAACTGCCCAAGATACTAGGAGTCCCACTGCAGGCACATGCCAGGACACAAACTCTAACCATACACAGATATAACCCTAACCCTACACTTAAGCCTAATGTTGACCTAACCCTTAAACAAGACCTATCACTAATCGAAAACCAAACACAAACCCCAAGACCGAAACACATTCACTGAACCTTCCTGCCAAACCTCACCCTAACTCCTAAACCTATTCTAAACCCTTAACCCTGACCGCTACCTTAAATCTAACTCTAACCCTAACCCTAACCTCTAAACCTAAATTGAACTTAATATACTCAAACCCTATTCCTGACCTTAACCTGTACCCTAACCCTAACCCTCTAATACTAATCCTATCTCATACCCCAAACTGTACCCTAACCCATACCCTAAAACTAACCCCTAACCCACTCCCTAACTGAGTAAGAGTATCTCTTACTCTCTTCTAAATCCGTACCCTGACCCTGACCTGTCCCTAACCCTGACCCCTAACCAAACAATAACCCTAACACTTGTCCTAAACCCTATCCTAACCCAAACCCTCGCCCTAATGCTAAACCTAGCCCTAACTATAACCCTAGCCCCTCACCCTAAACCCTAACCCTAACTCACACCCTAACCCCTAACCCTAACTGAAAACCTAAGCCCAACCCTAACTCTAACCATAACCCTAACCCCAACTCCTAACCTCCTGCCCTAATCCTTAGAGCCTAAACCCTAACCCTAACACTAAATCTTGTCCCTTACCCTAAACTCCATCCTAACTCTTAACTACTGACCATTACCCTTATACCTCACCTAACCTCTAATCCATAACCATAAGCATAATCACTAACACCTAACGTATAACCTAACGCTAACCACCAACTGCCTCCCCTCCCCTAACCCTGCCATTCATTCTGCCCTTTCACTTACCCTGTGGTTGTGAGGAGTCCCTTCTGATGTAGACGTGGCCCCCAATGGCTCCTCCAGAGTCCTCCAGGGGGTCCAAGCGAGCCGGGCTCCTTTGAGTGTGGACATGGCCTAACGTGTTCCTGAGTCATAGTCAGCGGGTCCTGAGGACGCCGGGTCTCCTGTCACTGTGTACTATGTCTCAAATCCTCTGGAAGCGTCACAGCAGGTCCTCAGGAAGCTGGGGGCTCCTGTCAGCATGGACATGGTCCCACATCCCACAGAAAACTCACCACGGGTCCTGAGGGGGCTGTGGGCTCCTGTCAGCATAGACGCAGCCCCATATGTCCTGAAGCCAAAGTGCTGGTCCTGAGGAGGACTGGGTTCCTGTCAGGGTTTACGTGGCCCCACATTTTCCTCAAGCCTCACCATAAGACCTGAGGAGGCTCGGGGCTCCTGTCAGCATGGATGTGGCACATAATCTTCCCAAACCTTCACAGTGGGTTCTGAGGGGGCTGGAGAATCCTGTCAGTGTGGATGTGGCACCCACATTTTTCTCAGGTCTCACCACAGGCCCTGACAAGGCTGGGGTCTTCTGTCCCCATGGACGCATCCCCATATTTCCCCAAGTCTACACCGGGGGTCCTGAGGAAGTCAGGGTCCTGTTCTGTCCATGTGGCCCCAAGTCCTCCCAAAGCATCACGGAGGGTTCTGAGGAGGCCGGGGCTCCTGTAACCATGAATGCGGCCCCCAGCTTCCAGAAGCCTCAACTTATGTCCTGAGGGGCCTGGGAGCTCCTGCCAGAGTGGACATTGCACCACAACTTTCTGAAGCCTCCCCGCAGGTCCTCAGGCGGCTCAGGGGCTCCGGTCAGCGTGGATGTAGACCCATATCTTCCTGAAGCCTCTCCGCTGGTCCTGAGGCTGCTCAGGGGCGCCTGTCAGCGTGGATGCGGGCCCACAATTTCCTGAAACCTTCCCGTGGGTCCTGAGGTGGCTCAGGGCTCCTGTCAGTGTGGATGTAGGCCCACATCTTCCTGAAGACTCCCCGCAGGTCCTGAGGGGGCCCAGGGGCTCCTGTCAGGGTGGATGCGGGCCCACATCTTCCTAAAGCCTCACCGCGGGTCCTGAGGAGACCGGGGCTCCTGTCAGCATGAACGCGACCCAATTTCCCCCTGAAGACTTCCCGCGGGTCCTCTGGAGGCTGCAGCTCATCAGCATAGACGCCTTCCCACATCGCCCTCAGGCCCCCTCAGCACAGGCTAGCTCCTGATAGTGCAGGCAGAGGAGGCCTACTGCACATTCCTGCCCCATGGGAGGGGTCTGGCCTCGGGCGCCCCCTGTGGGACACTTTCAGGCTCCAGCTGGGGCCTGTTAACTTCGGAAACATCTCACTGAAAAGGAGCCCAACACCCGGCTTCCCAGAAATACTTAAGAACAAGGAATTGGAGCCCATAAGATGCGAAATGAAATGTAGACCAGACTTTTACCACGTCCTGCAAAACTCACTCAACCCTCTTCCACTTTGGGCGGGACCGCGGGTTGGTGGAGCCGCCCTGGAAACAGTGTGGAGGCCCCTCAGGAAGTTACAAATAGAGCCACCGGGCGACCAGCAGTTGAATGGCCTGGGGCTTACTCCGAAGATAGAGATGCAGTGAGACGTGGGACACCTGCACCCCAATGTCCACAGCAGCTGGGTCCACAGTAGCCAAACTGTGGGAGGAGACTCAGTGCCCTGTGGCAGATCATGGATAAAGAGGATGGGAGATAGATGATGATCATAGAGAGAGGAATGGTACTCAGATATCAAAGAGAAGGAAATCTTGCCATTTGCAATGATGTGGATAGAACTAAAGGGATCATGTTAAGTGAAGTAAGTCACTTGAGAAAGTGAATGACCGTGTGGTGTCATTCATAGGTGGAATTCAAGAAGCAAAGCAGATGAACTACTGTGAAGGGAAGGAAAGACAAATAAGATCAAAACAGATGCAGGAAATACAGACTCTTAACGATAGGAAATGAACTCAGGGTCGCTGGAGGGTTGGGTCATAACAGGGGAAATAGGAAAGTGCTGCGTCTCACTCTGTCCTGCTTCTCCAATACTGATTTGCTGTCCGGGGTTATTTGTTGAGAGGGTGGATGTTTTTTTTTTCCCTTTTCTAAGTTCTGCCACCATGATTTTGATAGGAATGACTTTGAAACTGAGGGTGGCTTCAGGAACTGTGGACATTTTCACAAGATGAGGCTCCCACCCCAGAAGCCCAGGATGGCCTCCCAGAGCCTGTATGGCTCAGTGCACAAGTCTTGTGCTCCTTTGGTTCAGTCTCATTATTTATTCTCCTTGATGCTCCTGAGAAGGGCGTCACGTCCTTCCTTTCCTTCCTGAGTGCTCATTGTCGGGACACAGCAAGGCTACTCTGTTCTGTAGTTTCAGTTTGTGTCCCGTGATTTACTGAACCCACTCCTTAGTTCTAACACGTTTTGGTGGAGGCTCTGGGGTTGCCTGTTTCTAGTTCCGCGTATTCAGCATATAGGGACAGTGTGACATCCCCCTTCCAGGTGTGGATTCTTTGATTTTTACAGCTTTATGTCCTAGAAAGCCCCACTATTGAATCAAAACTGATCCCAAGACAAGGGCAGGAAGCCCCTATTAGAATGAGAACAGAGCTCAATGCCCTTGAAGGTCCCATATCAAAATGTAAACAGAACTTAAGGAATTGCTCCAGCCCTTCTGGAGGTCCCCGAGACCAGCCCTTAAAACTAAGCTAAAACCCACCTCAGGGTCCAAGTCCCTGCTCCGCTCTGTCAGGTATACTTGGACACAAGCTCGAGGTGGTAAATAAACCCTTGTGTGTTTGCATCAGTGTCGGCTTCTCGGAGATTTCTCGGATTCGCAATCTTGGGCACAACAGTCTGAGATAAAAAAAGAAAACCAAAAGAATCTCGGACGCAGGTAGAGTGAATGCAGGATTCTGAGAGAAGCGGCGGAGACCCGGGGGCTTGTGGGCTCTTCTGTGGAGGCCCCTGCAGACGGGGGGCAGGATGCTCAGCCCCAGAGCCAGAGGACCCAGAGACCCCACCCATATCCCGCCCATCTGGGCCGGGTCCGAGTGAGCAGCACAGCGTTGCCCGCTGGAATCCAGACGCGCTGATGCCCACCCCGCCTCTGATCCCGCAGATGCATCTCCCAGGCAGATGTGCACCTGACAATCAGCGCCATGGCCAATCCCCAGACCCCGCACAGACCATTCGCTGCCACCAAGTTGTTGGACCACAGAGGCTGCAGAGCTTCAGCTCTGCTTGGAAAGAAGGGTCTAGCTTCCTTTGTACTTTATGATTTATTTTCATTTATTTTCTTTGATTCTATTTTATAAATTGCCTTATTTTAACTTTTATGTATGTACCTTATATATTTCTCATTTTAGGTTTCATGGTACTTTAATTGTGTTTCTTATTTTGGGATTTAGAATCTTTTAACAACCAGGCAAAAATAATCTGGTAGTTTTCTTTTGGACGGCAGTTGTTATTGTTTTTCTTGGTTTTTCTTTTTCTTCTTTTGTTTCTGGAAAAAATAATAAGATGGAGAAATTCACCTCCATAAAATAATATGAGGTAGTACTCACAGCCAGGAAGTCCATCAATACAAATATATGATGTCTAACTACAGTTTAAAACAATGATTATAAAGATAGCATCTGGGCTGGAGAAAGAGCACAGAAGAAAACTAGAGAATCCCTTACTGTAGAAATGAAAGAATTAAAATCTAGTCAGGCCAACGTTCAAAATGCTGTAACTGAGATGCAGTACCAAGTGGAAGCCTTTAAAACAAGGAAGGTTATGGACCACAAAGGCAGACTTCGGAACTCAGCCACTTATTAAAACAGTAACATTCATATCATGGGAGACTCCCAAGATGAAGACAGAGGAAAGGTGGGCTTGCTCAGCCATTAGAAACGACAAATAACCACCATTTCCTTCAACGTGGATGGACCTAGAAGGTATCATGCTGAGTGAAGTAAGTCAATCAGAAAAAGACAAATATTGTAAGTTCTCATTCACTTGGGGAATATAGATAATAGTGAAAGGGAATATAAGGGAAGGGAGAAGAAATGTGTGGAAAATATCAGAAAGGGAGACAGAACATAACGACTCCTAACTCTGGGAAATGAACTAGGGGTGATGTAAGGGGGGGAGGGCGGGGATGGGGTGAATGTGTGACGGGCACTGAGGGGGGCGCTTGACGCGATGAGCACTGATTGTTATTCTGTATGTAGGCAAATTGAACACCAATAAAAAGTAAATTTATTATTAAGAGAAAGAAAGAAAGAAAGAAAGAAAGAAAGAAAGAAAGAAAGAAAGAAAGAAAGAAAGAAAGAAAAAGAGGGGCACTTGAGTGGCTCAGTTAGTTAAGCTTCTGCCTTAAGGTCAGATCATGATCCAGGTCCCAAGGAAGGCTCTCTCTTCAGCAGGGAACCTGCTTCTCCCTCGCCCTCTGTCCCTCTAGCACATGTTTATCAATCTTCTCTCTCTCAAATAAATAAATAGCATCTTTGAAAAAGAAACAAACAAACCCAGAGGGAAAAGAAATCTCCCATGTAAAAGATTTTCAAATAATTTGTGCAGACATTCCACCCTCACGTTCCTGAGCGTAGCTTCCCAATCTTATGTGTGGAATACACATAGTAACTTCCTTCTACAAAATATATTATGAAACACTTAAAATAATAATGATAATATAATAATAATAATAATATTAATAATAATAATAATAAAGAATCACTTTACTACAGAGAAACCTGAGAAACACTACCTCAGCAAGATGATCAGATCAATACCAAGACTGATAAATCGTGTTGATAGTATCTATCCTTTACATGATATAATAAAAATGGCAGTATATCTCTGTATATAATCCACAAAAACAGTTCAATCATGAAATAAACAACAGACATATCCCAACTGAGGGAAATTTTACAAAATACTCTACTTCTCAAAGTTTTCCAGTTCAACAACAAGGAAAGGCTGAAAGACAGTCACAATCCAGAGGAGCCTAAGAAAACATGAGGACAAATGGAGTGTGGTATGAGGGATAGTGATTTAGCAAAAACTAAGGAAATCTGAATAAAGTATGGTCTTTGGTTATTGCAAAAATTTTAATATTGATTCATTAGCTAATATTTGTACCGTACTGATATAAGATATCAATAATTGGAGAAACTGAGTGCAAGTGCATGAGAATTCTCTGTACTATCTTCTCAATTTCCCTATAAATCTTTGTTTTCTTTCTAAGAAATAAGATTTAATTTGAAAATTGACTTAAATGAATCAGGCTCCAGTGTGAAGACATTTTAAGAATCCTTGTATTAAAAAAAAAAGAATCGTTGAATTATCTTTTGTCTTATTCTTAAAAAGTTCCTTCGATGGGAACAAAGTAATAATTTTATATCAGAAGGAAAGAAAAACACTTATGAACACGTATAATGCCTCCTCAACCTGAAGCAGGAAAGGATAATAAATAGCAAAAATCAGATAAAAATACTTCTATTATAATAGACACCATATTGCAAGTGCATTTAAAATTAGCAATGTATAACATTTATTTCCTTGACATTTGACTTCCAAAGAGTTCATAGTGTTTCAGTGTCCGTTGAAACAGGAAGAATCTCAGGGAAGCATCCTTCACGTAATAATAGGACCATTGGTACTAATGTCTCTCAATCATTTCCAAATCCATAAAGATGCATTTCCTGATGAGTGACTGAGCTGTGAAGAAAAGCATGAGAAACCCTCATCCCTTTGAATTACTTGTGTCAGAATATTTTAACCATAGTATTATGGATAGTAAATTATCCTTATTAACAGGAAATATGTCTCAGCAATGAATCTGAGCAATCAGATGGGCAGAGAAAAAATGCTTTAACTCGCTCCTGCACTTTTAAAGACAAAGGAGAACTTTTCTATGTACAAAGTCAGTTGTCAAGATAGCCTTAGGGAATAAGAGTCTGCAGCATCGAATCCTGCTGCACAGCTGGGATGCCCGTGCCCCAGTTCTTCCTAATCTCAAATCCCTGGGCCTGTCCCACAACACAGGTAGCCACGCTGAGGTCATTTGCAATTTCTCTCTTAGGAGCTCCAGGGAGGGGGGCATGAGCTAGATAGGACGGGACGGGATGCGTGGAGGCTGAGAACATTAAGGCCATTCTACCTTACGTTCAGTATTAGCACAGGTCCAGCAATCCCAGGTCCCTGTGAAGAAGAGCTGAAATTTGCATTACTTCAGTTACTGTAAAAAAACAAAGTTTACAGCTTAATGTCTTAGAAAGCCTCACAATAGAATAAAAACTGAGCCTAAGCAAAGGGCTGGAAACCCAATTAGAATGAGAAGAGAGCTCAATGCCCCTGAAGGCCCCATATCAAAATGTAAACAGAACTGGAGGAATTGCTCCAGACCTTCTGGAGGTCCCCGAGTCCAGCCCTTAAAAGTAAGCTAAAACACTCCTCGGGGTCCAAGTCCCTGTTCCACTGTGTGGCGTATACTTGAACCCATGCTCGAGTTTGTAAAACAACCCACGTGTGTTTGCATCAGTGTCAGCTCTTTAGTGGATTCTCGGATTTGCCATCTTGGGCACAACACCCCTATGACACCTCCCCACCTGGACTGACCTCCTGTCCCCTCCCACCCATGCTGACCCTCAGTCACATCCCCGCCCACAACAGCGTGGCACAGGCCCTCACACAGGTCTCATGGGCACGGTGGGCACTCCAGCCATCCCCAGGCTCCCAGGGGAAGGAAGGAAGGTTTTGGCAGGACACACTACCATGGTGGCCCCAGGGCTCCCTGCCCAGGAGAGCACCTGGTGAAAGGTCGGGGTCTGTGTCCCTGATGCCAGCTCCTCCTCCCTGGTTTTCCCACAGGAAATGAGAGAGTAGGACCTGGTCTCCTCCAAGGACATCACACAGGTGGACCTGGACGTCAACAGGACGTTCAGCAGTCACATCATATTTTGGGACTACTACGGAGTAGGGTGAGGTTGAGGGGCCAGGGGGGATCAGGACCCAGGGGAGGACCGGGGCATTCCGGGTAGGGAAAACGGGACTTCTGAGTCGGGGGGCAGAACAGCAGCCAACAACAAACCGCTCCATGGTAGGGTGTTGGGGATGACCTCTGTGCCCCACCCCCAGGGACTCGGGGATGAGGAGGCCACTAGGATGGGGCCTCCAGGGCTTGCCATGGGAGCTGAACCCCAAAGGGAAGAGGGACGACCCCCTGAGCAGCAGGGGATGGGGTGGGGGACATGGAGGGCAGGAACCGGACCTGGGTGCCAGGCGGAATGGCTGCGGCAGGAGCAGGACACACTTCGATCCCATGTGGGTTGGACGGATCAGAGTGACACCCACTCTCAGTGCTTTACATGTTTCTAAGTTCTATGCATTTAATTTGAGACAATTTGCAATTTGAAAACACACATAATATGATGAACCCTGTATAATGCCCCCTGTCCAGCCAGGGCCATGCACTGACCACACCCGGCCCAAGGGGCATGTGTTGCAGCAAACCCCAGACTGGAGTCTCCTTAAAGTGTAGACGTCTCCTTTTGCATCTTAGAGGAAGGGGACGCCCTGTGTCCGCAGGCCCCCCACGACATCTCCCTCATTCCCCACTGCCACTCCATCCATCTACATCCTCTACCTCAATGCGATCCCACCTACACCATCCCCCACACTCCACCACTATCATACCCCTGCCCCCACACCATCCACCCACACACCATCGGCCCCCAGGAAGGACCCGGTGTAGGTGACCCCTGTGGGACATGATCAGCCTCCCCGGGGTTCTCTGGAAACCCTGCTCCCATCAGAAGCCCAGGTGTCCCATAGAGTACTCAGGGGTTGCAGGGAGGAGGGAAGACAGGGAGCCCCCAACAGGGTGTGTGCAGTTGAGTGGTGCAGAGGAAGCACTGTGCCCTGCCTCTGCCCACTGTCCATCCTGGAGGGTGGCACACCCTGCACAGGACACCAGCCCCTAACCCAGGGGTATCTGGACTGGCCTGGCCCCGGGCTCTGTGAGGGTGGGTGTGATTTGAGCCCCCACCCCAGGCCCAAGAAAGAGACTAATGGGATCAGACCCCCATGGCCCTGTCCAGCGCTGGATTCTGGCCCCACACTGAACGAGCCCTCTCACAGCTGGATGTGGCATCCTGGGCCCTGGGGATTCCCCACAGATCCAGGTCGCTGACCTAGGGCAGCCCTGGGGATCCCGGGACACCCAAGGTTGGGGAGAGCAGAGGTGGGCCGGTGGGCCCCACCCGCACCCACACCAGGAGGCAGACTCCTCCAGGTGCTGGGGCTGCAGGGGCCCCATGGCTGGGGTCCAGCTGCCCTGTGGGGACGCAGCTAGGAACCCATGAGCTGCAGGTCTAGGTCAGCTCTGCTGTCCTCAGAACCGTCTCTCAGCCTGAAACCTCAGGACACACGCCCCCACCCGAGGTCCACACGTGCTTCCAATTGGGGGACTCTAGCACTCGCACCCCACCCATGTGATTCTTGCCCTCCCCTAAAGGACAGACATTCCCTCCACAGGGGAAGGCGCGAACCCTCGACTCTGAGCCCGTTTGCTGTAGAATGTCTATTGACATGTGTTGTGGTGCGAAAATGCACAGCCAGCCTGTTTCTGTGTCTCCCAGAACTCTGTGCACGGGGCGTGGATAGACCCACAGAGAGGAGGAAGGGACACCACCCAGTCCCCAAACAGCTCCTCCATGGGCACTGCAAGGCACACACGGCTGATGTCCCCACGTGCCTTCCAGGGGCGGCCAGACGCCAGAGTCAGGACCCAACAAACTATACTGTGACTCAGCCTGTGCCCCATGGGCCAGGACGGTCTGGGACAGAGTGACGGCCAGGGAGCCTCAGATCACCAGGGTCTATGTAAAGCGACCTGGGAGGTCTCTGCTCCCTCTGTCAAGGGGGCCGGGGCTGGCTGGTTTCTGAGGTACTTCCTCCCCTCCCCACATCTCTGTGCCTGTGTGCCTGGGGAACAGAGGGCCTGTGGGGCCGTCAGCATGACCCTGGAAGGGATGTCAGGACAGCAGGCCCTTGTGTTGTGCCCAAGATTGCAAATCCAAGAAACCACCGATGAGCCGTCACCGATGCAAACTCCGAGGATTTCTTTACAAGCTGGAGCTTGAGTCCAAGTGCACCCGACACAGCAGAGCAGGGATTTGGACCCTGAGACTAATAGGCATAGCAGCTTTAAAGGGGCCAGTGGCCCATGGGATACACAGAAAGTTGCACAGTCCTGTCGGTCAACACGCAGGTGGCCGATTGAATGACACCTTACCCTATAGGATCCACTTGACCTGGACTATTACTTTGGTCAGAATCGGCCCACAGTTTTGGCGTCACAGAGCAGGGTTACATTGTTATGAGCCGATTTCCGATTAGGGTGTGCCCAGCGGCTTGACTGGGTTGGGGCAGTGCCTTAAGACATAAGCAGGTTATGTGGGGGTCATAGGGGAGGTGGCGGGTGTAGCACAAAATGGAATCAGTCCTGCTCTGCTTGTCCAGGGGTAGGGGAATTTTGTTAAATTTCCTGGGTCCCACACTTGCAGCTCCCGCACCTGGGCCACCCTCACCAGGTGGACTCAGCGTGTACACCTTGTGGTGCTGGATCTCTCACACCAGCGTGTAGAGGGCACCCTCCTTGCCCGAGTGAGTAGGGGCTGGGTGAGCATGGGGCTCAGCATGGAGGCCAGGCAGCACAGGGGATCGAGGAACCCCAGCCTCATCACCACCCCTACTTCCACACACAGGCTGCCCCATGGCTCTCCGAAATGGGCACCTGGCGCCTCTGGAGATCCCCCCGAGTTCTGGCTCCCTGCTGAGGAGGCATTGGGGAGAAGAGAAGCAGCTGACGCTCAGCGGGACCCACTGCCAGACATGGGAATGTGGCCGAGCCAGAACTTCCAGCTCAGCTGACCCTCCAGCTGAAAGTCACTGCACGAGCCAGCCCCGGGTCGGCCAGGAGAGTCCAGCTAGCTGCCCAGCATCAGCACCAGAAATGATGTTGTGCCAATGATTTCGGTGTTTGGGTGACCCAGCCAGAGGTTCCAATAGCTGCACATGATACCTGCATGTGATAGACACACACTCACACCGAAACCAACAAAAGTCGGAATCCCACAATGTTGTCAAACAGCATGTGAATGTTTACATACATGACGCTGTGGTCCCCAATAGGATACATGGAAGACGCTATAAATCACTACTGCAGAGGTGCTGGAGGCAAGGAGATGTGCCTGCTGGGTTCCTACAAGGAGAGCAGAGGGACAGGAAGCATACTTCAATGGGGGGGCCCCTCTTAGGAAAGGACACTAGGTACCTGTGAAGGCTACCGATGGTGAAATCTTTCCTCCTCTCTTTCAGCTTCTGGATTTCCTCCTCCTTTGTTCTTCCTAATTATAGGTTAGCCTCCACCCTTGCATCCAAACCAATGACCAAAGAGGCTTATTTATGATATCCGGTCCTAAAAGGAGGCTGAGCTCTGGCTACCGGGTTCAGAAATGATCATTTCTAGGTGTATGCTGATCCCCCAAACTCCTGCCTTCGTGGCCCTTCTCTCTCTGCAGAATGAGGGGAACCACAGGTCTTAAAGTGAAAGACGCCCACTTCCACTCAGGCGGGACTATCCCTTGTGGAGGACGTCATCTGGGCCAAGTAGTGTAAACGGGGGGATCAAGAATAGTTCGCAGGTGAGACAAAAGCAAACACTTACGTTTGATGTCATGCTTTATTTGTTCATCCATTTATTATTTGATAAATATTTTAATTTTATGTCCTGTCTATACCCAATGCGGTGTTCAAACTCATAACCCTGAGTTCAAGATCCCCCAACCAGGCCTGCCAGGCACCCCAGTGCCATGTTTCATAACTCTTTGCTTCCTTGCCTATCTCTGCATCGAACTGGAACATTGAGTCCTTGACGAGGAGCTTTAGTTACCTCCGAATCCTAGAATGTTCTCGCTGTATCCCAATCCTAGATTGACATTTACCATTGAATAGCACTTTAAACAAATAGTCAGTAAGATAACTACTACAGAAAAGGAAATTATCAAATTTTCACGTATGTGGGCCCTGCTCCCTGGGCTCCCAGGGAAGCTATGGTTTCTTTAACATTGATCAAGGTCCAAATGACTCCACCACACCTCAAAGTGTGGGCTGTTTCTGCCCTGACACATGCAATCCCTGCTTCAATTAACATGTATCAATCAATCAAAGGGAGCCTAACTGGCTCGGTGTGCTTTGTAAGAACATGGGACTTTGTTCTTGGGGTAGCATGTTCAAGCCCAATGTTGGCTGTAGAGATTACAGAAAAATAAAATCTTAAAAAAAATCAATCAGTTTATCTTGGGGAGACATAGCCCCGGATGCACAAGGGCAGGAAGCCAGCTGATGATTCTATGCACAGTATTATATGCAGCAGAGCACAAAATGTGAACTTTCAGAAGTCTCCTAGAGCGGGGGACACACCAGCCTTAAGGTGTTCAGGTGGAGAAGTCAGGTACAGTCCCTGGAGTGACAGGGTGGGCTCAGGATCCCACGGGACCCAAGGATGGTGGCACCAACTGTTCCCAGGCACAGGAGCGGGAACGCGGCTGAGAGCAGTGGGACTCAGGCCAGCTGTCTGCCCTGTGTGGCCAAAAGCTGCAAACCCCTGTGCAGTCACCGGGCCACGTTCCTGGGACAGGCCAGCAAAGGCCAGGAGTGGGAGGACACTCTCCCGGCACAAAGAGCGCAAGTCTCCACCAGGGCAGCCCCTAAAATTTGGAGTTTTAAACATCAGTAACTTGTCTGTGTGGAGGCTGACAAAATTGAGGCGGTTCCACTTTCACTGTTAGCACAAGTACTGCCATCCCAGGCCCCTGTGAATAAGAGCTAAAATCTACATTACTTCAGTTACAGGAAAAAAAGAAAAACACAGCTTAGAGCTTAAGGTCCCAGAAAGCCCCATATTAGACTGAGAACAGAGCTCAATGCCCTTGAAGGCCCCATATCAAAATGTAAACAGAATTTGAGGAATTGCTCCAGCCCTTCTGGAGGTCACCGAGACCAGCCCTTAAAACTAAGCTAAAATCCACTTCGGGGTCCAAGTACATGCTCCTCTATGTCGGGTGTACTTGGACGCAAGACCGAGTTTGGAAATCAACCATCGTGTATTTGCATTGGTGTCGGCTCCTCAGTGGTTTCTCATATTTGCAATCTTGGGCACAACACCTCCATGTCCTCTCCCCACCTGGGCTGACCCCCTGTCCCCTCCCCCCCAGGCTGACCCTCAGTCACCTCCCCACCCACAACAGCTTGGGACATGCCCTCACACAGTTCCCATGGGCTCGGTGGGCACTCCCACCATCCCCAGCCTCCCAGGGCAAGACAGGATGTTTCGGCAGACCCACTCCCATGGTGGCCACAGGGCTCCCTGCCCAGCATGGCAACTCGTGACAGGTCGGGTTCTGTGTCCCTGATGCGAGATCCTGCTCCCTGGTTTTCCTACAGGAAATGAAGGAAGAGGCCCTGGTCTCCTCCAGGGACATCACGCAGGTAGACCTGGACGTCAACAGGACGTTCAGCAGCCACACTATGTTTTGGGCCTGCTAGGGGGTCAGGTGAGGCTGCTGGGCCAGGGGGCTTAGGGGCCCCAGGGGAGGCCTGGGGGCTTCGGGGTAGGGAAAATGGGGCTTCTGAAGCTGAGAGGAGCAACAGCAGCCAACAACACACCACTCCATGGTAGGGTGATGGGGATGACCCACATGCCCCCAACCCACATGCCCCCAACCCCGGGGCCTCAGGGATGAGGAGGCCAATTGGATGGGGTTGCCATGGGAGCTGAACCCCATAGGGGAGAGGGACGGTGCCCTGAGAAGCAGGGGATGGGGTGGGGGACGTAGGGGGCAGGAACCAGGCCTGGGGGCCAGGCGGCATGGCCACGGCTAGAGCAGGACACACATCAATCCCATGAGGGTTGGACAGGTCAGAGTGACACCCACTCTCGGTGCTCTATATATTTCTAAATGTTATGCATTTCATTTGAGACAATTTGCAATTTGAAAACATACATAGTATGATGACCCCCAGATAATGACCCTGGTCCAGCCAGGGCCCTGCACTGACCACACGGTGCCACAGGGGCAGGTGTCTCAGCAAACCCTAGACTGGGGTAGCCTTTAACTGTAGAAGTCTCCTTGTGCATCTTAGAGGAAGGGGATGCCCTGTGTCTGCAGGCCCCCCACGCCATCCTGCTCATTCCCCACCCCCACATCATCCCCCTACATCATGATCCCCAATGGCATTCCACATAACACCATCCCCCTCACAGCCCCACAGCCCCACACAATTCTAACCCACACTACACCACAACACCATCCCCCCTACACCATTCCCCACACTCCACCACCATCATACCCCTGGTCCCACACCATCTACCCCACACCATCGGCCCCCAGCAAAGACCCGGTGCAGGTGACCCCTGTGAGACATGCTCAGCCTCCCTGTGATTCTCTGGATACCCTGTTCCCATCATAAGACCGGGTGTTCAATAGAGCACACAGGGGTTGCAGGGAGGATTGAAGTCACGGAATCCCCAACAGAGTGGGTGCAGGTGAGTGGTGTAAAGGAACCACTGTGCCTTGCCTCCGCCCACTCTCCCTCCTGGAGGGTGACACACCCTGCACAGGACAACAGCCCCTAACCCAGTGGGACCTGGGCTGCCCTGGCATCAGGATCTGTGGGGGCTGGGTTGATTTGGTCCCCCCCCAGGGCCCAATAAAAAGACGAATGTGTTCCAGCCCCCCATGGCCCTGGGCAGGCCTGGATTCTGGCCCCACGCTGAGCGAGCCCTCTCACAGCTTAATGTGGCCTCCTGGGCCCTGGGGGTGACCCACAGATCCAGGTCGCAGACCTAGGGCAGCCCTGAGGATCCCGGTACACCCCAGGGTGGGGAGAGTAGGGGTAGGCCGGTGGGCCCCACCCACACCCACACCCACACCAGGAGGCAAGCTCCTCCAGATACTCGGGTCCCAGGAGGCCCGAGGCCAGAGTCCATTTGCCCTGCGGGAACCCAGCGCAGGAGCCCATGAGCTGCAGGTCCAGTTCAGCTCTGCTGTCCTCAGAACCGTCTCTCAGGCTGAAACCTCAGGACACACGCCCCCACCCAGAGTCCACACAGGCTCCCATGTGGGGAACTCCAGCACTCAATGCCCAACACACGTGATTCTTGTCCTCCCGTAAAGAATTGAAACGTCTCCCTACCCAGGTGAAGGCGCACACCCACGGCTCTGAGCACGTTTACTGTAGAAAGTCAATAAAGTGTAGTGGTGTAAAAATGCACAGCCAGCCCTTTTCTGTGTCTCCCAGAACTCTGTGCAAGGGGTGTGGAGAGACCCACAGAGAGGAGGAGGGGGCATCACCCAGGCCCCAAACAGCCCCTGCAGGGACACCGCAAGGCATACACAGCTGACGTCCCCACGTGCCTTCCAGGGGTGGCCAGACGCCAGGGTCAGGACCCCACAGACTATACTGGGACTCATGCTGTGCCCCGCGGGCCAGAATGGGCTAGGACAGAGTGACAGCCAGAGAACCTCAGGTCACCAGGGTCTGTTCAAAGCGACCTGGGAGGTCTGTGCTCTCTCTGTCCAGGAGGCCGGGGCTGGCCCGGTTCCAGGGCACGTACTACCCTCCCCGCATCGCCATGGCAGTGTGCCTGGGGCACAGAGGGCCTGTGGGGCGCTCAGCGTGACCCTGGAAGGGATGTCAGGACAGCAGGCCCTTGTGTTGTGCCCAAGACTACGAATCTGAGAAACCACCAAGGAGCCGACACCGAAGCAAACTCCCGAGGGTTTCTCTACAAGGTGGAGCTTGGGTCCAAGTTCACCCGACACAGCGGAGCAGGGACTTGGACCCCGAGACTAAGAGGCATAGCAGATTTATAGGGTCAGTGGACCATGGGATATGCAGAAATTTGCAGTCATGTCGGTCAACAGGCCGGTGGCTGATTGAATTACACCTTACACTATAGTATCCACTTGAGCTGGCCTATTACTTTGGTCAGAATCGGTGCGCAGTTTTGGGGGACACAAAGCAGGGTTACATTGTTATGAGCCGATTTCCGATTAGGGTGTGCCCAGCAGCTTGACTTGGGTGGGGCAGCGCCTTAAGCCATAAGCTGGTCATTTGAAGGTCATAGGGGAGGTTGTGGGTGTAGCACAAAATGGAATCAGTCCTGCTCTGCTTGTCCAGGGCTACGGGAATTTTGTTAAATTTCCTGGGTCCCAACTTGCAGCTCATGCATCTGGGGAACGCTCGCCAGGTGGACTCAGCGTGCACACCTTGTGGTGCTGGATCTATCACACCAGCGTGTGGAGGACACCCTCCTCACCCTAGTGAGTAGGGGCTGGGTGAGCATGGGGCTCGGCCTGAAAGCAGGCAGCACAGGGGACTGAGGAACCCCACCCCGACCACACAGATGCAGCCTCAGCGCTCCCCGCCTTGGGCACCCAGATCCTCAGGAGCTCCCGCCAGGGTGGCCCCGAGGTCTGACTCCCTGCTGGAGAGGCATCGGGGAGAACAGAAGCAGCCGGACCTCGGCAAGACCCACTGCCGGACATGGGAATGTGGCCAAGCCAGACCTACCACCTCAGCTGACCCTCCAGCTGAAATTCACTACAGGAGCGAGCTGCGGGTCAGCCAGGAAACCCCGCTAGCCACCCAGCATCAGCACGAGAAATGATGTTGTACCAACCATTTCGGCGTTTGGGCTACCCAGACAGAGGATCTGAAAGCTGCACATGATAGCTTCATGTGATAGACACACACACCCCACAACCAACAAAAGTCAGAATCCCCCCAATGTTGTCAAACAGCAGCTGGATGGTTTCATACACGACGCTGTGGTCCCCAATAGGATACCTGGAAGACACTATAAACCATGACTGCAGAGGTGCTGGAGGCATGGAGATGTGCCTGCTGTGTTCCAAAAAGGAATGCAGAGGGGCAGGAAGCATCCTACGGAGGGAGGGGGGCTCCTAGGAAAGGACACCAAGTCCCTGTGAAGGCTACAGTTGGTGAAATCTTTCCTCTTCCCTTTCAGCTTCTGTTTTCCTCCTAAATGCCATTTTCCTCAATCATAATAGCAAAAATTTATTTTATGTTTTTAAATTTCTTTTTATTGGAGTCCAATTTGTATGAATTCTTTCTTCAGCAAGGGTGTCATTCAGGATAGCAGGAAAGATTTTCCGAGACAGGCAAAGTATAAAGGAGTACATGACTGCTAAACCAGTCCACTAAGGAATTTTAAGAGGGACAATTCTAGTGGGGGAAAAAAAGAGACAAAAGCAACAAAGACTAGAAAGGACCAGAGAACGTCACCAGAAACACCAACTCTACAGGTAAAACAAAGGCACAAAGTTCATATCTTTGAATAAGCACTTTGAATGCTAATACTAAATGCTCCAATCAAAAGATATAGGGTATCAGAGTGGCTTAAAAAACAGGATCCGAAAAAAAAAAAAAAAGGATCCGGGATGCCTGGGTGGCTCAGGGGTTAAGTCTCTGCCTTTGACTCAGGGTGTGATTCTAGAGTCTGGGATCGAGTCCCATATTGGGGTCCCGGTGGGGAGCCTGCTTCTCTCTTGGCCTAATTTTCTGCCTCTGTCTCTGTCTCTGTCTCTGTCTCTCTCTCTCTCATGCTCTCAAAAATAAAATTGTTATTAAAAAAAACAAGGTCCATCGGTATGCTGCCTAATAGATGCTCACCTTAGACCTATAGACAACAGCAGATTGAAAGGCAGGGGATGGAAAATCATCTATCACGCTAATGGTTATGTAAAGAAAGCTGGAGACTAATACTTATATTAGAGAAACTAGATTTGAAACCAAACCCTGGGGGTCACCTGGTGGCTCAGTGGTTGAGCATCTGCCTTCGGCTCAAGGTGTTTTCGTGGGATCCCAGGATCGAGTCCCACATTGGCCTCCCTTTGGGGAGCCTCTCTCCCTCTGCCTATGTTTCTGCCTCTGCTTTTCTGTGTATCTCTCATGAATAAATAAATAAATAAAATATTTAATCTCAAAAAGAAAGAACAAATACTGTAAGAAGTGATGAAGAACGGCATTATTTCATAGTTAAAAAGACTCTCCATCAGGATCAAACAACTAAATATTTATGCTGCCAACATGCGAGTACCTAAATATGGAACCCAATTACCAATAAACATACAGGAACTCACTGATAATAATACAATGACAGGGGATTTTAACACCTACCCACTTATGGCAATGGACCGATCGTCTATGCAGAAAATCAACAGGGGAACAGTAGCCTTGACACACTGGACCACAGGGACTCAACAGATATAGTCTGAATATTTCTTCCTAAAGCAAAATACACATTCCTTTCAAGTGCACATGGGACATTCTCAGAACAGATCATATCATGGGCCACAAATCAGCCCTCAAGAGGTACAACAGGTACAAGAAGGTTGATATCACACCCTGTACATTGTCGACCACAATGCTATGAAACTCGAGTCGACAGTAAGAAAAAATTTGGACAGACCTAAAATATGTGGAGATTATGAACATCCTACCAGAGAAGGAATGGAGCAACCAGGAAATTAAAGAGGAAAGTTAAAACAAATGAAAATGAAAACATGTTTCTCCAAACCACTGAGATGTAGCAAAGGCAGTCCAGAGGGAAGTACATAGCAATACAGGCCTATCTCAGGAAACAAGAAGTCTCTAATACACAACCTAACCTTACACCTAAAGGAGCTGGAAAAGGAATAGTGAACAAAGCCTAAAGCCTACAGAAGAAGGGAAAAAATAAAGATGAGAGAAGAAATAAACAATGCAGAAAAAAACAAAACAGTAGAATGCAATAATGAAACTAAGAGCTGGTTCTTCAAATAATTAATAAAATGGATCAAGCCCTAGCCAGCCAAATTAACGAGAAATGAGAAAAAACCTAAATAAATAAAATCACAAGAGAGAAGAGAGATCACAATCAAGACCAGAAAAATAAGACAATCATACGGGAATACTATGAAAGATTATATGTTAACAAACTGGGAGACCTGAAAGAAATGGAGAAATCCCTAGAAATGTGCAAACAAGCAAAACTGAAATAGGAAGAAATAGAAAATGTGAATAGACACATAACTAGCAGAAGGAATTGAATCAGCAAGGCACCTGGTTGCCTCAGTGGTCGAGCATGTGCTTTGGCTCAGGTCATGATCCCGGGGTCCTGGGGAATCAAGTCACACATCAGGCTCCCCGCATGGAGCCTCATTTTCCCTGTGCCAATACCTATGCATCTTTGTCTCTCTCATGAATACATAAATAAAATCTTTAAAAACGAAAAAAGATAAAAAGATGAGAAAGGACCCAAATAAAATCACAAATGAGAAAAGAGAAATAACAACATTAGAGAAATACAAACAATTATAAGAGAATATGATGAAAAACTACACGCCAGCAACCTAGAACTTGGAAGAAATAGATCAATTCCTGGAAATATATAACATAGCAAAAATGAAAAATGAAGAAATAAGAAATTTGAACAGACAGTTACCAGCAAAGAAATTGAATCAGCAATCAGGGTTCCCCAACAGGAGACGCTTAGATCAATAGAACAGAATGGAAAGCCAAACCAAGATACAAACATGTATCTATGACCCATAATGGACAACAAGGCAGGAAGGAATATCCAATGGCACAAAGACAGTCTCTTCAACAAACACTAACCCTGACCCCCGGATAAGAACAAATGGTGTTGGGAAAACCAGGCAGCCAAATGCAGAAGAATGAAACTGGTCCACTTTCTTACACCATATATATAAAAAATGAATTCAAAATGGATGAAAGACCTAAATGTGAGATCTGAAACCATACATAGAAGAAAAGATAGGCAGCAACGTTTTTGACATTGGCCATTGGATCTTCTTTCAGGATATGCCTCTGAGGTGAGGGAAACAAAAGCAAAAATACTATTGGGACTTCATCAAATTGAAAAGCTTCTGCAAAGTGAAGGAAACAACTAAAGCTAAAAAGCAACATACAGGAGGAGAGGCAAGATGGCGGAAGAGAAGGGTCCCCAAGTCACCTGTCCTGACCAAATTACCTAGATAAACTTCAAATCATCCTGAAAATCTAGGAATTCAGCCTGAGACTTAAACAGAGACCAGATAGAATGCTACAGTGAGAAAAGTTCACACTTCTATCAAGGTAGGAAGATGGGGAAAAAGAAAGATACAAAAGGCATCCAAGGGGGAGGGGCCACACAGAGCCCTTCTAAGGCCAGGGCGAGTGCCCCCCGGGCAGGAGAACTCTGTCCCAGAGAAGCAGGAGCTGCACCATTCTTCCAGGGGGAAATGACGCCCGCAGGGATTCAGAGCAAGACCCCAGGAGGGCGGGGATACCCTCGGGCTCCATGGGACACAAACATACACCTGCACTCCCAGGAGATTGCGCCGAGCTCCCTAAGGGCTGTAGGGCACATGCATTGACCCAGGAGCAGCTCTGAGGGGATCCGGCAGCGGCTCTGTGCGGAGGGGGCAGCGGGTCCCTGGGAACAGCTAGGTGGAGGCTCCTAGGGCAGAGGAAGTGGCTTCGTGTGGAGGGGGCTGCGGGGCTCCAGGAGCAGCTCAGAGGGGCTATGGCGGCTCCGTGGAGAGGTGCCTACCCGGCCGGGAGGAAAATCCAACAGCGCAGGTCGGGGAGCACAGGGCCGGGACACAGCCCAGGATTCGGCCTCCCCCGGGACAGGCAGAGGCCTGGAGGGCCCAGGACAGCAAGGACGCTCCTGCTCAGAGCTGAGAAGATCAGCAGTGCTGCCCCAGAGCCTCCAGGCCCTGCAGACGGACTGCTCCAGAGTTACTGGGGAGGCTGAATACAGGTGTTCCGACCTGGCTGCTGCCACTGGGGTTGTTCCTCTTTGGGCGTCACAGGGTATACAACCCACACTGAGCGCTTCACCAGGCAGGGGGAGAGGAGCTCCCCCAAGGGCTAGCACCTGAAAATCAACACAACAGGCCCCTACCCCCAGAAGACCAGCTAGACGGACAACTTCCAGGGGAAGTCAAGGGACTTAAAGTAGACAGAATCAGAAGATACTCCCCAATGTTTTTTTTAAATTTCTGATTGCTTCCCCCATCCTTTCCCCCCCTTTCTTTCTTTTTCTTTCTCCTTTTATTCTCTTTTTTGCTTTTTTCTTCCTTTTTCCTTTTTTCTTTTTCTCTTCTCTTTTTTTCTTTCTCTCTTCTCTTTTCTCCTTTTCCCAATACAACTTGTTTTTGGCCACTCTGCACTGAGCAAAATGACTAGAAGGAAAACCTCACCTCAAAAGAAAAAACAGTCCTCTCTCCCACAGAGTTACAAATCTGGATTACAACTCAATGTCAGAAAACGAATTCAGAAGCACTATTATACAGCTACTGGTGGCTCTAGAAAAAAGCATAAAGGACTCAAGAGACTTCATGACTGCAGAATTTAGATACAATCAGGCAGAAAGTAAAAAAAAATTGAATGAGATGCAATCCAAACTAGAATTCCTAATGACGAGGGTTAACGAGGTGGAAGAACGAGTGAGTGACATAGAAGACAAGTTGATGGCAACGAGGAAAACTGAGGAAAAAAGAGACAGACAATTAAGAGACCAGGAAGACAGATTAAGGGAAATAAACGACAGCCTGAGGAAGAAAAACCTATGTGTAATTGGGGATCCTGAGGGCGCCGAAAGGGACAGAGGGACAGAATATGTATTTGAACAAATCCTAGCTGAAAACTTTCCTAATCTGGGAAGGGAAACAGGCATTCAGATCCAGGAAATAGAGAGATCCCCCCCCTTAAATCAATAAAAACCGTCCAACACCTCGATTTAATAGTGAAGCTTGCAAATTCCAAAGATAAAGAGAAGATCCTTAAAGCAGCAAGAGACAAGAAATCCCTGACCTTTATGGGGAGGAGCAGAACTCTCCACAGCAACCTGGCAGCCCAGAAAGTGCTGGCTGGATATATTCAGGGTCCTCCATGAGAATAACACGCAACCAAGAATACTTTATCCAGCCAGGCTCTCATTCAAAATGGAAGGAGAGATAAAGAGCTTTCAAGACAGGCAGGAACTGAAAGAATATGTGACCTCCAAACCAGCTCTGCAAGAAATTTTAAGGGGGACTCTTAAAATTCCCCTTTAAGAAGAAGTTCAGTGGAACAATCCACAAAAACAAGGACTGAATAGATGTCATGATGACACTAAACTCATATCTGTTGATAGTAACTCTGAACGTGAATGGGTTTAATGACCCCTTCAAAGGCGCAGGGTTTCAGACTGGATAAAAAATCAGGACCCAACTATTTGCTTTCTACAAGAGACTCATATTAGACAGGAGGACATCTACAATCTGAAAATAATGGGTTGGAGAACAATTTACCATTCAAATGGTCCTCAAAAGAAAGCAGTGAAAAAAAAAAAAAGAAAGAAAGCAGTGGTAGCCATCCATATATCAGATAAACTAAAATTTACCCTGAAGACTATAGTGAGAGATGAAGACGGACACTAAATCATACTTAAAGGATCTATCCAACAAGAGGGCTTAACAATCCTCAATATATATTCCCCGAATATTGGAGTTGCCAAATATTTAAACCAATTAATAACGAAAGTGAAGAAATACTTAGATAATAATTATCTTATACTTGGTGACTTCAATCTAGGTCTTTCTACCCTCGAGAGGTCTTCAAAGCACAACATCTCCAAAGAAACGAGAGCTTTAAATGATACACTGGAGCAGATAGATTTCACAGATATCTACAGAACTTTACATCCAAACTGAACTGAATAAACATTCTTCTCAAGTGCACATGGAACGTTCTCCAGAATAGACCACATACTGGGTCACAAATCACGTCGGAACCGATACCAAAAGATTCAGATCATCCCCTGCATATTCTCAGACCATAATGCCTTAAAATTAGAACTAAATCACAACAAGAAGTTTGGAAGGACCTCAAACACGTGGAGGTTAAGGACCATCCTGCTAAAAGATGAAAGGTTCAACCAGGAAATTGAGGAAGAATTAAAAGGATTCATGGAAACTAATTGGAATGAAGATACAAATGTTCAAAATCTTTGGCATGCAGCAAAAGCAGTCCTAAGGGGGAAATACATCACAATACAAGCATCCATTCAAAAACTGGAAAGATCTCAAATACAAAAGCTAACCTTACTCATAAAGGAGCTAGAGAAAAAAACAGCAGCTAGATCCTACACTCAAACAGAATAAGAGATTTAATTAAAATTAGAGCAGACCTCAAGGAAACTGAGACCATAAGAAATGTGGAACAGATCAACAAAACCAAGAGTTGGTTCTTTGAAAGAATTAATACCATACATAAACCATTAGCCAGTCTTATTAAGAAGAGAGACAAGACTCAAATTAATAAAATCATGAATGAGAAAGGAGAGATCACTACCAACACCAAGGAAATACAAACGATTTTTAAAACATATTATGAACAGCTATACGGAAATAAATTAGGCAATCTAGAAGAAATGGACGCTTTCCTGGAAAGCCACAAACTACCAAATCTGGAACAGGAAGACATAGAAAACCTAAACAGGCCAATAACCAGGGAGGAAATTGTAGCAGTCATCAAAAACCTCCCAAGTCACAAAAGTCCAGGGCCAGATGGCTTCCCAGGGGAAATCTATCAAATGTTTAAAGAAGAAACCATACCTCTCCTACTAAAGCTGTTTGGAAAGATAGAAAGAGATGGAGTACTTCCAAATTCGTTCTATGAAGCCAGCATCACCTTAATTCCAAAACCAGACAAAGACCCCACCAAAAAGGAGAATACAGAACAATATCCATGATGAACATGGATGCAAAAATTCTCAACTAGATACTAGCCAATAAGATCCAAAAATACATTAAGAATATTATTCACCATGACCAAGTAGGATTTATCCCCGGGACACAAGGCTGGTTCAACACGTGTAAAAATTCAATGTCATTCATCATATCAGCAAGAGAAAAACCAAGAACCATATGATCCTCTCATTAGATGCAGAGAAAGCATTTGACAAAATAGAGCATCCATTCCTGATGAAAACTCTTCAGAGCGTAGGGATAGAGGGAACATTCCTCGACATCTTAAAAGCCATCTACGAAAAGCTCACAGCAAAATTCCCCTTTAAAAAGAATTTCAGTGGAACAATCCACAAAAACAAGGATTGAATAGGTATCATGATGAAACTAAACTCATATCTGTTGATAGTAACTCTGAACGTGAACGGGCTTAATAACCCCCTCAAAGGCGCAGGGTTTCAGACTGGATAAAAAAGCAGGACCCAACTATTTCCTGGCTACAAGAGACTCATATTAGACAGAAGGACACCTACAATCTGAAAATAATGGGTTGGAGAACCATTTACCATTCAAATGGTCCTCAAAAGAAAGCAGGGGTAGGATCCTTATATCAGATAAACTAAAATTTACCCCGAACTATAGTGAGAGATGAAGACGGACATTAAATCATACTTAAAGGAGCTATCCAACAGGAGGACTTAACAATCCTCAATATATACTCCCCGATTATCGGAGCTACCAAATATTTAAACCAATTAATACCGAAAGTGAAGAAATACTGGTGACATCAATCTAGGTCTTTCTACCCTCGATAAGTCTTCCAAGCACAACATCTCCAAAGAAACGAGAGCTTTAAATGATACACTGGACCAGATAGATTTCACAGATATCTACAGAACTTTATATCTAAACTGAACTGAACTGAATAAACATTCATCTCAAGTGCACATGGAACTTTCTCCAGAATAGACCACATAATGGGTCACAAATCGGGTCTGAACCGATACCAAAAGATTCAGATCGTCCCCTGCATATTCTCACACCATAATGCCTTGAAAGTAGAACTAAATCACAACAAGAAGTTTGGAAGGACTTCAAACACCTGGAGGTTAAGGACCATCCTGCTAAAAGATGAAACGGTCAACCAGGAAATTGAGGAAGAATTAAAAAGATTCAAGGAAACCAATTGGAATGAAGATAAAAACGTTCAAAATCTTTTGCATGCAGCAAAAGCAATCCTAAGGGGGAAATACATCACAATACAAGCATCCATTCAAAAACTGGAAAGATCTCAAATACAAAAGCTAACCTTACTCATAAAGGAGCTAGAGAAAAAAACAGCAGCTAGATCCTACGCTCAAGAGAATAAGAGATTTAATTAAAATTTGAGCAGACCTCAAGGAAATTGAGACCACAAGAAATGTGGAACAGAGAAACAAAACCAGGAGTTGGTTCTTTGGAAGAATTAATAACATACATAAACCATTAGCCTGTCTTATTAAAAAGAAGAGAGAGAAAACTCAAATTAATAAAATCATGAGTGAAAAAAAATAAAATCATGAATCAGAAAGGAGAGATCATTACCAACACCCAGGAAATACAAACGATTTTAAAAACATATTATGAACAGCTATATGGAAATAAATTAGGCAATCTAGAAGAAATGGACGCATTCCTGGAAAGCCACAAACTACCAAAACTGGAACAGGAAGACATAGAAAACCTAAACAGGCCAATACCCAGGGAGGAAATTGTAGCAGTCATCAAAAACCTCCCGAGTCACAAAAGACCAGGGCCAGATGGCTTCCCAGGGGAAATCTATCAAACGTTTAAAGAAGAAAACATACCTATCCTACTAAAGCTGTTTGGAAAGATAGAAAGAGATGGAGTACTTCCAAATTCGTTCTATGAAGCCAGCATCACCTTAATTCCAAAACCAAAGACCCCACCAAAAAGGAGAATACAGAACAATATCCCTGATGAACATGGATGCAAAAATTCTCAACAAGATAAAGCCAATAGGATCCAACAATACATTAAGAATATTATTCACCATGACGAAGTAGGATTTATCCCCGGGACACAAGGCTGGTTCAACACTCGTAAAACAATCAATGTGATTCATCATATTAGCAAGAGAAAAAACAAGAACCAAATGATCCTCTCATTAGATGCAGAGAAAGCATTTGACAAAATAGAGCATCCATTCCTGATCAAAACACTTCAGAGGGTAGAGATAGAGGGAACAATCCTCGACATCTTAAAAGCCATCTATGAAAAGCCCACAGCAAATATCATTCTCAATGGGGCAGCACTGGGAGCCTTTCCCCTAAGATCAGGAACAAGACAGGGGTGTCCACTCTCACCACTGCTATTCAACATAGTATTGGAAGTCCTAGCCTCAGCAATCAGACAACAAAAAGACTTTAAAGGCATTCAAATTGTCAAAGAAGAAGTCAAACTCTCCCTCTGCGCCAATGACATGATACTCTACCTAGAAAACCCAAAACCCTCCCCGTGAAGATTGCTAGAACTCATACAGCAATTTGGTAGCGTGGCAGGATACAAAATCAATGCCCAGAAATCAATGGCATTTCTATACACTAACAATGAGACTGAAGAAAGAGAAATTAAGGAGTCAATCTCATTTACAATTGCACCCAAAAGCATAAGATACCTAGGAATAAACCTAACCAAGGAGATAAATGATCTATACCTAAAAACTATAGAAAATTTCTGAAAGAAATTGAGGAAGACACAAATAGATGGAAAAATATTCCATGCTCATGGATTGGCAGAATTAATATTGTGAAAATGTCAATGTTACCCAGGCAATGTACACGTTTAATGCAATCCCTATCAAAGTACCATGGACTTTCTTCAGAGAGTTAGAACAAACTATTTTAAGATTTGTGTGGAATCAGAAAAGACCCCGAAAAGCCAGGGGAAGTTTATTTTATTTTATTTTTAATTTTTATTTATTTATGATAGTCACACAGAGAGAGAGGGAGAGGCAAAGACACAGGCAGAGAGAGAAGCAGGCTCCATGCACAGGGAGCCCTATGTGGGACTCGAACCCGGGTCTCCAGGATGGCACCCTGAGCCAAAGGCAGGCGGCAAACCGCTGCGCAACCGAGGGATCCCAAACCAGGGGAATTTTTAAAAGAAAACCATATCTGGGGGCATCACATGCCAGATTTCAGGTTGTACTACAAAGCTGTGGTCATCAAGACAGTGTGGTACTGACACAAAAACAGACACATAGATAATGGAACAGAATAGAGAACCCAGAAGTGGACCCTGAACTTTATGGTCAAGAAATATTCAATAAAGGAGGAAACACTATCCATTGGAAGAAATACAGTCTCTTCAATAGATGGTGCTGGGAAAATTGGACATCCACCTTCAGAAGAATGAAACTAGACCACTCTCTTTCACCATAAACAAAGATAAACTCAAAATGGATGAAAGATCTAAATGTGAGACAAGAGTCCTTCAAAATCATAGAGGAGAACACAGGCAACACCCGTTTTAAACTTGGCCACAGCAACTTCTTGCAAGGTACATCCATGAAGGCAAAAGGAACAAAAGCAAAAATGAACTATTGTGACTACATCAAGATAAGAAGATTTTGCACAGCAAAGAATACAGTCAACAAAACTAAAAGACAACCTACAGCATGGGAGAAGATATATGCAAAAGACGTTTTAGATAAAGGGCTAGTTTCCAAGATCTATAAAGAACTTCTTAAAATCAACACCAAAGAGACAAACAATCCAATCATGAAATGGGCAAAAGACATGAAGAGAAATCTCACAGAGGAGGACATTGACATGGCCAACATGCACATGAAAACATGGTCTGCATCACTTGCCCTTAGGGATATACAAATGAAAACCACAATGAGATACCACCTCACACCAGTGAGAATGGGGAAAATGAACAAGGCAGGAAACCACAAATGTTGGAGAGGATGCGGAGAAAAGGGAAGACTCTTACACTGCTGGTGGGAATGGGAACTGGTGCAGTCACTCTGGAAAACTGTGTGGAGGTTCCTCAAAGAGTTAATAATAGACCTGCATGACGACTCAGCAATTGCACTGTTGGGGATTCACCCCAAAGATTCAGATGCAATGAAACGCCGGGACACCTGCACGCTGATGTTTATAGCAGAATGTCCACAATAGCCAACTGTGGCAGGAGCCTCGGTGTCCATCAAAAAATTAATGGATAAAGAAGATGTGACTTTTGTATACAATGGAATATTACTGAGACATTAGAAACGACAAATGCACAACATTTGCTTCAACGTGAATGGAACTGGAGGGTATTATGCTGAGTGAAGTAAGTCAATCAGAGAAGGACAAACAGTGTATGTTCTCATTCCTTTGGAGAATATAAATAATACTGAAAGGGAATATAAGGGAATGGAGAAGAAACGTTTGGGAAATATCAGAAAAGGAGAGAGATCATAAAGACTCCTAACTCTGGGAAAAGAACTAGTGTTGCTGGAAGGGGAGGAGGGAGGGGGGTGGGGTGAATGGGTGACGGGCACTGAGGGAAACATTTGACAGGATGAGCACTGCGTGTTATTCTGTATGTTGGTCAATTGAACACCAATAAAAAATAAATTTATTTTTTAAAAAAGATCAAACAACTACATATTTATGCTGCCAACATGGGAGTACCGAAATATAGAAACCAATTAACAACAAACGTACAGGAACACACTGATAATAATACAATGACAGGGGATTTTAACACCCACTTATGGCAATGGACTGATCGTCTATGCAGATAATCAACAGGGGAACAATAGCCTTGACACACTGGACCACAGGGACTCAACAGATAGAGTCTGAACATTTCTTCCGAAAGCAGAATACACATCCTTTCAAGTGCACATGGGAAACTCTCCAGAGTAGATTATATCATGGACCACATATCAGCCCTCAACAGGTACAACAGGTACAAGAAGGATGGTATCACACCAGTACATTTTCGGACCATGAGGCTATGAAACTCAAAGTACAGTAAGAAAAAATTTGGACAATCCAAAAATTCATGGAGATTATGATCATCCTACTAGAGAAGGAATGGAGCAACCAGGAAATTAAAGAGGAAATTTAAAACAAATGAAAATGAAAACATGTTTCTCCAAACCTCTGGGATGTAGCAAAGGCAGTCCAAAGGGGGAAATACATAGCAATACAGGCTTACCTCAGGAAACAAGAAGTCTGGGATCCCTGGGTGACGCAGCAGTTTAGCGCCTGCCTTTGGCTCAGGGCGCAATCCTGGATACCCGGGATTGAATCCCACATCGGGCTCTCGGTGCATGGAGCCTGCTTCTCCCTCTGCCTATGTCTCTGCCTCTCTCTCTCTGTGTGACTATCATAAATAAATAAAAAGTAAATAAAGTGTTTTTTTACAAGAAGGAAACAAGAAGTCTCTAATACACAACCTAACCCTACAGCTAAAGGAGCTGGAAAAGGAATAGCAAACAAAGCCTAAAGCCTACAGAAGATGGGAAAAAATAAAGATGAGAGCAGAAATAAACAATACAGAAATAAAAAAAAACAGTAGAATGGAATAACAAAACTAAGAGCTGGTTCTTCAGAATAATTAATAAAATGGATCAAGCCCTAGCCAGCCTTATCAACGAGAAAAGAGAAAAGACCTAAATAAATAAAATCACAAATGAGAGAAGAGAGATCACAATCAACACCAGAAAAATAAGTCAGTTATAAGGGAAAACTATGAAAGCTTATACACTAACATACTGGAAGAAATGGAGGAAATGGACAAATCCCTTGAAATGTGCAAATGAGCAAAACTGAAATAGGAAGAAATAGAAAATGTGAACAGACCCATAAAAAGCAAAGGAATTGAATCAGCAAGGCACCTGGGTGCCTCAGTGGTTGAGCATCTGCTTTGGCTCAGGTCATGATCCCGGGGTCCTGGGGGATCACGTCCCACATCAGGCTCCCCACATAGAGCCTCATTTTCCCTCTGCCTCTCTGTGTTTCTCATGAATACTTAAGTAAAGGTGCAGCCACTCTGGAAAACAGTCTGGAGGGTCCTCGAAGAATTAAAAATAAGGGATCCCTGGGTGGTGCAGCGGTTTGGTGCCTGCCTTTGGCCCAGGGCGTGATCCTGGAGACCCAGGATCGAATCCCACATCGGGCTTCCGGTCCATATAGCCTGCTTCTCCCTCTGCCTGTGTCTCTGCCCCTCTCTCTGTGACTATCATAAAAAATTTTGAAAAAAGAATTTAAAAATAGAGTTACCCTCTGATTCCAAAATTAAACAGCTAGGTATTTACCCTGAGGATACAAAAGTAGTTTATTAGATTCAAAGAGGGACATGCAGCCCGGTGTTGGTAGCAGCGTTATCAACAACAGCCAATCTGTGGATACAGCCCAAATGTCCATCGACAGATGAATGGGCCGAGACGATGTGGTAAATATACACACTGCGACATCACTGGGTCATCAGAGTGGATGAAATGAAGCCATTTCCAATGACGTGGGAGAATTGGAAAGACTTATGCTAAATGAACTCAGTCAGTCAGAGAAAGACAGATACCACATACCATACAATTGCATTAACATGCGAATTTTAGGAAACCAAACAAACTGGCAAAGGGGCGGAGGGGAGGGATGAGAGAAGCAAACCAAGATACACACTCTTAACCACAGAGAATAAACTAATCAATACCAGAGGAAGGTGGGGGGGAGGGGAATCAGGGGATGGGGATTGTGGAAGTCACCTCTGACCAGTTCCAAGGGTTGAATCACTATGTGGTAAACCTGAAACTATATCATACTGTGTTTACAAACAGGAATTCAAGTAAAACTTTAAAATAATAATTGGTAGTATTGATGAAAAATGTGCGCACTAGAGATAAAATCAAAAAGTCAACTGAAAATCCAAATAAAGAGTATTTAGAGCCACAAAACCCCTCGTTACCTCAGCTCAGGAGAAGACTGCCATGCCTATTCTCACCCAAGTAAAAGCCTGGATTTTGATTCTCTGGGGAGGCCACTGACTTGGTGGAGTCAGGCTATCTTTGAACCCAAAACCTAAATAGAGTGCATAAAACTAAACTGCCCAAAATATTAGGAGTCCCAGTGCAGGCACATGCCAAGACCCAAACTCTAACCATACACAGACATAAGCCTAACCTTACACTTAAGCCTAATGTTAACCTAAACCTTAAACAAGACCTATCACTAATCGAAAACCAAACACAAACCCCAAGACCGAAATGTGGACCAGACTTTTACCAAGTCCCGCAAAACTCACTCAACCCTCTTCCACTGTGGGCGGGACCGCGGGCTGGTGCAGCCGCCCTGGAAACAGTGTGGAGGCTCCTCAGGAAGTTACAAATAGAGCTGTAGGGTCAGTTTGTGTCCCCTGACTTTACTGAACTCACTCCTTAGTTCTAACAGGTTTTGGTGGAGGCTCTAAGCTTTCCTGTTCCTAGTACCACGTCTTCAGCATATAGGGACAGTGTGAGTTCCCCTTCCAGTTGTGAAACCTTTACTGTTCACATCTTAATGTCCTAGAAAGCCCCACAATAGAATAAAACTGAGTCCAGGTCAAGGGCAGGAAGCCCCTGTTAGAATGAGAACAGAGCTCAATACCCTAGAAGGCCCCATATCAAAATGTAAACAGAACTTGAGGAATTGCTCCAGCCCTCCTGGAGGTCCCAAGACCAGCCCTTAAAACTAAGCTAAAACCCACCTCGGGGTCCAAGTCCCTTCTCCGCTCCGTCGGGTATACTTGGACACAAGCTCGAGCTTGTAAATAAACCCTCATGTGTTTGCATCGTAGTCGACATCTCGGTGGTTTCTCGGATTCGCAATCTTGGGCACAACAGTCTGAGATAAAAAAAACAAAACCAAAAGAAGCTCGGACGCAGGCAGAGTAAAAGCAGGGTTCTGAGAGAAGCAGCGGAGACTCATGGGCCTAGCGGCTCTTCTGTCGAGGCCCCTGCAGACAGGTGGGGGGGCGGAAAACTCAGCCCCTGAGCCAGAGGACCCAGCGTCCCCACCCGCATCCCGCCCATCAGCACGGAGACTCAGGGAGCAGCACAGTGCTGCCCACTGGAGCCCAGAGGCTCTGACGCCCACCCCGCCTCTGACCCCACAGGTGCATCTCCCAGGCAGATGTGCACCTGAGAATCAGTGCCAAGACCCATTCCGAGACCCTGCACAGACCATTCGCTGCCACCAAGTTGTCGGACCACAGAGGCTGCAGAGCTTCAGCTCTGCCTGGAAAGTACGGACTAGATTCCTTTGTACTTTGTGCTTTATTTTCATTTATTTTCTTTGATTCTTTTTTATTAATTGCCTTATTTTAATTTTTCTGTATGTACCGTATATATTTCTTATTTTTACTTTCATGGTACTTTAATTGATTTTCTTACTTTGGGATTTAGCATCTTTAACAAACAGGCAAAAATAATCTGGTGGGGTTTTTTTTGGGGGGGAGGGCAGTTGTTATTGTTTT
This sequence comes from Canis lupus baileyi, assembly GCF_048164855.1. NCBI lineage: Eukaryota > Metazoa > Chordata > Mammalia > Carnivora > Canidae > Canis > Canis lupus. The sequence continues at coordinate 32,600,486 of NC_132872.1, read as the reverse complement.
TCTTGTTTTTTTCTTTTTCTTCCTTCTTTCTTTTCTGGAAAAAATAATGAGATGGAGAAATTCACCTCCATAAAATAACATGAGGTTCTACTCACAGCCAGGAAGTTCATCAATACACATATATGATGTCTAACTACAGTTTAAAACAATGATTATAAAGACAGCAGCTGGGCTAGAAAAAGAGCACAGAAGACAACTAGAGAAACCTTTACTGTAGAAATAAAAGAACTAAAATCTAGTCAGGCCAATGTTAAAAATGCTATAACTGAGATGCAGTGCCAAGTGGAAGCCTTCAAAACAAGAAAGGTTATGGACCACAAGACAGACGTAGGGAAGTCAGCCACTTATTAAAACAATAATATTCATATCATGGGAGACTCAGAAGATGAAGAGATAGAAAAGGTGGGACTTGCTCAGACATTAGAAATGACAAATACCCACCATTTGCTTCAAAGTGGATGGAACTGGAAGGTATTATGCTGAGTGATGTAAGTCAATCGGAGAAGGACAAACATTGCATGTTCTCATTCACTTGGGGAATATAAATAAGTGTGAAAGGGAATATAAGGGAAGGGAGAAGAAATGTGTGGGAAATATCAGAAAGGGAGACAGAACATAAAGACTCTTAACTCTGGGAAATGAACTAGGGGTGATGGAAGGGGAGGAGGGTGGGGGTGGATGTGAATGAATGACGGTTACTGACAGGCTGAGCACTGTGTATTGTTCTGTATGTGGGCAAATTGAACACCAATAAAAATAAATTTATTATTAAAAAAAATAAAAGAAAGAAAAAGTGGCATCTGGGTGGCTCAGTCACTTAAGCTTCTGCCTTAGGCTCAGATCACGATCCAGGTCCCAAGGCAGGCTCCCTGTTCAGCAGGGAACCTGCTTCTCCCTCTCCATCTGCCCCTCTCGCTCTTGGTTTTTCTGTCCTCTCTCTTTCAAATAAATTAATGACACCTTTAAAAAGAAACAAACAAACAAACCCAGAAGGACAAAAATCTCCCATGTAGAAGAATTTCAAAGAAGTTGTGCAGACATTCCACCCTCAAGTTGATTACCATAGCTTCCCACTCTTATTTCTGGAATACACATAGTAACTTCCTTCTACAAAATATAATATGAAAATCAGTATATAAAATTGATACAATAATAATAATAATAATAATAATAATAATAAGAAGAAGAAGAAGAAGAAGAAGAAGAAGAAGAAGAATCACTTTACTATGGAGAAAGCTGACAAACACGACCTCAGCAAGATGATCAGATCGATACGAAGACTGATAAATCATGTTGATAATATCTATCCTTTATATGATATAATGAAAATGGCAGTATATCTCTTTATATAATCCATAAAAAGAGTTTAATCATGAGATAAACAACAGACATTTCCCAACTGAGGTAAATTTTACAAAATACTCTACTTCTCAAAGTGTTCCAGTTCAATGATAACAAGGAAAGGCTGAAAGACTGTCACAATCCAGAGGAGCCTAAGAAAACATGAGTACAAATTGAATGTGATATGAGGGATGGTAATTTAGCAAAAACTAAGGAAATCTGAATAAAGTATGGTCTTTGGTTAATGAGAATATTTTAATATTGATTCAAGGCTAATATTTGTACCTTCCTAATATACCACCACCATATCCCTACCCCACACCATCCACCCCCACACCATCGGCCCCCAGCAAGGACCCAGTGCAGCTGCCCGGTGGGACATGCTCAGCCTCCCTGGGGTTCTCTGGATACCCTGCTCCCATCAGAAGCCCAATTCTCCCATAGAGAACCCAGAGGTTGCAGGGAGGAAGGAAGGCAGCGATCCCCGAAAGGCTGGGGGTAGGTGAGTGGTGCAGAGGACACATTGGGTCCTGCCCTCGCCCACTGTCCGTCCTGGAGGGCGGCACACCCTGCACAGGACACCAGCCCCTAACCCAGAGGGACCTGGGCTGACCTGGCTCTGCGCTCTGTGGGAGCTAGGTTAATTCGAGCCCCTCCCAGGCCCAACACAAAGACTAATGAGATCCAGGTCCCCATGGTCCTGGCCAGCCCTGGATTCTGGCCCCAGGCTGAGCGAGCCCTCTCACAGGTGGATGTGGCCTCCTGGGTCCTGGGCATGCCCCACAGATCCAGGTCACTAACCTAGGGCAAGCCGGGGGATCCCGGGACACCCCAGGGTGGGGAGTGGATGGATAGGCCGGTTGGCCCCACCCGACCCCACACCAGGAGGCAGGCTCTTCCAGGTTTTGGGGCCCCAGAGGGCCCAAGGCAGGTGTCCAGCTGCCCTGCGGGTCCCAGTACAGGAGCCCATGAGCTGCAGGTCCAGGTCATCTCTGCTGTCCTCAGAACAGTCACTCAGGCTGAAATCTCAGGACACACGCCCCCACCCGGAGTCCACACATGTTCCCACAATGTGGACTCTAGCACCCGCCCCTCCACACCGTGTGATTCTTGCCCTCCCCTAAAGGACAGAAAGGTCTCCCTCCCCAGGGGAAGGTGCGCATTAGGCTCTGAGCGCCTTTGCTGTAGAAAGTCAATAAAGCATTGTGCGAAAATGCACAGCCAGCCCGTTTCTGTGTCTCCCAGAACTCTGTGCATGGGGCGTGGAGAGACACCCAGAGAGGAGGAAGGGGCACCATCCAGGCCCCAAACAGCCCCTGCAGGGGCGCCGTCAGGTACACAAAGCTGACGTCCCCACGTGCCATCCAGGGGCAGCCAGACGCCAGGGTCAGGATCCCACAGACTTTGCTTGGACTCAGGCTGTGTCCCCTGGCCAGGGGGGGCTGGGACAGAGTGACAGCCAGGGAGCTTCAGGTCACCAAGTTCTGTGCACAGCGACCAGGAGGTCTGTGCATCCTCTGTCCTGATGAACGAGGATGGCCAAGTTCCGGGGCACTTATTCCCCTCCCCGCATCCCCGTGCCTGTGTGCCTGGGGCACAGAGGGCCTGTGGGGCGGTCAGCGTGGCCCTGGAAGGGATGTCAGGACACCAGGCCCTGGTGTTGTGCTCAGGATTGTAAATCAGGGAAACCACCAAGGAGCCCACAGCGATGGAAACTCCCGAGGGTTTCTTTACAAGCTGGAGCTTGGGTGAAATTGCACCCAACACAGCGCAGCAGGGACGTGGATCCCGAGAATAAGAGGCATAGCAGCTTTATAGGGGTCAGTGGCCCATGGGATACGCAGAAAGTTACACAGTCATGCTGGTCCACAGGCAGGCGGCCAATTGAATTACACCTTACCAAATAGTATCCACTTGAGCTGGCCTATTACTTTGGTCAGAATTGTCGCACAGTTTTGGGGGGCACAAAGCAGGGTTACATTGTTATGAGCCGATTTCCGAATAGGGTGTGCCCAGTGGCCTGACTAGGGTGGGGCAGCGCCTTAAGCAAAAAGAAGCTCATGTGAGGGTCATAGAGGAGGAGGCGGGTGTAGCATAAAATGGAATCAGTCCTGCTCTGCTTGTCCAGGGGTAGGGGATTTTTGTTAACTTTCCTGGGTCCCACACTTGCAGCTCACGTACCTGGGCCACCCTCACCAGGTGGACTCAGCCTGCACACCTTGTGGTGCTGATTCTCTCAAACCAGCGTGTGGAGGGTACCCTCCTTGCCCTAGTGAGTAGGGGCTGGGTGAGCATGGGGCTCGCCAGAAGGCCTGGCATCACAGGGGACCAAGAATCCTAGCCCCGACCCCAACTCGACTCCCACACACAGGCGGCAACAGGGCTCCCCGCCATGGGCAGCTACCTCCTCAGGATTTCCCCCCAGGTCGACACTGAGGTCTGGCTCCCTGCTGGAGAGGCATCGGGGAGAAGAGAAACAGCAGGCGCTCAGTGGGACCCCCTGCCGGACATGGGAATTTGGCCAACTCGGCCCTTCCAGCTCAGCTGATTCTCCAGCAGAAAGTCAGTGGAGGAGCGAGCCCCCAGTCGGCAAGGAGAGCCCAGCTATCTGCCCAGCGCCAGCACCAGAAATGATGTTGTGCCAACCATTTCGGCATTTGGGTGACCCACCCAGAGGATCAGATACCTGCACGTGATATCTGCATGTGATAGTCACACACACAAGCCAAAACCAACAAAAGTCGGAATCCCCCCAATGTTGTCAAACAGCAGCCGGATGCTTACATATACGACGGTGTGGTCCCCAATAGGATACATGGTAGACGCTATAAACCATGACTACAGAGGTACTGGAGGCACGGAGATGTACCTGCTGGGTTTCAAAAAGGAGCACAGAGTGTCAGGAAGCATCCTACGGAGGGGGTGTCCCTCCTAGGAAAGGACACCAGGTCCCTGTGTAGGCTACAGATGGTGAAATCTGTCCTCCTCTCTTTCAGCTTCTGGTTTTCCTCCTCTTTTGTTCTTCCTAATTCTAGTTTAGCCTCCACCCTGCATCCAAGACAATGACCAAAGAGGCTTCGTTATGACATCGCGTCCTAAAAGGAGGCCGAGCTCTGGCTACCGGGTTCAGAAATGGTCATTGCCTAGGTGTATGCTGATCCCCCGAACTTGTGGCTTCATGGCTCTTCTCTCCCTACAGAACGAGGGGAACCACAGGTCTTACAATGAAAGATGCCCATTTCCCATCGAGCGGGACTATCCCTTGTGGAGGACCTCATCTGGGCCAAGTAGTACAAGCGGGGCGATCAAGAATAGTTCGCAGGTGAGACATAAGCAAACACTTACCTTTGATGTCATGCTTTATTTGTTCATCCATTTATTATTTGTTAAATATTTTCGTTTCATGTCCTCTCTATACCCAACATGGAGTTCAAACTCACAACCCTGAGATCAAGATCCCCCAACCAGGCCAGCCAGGCACCCCACTGCCATGTTTCATAACTCTTTGCTTCCTTGCCTATCTCTGCATCGAACTGAAACATTGAGTCCTTGACAGGAAGCTTTAGTTACCTCCGAATCCTAGAACGTTCTCACTGTATCCCATTCCTAGATTGACATTTACCATTGAATAGCACTTTAAATAAATAGTCAGTAAAATAACTACTACCGTAAAGGAAATTATCAACTTTTCACGTGTGTGGGCCCTGCTCCCTGGGCTCCCAGGGAAGCTATGGTTTCTTTCACATTGATCAGGTCCAAATGACTCCACCACACCTCAAAGTGTGGGCTCAGTTTCTGCCCTGACACATACAAGACCCCTGTTTCAATTAACATGTATCAATCAATCAAAGAGAGCCGAACTGGCTTGGTGTTGTTCGTAAGAACATGGGACTCTTGTTCTTGGGGTAGCAAGTTCTAGCCCCATGTTGGCTGTAGAGATTACAGAAAAATAAAATCTTAAAAACAATCAATCAGTTGATCTTGGGGAGACACAGCCCCGGATCCCACAAGGGTAGAGAGCCAACTGACAGTTCTACGCACAATATTATTAGCGGCAGTGCACAAAATCTGAACTTTCAGAAGGCTCCTAGAGTGGGAGACACACCAGCCTTAAGGTGTTCAGGTGGAGAAGTAGGGGGAAGTCCCTGGAGCAACAGGGTGGGCTCAGGATCCCAGGGGTCCCAAGGACAGTGGCGCCAACTGTTCCCAGGCATAGGACCAGGAACCCGGCTGAGAGCAGCGGGACTCGGGCCAACTGTCTGCCCTGTGTGGCCATAAGCTGCAAACCCTGTGCAGTCACGGGGCCCAGTTCCTGGGGCCGGCCAGCAAAGGCCAGGAGTGCGAGGACACCCTCCCTGGCAGGAATTGCACAGGTCTCCACCAGGGCAGCCCCTAAAATTTGGAGTTTTAAAATTCAGTCACTTGTCTTTGTGGAGGCTGAGACAATTGAGGCCGTTCCACTTTATGTTCACAGTTAGCACAAGAACTGCCGTCCCAGAACCCTATGAATAAGAGCTAAAATTTACATTACTTCAGTTACAGGAAAAAAAGAAAAAAACAGCTTACAGCTTAAGGTCCCAGAAAGCCCCATATTAGAATGAGAACAGAGCTCAATGCCCTTGAAGGCCTCATGTCAAAATGAAAACAGAACTTGAGGAATTCCGCCAGCCCTTCTGGAGGTCCCTGAGACCAGCCCTTAAAACTAAGCTAAAACCCACCTTGGGGTCCAAGTCCCTGCTCAACTGTGTGGGGTATACTTGGACCCAAGCTTGATTTTGTAAATCAACCCTCATGTGTTTGCATCGGTGTCGGCTCCTTAGTTGTTTCTCCAATTCAGAATCTTGGGCACAACACCCGCAAGTCCCCTCCCCACCTGGGCTGATCCCCTGTCCCCTCCAACCCAGGCTGACCCTCAGTCACCTCCCGCCCACAGCAGCTCAGCACAGTCCCTCACAGAGGTCTCACGGCCACGGTGGGCACTCTGGCCGTCCCCGGCCTCCCAGGAGAAGAAAGGAGGTTTCGGTAGGACACACTAGCATGGTGGCCCCAGGGCTCCCTGCCCAGGATGGCAGCTGGTGACAGGCCGTGGTCTGTGCCAGCTCCCCCTCCCCGGTTTTCCCACAGGAAATGAAGGAGGAGCCCTCGTCTCCTCCAGGGACATCACGCAGATAGACCTGGACATCAACAGGACGTTCGGCAGCCAAATCATGTTTTGGGACTGTTAGGGGGTGGGGTGAGGCTGCTGAATCAGGGGGCTTCAGGGCCCCGGGGGAGTCCCAGAGGCTTCTGGGTAGGGAACACAGGGCTTAAGAGGCCGGGGGAAGCAACAGCAGCCAGCAACACAACACTGTATGGTAGGGTGTCGGGGATGACCACCGTGCCCCAACCCCCAGGGCTTTGGGGATGAGGAGGTCACTACGTTGACACCTCTAGGGGTTTCCATGCGAGGTGAAACCCTAAGGGGTGAGGGACGGCCCCTTGAAAAGCAGGGGGCTGTGGTGGGGCCTGTGGAGGGCAGTAACTGGACCTGGGGGCCAGTCGTCATGGCCATGGCTGGAGCAGGACACACATCGATCCGATGAGGGTAGGACAGGTCAGGGTGACACCCACACTTGGTGTTTTATATATATCTAAATTCTATGCATTTAATTTGAGACAATTTGCAATTTGTAAACATACATAGTATGATGACCCCCAGATAATGCCTCCGGTCCAGCCAGCGCCCTGCACTGACCACACGGGGCCCCCGGGGCAGGTGTCACAGCAAACCCCAGACTGAGGTCGCCTTTATCTGTAGACGTATCCGTGTTCATCTTTCAGAATGTGGATGCCCCGTGTCGGCAGGCCCCACACGCCATCCCCCCTCATTCCCCACCCCCACACCATCCCCCTTCATCATCATCCCCAATGGCATCCCACCTATACCATCCCCCTCACACCCACACAGCCCCACACAATCCCCACCCACACCACACCCCCACCCTCCCCCCTACACCATACCCCACACTCCACCACCATCATACCCCTGTCCCCACAACATCCACCCCCACACCATCTGCCCCCAACAAGGACCCAGTGCAGCTGCCGCCTGTGGGACATACTCAGCCTCACCAGGCTTCTCTGGATACCCTGCTCCCATCAGAAGCCCGGGTTTCCCATAGAGTACCCAGGGGTTGCAGGATCGAGGGAAGGCAGGGAACCCCGACAGGGTGGGTGCAGGTGAGTGGTGCAGAAGACCCACTGTGCACTGCCTCAACCCACTGTCCCTCCTGAAGGGCGGTACACCCTGCATAGGACACCAGCCCCTAACCCAGAGGGACATGGGATGGCCTGGCCCTGGGCTCTGTGGGGGCTGGGGGGATATGAGCCCCCCAGGCCCAAAACAAAGACTAACGGGATCCAGCCCCCCATGGTCCTGGCCAGCCCTGGATTCTGGCCCCAGGCTGAGAGAGTCCTCCCACAGCTGGATGTGGCCTATTGGGCCCTGGGCGTGCCAACACGTGCCTAGGTCGCTGAACTAGGGCAGGCCTGGGGATGCCGGGACACCCCAGGTTGGGGAGAGGAGGGGTAGGCTGGTGGGCCCCACCCACACCAACACCAGGGGAAGGCTCCACCAGGTTCTGGGACCCCAGGGGACCCAAGTCCGGGTCCAGCTGCCCTGTGGGGACCCAGCGCAGGAGCCCATGAGCTGTAAGTCCAGGTCAGCTCTGCTGTCCTAAGAACCGTCTCTCAGGCTGAAACCTCAGGACACATTCCCACCCTGAGTCCAAACATGCACCCATGTGGGGGAATCCAGCACTAGCCCCTGCCCCACATGTGATTCTTGCCTTCCCATAAAGGACAGAATGGTCTCCCTCCCCAGGGGAAGGCACGCACCCTTGCTCTGAGCCCGTTTGCTGTAGAAAGTCAATAGAGTGCTGTGGTGCAAAAATGCACAGCCAGCCCCTTTCTGTGTCTCCCAAAACTCTGTGCAGAGGGTGAGGAGAGACCCGAGAGAGGAGGAGGGGGTACATCCACGCCCCAAACAGCCCCTGCAGTGGCGCTGCCAGGCACACCCAGCTGACATCCCCACGTGCATTCAAGGGGCGGCCAGACGCCAGGGTCAGACCCCACAGACTTTACTGGGACTCAGCCGGTGCCCCGAGGGCCAGGAGTGGCTGGGACAGAGTGACAGCCAGGGAGCCTCAGGTCACCAGGGTCTGTGGAAAGTGACCTGGGAGGTCTGTGCTCCCTCTGTCCAGGGGGCCGGGGTTGGCTGTGTTCCGGGGCACTTCCACCCCTCCCCGCATCCCTATGCCTGGGGCACAGAGGGCCTGTGGGGCGGTAGCGTGGCCCTGGAAGAGATGTCAGGACAACAGGGCCTTGTGTTGTGCCCAAGATGGCGAATCCGAGAAACAACCAAGGAGCCCACACTGATGCAAACTCCCGAGGGTTTCTTTACAAGCTGGAGCTTGGGTCCAAGGGCACCCAACACAGAGGAGTAGGGACTTGGACCCTGAGACTAAGAGGCGTAGCAGATTTATAGGAGTCAGTGGCCCATGGGAATGCTGAAAGATGCGTAGTTATGTCGGTCCACACGCAGGTGGCCGATTGAATTACACTTTACCCGATAGTATCGACTTGAACTGGCCTATTACTTTGGTCAGAATTGGCGCACAGCTTTGTGGGGCACAAAGCAGGGTTACATTGTTATGAGCCGATTTCGGATTAGGGTGTGCCCAGCGGCTTGAGTCGGGTGGGGCAGAGCCTTACACCTCAGCAAGCCATGTGGGGTCATAGGGGAGATGGCAGGTGGAGCACAAAATGGAATCAGTCCTGCTCTGCTTGTCCAGGGGTAATGGATTTTTGTTAAATTTCCTGCGTCCCACACTGCAGCTCACAAACGTGGGCCACCCTCACATGGTGTACTCAGTGTGCACACCAAGTGGTGCTAGATCTCTCACACCAGGGTGTGGAGGGTACCCTCCTCGCCCTAGTGACTAGGGGCTGGGTAAGCATGGGGCTCTGCCTGAAGGCCAGGCAGCACAGGGGACCAAGGAAACCCATCCCCATCCCCACCCAGACTCCCAAACACAGGCAGCCCCAGGACTTCCCGCTATGGGCAGCTGAATCGTCAGGAGCTCCCGCCAGGGCAGCCCCAAGGTCTGGCTCCCTGCTGGAGAGACATCAGGGAGAAGATAAGCAGCCAGCGCATGTCAGGACCCACTGCAGCACATGGAAATATGGCCAAGCCGGACCTTCCAGCTCAGCTGACCTTCCAGCTGAAAGTCACTGCACGAGCGAGCCCTGGGTCTGCTAGGAGAGCCTAGATACCCGCCCAACGCCAGGACCAGAAATGATGTTGTGCCAACCATTTCGCCATTTGGGTGACCCAGCCAGAGGATCAGATAGCTGCACGTGACAGCGACATGTGATAGACACACACACACCCCAAAATGAATTCCAAAGTTGGAATCCCCCCCAATGTTGTCTAACAGCAGCCAGATGGTTACATACACGACGCTGTTGTCCCCAGTAGGAAACACGGAAGATGCAAAAAACCATGACTGCAGAGGTGCTAGAGGCACAGAGATGTGCCTGCTGGTTTCCAACAAGGAGCACAGAGGGGCAGGAAGCATCCTACGGAGGGAGGCCCCTCCTTGGAAAGGACATCATGTCCCTGTGAAGGCTACAGAGGGTGAAATCTGTCCTCCTCTCTCTTAGCTTCTGGTTTTCCTCCTAAATGCCATTTTCCTCAATCATAAGACAAAAATTTATTTTATGTTTTTAAATTTCTTTTTATTGGAGTCCAATTTGTATGAATTCTTCTTTCAGCAAGGGTGTCATTCAGGAGAGAAGGAGAGATAATGAATTCCCAGACAGGCAAAATATAAAGGATTTCACTTAACCAGTGACCACTTAAAAAAAAAAAAAAAAAACAGTGACCACTTAACCAGTCCAGTAAGGAATTTTAAGAGGGACTCTTCTAATGGGGGAAAAAAAAGAGACCAAAAGCAACAAAGACTAGAAAGGACCAGATAACGTCACCAGAAACTCCAACTCCTCTTGTAACACAAAGGCACAAGTTCATATCTTTGAATAATCACTCTGAATGCCGATAGACTAAATGTTCCAATCAAAAGATATAGCATATCAGAGTGGCTTAAACACAGGATCCGGGATGCCTGGGTGGCTCAGGGGTTAAGTATCTGCCTTTGACCCAGGCTGTGATCCTGTAGTCTGGGATTGAGTCCCATATTGGGCTCCTGGTGGGGAGTCTGCTTCTCTCTCTGCCTAATTTTCTGCCTCTCTCTCTGTCTCTCTCTCTCTCTCTCATAAATAAAATTGTTATTAAAAAAACAACATCCATCCGTATGCTGCCTACAAGATGCTCACCTTAGACCTATAGACACCAGCAGATTGATAGTCAGGAGAGGGAAAATCATATAAAACGCTAATGGATATCAAAAGAAAGCTGGAGGACACATACTTATATCAGACAAACGAGATTTGAAACCAAACCGTGGGGGACACATGCTCAGTGGATGAGCATCTGCCTTCGACTCAGGGTGTGATCCTGGGATTCCAGGATCGAGTCCCACATCGGCCTCCCTTAGGGGAGCCTGCCTCTCCCTCTGCCTATGTTTCCACCTCTGCTTCTCTGTGTATCTCTCATGAATAAATAAATAAAATATTTAAATATCAAAAAGAAAGAACAAATACTGTAAGAAGAGATGAAGAAGAACATTATTTCATAATTAAAAAGACTATCAAGATCAAACAACTAAATATTTATACTGCCAACATGGGAGTACCTAAATATAGAAACCAATTAGCAACAAACGTACAGGAACTCACTGATAATAATATCCTGACAGAGGATTTCAACACCCACTTATGGCAATGGACGAATCGTCTATGCAGAAAATCAACAAGGGAACAATAGCCCTGACACACTGGACCACAGGGACTCAACAGATATAGTTAGAATATTAGATCCGAAAGCAGAATACACATTCCGTTCAATTGCATATGGGACATTCTCCAGAACAGATCATATCAGGGCCCACAAATTAGCCCTCAACAGGTACAACCGGTACAAGAACGTTGATATCACACCATGTACATTTTTGGACCAAGGCGCTATGAAACTGGAAGTCGACAGTAAGAAAAAAATTGGACAGACCAAAAGAACTTGGAGTGTATGATCATCCTACTAGAGAATGAATGGAGCAACCAGAAAATTAAAGAGGAAATTTAAAACAAATGAAAATGAAAACATGTTTCTCCAAACCTCTGGGATGTACCAAAGGCAGTCCTAAGAGGGAAGTACATAGCAATACAGGCCTACTTCAAGAAACAAGAAGTCTCCAATACAAAACCTAACCCTACACCTGAAGGAGCTGAAAAAGGAATAGCAAACAAAGCCTAAAGGCTACAGAATAAGGGAAAAATTTAAGATGACAGCAGAAATACACAATACAGAAACAACAAAACAGTAGAATGGAATAACAGAACTAAGAGCTGGTTCTTCAAAATAAATAATAAAATATAATAAAATGGATCAAGCCCTAGCCAGCCTTATCATCGGGAAAAGAGAAAAGACCTAAATAAATAAAATCACAAATGAGAGAAGAGAGATCAAATCAACACCAGAAAAATAAGACAATTATAAGGGAATACTATGAAAGATTATATGCTAACAAACTGTAAGACCTGGAAGAAATGGACAAATCCCTAGAAATGTGCAAATGAGCAAAACTGAAATATGAAGAAATAGAAATTATAAACAGACCCATAACTAGCAAAGGAATTAAATCAGCAAGGCACCTGGGTGCCTCAGTGGTTGAGCATCTGCTGTGGCTCAGGTCATAATCCTGGGGTCCTGGGGGATCAAGTCTCACATCAGGCTCCCCGTATGGAGCCTCATTTCCCTCTGCCTATACCTCTGCCTCTCGGTGTCTTGCATGAATACATAAATAAAATCTTTAAAAAAGAGAACAGATACAAAGATGTGAAAGGACACAAGTAAAATCACAAATGAAAAAAGAGAAATAACAACCAACACTAGAGAAATACAAATGTTTATAAGAGAACATTATGAAAAATTATATGCCAGCAACCAAGAACCTGGAAGAAATAGATCAATTCCTGGAAATATATAACATAGCAAAAATGATAAAGGAAGAAATAAGAAACTTGAACACACAGATAACCAGCAACGAAATGAATCAGCAATGAAGAATCTCCCAACAGGAGACGCTTAGATCAATAGAATTGAATGGAAAGCCGAAACAAGATACAAACCTGTAACTCTATGATCCATTAATCGACAACAAGGCAGGAAGGAATATCTAATGGCACAAAGACAAGTCTCTTCAACAAACCCTAACCCTGACCCCAGGATAAGAACAAATGGTGTTGGGAAAACCAGGCAGCCACATGCAGAAGAATGAAACTGGACCATTTTCTTACACCATATATATAAAAAATAAATTCAAAATGGATGAAAGACCTAAATGTGAGACCTGAAACCAATCAAAGAAGAAGAGATAGGCAGGAAAGTCTTTGACATTGGACAATGAATTTTCTTTCTAGATATGCCACTGAGGTGAGGGAACAAAAGCAAAAATGCTATTGGGACTTCATCAAAATGAAAAGCTTCCGCAAATGAAGGAAACAACCAAAGCTAAAAGGCAACATACAGGGATCCCTGGGTGGCGCAGCGGTTTGGCGCCTGCCTTTGGCCCGGGTCGCGATCCTGGAGACCCGGGATCGAATCCCACATCAGGCTCCCTGCATGAAGCCTGCTTCTCCCTCTGCCTGTGTCTCTGCCTCTCTGTCTCTCTCTGTGTGACTATCATGAATAAATAAATAAAATCTTTAAAAAAAAAAAAGGCAACATACAAAATGAAAGGAGAAATTGGTAAACAACACATCCAATAAAGAGTTAGTATGCAAAACACATAAAGGAAATACATCTCAAGATCCTAAAAACAAATTATGCAACTGGAGATGGGCAGAAAAATGAATGGACTTTGTCTCTGACAAGACAGCCAGATGGCACCAGACACATGGAAAGACACAAAGCGTCACCCATCATCAGGGAAATGCAAACCAAAACCACAATGATATGTCACCTGAGAGCCGTCATAATGGCTAAAATTAACAACACAAGAAACAACAGGTGTTGGTGAGGCTTTGGAGAAAGGGTAGCCCCCTTACACTCCTGGTGGGCATGCGAACAGATGTAGTCACTGTGGAAAACAGTGTGGAGGGTCCTCGAGAAGTTAAAAAAAAGGGGGATCCCTGGGTGGTGCAGTGGTTTGGTGCCTGTCTTTGGCCCAGGGCGCGATCCTGGAGACCTGGAATCGAATCCCACTTTGGGCTCCCGGTGCATGGAGCCTGCTTCTCCCTCTGCCTGTGTCTCTGCCTCTCTCTCTGTGACTATCATAAAAAAAAATTTAAAAAAAGAAGTTAAAAATAGAGCTACCCTATGATTCCAAAATTACAGAGCTAGATATTTACCCCGAGGATACAGAAGTACTTTAGTAGATTCGAGGAGGGACACACAACCCAGTGTTTGTAGCAGCATTATCAACAACAGCCAAACTGTGGATACAGCTCAGATGTCCATCGACAGATGAATGGGCAGAAAGATGTGGTAAATATACACACTGCGACATCACTCAGTCATCAGAAGGGATGAAATGCAGCCATTTACAATGACATGGAAGGAGTGGAAAGGATTTATGCTAAATGAACTCAGTCAGAGAAAGACAGATACCAAATACCATACAGTTGCATTCACATGTGAATTTTTTGAGAGTAGCAAACCAAGATACACACTCTTAACCACAGAGAATAAACTAATAAATACCAGGGGAAGGTGGGGGGGGATGGTGAGTCAGGGGATAGGGACAGTGGAGGGCACCTGTGACAAGTACCAGGTGTTGTATCCAAGGGTCTAACCTATGTGCCAAACCTGAAACTATATCATACTGTGTTCACAAACAGGAATTCAATAAAACTTTAAAATAATAATTGGTAGTATAGAGGAAACATGTGCGCACAAGAGATAAAATCAGAAAGGCAACTGTAAATCCAAATAAAGAGTCTTTAGAGCCACAAATGCCCTCCTTAGCTCTGCTCCGGAGAAGCCTGCCATGTCTATTCGGACCCCAGCAGAAGCCTGGATTTTGATTCTCTGGGGAGGCCACTGACTTGGTGGAGTCAGGCTATCTTTGAACCCAAAACCTAAATAGAGTGCATAAAACTAAACTGCCCAAGATATTAGGAGTCCCAGAGCAGGCACATGCCAAGACAGAAACTCTAACCATATACAGACATAACCGTAACCCTACACTTAAGCCTAATGTTAACCTAACCCTTAAACAAGACCCATCACTAATCGAAAACCAAACACAAACCCCAAGACCAAAACACATTCACTGAACCTTCCTGCCAACCCTCACCCTAAATCCTAAACCTATTCTAAACCCTTAACCCTGACGCCTACCTTAAATCTGACCCTAACCTCTAACCCTAACCTTAACTTAATGTACTCAATTCCTATTCCTAACCTTAACCTGTACCCTAACCCTAACCCTCTAATTCTAATCCTATCTCATACCCCAAACTGTACTCTAACCTGTACCCTAAAACTAACTCCTAAACCACTCCCTATACCTATCTCTTACCCTTTTCCAAAACCATACCCTGACCCTGACCTGACCCTAAACCCTAACTAAACACTAATCATAACCCTAGCCCTAACCCCTATCCTAAACCTAACCCTCGCCCTAACCCTACACTTAGCCCTAAAATTTACCCTAACCACTAACCCTTACCCCTAACCCTAACTCACACCCTAACACCTCACCCTAACTGCAAACCTAAGCCCAACCCTAACTGCAACCATAACCCTAACCCCACCTCCAAACCTCCAGCCCTATCCCTAAACCCTAAACCCTAACCCTAACTCTAAATACTGTCACTAACCCTAACCTCGTTCCCTAATCCCTAACCTCCATCCTAACTCCTAGCCACTGACCCTTACCCTTATCCCTCACCCTAACCTCTATTCCGTAACCATAAGCTTAATCACAAATACCTAATATCTAACCTAAGCCTAACCACCAACTGACTCCCCTCCCCTGATCCTATCATTCATTCTACCCATTCACATACCCTGTGGTTCTGAGTAGTCCCTTCTGATGTGGACGAGGCCCCCAAAAGCGCCTCCAAAGTCCTCCAGGGGGTCCTGAGGAAGCAGGGCTCCTGTGAGTGTGGACATGGCCCCACTTGTTCCTGAGTGAGAGTCAGCGGGTCCTGAGGACGGCGGGTCTCCTGTCACTGTGCACTATGCCTCACATCCTCTGGAAGACTCACAGAAGGTCCTCAGGTGGCCGGGGGCTCCTGTCAGCCTGGACATGGCCCCACGTCCCCTGAAAACTCACCGCGGATCCCGAGGAGGCTGTGGGCTCCTGTCAGCATAGACGCAGCCCCATATTTCCTGAAGCTTTAGTGCAGGTCCTGAGGAGGACGGGGGTCCTGTCAGTGTTGTGGTGACCCACATTTTCCTCAAGCCTCACCATAAGACCTGAGGAGGCTGGGGCTCCTGTCAGCATACATGTGGCCCCAAATCTTCCCAAACCTTCAGAGTGGGTCCTGAGGAGGCTGGAGAATCCTGTCAGTGTGGATGAGGCACCCACATTTTTCTTAGGCCTCACCAAAGGCCCTGACAAGGCGGGGGTCTTCTGTCTGCATGGACGCATCCCATATTTCCCTAAGTCAACACCGGGGGTCCTAAGGAAATCAGTATCCTGTTGTGTCGATGTCACCCAACGTCCTCCCAAAGCGTCACCGAGGGTTCTGAGGAGGCAGGGTCTCCTGTCACCGTGAATGCGGCCCCCAGCTTCCAGAAGCCTCAACTTATGTCCTGAGGTGGCCCAGATGCTCCTGTCAGTGTGGATGCGGGCCCACATCTTCTTGAAGACAACCCCTGGGTGCTGAGGCGGCCCAGGGGCTCCTTTCAGTGTGGATGTGAGCCCACAATTTCCTGAAGCTGCGGCTCATCAGCATGGACGTGGCCCCACGTCCTCCTCAGGCCTCCCCAGCACAGGCTGGCTCCTGTCAGTGCAGGCAGAGGAGGCGTACTGCACATTCATGCCCCCTGGGTGGGGCCTGGGCTCCGGCGCCCCCTGTGGGATGCCAGGCGCTGCAGGAGGCAGCAGGCACTCCAGGGGCCACACCTGCCTTCTTCCAGGCTCCAGCTGTGGCCTGTTAGTTTCAGAAACGTCTCACTTAAATAGAGCCCAACACCCGGCTTCCCCAGAAATACTTAAGGACACAGAATTGGAGCACACAGAATGCGAAATGAAATGTGGACCAGACTTTTACCACGTCCTGCAAAACGCACTCAACCCTCTTCCACTGTCGGCGGGACTGCGGGCTGGTTGGTGCAGTCGCCCTGGAAACAGTGTGGAGGCTCCTCAGGAGTTACAAATAGAGCCTCCCTGCGACCAGCAGGTGAATGGCCTGAGCTCACTCCGAAGATACAGATGCAGTGAGAATCAGGACACCTGCATGTCCCGATGTCCACAGCATCCGGGTCCATAGTAGCCACACTGTGGGAGGAGCCTCGGTGCCCTCTGGCAGATGATGGATAAAAAGGATGGGAGATAGATGATGGTCATAGAGAGAGGAATGGTACTCAACTATCAAAGAGAAGGAAATCTTGCCATTTGCAATGACGTGGATAGAACTAGAGGGATCAGGTTAAGTGAAATAAGTCAGACGGGAAAGAGAATGACCGTGTGGTGTCACTCATAAGTGGAATTAAAGAACCAAAGCAGATAACAACTGTGAAGGGAAAGAAAAACAAATAAGATGAAAACAGATGCAGGGAATATAGACTCTTAATGATAGGAAACAAACTGATGGTCATTGGAAGCAGGGTGGGGGGGTTAACAGGGGACCGGCATGAAGGAGGGCACGTGATGTCACGAGCACTGTGGTTATCTCCAACTGGTGAATCCCTGAATTCTTCCTCTGAAAGTATAATACTCTATACGTTAATTAATTGGGTTTAAATTAAATTAAGTTAAAAAATCAGTTGTATCAGAGCATGTTTCCTTCTGGACTCTATGTTCTGCTCCTCCAGCTTATGCTGGGACCAACCCTCGTGGGTCTGGTTTGTTTAAGTAGGCGTCAGGCCTTGTCCATGGACCAGCCCAGGGCTAGAACTCACAACCAGGAGATCAGGACCGGAGGTGAGGTCAGGAGTCCAATGCTTAACCGACAGAGCCAGGCGGGGTCCCGAGGACAACACTGCTTTATCCTGTGTCTCTGTGACATCGTTTGAAATAGGAAACTGCTGCATCCGTATCTGTACTGCTTATCCAATACTGATTTGCTGTCCGGTGTCATATTTCGGGGCACATCGATGTTATGGGTTTTTTTTCATTATTTATAGGATCTGCCACCATGATTTGACAGGAATAACATTGTAATTGAGGGTGCTTCAGGAACTGCGGACATTTTCAAAAGATGAGGGTTTCAACCCACGAGCCCAGGACGACCTCCCAGAGCCTGGTATGGCTCAGTGCACAAGTCTTGTGCTCTTTTGGTTCAGTCTCATTATTTATTCTCTGTGATGCTCCTGAGAAGGGAGTCACATCCATCATTTCCTTCCTGAATGCTCATTGTCAGGACACAGCAAGCCCCACAATAGAATAAAAACTGAGCCCAGGCCAAGGGCAGGAAGCCCCTCTTAGAACAGATCTCAATGCCCTTGACGGCCCCATACCAAAATGTAAACAGAACTTGAGGAATTACTCCAGCCCTTTGGGAATGCCCCGAGACCAGCCCTTAAAAATAAGCTAATACCCACCTCGGGGTCCAAGTCCCTGCTCCGCTCTGTCGGGTATACTTGGACACAAGTTAGAGCTTGTAAATAAACCCTCGTGTGTTTGCATTGGTGTTGGCTTCTTGGTGATTTCTCAGATTCGCAATCTTGGGCACAAGAGTCTGAGATAAAAAAAAAAAACAAACAAAAGAAGCTCGGACGCAGGTAGAGTGAACACAGGGTTCTGAGAGAAGCGGCGGAGACCCGGGGGCTTTGGGGCTCTTCTGTGGAGGCCCCAGCAGACTGGGGGGCGGGATGCTCAGCCCCAGAGCCAGAGGACCCAGCTGCCCCACCGGCATCCCGCCCATCAGAGCCAGGACTCAGGGAGCAGCACAGTGCTGCCCGCTGGAGCCCAGAGGCACTGACACCCACCCCGCCTCTGACCCCCACAGGTGCAACTCCCAGGCAGATGTGCACCTGACAATCAGCGCCAAGGCCCATACCCAGACCCCACACAGACCATTCGCTGCCACCAAGTTGTTAGACCACAGAGGCTTCAGAGCTTCAGCTCTCCCTGGAAAGTAGGGTCTATTCCTTTGTAGTTTCTGCTCTAATTTCAATTATTTTCTTTGATTCTTTTTTATTAATTACCTTCTTTTAATTTTATGTATGTACCTTATATATTTCTTATTTTTATTTTTATGGTAGTTTAATTGTGTTTCATATTTTGGGATTTAGAATCTTTTAACAAGCAGGCCAAAATAAATTGGTGTTTTTTTGTTTTTTTTTTTTTTGGAGGGCAGTTGTTATTGTTTTTCTTGGTTTTTCTTTTTCTTCCTTCTTTCTTTTCTGGAAAAAATAATGAGATGGACAAATTCTCCATCATAAAATAACATGAGGTAGTACTCACAGCCAGGAAGTTCATCAATAAACATATATGGTATCTAACTACAGTTTAAAACAATGATTATAAAGTTAGCAGCTGGGCTGGAAAAAGAGCACAGAAGCAAACTAGAGAATCCCTTACTGTAGAAATAAAAGAACTAAAATCAAGTCAGTCCAACGTTAAAAATTCTATAACTGAGATGCAGTCCCAACTGGAAGCCTTAAAAACAAGAAAGGTTATGGATGACAGAGGCAGACGTAGGGAAGTTAGCCACTTATTAAAACAATAACATTCATATCATAGGAGACTCAGAAGATGAAGAGAGAGAAATGGTGGGCCTTACTCAGCCATCAGAAATGACAAATACCCACCATTTGCTTCAAGGTGGATGGAACTGGAAGGTATTATGCTGAGTGAAGTAGGACAATCGGAGAAGGACAAACATTGTATGTTCTCATTCATTTGGGGAATATAGGTAATAGTGAAAGGGAATATAAGAGAAGGGAGTAGAAATATGTTGGAAATATCAGAAAGGGAGGCAGAACATAAAGACTCCTAACTTGGAATTGAACTAGGGGTGACTGAAGGGGAGGAGGGCAGGGTTGAGTGTAAACGGGTGACGGGAACTGAGGGGGGCACTAGATGGGATGAGCACTGGGTGTTATTCTGATTTGGCAAACTGAACACCAATAAAAAATAACTTTATTATTTAAAAAAAAGAAAGAAAGAAAGAGTGGCACCTGGGTGGCTCAGTTACGCTTCTGACTTAGGCACAAATCATGATCCAGGTCCCAAGGCAGGCTCCCTGTTCAGCAGGGAACCTGCTTCTCCCTCTCCCTCTGCCCCTATCGCTCATGTTTTTCTCCTCTCTCTCTCCTATAAATAAATAACATCTTTGAAAAAGAAACAAACAAACCCAGAAGGAAGAGAAATCTCCCATGTAGAAGAATTTCAAACAATTTGTGCAGACATTCCACCCACAAGTTCATGAGCATAGCTTCCCACTCTTAAGTGTGCAATACACAAAGTAACTTTCCTCTACAAAATATATTTAGAAAAACCTAAAATAATAATGATAATATAATAATAATAATAAAATAATAACAATAATGAATCAGTTTACTACGGAGATAGCTGACAAACATTACCTCAGCAAGATGATCAGATCGATACCAAGACTGATAAATCATGTTGATAGTATCTATCCTTTATATGATATAATGAAAATGGTATTATATCTCTGTATATAATCCACAAAAACAGTTCAATCATGAGATAAACAACAGACATGTCGCAACTGAAGGAAATTTTTCAAAAGACTCTACTTCTCAAAGTGTTCCAGTTCAACAACAACAAGGAAAGGCTGAAAGACTGTCAGAATCCATAGGAGCCTAAGAAAACTGGAGGACAAACGGAATGTGATATGAGGGTTGGTAACTTAGCAAAAACTAAGGAAATCTGAACATAATATGGTCTTTGGTTAATGCAACTATTTTAATATTGATTCATTAGCTAATCTTTGTACCGTACTAATACATCAATAATTGGAGAAATTGAGTGCAAGTGCATGTGAATGCACTGTACTATCTTCTCAATTTCCCTATAAATCTTTGTTTTTTTTCCTAATAAATAAGATTTATTTTGAAAATTAACTTAAATGAATCAGGCTCCAAGTGTGAAGACATTTTAAGAATAGTTGAATTAACTTTTGCCTTATTCTTAAAGAGTTCCTTTGATGGAAACAAAGTAAGAATTTTAGATCAGAAGGAAAGAAAAACACTTATGAACACGTATAATGTCTCCTCAACCTGAAAAGCAGGAACGGATAATAAATAACAAAAATCAGATAAAAATAATTCTAGTATAATAGACACCATATTGCAAGTGCATTTAAATTTAGCAATGCATAACATTTATTTCCTTGACATTTGACTTCCAAAGAGTTCACAGTGTTTCAGTGTCAGTTGAAACAGGGGAAGAATCTCAGGGAAGAATCCTTCACATAATAATAGGACCATTGGCAATAATGTCTCTCAGTTCGTTCCAAATCCATAAAGATACATTTCCTGATGAGTGACTGAACTGTGAAGAAAGAGATGAGAAACCCTCATCCCTCTGAATTACTTGTGTCAGAATATTTTAACCATAGTACTACGGATAGTAGTAAATTATCCTTATTAAAAGGAAATATGTCTCAGATTGGAATCTCAGCAATGAGATGCACTGAGAAAAAATGCTTTAACTCGCTCCTCATCTTTTAAAGACAAAGGAGAGGTTTTCTATGTAGAAAGACAGTTGTCAAGATAGCCTTAGGGAATAAGAGTCTGCAGCATCGAACCCCACTGCACAGCTAGGACACTCGTGCTCCAGGTCTTCCTGATCCCAAATCCCTGGGCCTGTCCCCCAACACAGGATGCCATGCTGAGGTCATTTGCAATGGCTCTCTTAGGAGCTCTGGGGAAGGGAGAAGGAGCTAGATAGGATGGGACAGGACACATGGAGGCCTAGAAAATTAAGGCCATTCCAATTTAAATTCAGTGTTAGCACACGCCCAGCCATCCCAGGCTCCTGTGAAGAAGAGCTGAATTTTACATTAGTTCAGTTACAGGAAAAAAACAAAAGTTTACAGCTTAATGATCTAGAAAGCCCCACAATAGAATCATAACTGAGCCCAGGCCAAGGGCAGGAAGTCCCTATTAGAATGGGAAGAGAGCTCAATCCCTTGAAGGCCCCATATCAAAATGTAAACAGAACTT
This sequence comes from Canis lupus baileyi, assembly GCF_048164855.1. Lineage (NCBI taxonomy): Eukaryota > Metazoa > Chordata > Mammalia > Carnivora > Canidae > Canis > Canis lupus. Next base: position 32,578,675 of record NC_132872.1, on the reverse strand, counting down.
GAGGATTTGCTCCAGCTCTTCTGGAGGTCCCAGAGACAAGCCCTTAAAACTAAGCTAAAACCTACCTCGGGGTCCAACTCCCTGCTCCGCTCTGTCGGGTATAATTGGACACAAGCTCGAGCTTGTAAGTAAACCCTCGTGTGTTTGAATCAGTGTCAGCTTCTTGGTGGTTTCTCGGATTCACAATCTTGGGCACAACAGTCTGAGATAAAAAAACAAAAGAAAAGATGCTCGGACGCAGGTAGAGTGAACACAGGGTTCTGAGAGAAGCAGCGGAGACCCGGGGGCTTGGGGGCTCTTCTGTGGAGGCCCCTGCAGACTGGGGGGCAGTAGCTCAGCCCCAGAGCCAGAGGACCCAGAGACCCCTCCCGCATCCCACCTATCAGGGTCAGGTCTCAGGGAGCAGCAGAGTGCCTCCTGCTAGACTCCAGAGGCGCTGACACCCAACCCGCCTCTCACCCCTCAGTTCCATCTACCAGGCAGATGTGCACCTGATAATCAGCGCCACAGCCCATCCCCAGACCCGGCACAGACCACTCACTGCCACCAAGTTGTTGGACCACTGATGCTGCAGAGCTTCAGCTCTGCCTGGAAATTAGGGTCTAGCTTCCTTTGTACTTTGTGCTTTATTTTCATCTATTTTCTTTGATACGTTTTTATTAATTGCCTTATTTAATTTTTATGTATGTACCTTATATATTTCTTATTTTTACTTTCATGGTACTTTAATTATGTTTCATATTTTGGGATTTAGAATCTTTTAACAAGCAGGCCAAAATAATTTGGTGGTTTTTTTTTTTTTTTGAGGGCAGTTGTTATTGTTTTTCTTGGTTTTCTTTTTCTTCCCATTTTCTTTTCTGGAAAAAGTAATGAGATGGAGAAATTCACCTCCATAAAATAACATGAGGTAGTACTCACAGCCAGGAAGTCCATCAATACACATATATGATGTCTAACTACAGTTTAAAACAATGATTATAAAGATAGCATCTGGGCTGGAAAAAAAAGCACAGAAGAAAACTAGAGAATCCCTTACTGTAGAAATAAAAGAACTAAAATCTAGTCAGGCCAATGTTAAAAATGCTATAACTGAGATGCAGTCCCAAGTGGAAGCCTTAAAAACAAGAAAGGTTATGGACCACAGAGGCAGACGTAGGGAAGTCAGCCACTTATTAAAACAATAACATTCATACCATAGGATACTCAGAAGATGAAGAGAAAAGGTGGGCCTTTCTCAGCCATCAGAAATGACAAATACCCACCATTTGCTTCAACGTGGATGGAACTGGAAGGTATTATGCTAAGTGAAGTAAGTCAATAGGAGAAGGACAAATATTGTATGTTCTCATTCGTTTGGGGAATATAGGTAATAGTGAAAGGAAATATAAGGGAAGGGAGTAGAAATGTGTGAGAAATATCAAAAAGGGAGACAGAACATAGACTCCTAACTCAGGGAAATGAACTAGGGGTAATGGAAGGGGAGGAGGGCAGGCGGTGGGGGTGAATGGGTGATCAGCACTTGGTGTTCTTCTGTATGATAGCAAACGGAACACCAATAAAAAATAAATTTATTATTAAAAAAGAAAGAAAAAAAGAAAGAGTGGCACCTGGGTGGCTCAGTCAGTTAAGCTTCTGCCTTAGGCTCAGATCATGATCCAGGTCCCAAGGCAGGCTCCCTGTTTAGCAGGGAACCTGCTTGTCCCTCTACCTCTGCCCCTCTCGCTCATGCTTTTTCTCTCCTCTCTCTCTCAAATAAATAGGAAACATCTTTGAAAAAGAAACAAACAAAAAACCCAGAAGGAAGAAAAATCTCCATGTAGAAGAATTTCAAACAATTTGTGCATACATTTCACCGTCAAGTTCATGAGCATAGCTTCCCACTCTAATTTCCGGAATACACATAGTAACTTCCTCCTAGAAAATATAATATGAAAAACTTAAAATAATATTGATAATATAATAATAATAATAATAATTAATAACAATAATAATAAAGAATCAATTTACTACGGAGAAAGCTGAGAAACACTACCTCAGCAAGATGATCAGATCGATACCAAGACTGATAAATCATGTTGATAGTATCTATCCTTTACATGATATAATGAAAATGGCAGTATATCTCTGTATATAATCCACAAAAACAGTTCAGTCATGAGATAAACGAAAGACATATCCCAAATGAGGGAAATTTTACAAAATACTCTACTTCTCAAAGTGTTCCAGTTCAAGAACAACAAGGAAAGCCTGAAAGACTGTCACAATCCAGAGAAGCCTAAGAAAACAGGAGGACAAATGGAATGTGATATGAGGGATGGTAACTTAGCAAAAACTAAGGAAATCTGAATAAAGTATGGTCTTTGGTTAATGCGAATTTTTTACTCTTGATTCATTAGCTAATATTTGTACCGTACTAATATAAGATATCAATAATTGGAGAAACTGAGTGCAAGTGCATGCGAATGCTCTGTACAATCTTCTCAATTTCACTATAAATCTTTGTTTTTTTCCTAATAAATAAGATTTATTTTGAAAATTGACTTAAATGAATCAGGCTCCAAGTGTGAAGACATTTGAAGAATTGTTGAATTATCTTTTGCCTTATTCTTATAGAGTTCCTTCAGTGGGAACAAAGTAATAATTTTATATCAGAAGGAAATAACAACACTTATGAAGATGTATAATGCCTCCTCAACCTGAAAAGAAAGGATAATAAATGCAAAAATCAGATAAAATACTTCTAATATAATAGGCACCATATTGCAACTGCATTTAAAATTAGCAGCGCATAACATTTATCTCCTTGACATTTGTCTGCCAAAGAGTTCACAGTGTTTCAGTGTCAGTTGAAACAGGGGAGGAATCTCAGGGAAGAATCCTTCACATAATAATAGGACCATTGGTACTAATGTCTCTCAATTATTTCCAAATCCATACAGATGCATTTCCTGATGAATGACTGAGCTGTGAAGAAAGAGATGAGAAACCGTCATCCTTCTGAATTACTTGTGTCAGAATATTTTAACTATAGTACTACGGATAGTAAATTATCCTTATTAACAGGAAATACGTCTCAGATTGGAATCTGAGCAATCAGATGGGCAGAGTAAAAACACTTTGACTCGCTCCTCATCTTTTAAAGATAAAGGAGAGCTTTTCTATGTACAAAGTTAGTTGTCAAGATAGCCTTAGGGAATAAGAGTCTGCAGCATGGAATCCCGGTGCACAGCTGGGACGCCCACGAGCCAGTTCTTTCTGATCCCAAATCCCTGGTCCTGTCCCCCCAATATACGCAGCCAAGCTGAGGTCATTTGCAATTGCTCTCTTAGGAGCTCCGGGGAAGGGGGAAAGAGCTAGATAGGATGAGACAAAATGCAAAGAGGCCATTGAAATGAAGGCCTTTCTACTTTAAGTTCAGTGTTCGAACAAGTCCAGCCATCCCAGGCCCCTGTGAAGAAGAGCTGAAATTTACATTACTTCAGTTACAGGAAAAAAACAAAAGTTTACAGCTTAATGTCCTAGAAAGCCCCACAATAGAATCAAACTGAGCCCATGCCATGGGCTGGAAGCACCTATTAGAATGAGAGCAGAGCTCAATACCCTTGAAGGCCCCAAATCAAAATGTAAACAGAAATTGAGGAATTGAGGAAGCCCTTCTGGAGGACCCCGGGACAAGCCCTTAAAACTAAGCTAAAACACACCTCGGGGTCCAAGTCCCTGCTCCGCTGTGTTGGGTGTACTTGGACACAAGCTCGAGTTTGGAAATCAACACTTGTGTGTTTGCATTGGTGTCAGTTCCTTAGTGGTTTCTCGGATTCACAATCTTGGGCACAACACCGTCATGTCCTCTCCCACCTTGCTGAACCCCTATCCCCTCCCACCCAGGGTGACACTCAGTCACCTCCCCGCCTACAACAGCTGGGCACAGTCCGTCACACAGGTCCCATGGGCATGGTGGGGACTCCTGCCTTCCCTGCTCTCCCAGAGGAAGGAAGGAGGTTTTGGCAGTAGACACTCCCATGGTGGCCCCAGGGCTCCCTGCCCAGCACGGCACCTCGTGACAGGTCGGGTCTGTGTCCCTCACGCCTGCTCCTCCTCCCCGGTTTTCCCACAGGAAATGAAGGAGGACGCCCTGGTCTCCTCCAGGGACATCACGCAGATAGACCTGGACATCATCAAGAAGTTAAGCAGCCACATCATGTTTTAGGACTGCTAGGGGGTCAGATGAGGCTGCTGGGCCAGGGGGCTTTGGGGCCCTGGAGGCTTCTGGGTAAGGAAAATGGGGCCTCTGAGGCCAGGGAGAGCAATAGCAACCAACAACACACCGCTCCATGGTAGGGTGATGGGGATGACCACACCTCCGGGGCCTCAGGGATAAGGAGGCCACAAGGATGGGGACTCCAGGGTTTGCCATGGGACCTGAACACCAAAGGGGAGAGGGACGGCCCCCTGAGAAGCAGGGGATGGGGTGGGGGACGTGAGGGACATGAATCGGACCTGGGGGCCAGACGGCATGTCCGCGGCTGGAACAAGACACACATCGATCCCAAGAGGGTCAGAGGGTTCAGAGTGACACCCACTCTCGGTGCTTTATGTATTTCTAAATTCTGTGCATTTAATTTGAGACAATTTGCAATTTTAACCATACATATTATGATGACCCCCAGATAATGCCCCCGGTCCAGCCAGGACCCTGCACTCACCACATGGGGCCCCAGGGGCAGGTGTCACAACAAACCCCAGAATGGGGTCGCCTTTATCTGTAGATGTCTCTGTGTGCATCTTAGAGAACGGGGATGCCCTGTGTCCGCCGGCCCCCCACGCCATCCCCCCATTCCCCAGACCCACACCATCCCCCTACATCATCATCTCCCATGGTATCGCCACTACGCCATCCCGCTCACACACACACAGCCTCACATAATCCCCCCACAGTATACCACAACACCATCCCCCCTATACTATCCCCCACATTCCACCACCATCATACCCATGCCCCCACACCATCGACCCCGAGCAAGGACCCGGTGCAGCTACCCCTGTGGGACATGATCAGCCTCCCCGGGGTTCTCTGGATACCCTGCTCCCATCAGAAGCCCGGGTATCCCATAGAGTACCCAGGGGTTGCAGGGAGGAGGGACGGCAGGGAGCCCCCAACAGTGTGAGCAGGTGAGTGAATCAGAGGACCCACTGTGCCCTGCCTCCACCCACTGTCACTCCTGGAGGGTGGGACACCCTGCACAGGACACCAGGCCCTAACCCAGAGGTACCTGGGCTGATTGGGCCCAGGCTCTGTGGGGGCTGGGTTGATTTGAGCCCCCACCAGTCCCAACACAAAGACTAATGGAATCAGGCCCACATGGCCCTGGCCAGCCCTGGATTATGGCCCCGGGCTGAGCAAGCCCTCTCACAGCTGGATGTGGCCTGCTGGGCCCTGGGCGTGCCCCACAGATCCAGGTCGCTGATCTAGGGCAGCCCTGGGGATCCTGGGACACCCCAGTGTGGGGAGAGGTGGGGCAAGCTGGTGGGCCCCACCTGCACCCACACCAGGAGACAGGCTCCTCCAGGTGCTGGGGCCCCCAGAGGGCCAAAGGCCGGGGTCCAGCTGCCCTGCGGGGCCCAGCACAGAAGCCCATGAGCTGCAGGTCCAGTTCAGCTTTGCTGTCCTCAGAACCGTCTCTGAGGCTGAAACCTCAGGACACACGCCCCCACCCAGAGTCCACACATGCTCCCAGGTGGGGGACTCCAGCACTCGACCCCCAACCCATGTGATTCTTGTCCTCTCATAAAGGACAGAAAGGTCTCCCTCCCCAGGTGAAGGCACGCACCCACAGCTCTGAGCCCGTTTGCTGTAGAAAGTCAATAAAATGTTGTGGTGCGAAAATGCACAGCCAGCCCGTTTCTGTGTCTCCCAGAACTCTGTGCACAGGGCGTGTAGAGACCCCCAGAGAGGAGGAGGGGGCACCACCTAGGCCCCAACTAGCCTGTGCAGGGGCGCCACCAGGCACACACAGCTGACATCCCCACGTGCCTTCCAGGAGCGGCCAGACCCACTGCTGGACATGGGAATGTGGCCGAGCCGGAACTTCAAGCTCAGCTGACCCTCCAGCTGAAAGTCACTGCATGAGCGAGCCCCAGCGCTGCCAGGAGAGCCCAGCTAACTGCCCAGCGCCAGCACCAGAAATGATGTTGTGCCAACCATTTCGGGGTTTTTTGGTGACCCATCCAGAGGATCCGATTGCTGCACTTGATAGCTGCATGGGATAGACACACACACACCTCAAAAGCAACAACAACAACAAAAAAGCAACAAAAGACGGAATCCCCCCAATACTGTCAAACAGCAGCCAGATGGTTACTTACACAATGCTGTGGTCCCCAATAGGATACAGGGAAAACGCTATAAGCCATGACTGCAGAGGTGCTAGAGATGTGCCTGCTGTGTTCCAACAAGGAGGCAGAGGGGCAGGAAGCATCCTTCGGAGGGGGGGCCCCTCCTAGGAAAGGACACCAGGTCCCTGTAAAGGCTACGGAGGGTGAAATATGTCCTCCTCTCTTTCTGCTTCTGGTTTTCCTCCTAAATGCCAGTTTCCTCAATCATATTAGCAAGAATTTATTTTATGTTTTTAAATTTCCTTTTATTGCAGTCCAATTTGTATGAATTCTTTCTTCAGCAAGGGTGTCATTCAGGAGAGATAAAGATTTTCACAGACAGGCAACATATAAAGGAGTTCAGGACCACTTAACCAGTCCAGTAAGGAATTTTAAGAGGGACTCTTCTAGTGGGGGGAAAAAAAGAGACCAAATGCAACAAAGACTAGAAATGACGAGAGAACGTCACCAGAAACACCAACTCTTCCGGTAACACAGAGGCACAAAGTTCATATCTTTAAATAGTCACTCTGAATGATGATAGACTAAATGCTCCAATCAAAAGATATAGGGTAACAGAGTAGCTAAAAATCAGGATCCGGGATGCCTGGGTGGCTCAGGGGTTGAGCCTCTGCCTTTAACTCAGGGTGTGATCCTGGAGTCTGGGATCGAGTCCCATACTGGGCTTCTGGTGGGGAGACTGCTGCTCTCTCTGTATAATTTCCTGCCTCTCTCTCTCTCTGTCACTCTGATAAATAAAATTATTATTAAAAAAACAACATCCATCTGTACGCTGCCAACAAGATGCTCACCTTAGACCTATAGACACCAACAGACTGAAAGTCAGGGGATGGAAAATCATCTATCAGGCTAATGGATATCAAAAGAAAGCTGGAGGACACATACTTATATCAGACAAACGAGATTTGAGACCAAACCCAGGGGGACACCTGGTGGCTCAGTGTTTGAGCATCTGCCTTCAGATCAGGGGGTGATCCTGGGATCCCAGGATCGAGTCCCACATCTGCCTCCCCTTAGGTAGCCTGCCTCTCACTCTGCTATGTTTCTTCCTCTGCTCCTCTGTGTATCTCTCATGAATAAATAAGTAAAATATTTAAATTTCAAACAAGAAAGAACAAATACTGTAAGAAGAGATGAAGAAGGGCATTATTTCATAATTAAAAAGACTCTCTATCAAGATCAAACAACTAAATATTTATGCTGCCTACATGGCAGTACCTAAATATAGAAACCAATTAACAACAAACGTACAGGAACTCACTGATAATAATACAATGACAGGGGATTTTAACACCCACTTATGGCAATGGACTGATCATCTATGCAGAAAATCAACCGGGGAACAATAGCCTTGACACACTGGACCACAGGGACTCAACAGATATAGTCTGAACATTTCATCCTAAAGCAGAATACACACTCCTTTCAATTGCACATGGGACATTCTCCAGATCAGATCATATCATGGCCCACAAATCAGCCCTAAACAGGTGCAACAGGTACAAGAAGGTTGATATCACACCCTGTACATTTTTGGAACACGACGCTATGAAACTTGAAGTCGACAGTAAGAAAAAAAATTGGACAGACCAAAAATACGTGGAGATTATGAACATCCTACTAGAGAATAAATGGAGCAACCAGGAAATTAACGAGGAAATTTAAAACAAATGAAAATGAAAACATGTTTCTCCAAACCTCTGGGATGTCGCAAAGGCAGTCCTAAGAGGGAAATACATAGCAATACAGGCCTAGCTCAAGAAACAAGACGTCTCCAATACACAACATAACCCTACACCTGAAGGAGCTGGAAAAGGAATAGCAAACAAATCCTAAAGCCTACAGAAAGGAAAAAATAAAGATGAGAGCAGAAATAAACAATGCAGAAACAACAAAACAGTAGAATGGAATAACGAAACTAAGAGCTGGTTCTTCAAAATAAATAATAAAATGGATCAAGCCCTAGCCAGCCTTAACAGTGAGAAAAGAGAAATGACCTAAATAAATAAAATCACAAATGAGAGAAGAGAGATCAAATAAACACCAGAAAAATTAGACAATTATAAGGGAATACTAAGAAATTATACGCTAACAAACTGGGAGACCTGGAAGAAATGGACAAATCTCCAGAAATATGCAAACGAGGAAAACTGAAATAGGAAGAAATAGAAAATGTGAACAGACCCATAACTAGCAAAGGAATTGAATCAGCAAGGCACCTGGGTGCCTCAGTGGTTGAGCATCTGCTGTGGCTCAGTTGATGATCCCGCAGACCTGGGGGATCAAGTCCCACATCAGGCTCCCCGAAAGGAGCCTGATTTTCCCTCTGCCTATACCTCTGCCTCTCTGTGTCTCTCATGAATACATAAATAAAATCTTTAAAAAAGAAAAAGATAAGAAGATGAGAAAGGACCCAAATAAAATCAGAAATGAGAAAAGAGAAATAACAACCAACACTAGAGAAATACAAACGATTATAAGAGAACATTATGAAAAATTATATGCCAGCAACCAAGAACCTGGAAGAAATAGATAAATTCCTGGAAATATATAACATTGCAAAAATGAAAAAGGAAGAAATAAGAAACCTGAACAGACAGATAACCAGCACAGAAACTGAATCAGCAATCAAGAATCTCCCAACAGGAGACGCTTAGATCAATAGAACAGAATGGAAATCTGAAACAAGATACAAAACTGTAACTCTATGATCCATTAATCGACAACAAGGCAGGAAGAAATATCCAATGGCACAAAGACAGTCTCTTCAACAAACCCTAACCCTGACCCCAGGATAAGAACAAATGGTGTTGGGAAAACCAGGCAGCCACATGCAGAAGAATGAAACTGGACCACTTTCTTACACCATATATATAAAAAATAAATTCAAAATGGATGAAAGACCTAAATGTGAGACCTGAAACCATACAAAGAAGAAAAGATAGGCAGCAATGACTTTGACATTGGCCATTGGATGTTCTTTCAGATATGCCTCTGAGGTGAGGGAAACAAAAGCAAAAATACTATTGGGGCTTCATCAAATTGAAAAGCTTCCACAAAGTGAAAGTGAAGGAAACAACCAAAGGTAAATGGCAACATACAGGAGGAGGGGCAAGATGGCAGAAGTGTAGTGTCCCCAAATCACCTGTCCCCACGAAATTATCTAGATAACCTTCAAATCATCCAGAAAATCTACGAATTTGGCCTGAGATTTAAACAGAGACCAGATTGAATGCTACAGTGAGAAAAGTTCATGATTCTATCAAGGTAGGAAGACAAGAAAAGGAAATAAAGAAACAAAAGGCATCCAAGTGTGAGGGGCCCTGTGAGGAGCCCGGCTAAGGCCGGGGCGAGTTCCCCCAGGACAAAAGAGCTCTGTGCTGAGAGAAGGAGGAGCTGCACTAATCTTCCAGGGCGGAATGGCGCCTTCAAGGAGTCAGAGCAGGACCCCAGGAGGGCGGGGATGCCCTAGGGCTCCCTGGGACTCTAACAGACACCTGCACTCCCAGGAGAGTGCACCGAGCTCCCTGAGGGCTGCAGGGCACATGCATTGACCCGGAAGCAGCTCTGTGGGCCTTGGGTGGCGGCTCTGCGAGGAGGGTTTGCATGGCCCCAGGAGCAGCTTGGCAGCGGCTCCTCCTGCAGAGGAAGAGGCTCCGTGCAGAGGGTGCTGTGTGGCTCCGGGAGCAACTCGGAGGGGCTTGGGCGGTGGCTCTGCGGTGAGGCGGCTTTGCGGCCGGGAGCGAGAATCCAACAGCGCAGGCCCCGGAGTACAGGGCTTCGGGATACAGCCCAGGATTCGGCCTCCCCCAGGACAGGCAGAGGCCCAGAGGGCCCAGGACAGCATGGACGTTCCTATCCAGAGCTGAGCAGATCAGCGGCCCCGCCCCAGAGCCTCCAGGCCCTTCAGATGGACTACTCCTGAGTTACTGCGGGGGCTGAATACAGGTTTCCAGAGCTGGCCGCTGACACTGGGGTTGTTCCTCCTGGGGCCTCACGGGGTAAACTACCCCCACTGAGCCCTGCACCAGGCAGGGGACAGAGCAGCTCCCCCAAGGGCTAACAACTGACAATCAGCACAACAGGCCCCTCCCCCAGAAGACCAGCTAGACTGACAAGTTCCAGGGGAAGTCAAGGGACTTAAAGTATACAGAATCAGAAGATAGTCCCCCATATTTTTTTTTCATTTCTGATTGCTTCCCCCAACCTTTTCCCCCTTTCTTTTTCTTTCTCTTTTATTCTCTTTTTTCCTTCTTTCTTCCTTTATTCTTTTTTCTTTTTCTCTTTTCTTTCCTTCTTTCTCTCCTCTCTTTTTCTCCTTTTCCCAATACAATTTGTTTTTGGCCACCCTGCACTCAGCAAAATGACTAGATATAAAAGCTCTCCTCAAAAGAAAGAATCAGAAACAGTCCTCTCTCACACAGAGTTACAAAATCTGGATTACAATTCAATGTCAGAAAGCCAATTCAGAAGCACTATTATACAGCTACTGGTGGCTCTAGAAAAAAGCATAAAGACTCAAGAGACTTCATGTCTGCAGAATTTAGATCCAATCAGGCAGAAAGTAAAAATCAATTGAATGAGATGCAATCCAAACTAGAAGTCCTAACGATGAGGGTTAACGAGGTGGAAGAACGAGTGAGTGACATAGAAGAAAAGTTGATGGCAAAGAGGGAAACTGAGGAATAAAGAGACAGACAATTAAAAGACCAGGAAGACAGATTAAGGGAAATAAACAACAACCTGAGGAAGAAAAACCTAAGTGTAATTGGGGTTCCCGAGGGTGCCAAAATGGACAGATGGCCAAAGTAGTTATTTGAACAAATCCTAGCTGAAAACTTTCCTAATCTGGGAAGGGAAACAGGCATTCAGATCCAGGAAATAGAGAGATCCCCCCTAAAATCAATAAAAACCGTCCAACACCTTGACATTTAATAGTGAAGCTTGCAAATTCCAAGGATAAAGAGAAGATCCTTAAAGCAGCAAGAGACAAGAAATGCCTGACCTTTATGGGGAGGAGCATTACGGTAACAGCAGATGTCTCCACAGTGACCTGGCAGCCCAGAAAGGGCTGGCAGGATATATTCAGGGTCCTCAATGAGAAGAACATGCAACCAAAAATACTTTATCCAACAAGGATCTCATTCAAAATGGAAGGAGAGATAAAGAGCTTCCAAGACAGGAAGGAAATGAAAGAATATGTGATCTCCAAACCAGGTCTGCAAGAAATTTTAAGGGGGACTCTTAAAATTCCCCTTTCAGAAGAAGTTCAGTGGAATAATCGACAAAAACAAGGACTGAATACATATCATGATGACACTAAACTCATATCTGTCAATAGTAACTCTGAACGTGAACAGGTTTAATGACCCAATCAAAAGGCGCAGGGTTTCAGACTGGATAAAAAAGCAGGACCCATCTATTTGCTGTCTACAAGAGACTCATTTTAGACAGAAGGACACCTACAATCAGAAAATAAAATATTGGAGAACCATTTACCATTCAAATGGTCCTCAAAAGAAAGCAGGGGTAGCCATCCTTATATCAGATAAACTAAAATTTACCCCGAAGACTGTAGTGAGAGATGAAGACGGACACTAAATCACACTTAAGGGATCTATCCAACAAGAGGACTTAACAATCCTCAATATATGCCCCAAATGTAGGAGCTGCCAAATATTTAAACCAATTAATAACCTAAGTGAAGAAAATTTAGATAATAATACACTTACACTTGGTGAAATCAATCCAGCTCTTTCTACCCTCGATAGGTCTTCTAAGCACAACATCTCCAAAGAAACGAGAGCTTTAAATGATACACTGGACCAGTTGGATTTCACAGATATCTACAGAACTTTACATCCAAACTAAACTGAATACACATTCTTCTCAAGTGCACATGGAACTTTCTCCAGAATAGACCACATACTGGGTCACAAATAGGGTCTGAACTGATATCAAAGGATTGGGATAACCCCATGCATATACTGAGACCATAATGCCTTGAAATTAGAACTAAATCACAACAAGAAGTTTGGAAGGACCTCAAACATGTGGAGGTGAAGGATCATCCTGGTACAAGACGAAAGGGTCAACCAGGAAATTAAGGAAGAATTAAAAAGATTCATGGAAACTAATGAGAATGAACATACAACCGTTCAAAATCCTTGAGATGCAGCAAAAGCAGTCCTAAGGGGGAAATTCATCACAATACAAGCATCCATTCAAAAACCGGAAACTACTCAAATACAAAAGCTAAACTTACACATAAAGAGGCTAGAGAAAAAACAGCAGATAGATCCTACACCCAACAGAAGAATAGAGTTAATTAAAATTCGAGCAGAATTCAAGGAAATCGAGACCAGAAGAATGGTGGAACAGATCATTGGAACGAGGAGTTGGTTCTTTGAACGAATTAATAAGATAGATCAACCATTATCCAAACTTATTAAAAAGAAGAGAGAATATTTAAATTAATAAAATCATGAATGAGAAAGGAGAGGTCACTACCAACACCAAGGAAATACAAACAATTATAAAAACATATTATGAAAAGCCATACACCAATAAATTAGGAAATCTAGAAGAAATGGACGCATTCCTGGAAAGCCAGAAACTACCAAAACTGGAACAGGAAGAAATAGAAAACCTGAACAGGCCAATAACCAGGGAGGATATTGAAGCAGTCATCCAAAACCTCCCCAGACACAAAACTCCAGGGCCTGATTGCTTCCCAGGGGAATTCTATCAAACGTTTAATGAAGAAACCATACCTATCTTACTAAACCTGTTTGGAAAGATAGTAAGAGATGGAGTACTTCCAAATTCGTTCTATGAAGCCAGCATCACCTTAATTCCAAAACCAGACAATGACCCCACTAAAAAGGAGAATTATAGACCAATATCCCTGATGAACATGGATGCAAAAATTCTCAACAAGATACTAGCCAATAGGATCCAACAGTACACTAAGAAAATTATTCACCATGAACAAGTAGGACTTATCCCAGGGACACAAGGCTGGTTCAACACTCGTCAAACAAACAATGTGATTCATCATATCAGCAAGAGAAAAACCAAGAACCATATGATCCTCTCATTAGATGCAGAGAAATCATTTGACAAAATAGAGCATCCATTCCTGATCAAAACACTTCAGAGAGTAGGGATAGAGGGAACATGCCTCGACATCTTAAAAGCCATCTACAAAATCCAACAGCAAATATCATTCTCAATGGGGAAGCACTGGGAGCCTTTCCCCTAAGATCAGGAACAAGACAGGGATGTCCACTCTCACCACTGCTATTCAACATAGTTCTGGAAATCCTAGCCTCAGCAATCAGACAACAAAAAGACATTAAAGGCATTCAAATTGGCAAAGAAGGGATCCCTGGGTAGCGCAGCGGTTTGGCGCCTGCCTTTGGCCCAGGGCGCGATCCTGGAGATCTGGGATCGAATCCCACATCAGGCTCCCGGTGCATGGAGCCTGCTTCTCTCTCTGCCTCTCTCTCTCGCTCTCTCTCTGTGACTATCATAAATGAATAAAAAATTTTAAAAAAAAGACCAAATCCTTCCAATTAAAAAAAAAATTGGCAAAGAAAAAGTCAAACCCTCCCTCTTCACCGATGACATGATACTCTACCTAGAAAAACCAAAAGCCTCCACCCCACGATTGCTAGAACTCATACAGCAAATGGTAGCGTTGCCAGATACAAAATCAATGCCCAGAAATCAATGGCATTTCTATACACTAACAATGAGACTGAAGAAAGAGAAATTAAGGAGTCAATCTCATTTACAATTCCACCCAAAAGCATAAGATACCTATGAATAAACCTAACCAAGGAGATAAATGATCTATACCTAAAAACTATAGAAAACTTCTGAAAGAAATTGAGGAAGACACAAAGAGATGGAAAAATATTCCATGCTCATGGATTGGCAGAATTAACTTTGTGAAAATGTCAATGTTACCAAGGCAATGTACAGGTTTAATGCAAACCCTATCAAAATATCATGGACTTTCTTCAGAGAGTTAGAAGAAATTATTTTAAAATTTACGTGGAATTGGGATCCCTGGGTGGTACAGCGGTTTGGCGCTGCCTTTGGCCGAGGGCATGATCCTGAAGACCCGGAATCGAATCCCATTTCAGGACCACAGTTCATGAAGCCTGCTTCTCCCTCTGCCTGTGTCTCTGTATCTCTCTCTCTCTGTCTCTCTCTCTCTCTCTCTCTGTGACTATCATAAAAAATAGACTTTTGTGGAATCAGAAAAGACCCTGAATAGCCAGGGGAATTTCAAAAACAACAACGATATCTGAGGGCATCACAATGCCAGATTTCAGGTTGTACTACAAAGCTGTGGTTCAATACAGTGTGGTACTGGCACAAAAACAGACACATAGATCAATGGAACAGAATAGAGAACCCAGAAGTGGACCCTGAACTTCATGGTCAACAAATATTCAATAAAGGTGGAAAGACTATCCATTGGAAGAAAGACAGTCTCTTCAATAAATGGTGCTGGCATAATGGACATCCACATGCAGAAGAATGAAACTAGACCACTCTCTTTCATGATACACAAAGATAAACTCAAAATGGATGGAAGATCTAAATGTGAGACAAGAGTCCATCAAAATCGTAGAGGAGAACACAGGCAACATAATTTTTGAACTTGGCCACAGTAACTACTTGCAAGATACATCCACGAAGGCAAAAGACACAAAAGCAAAAATGAACTGTTGTGATTTCATCAAGATAAGAAGCTTTTGCACAGCAAAGGATACAGTCAACCAAACTAAAAGACAACCTACAGAATGGGAGAAGATATTTGCAAATGACGTATCAGATAAAGGGCCAGTTTCAAAGATCTATACAGAACTTCTTAATATCAACACCAAAGAGACAAAGAATCCAATCATGAAATGGGCAAAAGACATGAAGAGAAATCTCACAGAGGAAGACATTGACATGGCCAACATCCACATGAAAAAACATTCTGCATCACTGCCATCAGGGAAATACAACTCAAAACCACAATGAGATACCACCTCACACCACTGAATGGGGATAATTAACAAGCAAGAAAGAACAAATGTTGGAGAGGATGCGGAGAAAAGGGAAGACTCTTACACTGTTGGTGGGAGTGTGAACTGGTGCAGCCACTCTGGAAAACTGTGTGGAGGTTCCTCAAAGAGTTAAAAATAGACCTGCCCTATGACCCAGCAATTGCACTGTTGGGGATTTACCTCAAAGATTCAGAAGCAATAAAACGCTGGGACACCTGCACCCCGCTGTTTATAGCACCAATGTACACAATAGCCAAAATGTGGAAGGAGGCTTGGAGTCCATTGAAAAATGGATGGATAAGGAATATGTGGTTTATTTATACAATGGAATATTACTCAGCCATTAGAAACGACAATTACCCACCATTTGCTTCAACAGGGATGGAACTGGAGGGTATTATGCTGAGTAAAGTATGTCAATCAGAGAAGGACAAACAGTGTATGTTCTCATTCATTTGGGGAATATAAATAATAGTGAAAGGGAATATAACGGAATGGAGAAGAATTGTGTGGGAAATATCAGAAATGGAGACAGAATATAAAGACTCCTAAATCTGGGAAACGAACTAGGGGTGGTAGAAGGGCAGGAGGGAGGGGGATGGGGGTGAATGGGTGATGGGCACTGAGGGGGACACTGGACGGAATGAGCACTGGGTGTTATTATGTATGTTGGTAAATTGAACACAAGTAAAAAATTAATTTATTAAAAAGAAGATTCATAGAAACTAATACGAATGAAGATATTACCATACAAAATCCTTGGAATGCAGCCAAAGCATTCTAAGGGGGAAATACATCACAGTACAAGCATCCATTCAAAAACTGGAATGAACTCAAATACAAAAGCTAACCTTACTCATAAAGGAGCTAGAGAAAAAGCAGCAGATAGATCCCACACCCAACAGAAGAGAATTAATTAAAATTCAAGCAGAACTCAAGGAAACCAATACCAGAAGAAATGTGGAACAGATAAACAAAACCAGGAGTTTGTTCTTTGAAAGAATTAATAAGATACAGAAACCATTAGCCAGCCTTATTAAGAAGTAAAGAGAGAAAACTCAAATTAATAAAATCATGAATGAGAAAGGAGAGATCACTACCAACACCAAGGAAATACAAACGATTTTAAAAACATATTATGAACAGCCATACACCAAAAAATTAGGCAATCTAGAAGAAATGGACACATTCCTGGAAAGCCAGAAACTACCAAAACTGGAACAGGAAGAAATAGAAAACTGAACAGGCCAAAAACCGGGGAGGATATTGAAGCAGTCATCCAAAACATCCCAAGAAACAAAAGTCCAAAGCCAGATGTCTTCCCAGGGGAACTCTATCAAACGTTTAAAGAAGAAACCATACCTATCCTACTAAAGCTGTTTGGAAAGATAGTAAGAAATGGAGTACTTCCAAATTCGTTCTATGAGGCCTGCATCACCTTAATTCCAAAACCAGACAAAGACCCCACCAAAAAGGAGAATTATAGACCAATATCCCTGATGAACATGGATGCAAAAATTCTCAACAAGATACTAGCCAATAGGATCCAACAGTACACTAAGAAAATTATTCACCATGAACAAATAGGATTTATCCTCGGGACACAAGGCTGGTTCAACACTCGTCAAACAATCAATGTGATTCATCATATCAGCAAGAGAAAAACCAAGAAACATATGATCCTCTCCTTAGATGCAGAGAAAGCATTTGACAAAATAAAGCATCCATTCCTGATCAAAACACTTCAGAGCGCAGGGCTAGAGGGAATATTCCTCGTCATCTTAAAAGCCATCACTGAAAAGCCCACAGCAAATATCATTCTCAATGGGGAAGCACTGAGAGCCTTTCCCTAAGATCAGGAACAAGACAGGGATGCCACTCTCACCACAGCTATTCAACATAGTACTGGAAGTCCTAGCCTCAGCAATCACACAACAAAAAGACATTAAAGGCATTCAAATTGGCAAAGAAGAAGTCAAACTCTCCCTCTTCGCCAATGACATGATACTCTACCTAGAAAAACCAAAAGCCTCCGCCCCACGATTGCTAGAACTCATACAGCAATTTGGTAGCGTTGCAGGATATAAAATCAATGCCCAGAAATCAATGGCATTTCTATACACTAACAAAGAGACTGAAGAAAGAGAAATTAAGGAGTCAATCCCATTTACACTTGCACCCAAAAGCATAAGATACCTAGGAATAAACCTAACCAAAGTGGTGAAGCATCTATACCCTAAACATTATAGAACACTTCTGAAAGATATTGAGGAAGACAAAAAGAGATGGAAAAATATTCCATGCTCATGGATTGGCAGAATTAATATTATGAAAATGTCAATGTTACCAAGGACAATGTACATGTTTAATGTAATCCCTATACAAATACCATGGACTTTCTTTAGAGAGTTAGAAAAAATTATTTTTTAAGATTTGTGTGGAATCAGGAAAGATCCAGAATAGCCAGGGGAATTTTAAAAAAGACAACCATATCTAGAGGCATCACAATGCCAGATTTCAGGTTGTACTACAAAGCTGTGGTCATCAAGATAGTGTGGAACTGGCACAAAAACAGACACATAGATCAATGGAACAGAATAGAGACCCTGAACTTTATGGTCAACTAATATTCGATAAAGGGGGAAAGACTATCCATTGGAAGAAAGACAGTCTCTTCAATAGATGGTGGTGGGAAAATTGGACAACCAAATGCAGAAGAATGAAACTAGACCACTCTCTTTCACCATACACAAAGATAAACTCAAAATAGATGAAAGATCTCAATGTGAGACAGGAGTCCATCAAAATCCTAGAGGAGAACACAGGCAACACCCTTTCTGAACTCGGCCACAGTAAATTCTTGCAAGATCGATCCACGAAGGCAAAAGAAACAAAAGCAAAAATGAACTATTATGACTTCATCAAGATAAGAAGCTTTTGCACAGCAAAGAATACAGTCAACAAAACTAAAAGTCAAACTACAGAATGGGAGAAGATATTTGCAAATGTCGTATCAGATAAACGGCTAGTTTCCAAGATCTATAAAGAACTTCTTAAACTCAACAGCAAAGAAACAAACAATCCAATCATGAAATGGGCAAAAGACATGAACAGAAATCTCACAGACGAAGACATAGACATGGCCAACATGCACATGAGAAAATGCTCAGCATCACTTGCCTCAGGGAAATACAAATCAAAACCACAATGAGATACCACCTCACACAGGTGAGCATGGGGAAAATTAACAAGGCAGGAAACAACAAATTTTGGAGAGGATGTGGAGAAAAGGGAAGACTCTTACACTCTTGGTGGGAATGTGAACTGGTGCAGCCACTCTGGAAAACTGTGTGGAGGTTCCTCAAAGAGTTAAAAATAGACCTGCCCGACGACCCAGCAATTGCACTCTTGGGGATTTACCCCAAATATTCAGGTGCACTGAAACGCCGGGACACCTGCACTCTGATGCTTTTAGCAGGAATGTCCACAAAGGCGAAACTGTGGACGGAGCTATGGTATCCACTGAAAGATGAATGGATAAAAAAGATGTGGTTTATGTATACAATGGAATATTACTCAGCCATTAGAAACGACAAATATCCACCATTTGCTTCAACGTGGATGGAACTGGAGGGTATTATGCTGAGTGAAGTAAGACAATTGGAGAAGGACAAACGTATGTTTTCATTCAATTGGTTAATATAAATAATAGTGAGAGGGAATATAAGGGAATGGAGAAGAAATGTGTGGGAAATATCAGAAAGGGAGAGAGAACATAAAGACTCCTAACTCTGAGAAAGGAACTAGGGAGCTGGAAGAGGAGGAGGGCAGGGGGTACGGGTGAATGGGTGACGGGCATTGAGGAGGGCACTTGCCGGGATGAGCACTGGGTGTTATTCTGTATGTATGTTATTCTGTTTTTTGGTAAATTGAACACCAATAAAAAATAAATTTATTTAAAAAAAAAGTTCAAACAACTAAATATTTATGCTTACAACATAGCAGTACCTAAATATAGAAACCAATTAGCAACAAACGTACAGGAACTCACTGATAATAATACAATTACAGGGGATTTTAACATCCACTTATGGCAATGGGCCAATCGTCTATGCAGAAAATCAACCGGGGAACAATAGCCTTGACACAATGGACCACAGGGACTCAACAGATAATGTCTGAACATTTCAACCTAAAGCAGAATACACATTCCTTCCAAGTGCACATGGGACATTCTCCAGAACAGATCATATCATGGCCACAAATCAGCCCTCAACAGGTACAAGTACATGATTGATATCAACAAGGTTGATATCACACCCTGTACATTTTCGCACCATGACGCTATGAAACTCGAAGTCGAAAGTAAGAAAAAATATTGGACATACCAAAAATACGTGGAGATTATGAACATCCAAATAGAGAATGAATGGAGCAACCAGGAAATTAAAGAGGAAATTTGAAACAAATGAAAATGAAAACATGTTTCTCCAAACCTCTGGGTTGTAGCAAAGGCAGTCCTAAAGGGAAGTACATAGCAATACAGGCCTACCTCAAGAAACAAGAAGTCTCTAATACACAACCTAACCATACACCTAAAGGAGCTGGAAAAGGAAATGCAAACAAAGCCTAAAGCCAACAGAAAAAGAGAAAAAATAAAGATGAGAGCAGATAACTCTGGGAAACGAACTAGGGGTGGTGGAAGGGGAGAAGGGCGGGGGGGTGGGAGTGAATGGGTGACGGGCACTGGGGGTTATTCTGTATGTTAGTAAATTGAACACCAATAAAAAATAAATTTAAAAAAAAAGATGAGAGCAGAAATAAACAATGCAGAATAAACAAAACAGTAGAATGGAATAACAAAAATAAGAGCTGGTTCTTCAAAATAATTAATAAAATGGATCAAGCCCTAGCCAGCCTTATCAACGAGAAAAGAGAAAACTTAAATGAATAAAATCACAAATGAGAGAAGAGAGATTAAATCAACACCAGAAAAATAAGACAATTATAAGGGAATACTATGCAAGATTATACGCTAACAAACTGGGAGACCTGGAAGAAATGAACAAATCCCTAGAAATGTGCAAATGAGCAAAACTGAAAGAGGAAGAAATAGAAAATATGAAGAGACCCATAACTAGCAAGGAAATTGAATCAGGAAGGCACCTGGGTGCCTCAGTGGTTGAGCATCTGCTTTGGCTCAGGTCATGATCCCAGGGTCTGGGGGATCACGTCCCACATCTGGCTCCCCGCATAGAGCCTCATTTTCCCTCTACCTATAACTCTGCCTCTCTGTGTCTCGCATAAATACATAAATAAAGGTGTCGCCACTGTGGAAAACAGTCTAGAGGGTCCTCAAGAAGTTAAAAATAGGGGATCCCTGGGTGGCACAGCAGTTTGGCGCCTGCCTTTGGCCCAGCGCGTGATCCTGGAAACCCGGGATCAAATCCCACATCGGTCTCCCGGCATGGAGCCTGCTTCTCCCTCTGCCTGTGTCTCTGCCTCTCTCTCTGTGACTATCATAAAAAAAATTAAAAAAAGAAGTTAAAAATAGAGTTACCCTACGATTCCAAATTTGCACAGAGGATACACAGAGGAGAAAAAAGTAGTTTAGTAGATTCGAAGAGGAGCACGCAGCCCAGTGTTGGTTGCAGTGTTATCAACAAAAGCGAAACTGTGTATACAGCCTAGATGTCCATCGACAGATGAATGGTCAGAGACGATATGGTAAATATACACAATGCGACATCACTCGTTCATCAGAAGGGATGAAATGAAGCCATTTTCAATGACATGGGAGAAGTGGAAGGGACTTATGCACAATGAACTCAGTCAGTCTGAGAAAGACAGATACCAAATACCATACAATTGTATTCACATGTGAATTTTAAGAAACCAAATAAACTGGCAAGGGGCGAAGGATGGATGAGAGATGCAAACCAAGAAACACACTCTTAACCACAGAGAATAAACTAATAAATACCAGAGGAAAGTGGGGGGGATGGGGAATCAGGGGATGGGGACAGTGGAGGTCACCTCTGACCAGTACCAGGCATTGTATTCAAGGGTTGAATCACTATGTGGTAAACCTGAAACTATATCATACTGTGTTATCACTATGTGGTAAACCTGAAACTATATCATACCTTGTTTACAAAGAGGAATTCAAGTAAAACTTTAAAATAATAATTGGTAGTATAGAGGAAACATGTGTGCACAAGAGATAAATCAGAAAGACAACTGAAAATCCAAACAAAGAGTCTTTAGAGCCACAATCCCCTCCTTAGCTCAGCTCAGGAGAAGCCTGACATGCCTATTCTCACCCCAGCAGAAGCCTGGATTTTGATTCTCTGGGGGGACTACTGACATGGTAGAGTCAGGCTCAAAGAACCCAAAACCTAAATAGAGTGCATAAAAATAAACTCCCCGAGATGCTAGGAGTACCAGTGCAGGCACATGCCAAGACCCAAACTCTAACCATACACAGACATAACCCTAACCCTACACTTAAGCCTAATGTTAACCTAACCCTTTAACAAGAACTATCTCGGGATCCTTGGGTGGCGCAGCAGTTTGGCGCCTGCCTTTGGCCCAGGGCGTGATCCTGGAGACCCGGGATCGAATCCCACATCGGGCTTCCAGTGCATGGAGCCTGTTTCTCCCTCTGCCTGTGTCTCTGCCTCTCTCTCTTTCTCTCTCTGTGACTATCATAAATAAATAAAAATAAAAAAAAGAACTATCACTAATCAAAAACCAAACACAAACCCAAAGACCGAAACACATTTACTGAACCTTCCTGCCTACCCTCACCCTAACTCCTAAACCTATTCTAAACCCTTAACCCTGACCCTTACCTTAAATCTAACCCTAACCCTAACCTCTACCAATAACCTTAACTTAATGTACTCAAATTCTATTCCTAACCTTTACCTATACCCTAACACTAACCCTCTAATACTAATCCTATCTCATACCCCAAAGTGTACCCTATACCGTACCCTAAAACTAATCCCTAACCCACTGCCGAACCCTCTCTTACCCTTTTCCAAAACCGTACCCTGACCCTGACCTGACCCTATACCTAACCCCTAACCAAACACTAACCCTAATCCTAGCCCTAACCCCTATCCTAAAACTAACCCTCACCCTAACCCTAAACCTAGCCCTAACTTTAACTCTAACCCCTAACCGTAACCCTAACTCACACCCTAACCCCTAACCCTAACTGCAAACCTAACCCAACCCTAAATCTAACCATAACCCAAACCCCAATTCCTAACCTCCTGCCCTAATCCCTAAAATCTTAACCGTAACCCTAACTCCTGTCCGTAACACAAACCCCCATCCTAACTCCTAAACACTGACCCTTATCCTTATCCCTCACCCTAACCTCTAATCCGTAACCATAAGCATAATCACTAACCCCTAACATCTAACCTAAGCCAAGGTTTCCACCAACTGACTCTCCTCCCCTGATCCTATCATTCATTCTACCCATTCACTTACCCTGTGGTTCTGAGTAGTCCTTTCTGATGTGGACGTGGCCCCCAACAGCGCCTCCAGAGTCCTCTAGGGGGTCCTGAGGAAGCTGGGCTCCTGTGAGTGCGCACGTGGCCCCACATGTTCCAGAGTCTTAGTCAGCGGGTCCTGAGTACGCCGGGTCTCCTGTCACTGTGGAGTATGCCTCACATCCTCTGGAAGCCTCACAGCAGGTTTTCAGGAGGCCGGGGGCTCCCGTCAGCCTGGACATGGCCCCACATCCCCTGAAAACTCACCGCGCATCCTGAGGAGGCTGTGGGTTCCTGTCAGCTTTGATGGAGCCCCATGTGTCCCGAAGCCAAAGTGCAGGTCCTGAGGAGGACGGGGGTCCTCTCAGTCTTGACGTGGCCCCACATTTTCCTCAGCCTCACCATAAGACCTGAGGAGGCTGGGGGCTCCTGTCAGCATGGACGTGGCCTCAAATCATCCCAATCCTTCACAGTGCATCCTGAGGAGGCTGGAGAAACCTGTCAGTGTGGATTCGGCATCCACATCTTTCTTAGGCCTCACCACAGGCTCTGACAAGGCTGGGGTCTTTTGTCCGCATGGACACATCCCCATATTTCCCAAAGTCTACACTGGGGATCCTGAGGAATTCAGCGTCCTGTTGTGTCCATGTGGCCCCAAGTCCTTCTGAAGCGTCACCGAGGGTTCTGAGGAGGCCGGGGCTCCTGTAACCATGAATGCGGCCCCCAGCTTCCAGATGTCTCAACTTATGTCCTGAGGGGCCCAGGAGCTCCTGCCAGAGTGGACGCGGTGCCACATTTTCCTGAAGCCTCCCCGCAAGTCCTGAGGTTGCTCAGGGGCTCCTGTCCGCGTGGATGCGGGCCCATATCTTCCTGAACCCTCCCCGCGGGTCCTGAGGCTGTTCAGGGGCTCCTGTCAACATGGATGTGGGCCCACAATTCCTGAAGCCTCCCGGCGGTCCTGAGGAGGCTCAGGGTTCCTGTCAGTGAGGATGTCAGCCCACATCTTCCTGAAGTTCCCCGCAGGTCCTGAGGCGCCCAGGGGCTCCTGACAGGGTGGATGCGGGCCCACATTTTCCTAAAGCCTCACCTTGGGTCCCGAGGAGAACGGGGATCCTGACAGCGTGAACACGGCCCAATTTCCCCCTGAAGACTCCCTGCGGGTCCTGAAGAGGCTGCAGCTCATCAGCATAGATGCATCCCCATGTCCTCCTCAGGCCTCCCCAGCACAGGCTGGCTCCTGTTAGTGCAGGCAGAGGAGGCCTACTGCACATGCGGGCCCCATGGGAGGGTTCTGGTCTCGGGCGCCCCGTGCGGGATGCTCAGGTGCTGCAGGAGGCTGTGTAGGAGGCAGCGGGTGCTTCATGGGCCGCACCTGCCTCTTTCAGGCTCCAGCTGGGGCTGTTAGCTTCGGAAACATCTCACTGAAAAGGAGCCCAACACCCGGCTTCCCCAGTAATACTTAAGGACAAGGAATTTGAGCCCACAGCACGCGAATAAAATGTGGAACAGACTTTTACCACGTCCTGCAAAACTCCTCAATCCTCTTCCACTGTGGGCGGGACAGCGGGTTGGTGCAGCCACCCTGGAAACAGTGTAGAGGCCCCTCAGGAAGTTACAAATAGAGCCGCCCTGCGACCAGCAGGTGAACAGCCTGGAGCTCACTCCGAAGATACAGATGCAGTGAGACTCGGGACACCTGCACCCCAACGTCCACAGCAGCCGGGTCCACAGTAGCCACACTGTGGGAGGAGACTGAAAACAGATGCAGGAAATACAGACTCTTAACGATAAGAAATGAACTGAGGGTCTCTGGAGGGGGGAGGATAACACGGGACCGGCATGAAGAAGGGCACGTGATGTCACGGGCACTGCTGTTATCTCCAACTGGTGAATCCCTGAATTCTTCCTCTGAAAGTATAATACACTATACATTAATTAATTGGGTTTAAATTAAATTAAAAAAATCAGTTGTATCAGAGCACATTTCCTTCTGGACTTTGTTTTGCTCATTCAGCTTATGCCGGGACCACCCCACATGGGTCTGGTTTGTCTTGTAGGCTCCACGCCTCGTCCATGGCCCAGCCCAGGGCTAGAACTCAAGACCCCTGAGATCAGGACCAGAGGTGAGGTCAGGAGTCGGATGCTTAACCGATGGAGCCAGCCAGGGGCCTGGAACCACACTGCTTTATCCTGTGTCTCTGTGATATCATTTGAAATAGGAAAGTGCTGCATCCCACTCTGTCATGCTTCTCCAGTACTTATTCGCTGTTCGGGGTCATTTGTTGGGGGGGGATGGATGTTATAGTTTTTTTTTTTCCTATTTCTAAGATCTGCCACCATGATTTTGATAGGAATGACATTGAAACTGAGGGTAGCTTCAGGAACTGCGGACATTTTCACAAGATGAGGTTCCCACCCCACAAGCCCAGGACGGCCTCCCAGAGCCTGGTATGGCTCAGTGCACAAGTCTTGTGCTCCTTTGGTTCAGTCTCATTATTTCTTCTCCTTGATGCTCCTGAGAAGGCCTTCACGTCCTTCCTTTCCTTCCTGAGTGCTCATTGTCAGGACACAGCAAGGCTACTCTGCTCTGTAGGGTCAGTTTGTGTCCCGTGACTTTACTGAACTCACTCCTAAGTTCTAACAAGTTTTGGTGGAGGCTCTCGGGTTTCCTGTTTCAAGTACCGCATCTTCAGCGTATAGGGACAGTTTGACGTCCCCCTTCCAAGTGTGGAACCTTTGCTGTTTACAGCTTAATGTCCTAGAAAACCCCACAATAGAATCAAAACTGAGCCCAGGCCAAGGGCAGTAAGCCCCTATTAGAATGAGAACAGGGCTCAATGCCCTTGAAGGCCCCATATCAAAATGTAAACAGAACTTGAGGAATTGCTCCAGCCCTTCTGGAGGTCCCCGAGACCAGCCCTTAAAACTAAGCTAAAACCCTCCTCGGGGTCCAAGTCCTTGCTCCTCTGTGTCGGGTATACTTGGACAGAAGATCGAGCATGTAAATAATCCCTCATGTTTTTGTATCGGAATCGGCGTCTCGGTGGTTTCTCAGATTCGCAATCTTGGGCCCACAGTCTGAGATAAAAAAACAAAACCAAAATGAGCTCGGACGCGGGCAGAGTGAAAGCAGGGTTCTGAGAGAATCAGCAGAGACTCGGGGGCTTGGGTGATCTTCTGTGGAGGGCCTGCAGACTGGGGGACGGAATGCTCAGCCTCAGAGCCAGAGGACCCAGTGTCCCCACCCGCATCCCGCCCATCAGCGGGGAGTCTCAGGGAGCAGCACAGCACTGCCCACTGGAGGCCAGAAGTGCTGACGCCCACCACGCCTCTGACCCCACATGTCCATCCCCCAGGCATATGTGCACCTGACAATCAGAACATGGCCAATCCCCAGACCCCACACAGACCACTCACTGCCACCATTGTGTCAGACCACAGAGGCTGCTGTGATTCAGCTCTGCCTGGAAAGTAGGGTTTAGATTCTTTTGTACTTTGTGCTTTATTTTCATTTATTTTCTTTGATTCTTTTATATTAATTGCCTTATTTTAATTTTTATGTATGTACCTTATATATTTCTTTTTTTTAGTTTCATGGTATTTTAATTGTGTTTCATATTTTGGGATTTATAATCTTTTAACAACCAGGCCAAAATAATCTGGTGGGTTTTTTTTGGGAGGGCAGTTGTTATTGTTTTTCTTGGTTTTTCTTTTTCTTCATGAGGTAGTACTCACAGCCAGGAAGTCCATCAATACAAATATATGATGTCTAACTACAGTTTAAAACAATGATTATAAAGATAGCAGCTGGGCTGCAAAAAGAGCACAACAGAAAAGTAGAGAATCCCTTACTGTAGAAATAAAAGAAGTAAAATCTAGTCAGGCCATCGTTAAAAATGCTATAACTGAGATGCAGTCCCAAGTGGAAGCCTTAAAACAAGGAAGGTTATGGACCACAAAGGAAGACTTCGGAACTCAGCCACTTATTAAAACAATAACATTCATATCATGGGAGACTCAGAAGATGGAGAGAGAGAAAAGGTGGACCTTGCTCAGACATTAGAAATGACAAATACTCACCATTTCCTTCAATGTGGATGGAACTGGAGGGTATTATCCTGAGTGAAGTAAGTCAATCAGAGAACGACAAATATTGTATGTTCTCATTCACTTGGGGAATATAGATAATAGTGAAAGGGAATATTAGGGAAGGGAGAAGAAATGTGTGGGAAATATCAGAAAGGGAGACAGAACATAAAGACTCCTAACTCTGGGAAATGAACTAGGGGTGATGTAAGGTGAGGAGGGCGGGGTTGGGGGTGAATGTGTGACGGGCACTGAGGGGGGCACTTGACGCGATGAGCACTGGGTGTTATTCTGTATGTTGGCAAATTGAACACCAATAAAAAGTAAATTTATTATTAAGAATAGAAAGAAAGAAAGAAAAAGAAAGAAAGAAAGAAAGAAAGAAAGAAAGAAAGAAAGAAAGAAAGAAAGAAAGAAAGAAGAAAGAAAGAAAGAGAGTGGCACCTGGGTGTCCTAGTCTGTTAGCTTCTGCCTTAGGGTCAGATGATGATCCAGGTCCCAAGGAAGGCTCCCTGTTCAGCAGGGATCCTGCTTCTCCCTCTCCCTCTGCCCCTCTAGCACATGTTTTTCACTCCTCTCTTTCAAATAAATAAATAGCATCTTTGATAAAGAAACAAACAAACAAACCCAGAGGGATGAGAAATCTCCCATGTAGAAGATTTTCAAACAATTTGTGCAGACATTCCACACTCAAGTTCATGAGCATAGCTTCCCACTCTTAGGTGTGCAATACACATAGTAACTTCCTTCTACAAAATATATTATGAAAAACTTAATAATGATAATATAATAATAATAATAATAATAATAATAATAATAACAATAAAGAATCACTTTACTACGGAGAAACCTGACACTACCTCAGCAAGATGATCAGATCGATACCAAGACTGATAAATCGTGTTGATAGTATCTATCCTTTACATGATATAATAAAAATGACAGTATATCTCTGTATATAATCCACCAAAACAGCTCAATCATGAGATAAACAACAGACATGTCCCAACTGAGGGAAATTTTACAAACTACTCTACTTCTCAAAGTTTTCCAGTTCACCAAAAGCAAGGAAAGGCTGAAAGACTGTCACAATCCAGAGGAGCCTAAGAAAACATGAGGACAAATGGAGTGTGATATAAGGGATGGTGACTTAGCAAAAACTAAGGAAATCCGAATAAAGTATGGTCTTTGGTTATTGCAAATATTTTAATATTGATTCATTAGCTAATATTTGTACCGTACTGATATAAGATATCAATAATTGGAGAAATTGAGTGCAAGTGCATGAGAATTCTCTGTACTATCTTCTCAATTTCCCTATGAAGCTTTGTTTTCTTTCTAAGAAATAAGATTTAATTTGAAAATTGACTTAAATGAATCAGGCTCCAGTGTGAAGACATTTTAAGAATCGTTGAATTAACATTTGCCTTATTCTTAAAGAGTTCCTTCGATGGGAACATAGTAAGAATTTTATATCAGAAGGAAAGAAAAACACTTATGAACACGTATAATGCCTCTTCAACCTGAAAAGCAGGAAAGGATAATAAAGAGCAAAAATCAGATAAAAATACTTCTAGTATAATAGACACCATAGGGATCCCTGGGTAGCGCAGTGGTTTGGCACCTCCCTTTGGCCCAGGGCGCGATCCTGGAGACCCAGGATCGAATCCCACGTCGGGCTCCCGGTGCATGGAGCCTGCTTCTCCCTCTGCCTATGTCTCTGCCTCATTCTCTCTCTCTCTCTGTGACTATCACAAAAAAATAAAAATTAAAAAAAATAGACACCATATTGCAAGTGCATTTAAAATTAGCAATGTATAACACTTATTTCCTTGACATTTGTCTTCCAAAGAGTTCATAGTGTTTCAGTGTTAGTTGAAACAGGGGAAGAATCTCAGGGAAGAATCCGTCACTTAATAATAGGACCATTGGTACTAATGTCTCTCAATTATTTCCAAATCCATAAAGATTCATTTCCTGATGAATGACTGAGCTGTGAAGAAATAGATGAGAAAGCCTCATCCCTCTGAATTACTTGTGTCAGAATATTTTAACCATAGTACTATGGATAGTAAATTATCCTTATTAACAGGAAATACATCACAGATTAAAATATGAGAAATCAGATAGGCAGAGAAAAAATGCTTTAAATCGCTCCTCAAGTTTTATTTTGTTAATTTTTTTAAATTTATTTATGATAGTCACACACAGAGAGAGAGAGAGAGAGAGAGGCAGAGACACAGGCAGAGGGAGAAGCAGGCTCCATGCACCGGGAGCCTGATGTGGGATTCGATCCCGGGTCTCCAGGATCGCGCCCTGGGCCAAAGGCAGGCGCCAAACCGCTGCGCCACCCAGGGATCCCGCTCCTCAAGTTTTAAAGACAAAGGAGAACTTTTCTATGTACAAAGTCAGTTGTCAAGATAGCCTTAGGGAATAAGATTCTGCAGCATCGAATCCTGCTGCACTGCCGGGACGCCCGTGCCCCAGGTCTTCCTGATCCCAAATCCCTGGGCCTGTCCCCGAACATAGGCTGCCAGGCTGAGGTCATTTGCAATTTCTCTCTTAGGAGCTCCAGGGAGGGGGGCATGAGCTAGATAGGACAGGACGGGATGCGTGGAGGCCGAGAACATTACGGCCATTCTACTTTAAGTTCAGTATTAGCACACGTCCAGCAATCCCAGGCCCCTGTGAAGAAGAGCTGAAATTTGCATTACTTCAGTTACTGGAATAAAACAAAAGTTGACAGCTTAATGTCTTAGAAAGCCCCACAATAGAATAAAAACTGAGCCTAAGCCAAGGGCTGGAAGCCCCAATTAGAATGAGACGAGAGCTCAATGCCCTTGAAGGCCCAATAACAAAATGTAAACAGAACTTGAAGAATTAAAAAAAAAAAAAAAGAACTTGAAGAATTGCTCCAGCCCTTCTGGAGGTCCCTGAGACCAGCCCTTAAAACTAAGCTAAAACCCTCCTCAGGGTCCAAGTCCCTGCTCCACTGTGTGGGGTATACCTAGACCCTTGCTTGAGTTTGTAAAACAACCCACGTGTGTTTGCATAAGTGTCGGCTCCTTAGTGGTTTCTCGGATTCGCAATCTTGGACACAACACCCGCATGACCCCTCCCCACCTGGACTGACCTCCTGTCCCCTCCCACCCAGGCTGACCCTCAGTCACCTCCCACCCACCACAGCTGGGCACAGGCCCTCACACAGTTCCACGGGCACGGTGGGCACTCCCGCCATCCCTGGACTCCCAGGGAATGGAAGGAGGTTTCGGCAGGACACACTCCCATGGTGGCCCCAGGGCTCCCTGCCCAGGAGAGCACCTGGTGACAGGTCGGGGTCTGTATCCCTGATGCCAGTTCCTCCTCCCAGGTTTTCCCGCAGGAAATGAAAGAGGAGGACCTGGTCTCCAGGGACATCACGCAGGTGGACCTGGACGTCAACAGGACGTTCAGCAGTCACATCATATTTTGGGACTACTATGGGGTAGGGTGAGGTTGAGGGGCCAGGGGGGATCAAGACCCAGTGGAGGACCGGGGGATTCTGGGTAGGGAAAACGGGGCTTCTGAGTTGGGAGGCAGAACAGAAGCCAACAACACAACGCTCCATGGTAGGGTGTTGGGGATGACCTCTGTGCCCCCACCCCCGGGGCCTCGGATATGAGGAGGACACAAGGATGGGGTCTCCAGGGCTTGCCATGGGAGCTGAACCCTAAAGGGGAGAGGGACGGTCCTCTGAGTAGCAGGGGATGTGGTGGGGGACGTGGGGGGCAGAAACTGGACCTGGGTGCCAGGCGGTATGGCCACGGCTGGAGCAGGATACACATCGATCCCATGAGGGTCGGACGGGTCAGAGTGACACCCACTCTTGGTGATTTATATATTTCTAAGTTCTATGCATTTAATTTGAGACATTTTGCAATTTGAAAACACACATAGTATGATGAACCCCAGATAATGCCCCCGGTCCAGCCAGGGTCCTGCAATGACCACACCCCGCCCCAGGGGCAGGTGTCACAGCAAACCCCAGACTGGAGTTGCCTTTAAGTGTAGACATCTCCTTGTGCATCTTAGAGGAAGTGGATGCCCTGTGTCCGCAGGCCCGCCATGACATCCCCCTCATTCTCCACTCCCACTCCATCCCCCTACATCATCATTCCCCATGGCATCCCACCTACACCATCCCCCTCAAACCCACACAGCCCCACACAATCCCCACCCACACTATACCCCAACACCATGCCCCCACACCATCCACCCCCACACCATCAGCCCCCATCAAGGACCCAGTGCAGGTGCCCCCTGTGGGACATGCTCAGCCTCCCCAGGCATCTCTCGATACCCTGCTCCCATCAGAAGCCCAGGGGTCCCATAGAGTACCCAGGAGTTGCAGGGAGGAGCGAAGACAAGGGGCCCCCGACAGAGTGTGTGGAGGTGAGTGGTGCAGAGGATGCACTGTCCCTCCTGGAGGGTGGCACACCCTTCACAGGACACCAGCCCATAACCCAGGGGGATCTGGGCTGGCCTGGCCCCAGGCTCTGTGAAGGTGGGGGTGATTTCAGACCCCGCCCCAGGCCCAACAAAAAGACTAATGGGATCCAGCCCCCCATGGCCCTCTCTAGCCCTGGATTCTGACCCTACACTGAGCGAGCCTTCTCACAGCTGAATGTGGCCTCCTGGGCCCTGGGGGTGCCACGTAGATCCAGGTCGCTGACCTAGGGCAGACCTGGGGATCCCGGGACACCCAAGGTTGGGGAGAGCAGAGGTAGGCCGGTGGACCCTACCCACACCCACACCAGGAGGCAGGATCCTCCAGGTGCTGGGGCCACAGGGGCCCCACGACCGGGGTCCACCTGCCCTGTGGGGACCCAGTGCAGGAACCCATGAGCTGCAGGTCAAGGTCAGCTCTGCTGTCCTCACAACCATCTCTCATGCTGAAACCTCAGGACACACACCCCCACCCAGAGTCCACACATGCTCCCCAGTGGGGGACTCCAGCACTTGCCCCCCCACCCATGTGATTCTTGTCCTCCCCTAAAGGACAAAATGGTCTCCCTTCCCAGGGGAAGACATGCACCCTCGGCTCTGAGCCCATTTGCTGTAGAATGTCAATAAAGCATTGTGGTGTGAAAATGCACAGCCAGCCTGTTTCTGTGTCTCCCAGAACTCTGTGTATGGGGCGTGGAGAGACCCCCAGAGAGGAGGAGGGGGCACCACCCAGGCCCCAACAGCCCCTGCATGGGCAATGCAAGGCACAGCTGATGTCCCCACGTGCCTTCCAGGGGCGGCCAGATGCCAGGGTCAGGACCCCACAGACTATACTGAGACTCAGCCTGTGCCCCATGGGCCAGGAGGGCCTGGACAGAGTGACAGCCAGGGAGCCTCAGGTCACCAGGGTCTGTGAAAAGCGACCTGGATGGTCTGTGCTCCCTCTGTCCAGGGGGCCGAGGCTGGCCCGGTTCCGGGGCACGTACTCCCCTCCCTGCATCCCCGTGCCAGTGTTCCTGGGGCACTGAAGGCCTGTGGGGCGCTCAGAGTGGCCCTGGAAGGGATGTCAGGACAGCAGACCCTTGTGTTGTGCCCAAGACTGCGAATCTGAGAAACTACCGATGAGCTGCCACCGATGCAAACTCCTGAGGGTTTTTCTACAAGCTGTAGCTTGGGTCCAAGTGCACCTGACACAGCGGAGCAGGGACTTGGACCCCGAGACTAAGAGGCATAGCAGCTTTATAGGGGCAGTGGACCGTGGGATATGCAGAAATTTGCACAGTCATGTTGGTCCACACACAAGAGGCTGATTGAATTACACCTTACCCTATAGTATCCACTTGAGCTGGCCTATTACTTTGGTCAGAATTGGCTCACAGTTTTGGGGGGCACAAAGCAGGGTTACATTGTTATGAGCCGATTTCCAATTAGGGTTTGCCCAGCGGTTTGACTCGGGTGGGGCAGCGCCTTATGCCATAAGCAGGTCATGTGGGGGTCATAGGGGAGGTGGCGGGTGTAGCACAAAATGGAATCAGTCTTGCGCTGCTTGTCCAGGGGTAGGTGATTTTTATAAAATTTCCTGTGTCCCAACTTGCAGCTCACCCACCTGGGCAATGCTCACCAGGTGGACTCAGCGTGCACACCTTGTGGTGCTGGATCTCTCACACCAGCGTGTGGAAGGCACCCTCCTTGCCCTAGTGAGTAGGGGCTGGGTGAACATGGGGCTTGGCCTGAAAGCCAGGCAGCACAGGGGACCAAAAACCCAGCCCCATTCCCACCCTGACCTCCAAACACAGGCCGCCCCAGGGCTCCCCGCCATGGGTACCCAACTCCTCAGGAGCTCCCCCCAGGGTTGCCCTGAGGTCTGACTCCCTTCTGGAGAGGCATCGGTGAGAATAGAAGCAGCCGGCGCTTGGCGAGACACACTGTCGGACATGGTAATTTGGCCGAGCCAGTCCTTCTACCTCAGCTGAACCTCCAGCTGAAATTCACTGCAGGAGCGAGCCCCGGGTCAGCCAGGAGAGCCCAGCTAGCCACCCAGCGCCAGCACCAGGAATGATGTTGTACCAACCATTTCGGTGTTTGGGTTAGCCAGCCAGAGGTTCCGATAGCTACACGTCATAGATTCATGTGATAGACACACACACACCCCACAACGAACAAAAGTCAGAATCACCCCAATGCTGTCAAACAGCAGCTGGATGGTTACATACATGACACAGTGGTCCCCAATAGGATACATGGAAGACGCTATAAACCACGACTGCAGAGGTGCAGGAGGCACGGAGATGTTCCTGCTGGGTTCCAAAAAGGAGCGCAGAGGGGCAGGAAGCATCCTACAGAGGGGGGGGGCCTTATGAAAGGACACCAGGTCCCAGGGAAGGCTAAGGATGGTGAAATCTGTCCTCCTCCCTTTCAGCTTCTGGTTTTCCTCCTAAATGCCATTTTCCTCAGTCATATGAGTAAAAATTTATTTTATGTTTTTAATTTTCTTTTTATTGGATCCAATTTGTATGAATCATTTCTTCAGGAAGTGTGTCATTCAGGAGAAAAGTAGAGAAAGATTTTCCCTGACAGGCAAAGTATAAAGGAGTTCATGACCGCTAAACCAGTCCAGTAAGGAATTTTAAGAGGGACTCTTCTAGTGGGGGGAAAAAAGATACCAAAAGCAACAAAGACTAGAAAGGACGAGAGAACGTCACCAGAAACACCAACTCTACCACGAACAACAAGGCACAAGTTCATATCTTTGAATAAGCACTCTGAATGCTGATACTAAATGCTCCAATCAAAAGATATAGGGTGTCATAGTGGTTTACAAAACAGGATCCGGGATGCCTGGGTGGCTCAGGGGTTGAGCCTCTGCCTTTGACTCAGGGCGTGATCCTGGAGTCTGGAATCGAGTCCCATATTGTGCTCCTGGTGGGGAGCCTGCTTCTCTCTCTGCCTAATTTTCTGCTTCTCTCTCTCTCTCCTCTCTCTCTCTCTCTCTCATGCTCTCAAAAATAAAATTGTTATTAAAAAATCAAGATCCATCAGAATGCTGCCTACTAGAGGCTCACCTTAGACCTATAGACACCAGCAGTTTGAAAGTCAGGTGACGGAAAATCATCTATCACGCTAATGGAAAAGAAAAGAAATCTGGAGGTTGAGGAGTCTGGAATCGAGTCCCATATTGTGCTCCTGGTGGGGAGCATGCTTCTCTCTCTGCCTAATTTTTGCTTCTCTCTCTCTCTCCTCTCTCTCTCTCTCATGCTCTCAAAAATAAAATTGTTATTAAAAAATCAAGTCCATCAGAATGCTGCCTACTAGAGGCTCACCTTAGACCTATAGACACCAGCAGTTTGAAAGTCAGGTGACGGAAAATCATCTATCACGCTAATGGAAAAGAAAAGAAACCTGGAGGACCAATACTTATATTAGACAAACTAGATTTGAAACCAAACCCTGGGGTACACCTGGTGGCTCAGTGGTTAAGCATCTGCCTTCGGCTCAGGGTGTGTTCCTGGGACACTCGATCCTAGGATCGAGTCCCACATTGGCATCCCTTTGGGGAGCCTGTCTCTCCCTCTGCTATGTTTCTGCCTCTGCTCCTCTGTGTATCTCTCATGAATAAATAAATAAAATATTTAAATCTCAAAAAGAAAGAACAAATACTGTAAGAAGAGATGAAGGAGGGTATTATTTCATAATTAAAAAGACTCTCTATCAGGATCAAACAACTAAATATTTATGCTGCCAACATGGGAGTACCTAAATATGGAAACCAATTACCAATAAACGTACAGAAACTCACTGATAATGATACAATGACAGGGGATTTTAACACCCACTTATGGCAATGGACTGATCTTCTATGCAGAAAATCAACAGGGGAACAATAGCCTAGACACACTGGGCCACAGGGACTCAACAGATATAGTCTGAACATTTCTTCCAAAAGCAGAATACACATTCCTTTCAAGTGCACATGGGACATTCTCCA
This sequence comes from Canis lupus baileyi, assembly GCF_048164855.1. Lineage (NCBI taxonomy): Eukaryota > Metazoa > Chordata > Mammalia > Carnivora > Canidae > Canis > Canis lupus. The sequence continues at coordinate 32,543,147 of NC_132872.1, read as the reverse complement.
GAACAGATCATATCATGACCACAAATCAGCCCTCAACAGGTACAACAGGTACAAGAAGGTTGATGTCACACCCTGTACCTTTTCGGACCATGACGCTATGAAACTCGAAGTCAAGAGTAAGAAAAAATATGGAGAGACCAAAAATAAGTGGAGATTATGAACATCCTACTAGAGAATGAATGGAGCAAACAGGAAATTAAAGAGGAAATTTAAAACAAATGAAAATGAAAACATGTTTCTCCAAAACTGGGATGTAGAAAAGGCAGTCCAAAGAGGAAAGTACATAGCAATACAGGCCTACCTCAAGAAACAAGAAGTATCCAATACACAGCTTAACCCTACACCTAAAGGAGCTGGAAAAGGAATAGCAAACAAATCCTAAAGCCTACAGAAGAAGGGAAAAAATAAAGATGAGAACAGAAATAAACAATACAGAAATAAAAAACATTAGAATGGAATAACGAAACTAAGAGCTACTTCTTCAAAATAATTAATAAAATGGATCAAACCCTATCCAGCCTTAGGAACGAGAAAAGAGAAAAGAACTAAATGAATAAAATCACAAAAGAGAGAAGAGTGATCACAATCAACACCAGAAAAATAAGACAATTATAAGGGAATACTATGAAAGATTATATGCTAACAAACTGGGATACCTGGAAGAAATGGACAAATCCCTAGAAATGTGCAAACGAGCAAAACTGAAATAGGAAAAAATAGAAAATGTGAAGAGACCCATAACTAGCAAAGGAATTGAATCAGCAAGACACCTGGGTGCCTCAGTGGTTGAGCATCTGCTTTGGCTCAGGTCATGATCCCAGGATCCTGGTGGATCAAGTCCCAAATGAGCCTCCCCACATGGAGCCTCATTTTTCCTCTGCCTATACCTCTGCCTCTCTGCATCTCGCATGAATCCATAAATAAAATCTTTAAAAAAGAAAAAAGATAAAAAGATGAGAAAGGACCCAAATAAAATCACAGATGAGAAAAGAGAAATAACAACCAACACTACAGAAATACCAACGATAATAAGAGAATATGGTGAAAAAGTATATGCCAGCAACCTAGAATCTAGAAGAAATAGATCAATTTCTGGAAATATATAACATAGCAAAAAGGAGAAATGAAGAAATAAGAAACTTGAACAGACAGATAACCAGCAAAGATATTGAATCAGCACTCAAGAATCTCCCAACAGGAGAGGCTTAGATCAATAGAACAGAATGGAAAGCCGAAACAAGATACAAACCTGTAACTCTATGATCCATTAATCGACAACAAGGCAGGAAGGAATATCCAGTGGCACAAAGACAGTCTCTTCAACAAACCCTAACCTGACCCCAGGATAAGAACAAATGGTGTTGGGAAAACCAGACAGCCACATGCAGAAGAATGAAACTGGACAACTTTCTTACACCATATATATAAAAAATAATTTCAAAATGGATGAAAGACCTAAAAGTGAGACCTGAAACCATACAAAGAAGAAAAGATAGGCAGGAACATCTTTGACGTTGGCCATTGGATCTTCTTTCTAGATATGCCTCTGATTTGAGGCGAACAAAAGCAAAAATACTATTGGGACTTCATCAAATTCAAAAGCTTCTGCAAATTGAAAGACACAACCAACGCTAAAAGGCAACATACAAAATGAAACGAGATATTTGTAAACAACACATCCAATAAAGAGTTAGTATGCAAAATAAGTAAAGCAAATATAAATCTCAGCATCCTAAACACAAATTATCCAACTGCAGATGGGCAGAAGACATTAATGGACTTTGTCTCTGACAAGACATCCAGATGGCCACCAGACTCCGAAAGACACTCAGCGTCACCCATCATCAGGGAAATGCAAATCAAAACCACAATAAGATGTCACCTGACAGCCATCAGAATGGCTAAAATTAACAAGAGAAGAAACAACAGGTGTTGTTGTGGCTTTGGAGAAAGGGTAGCCCCCTTACACTCCTGGTGGGCATGCGAACAGGTGCAGCCACTGTGGAAAACATTGTGGAGGGTCCTCGAGAAGTTAAAAATAGGTGATCCCTGGGTGGCGCACTGGTTTGGCACCTGCCTTTGGTCCATGTGGCGATCCTGGAGATCCGGGATCGAATCCCACGTCGGACTCAGTGCATGGATCGTGCTTCTCCCTCTGCCTGTGTCTCTGCCTCTCTCTCCGTGACTATCATAAAAAAAATAAAAAGAGAAGTTAAAAATAGAACTACACTACGATTCCAAAATTGCAGAGCTAGGTATTTACCCCAAGGATACAAAAGTCATTTAGTAGATTCCAAGAGGGACACGTAGCCCAGTGTTTGTAGCAGCATTATCAACAACAGCCAAACTGTGGATACAGCACAGATGTCCATTGGCAGATGAATGGGCAGAAAGATGTGGTAAATATACACACTGCGACATCACTCAGTCATCAGAAGGGATGAAATGAAGCCATTTACAATGACGTGGGAGAAGTGGAAAGGACTTATGCTAAATGAACTCAGTCAGTCATAGAAAGACAGATACCAAATACCATACAATTGCATTCACATGTGAATATTAGGAAACCAAAAAAACTGGCAAAGGGGCAGAGGGGGGATGAGAGAAGCAAACAAAAAAACACACTCTTAACCACAGAGAATAAACTAATAAATACCAGAGGAAGGTGGGGCGGATGGGGATTCAGGGGATGGGGATAGTGGAGGGCACCTGTGACCAGTACCAGGCGTTGTATCCAAGGGTTGAATCACTATGTGGTAAACCTGAAACTATATCATACTGTGTTTACAAAGAGGACTTCAAGTAAAACTTTAAAATTATAATTGGTAGTATTGATGAAACATGTACGCACTAGAGATAAAATCAGAAAGGCAACTGAAAATCCAAATAAAGAGTATTTAGAGCCACAAAACCCCTCCTTACCTCAGCTCGGGAGAAGACTGCCATGCCTATTCTCACCCAAGTAAAAGCCTGGATTTTGATTTTCTGGGGAGGCCACTGACTTGGTGGAGTCAGGCTATCTTTGAAACCAAAACCTAAATAGAGTGCATAAAATTAAACTGCCCAAGATACTAGGAGTCCCAGTGCAAGCACATGCCAAGACCCAAACTAACCATACACAGACATAACCCTAACCCTACACTTAATCCTAATGTTAACCTAACCCTTAAACAAGACCTATCACTAGTTGAAAACCAAACACAAACCCCAGGACCGAAACACATTCCCTGAAACTTCCTACCAACCCTCACCCTAACTCCTAAACGTCGGTTCACCTAAACTTAGGTTTCCTTAACCCTGAACCTTACGTTAAATCTAACCCGAACCCTAACCTCTAACCGTACGTAACCTTAAAATAAGGTATTCAAATCCTATTCCTAATCTTAACCTGTACCATAACACTAACCCTCTAATACTAATCCTATCTCATACCCCAAACTGTACCCTAACCCGTACCCTAAAACCAACCCCTAATACACTCCCTAACCCTATATCTGACCCTTTTCCAAAACCGTACCCTGACCCTGACCTGACCCTAACCCTAACCCTCGCCCTAACCCTAAACCTAGCCCTAGCTTTAACTCTAACCCTTAACTCAAACCCCTAACTCTAACCCCTAACCATAACTCACACCCTAACCCCTAACCCTAACTGCAAACCTAAGCTCAACCCTAACTCTAACCATAACACTAACCCCAACTCCGAACCTCCTGCCCTAATCCCTAAAGCCTAAACCCTAACCCTAACACCAAATCCTGTCCCTAGCCCTAACCCACATCCTAACTCCTAACCACTGACCCTTACCCTTATCCCTCACCCTAACCTCTAATCCATAACCATAAGCATAATCACTAACACCTAACATCTAACGTAAGGCTAACCACCAATTGCCTCCCCTCCCCTGACCCAACCATTCATTCTACCCATTCACTTACTCTGTGATTCTGAGGAGTCCCTTCTGATATGGACGTGGCCCCCAATGGCACCTCCAGAGTCCTCCAGGGGGTCCTGAGGAAACCGGGCTCCTGTGAGTGTGCACGTGGCCCCACGTGTTCCTGAGCCATAGTCAGTGGGTCCTGAAGACGCCGGGTCTCCTGTCACTGTGGACTATGCTTCACATCCTCTGGAAGCCTCACAGCAGGTCCTCAGGAGGCCGGGGGCTTCTGTCAGCCTGGACATGGCCCCACGCCACCCAGAACACTCACCGTGGGTCCTGAGGAGGCTGTGGGCTCCTGTCAGCAAAGACCCAGCCTCATATATCCCAAAGCCAAAGTGTAGGTCCTGAGGACAACGGGGGTCTTGTCAGTGTTGAGGTGGACCCACATTTTCCTCAAGCCTCACCATAAGCCCTGAGGAGGCTGGGGGCTCCTGTCAGCATGGACGTGGCCCCAAATATTCCCAAAACTTCACAGTGCGTCCTGAGGAGGCCAGAGATTCCTGTCAGTGTGGATGCAGCACCCACATCTTTCTTAGGCCTCACCAGAGGCCCTGACAAGGCTGGGCTCTTCTGTCCGCATGGACGCATCCCCATATTTCCCAAAGACTCCACCAGGGGTCCTGAGGAAGTCAGCGTCCTGTTGTGTGGACGTTACCACACATACTCCCGAATTGTCACCAATGGATCTAGGAGGCCGCGGCTCCTGTCATCCTGAATGCGGCCCCCAGCTTCCAGAAGCCTCAATTTATATCCTGAGGGGCCTGGGAGTTCCTGCCAGAGTGGACGCGGTGCCCCATCTTCCTGAAGCCTCCCCGCAGGTCCTGAGGCGGCCCAGGGGCTCCTGTCAGCCTGGATGAGGGCCCACAATTTCCTGAAGCCTCCACGTGGGTCCTGAGGCAGCCAAGTGCTCCTGTCAGCGTGGACGCGGTGCCACATCTTCCTGAAGCCTCCCCGCAGGTCCTGAGTTGGCCCAGGGTCTCCTGTAAGCATGGATGCGGGCCCACAATATCTTGAAGCCTCCCCGCGAGTCCTGAGGCAGCCCAGGGTCTCCTATCAGGGTGTATGTGGGCCCACATCTTCCAGAAGCCTCACTGCGGGTCCTGAGGAGACCCGGGTTCCTGTCAGCGTGAACGCAGCCCAATGTCCCCCTTTAGACTCCCTGAGCGACCTGAGGAGGCTGCGGCTCATCAGGGTCGATGCGTCCCCATGTCCTCCTCAGGCCTCCCCAGCACAGGCTGGCTCCTTTAATGCTGGCAGAGGAGGCCTACTGCACATGAGGGTCCCCTGGGTGGGGCCTGGTCTCGGGCGCCCCCTTTGGGATGCTAGGCACTGCAGGAAGCTGTGTAGGAGGTGGCTTGCTGGTGCACGGGGCGGCACCTGCCTCCTTCCAGGCTCCTACTGTGGCCTGTTAGCATCGGAAATGTCTCACTGAAACGGAGCCCAACACCCAGCTTCCCCAGAAATACTTAAGGACAAGGAGTTGGAGCCCACAGACCGCAAAATGAAATGTGGACCAGACTTTGAGCAAGTCCTGCAAAACTCACTCAACCCTCTTCCACTGTGGGTGGGAACGCGGGCTGGTGCAGCCACCCTGGAAACAGTGTGGAGGCTCCTCAGGAAGGTACAAATAGAGCCGCCCTGCGACCGCAGGTGCAGGGACAGGAGCTGACTTCGAAGATACAGATGCAGTGAGACTCAGGACACCTGTACCCCAATGTCCACAACAGCCGTGTCCACAGTAGTTACACTGTGTGAGGAGTCTCGGTGCCCTCAGGCAGATGATGTATAAAGAGGATGGGAGATAGATGATGGTCATAGAGAGAGGAATGGTTCTCAGCTATCAAAGAGAAGGAAATCTTGCCATTTGCAATGACGTGGATAGAACTAGAGAAATCATGTTAAGTGAAATAAGTCAGTCGGGAAAGTGAATGACCGTGGGGTGTCATTCATAGGTGGAATTAAAGAAGCAAAGCAGATGAACATTTGTGAAGGGAAGGAAAAACAAATAAGATGAAAACAGATGCAGGAAATACAGACTGTTAATTATAAGAAAAAAATGAGGGTCGCTGGAGGGTAGGGGACAGGTGAGGGGATCACAGGGAACCAGCATGAAGGAGGGCATGTGATGTCATGTGCACCGCTGTTATCTCCAACTGGTGAATCCCTAAATTCTTCCTCTGAAAGTATAATACACTATACGTTAATTAATTGGGTTTAAATTAAGTTAAAAAAATCAGTTGTATCAGAGCACAATTCTTTCTGGACTCTCTGTTCTGCTCCTTCAGCTTATGTCAAAAACACCACCCTTGAGTCTGGTTTGTTTAAGTAGACTCCACGCCTCATCCATGGCCCAGCCCAGGGCTAGAACTCAGGACCCCAAGGTCAGGACAGGAGGTGAGGTCAGGTGTCGAATGCTTAACCGACAGAGCCAGCCAGGGGCCCGAGAACAACACTGCTATATCCTGTGTCTCTGTGACATCGTTTGAAATAGGAAAGTGCTATGTCCCACACTGTCCTGCTTCTCCAATACTGATTTCCTCTCTGGGATCATTTGTGGGGGCAGATGGATGTTAAGGTTTTTTTTTTTTTCCTATTTCTAAGATCTGCCACCATGATTTTGATACGAATGACATTGAAACTGAGGGTGGCTTCAGGAACTACGGACATTTTCCAAAATGAGGTTCCACCCCACGAGCCCAGGAAGTCCTCCCAGAGCCCGGTATGGCTCAGTGCACAAGTCTTGTGCTCCTTTGGTTCTGTCTCATTATTTATTCCCTGTGATGCTCCTGAGAAGGGAGTCACGTCCTTCATTTCCTTCCTGAGTGCTCATTGCCAGGACACAGCAAGGCTACTCTGCTCTGTAGGGTCAGTTTGTGTCCCCTGACTTTACTGAACTCACTCGTTAGTTCTAAGAGGCTTGGTGGAGGCTCTCGAGTTTCCTGTTTCTAGTACCACATCTTCAGCATATAGGGACAGTGTGAGTTCCCCTTCCAGTTGTGGAACCTTTGCTGTTTACAGCTTAATGCCCTAGAAAGCCCCACAATAGAATAAAAACTGAGTCCAGGCAAAGGGCAGGAAGCCCCTATTAAAATGAGAACAGAACTCAATGCCCTAGAAGGCCCCATATCAAAATGTAAACAGAACTTGAGGAATTGCTCCAGCCCTCCTGGAGGTCCCGAGACCAGCACTTAAAACTAAGCTAAAACCCATCTCGGGGTCCAAGTCCCTGCTCTGCTATGTCGGGTGCACTTAGACACAAGCTCGAGCTTGTAAATAAACCCTCGTGTGTTTGCATCGGTGTCAGCTTCTCGGTGGTATCTCGGATTCCCAATCTTGGGCAAAACAGTCTGAGATAAAATATCAAAACCAAAGGAAGCTCAGACGCACGCAGAGTAAAAGCAGGGTTCTGAGAGAAGCAGCAGAGACCCGGGGGGTTGGCGGCTCTTCTGTTGAGGCCCCTGCAGATGGGGCAGGGATGCTCAGCCCAAGCCAGAGGGCCCAGCGTCCCCACCCGCATCCCGCCCATCAGCGCGGTGTCTAAGGGAGCAGCACAGCGCCGCCCACTGGAGGCCAGACACCCACCCAGCCTCTGACCCGCAGGTGTATCTCCCAGGCAGATGTGCACCTGAGAATCAGCGCCAAGGCCCTTCCCGAGACCCTGCACAGACCACTCAATGCCACCAAGCTGTCAGACTACAGAGGCAGCAGAGCCTCAGCTCTGCCTGGAAAGTAGGGTGTAGCTTCCTTTGTACTTTGTGCTTTATTTTCATTTATTTTCTTTGATTCTATTTTATTAATTGCTTAATTTAATTTTTATTTATGTACCTTATATATTTCTTACTTTTACTATCATGGTACTTTAATTGTGTTTCTTATTTTGGGATTTAGAATCTTTAACAAGCAGGCCAAAATAATCTGGTGTTTTTTTGGGGGGAGGGTAGTTGTTATTGTTTTTCTTGGTTTTCCTTTTTCTTCCTTCTATCTTTTCTGAAAAATAATAGTGAGATGGAGAAATTCAACTCCATAAGATAACATGAAGTAGTACTCACAGCCAGGAAGTTCATCAATACACATATATGACGTCTAACTACAGTTTAAAACAATGATTATAAAGATAGCATCTGGGCTGGAAAAAAAGCACAGAAGAAAACTAGAGAATCCCTTACTGTAGAAATAAAAGAACTAAAATCTAGTCAGGCCAATGTTAAAAATGATATAACTGAGATGCAGTCCCAAGTGGATGCCTTCAAAACAAGAAAGGTTATGGACCACAAAGGCAGACATAGGGAACTCAGCCACTTATTAAAACAATAACATTCATATCATAGGAGACTCAGATGATGAAGAGAGAGAAAAGGTGGGCCTTGCTCAGACATTAGAAACGACAAATACCACCATTTGATTCAACGTGGATGGAATTGGATGGTATCATACTGAGTGAAGTAAGTCAATCGGAGAAGGACAAACATTGTATGTTCTCATTCACTTGGGGAATATAAATAAGAGTGAAAGGGAATATAAGGGAACGGAGAAGAAACGTGTGGGAAATATCAGAAAGAGAGACAGAACATAAAGACTCCTAACTCTAGGAAATAAACTAGGGGTGATGGAAGGGGAGGAGGGCGGGGGTGGGGGTGAATGGGTGACGTGTACTGAGGGGGGCACTTGACGGATTGAGCACTGGGTGTTAATCTGTATGTGGGCAAATTGAACACAAATTAAAAGTAAATTTATTATTAAAAAAAAGTTTGAAAGAAAGAAAAAGTGGCATCTGGTTGACTCAGTCAGTTAACCTTCTGCCTTAGGCTCAGATCATGATCCAGGTCCCAAGGCAGGCTCCCTGTTCAGCAGGGAACCTGCTTGTCCTTCTCCATCTGCCCTTCTCACTCATGGTTTTTCTCTCCTCTCTCTCTCAAATAAATAAATAACATCCTGAAAAAGAAACAAAAAAACCCAGAAGGAAGAGAAATCTCCCATGTAGAATAATTTCAAAGAAGTTGTGCAGACATTCCACCCTCAAGTTGATTAGCATAGCCTCCCACTCTTATGTGTCGAATACACATAGTAACTTCCTTCTACAAAATATAATATGAAAATCTTAATATAAAAATGATAATAAATAATAATAATAATAAAAAGAATCACTTTACTATGGAGAAAGCTGACAAACACTACCTCAGCAAGATGATCAGATCAATACCAAGACTGATAAATCATTTTGATAATATCTATCCTTTATATAATAAAAATGATATTATCTCTCTGTATATAATCCTCAAAAACAGTTCAATCATGAGTTAAACAACAGACATGTCCCAACTGAGGTATATTTTACAAAATACTCTACTTCTCAAAGTGTTCCAGTTCAATGACAGCAAGGAAAGGCTGAAAGACTGTCACAATCCAGAGGAGCCTAAGAAAACATGAGTACAAATGTAATGGGATATGAGGGATGGTAACTTAGCAAAAACTAAGGAAATCTGAATAAAGTATGGTCTCTGGTTAATGCGACTATTTTAATATTGATTCATTAGCTAATACTTGTACCGCACTAATATACCATCACAGTCATATCCCTGCCCCACACCATCCACCCCCACACCATTGGCCCCCAGAAGGGCCCAGTGGAGCTGCCCGGTGGGACATGCTCAGCCTCCCCAGGGTTCTCTGCATACCCTGCTCCCATCAGAAGCAGAATTGTTCCATAGAGCACCCAGGGGTTGCAGGGAGGAGGGAAGGCAGGGATCCCCGAAATAGTGGGTGCAGGTGAGTGGAGATGAGGACACATTGGGCCCTGCCTCTGCCCACTGTCCCTCCTGGAGGGCGGGCACACCCTGCACAGGACACCAGCCCCTAACCCAGAGGGACCTGGGCTGACCTGGCTCTGCGCTCTGTGGGGGCTGAGTTGATTTGAGCCCCCCCCAGGCCCAACACAAAGACTAATGGGATCCAGGCCCCCATGGTCCTGGCTAGCCCTGGATTCTGGCCCCAGGGAGAGCCAGCCCTCTCACAGCTGGATGTGGCCTCCTGGGCCCTGGGCATGCCCCAGAGATCCAGGTCGCTGACCTAGGGCAGGCCGTGGGTTCCCGGGACACCCCAGAGTGGGGACAGGATGGATAGGCCAGTTGGCCCCACCCGACACCACTCCAGGAGGCAGGCTACTCCAGGTATTGGGGCCCAGAGGGCCCAAGGCCGGGGTCCAATTGCCCTGTGGGGGCCCAGTGCAAGAGCCCATGAGCTGCAGGTCCAGGTCATCTCTGCTGTCCTCAGAACAGTCACTCACTCAGGCTGAAATCTCAGGACACACGCCCCCACCCAGAGTCCACACATGCTCCCACTATGTGGACTCTATCACCCGCCCCCCCACACCGTGGGATTCTTGCCCTCCCCTAAAGGACAGAAAGGTCTTCCTCCCCAAGGGAAGGCGCGCAGTAGGCTCTGAGCCTGTTTGCTGTAGAAATCAATAAAGTGTTGTGGTGCGAAAATACACAGCCAGGCCATTTCTGTGTCTCCCAGAACTCTGTGCATGGGGTGTGGAGAGACACCCAGAGAGGAGGAGGGGGCACCATCCAGACCCCAAACAGATCCTGCAGGGGCGCCGCCAGGTAAACACAGCTGACGTTCCCATGTGCCTTCCAGGGGCGGCCAGATGCCAGGGTCAGGACCCACAGACTTTACTGGGACTCAGGCTCTGCCCCCCGGGCCAGGAGGGGCTGGGACAGAGTGACAGCCAGGGAGCTTCGGGGATGAGGAGGTCACTAGGTCGGTGCCTTCAGGGGTTTCCATGGGAGCTGAACCCCAAAGGGGCGAGGGACGGCCTGTGGAGGGCAGTAACTGGACCTGGGGGCCAGGTGGCATGGCCGTGGCTGGAGCAGGACACACATCGATCCCATGAGGGTCGGACAGGTCAGGGTGACACCCACACTCGGTGTTTTATATATATCTAAATTCTATGCATTTGAGACAATTTGCAATTTGTAAACATACATAGTATGATGACCACCAGATAATGCCCCTGGTCAAGACAGCGCCTGGCACTGACTATACGGGGCCCCAGGGGCAGGGCTCAGCAAACTCCAGACTGGGGTCACCTTTTTTTTTTTATTTTTATTTATTTATGATAGTCACAGAGAGAGAGAGAGAGGCACAGAGACATAGTGAGAGGGAGAAGCAGGCTCCATGCACCGGGAGCCTGATGTGGGATTCAATCCCGGGTCTCCAGGATTGCGCCCTGGGCCAAAGGCAGGCGCCAAACCGCTGCGCCACCCAGGGATTGGGGTCACCTTTATCTGTAGACATATCCATGTGCGTCTGAGAGAAAGTGGATGCCCTGTGTCGGCAGGTCCCCATGTCATCCCCCTCATTCCCCACCCCCACACCATCCCCCTTCATCATCATCCCAAATGGCTCCGACCCATACCATCCCCCTCACACCCACACAGCCCCACACAATCCCCACCCACACTATACCCCCACCATGCCCCCTGCACTATCCCCCACACTCCACCACCATCATGCCCCTGCCCCCACAACATCCACCCCCACACCATCTGCCCCCAGCAAGGACCCAGTGCAGCTGCACCCTGTGGGACATACTCAGCCTCACCGGGGTTCTCTGGATACCCTGCTCCCACCAGAAGACCGGGTTTCCCATAGTGTACCCAGGGGTTGCAGGAAGGAGGGAAGGCAGGGAGTCCCCGACAGGATGGGTGCAGGTGAGTGGTGCAGAGGACCCACTGTGCCCTGCCTCCACCCACTGTCCCTCCTGGAGGGCGACACACCCTGCATAGGACACCAGCACCTAATCCAGAGGGACAAGGGCTGGCCTGGCCCCAGGGTCTGTGTGGGCTAGGTTGATTTGAGCCTCCCCCAGGCCCAACAGAAAGACTAACGGGATCCAGCCCTCCATGGCCCTGGCCAGCCCGGGATTCTGGCCCCAGGCTGAGAGAGCCCTCCCACAGCTGGATGTGTCCTCTTGGGGACTGGGCGTGCCCCACGATCCAAGTCGCTGACCTAGGGCAGCCCTGGGGATCCCGGGACACCCCAGGTTGGGGAGAGGGGGGGTAGGCCAGTGGGCCCCACCCGCACCCACAGCAGGAGACAGACTCCACCAGGTTCTGAGGCCCCAGGGGGCCTGAGACCGGGGTCCAGCTGCCCTGCGGGGACCCAAAGCAGGAGCCCATGAACTCAGGTCCAGGTCAGGTCTGCTGCCCTCAGAACCGTCTCTCATGCTGAAACCTCAGGACACGAACCCACCCTGAGTCCAAACATGCTCCCAGGTGGGGGACTTCAGCACCCGCCCCCACCCCACATGTGATTCGTGCTCTCCCCTAAAGGACAGAATGTTCTCCCTCCCCAGGGGAAAGCACGCACCCTTGGCTCTGAGCCCCTTTGCTGTAGAAAGTCAATAAAGTGTTGTGCGGAATTGCACAGCCAGCCCATTTCCGTGTCTCCCAGAACTCTGAGCAGAGGGCTTGGAGGGACCCCAAGAGATGAGGATGGGGCTACATCCACACCCCAAACAGCCCCTGCAGTGGCGCTGCCAGGCACACACAGCTGACGTACCCACATGCCTTCCAGGGGTGCCCAGACGCCAGGGTCAGGCCCTACAGACTTTACTGGGACTCAGCCTGTGCCCAGCAGGCCAGGAGGGGCTGGGACAGAGTGACAGCCAAGGAGCCTCAGGTCACCAGGGTCTGTGGAAGCGACCTGGGAGGTCTGTGCTCCGCCTGTCCAGGGGGCCGGGGCTGGCCGGGTTCCGGGACACTTCCTCCCCTCCCCGCATCCCCGTGCCTGTGTACCTGGGACACAGAAGACCTGCAGGGCGGTAGCGTGGCCCTGGAAGGGATGTCAGGACAACAGGCCGTTGTGTTGTGCCCAAGATTGCGAATTCGCAATTCGAATTCAAAACCACCAAGGAGCCCACACTGATGCAAACTCCCGAGGGTTTCTCTACAAGCTGGAGCTTGGGTACAAGTGCACTGGACACAGAGGAGTAGGGACTTGGACCCCAAGACTAAGAGGTGTAGCAGCTTTATAAGAGCCAGTGGCCCAAGGGAACGCTGAAAGATGCGTAGTCCTGTCGGTCCACATGCAGGTGGCCGATTGAATTACATTTTATCCTATAGTATCGACTTGAACTAGCCTATTACTTTGGTCAGAATTGGCGCACAGCTTTGTGGGGCACAAAGCAGGGTTGCATTGTTATGAATGGATTTCGGATTAGGGTGTGCCCAGCGGCTTGAGTCAGGTGGGGCAGCGCCTTAAGACATAAGTAAGTCATGTGGGGTCATAGGGGAGATGGCCTATGACCATTTGGAGCACAAAATGGAATCAGTCCTGCTCTGCCTGTCCAGGGGTAAGGGATTTTTGTTAAAATTCCTGGGTCCCACACTGCAGCTCATGCACGTGGGCCACCCTCACAAGGTGTACTCAGCCTGCACACCTTGTGGTGCTAGATCTCTCACACTAGCATGTTGAGGGAACCCTCCTCGCCTTAGTGAATAGGGGCTGGGTGAGCATGCGGCTCGGCCTGAAGGCCAGGCTCACAGGGGACCAAGAAACCCCAGCCCTGTCCCTACCCAGACTCCCAAACACAGGCAGTCCCAGGGCTCCCCCCAATGGGCAGCTGGATCCTCAGGAGTTTCCACGAGGGCGGCCCCGAGGTCTGGCTCCGTGCTGGAGAGGCACTGGGGAGAAGATAAGCAGCCAGTGCATGGCACGACCCACTGCTACACATGGGAATATGGCCAAGCCCGTCCTTCCAGCTCAGCTGACCCTCCAGCAGAAAGTCACTGCAAGAGCGAGCCCCGGGTCTGCCAGGAGAGCCTAGCTAGCCGCCCAGCGCCAGCACCAGAAATGATGTTGTGCCAACCATTTCGGTGTTTGTGTGACCCAGCCAGAGGATCCGATAGCTGCACGTGATACCTGCATGTGATAGACACACACTCACACCGAAACCAACAAAAGTCGGAATGCCCCCAATGTTGTCTAACAGCAGCCGGATGGTTACATACACGACGCTGTGGTCCCCAATAGGATACATGAAAGTCGCAATAAACCACGACTGCAGAGGTGCTGGAGGCACAGAGATGTGCCTGCTGGGTGCCAACAAGGAGCACAGAGGGGCAGGAAGCATCCTACGGAGGGGAGGCCCCTCCTTGGAAAGGACATCATGTCCCTGTGAAGGATACGGATGGCGAAATCTGTCCTGCTCTCTTTCAGCTTCGGGTTTTCCTCCTAAATGCCATTTTCCTCAATCATAAAACCAAAAATTTATTTTATGTTTCTAAATTTCTTTTTATTGGAGTCCAATTTGTATGAATTCTTGCTTCAGCAAGGGTGTCATTCAGGAGAGGAGGAGAGATTATGAATTCCCAGATAGGCAAAATATAAAGGAGTTCATTACCACTTAACATGTCCTGTAAGGAATTTTCAGAGAGACTCTTCTAGTGGGGGAAAAAAAGAGAACAAAAGCAACAAAGACTAGAAAGGACCAGAGAACGTCACCAGAAACTCCAACTCCTCCTGTAACACAAAGGCACAAAGTTCATATCTTTGAATAATCACTCTGAATGCTGATAGACTAAGTGCTCCATTCAAAAGATATAGTGTATCAGAGTGGCTTAAAACACAGGATCCGGGATGCCTGGGTGGGTCAAGGGGTTGAGCATCTACCTTTGACTCAGGCTGTGATCCTGGAGTCTGGGATCGAGTCCCATATTGGGCTCCTGGTTGGGAGTCTGCTTCTCTTTCTCCCTAATTTTCTCTCTCTCTCTCTCTCTCTCTCTCTCTCTGTCTCTCATAAATAAAATCGTCATTAAAAAAACAAGATCCGGGATCCCTGGGTGGTGCAGCGGTTTGGCGCCTGCCTTTGGCCCAGGGCGCGATCCTGGAGACCCGGGATCGAATCCCACATCAGGCTCCTGGTGCGTGGAGCCTGCTTCTCCCTCTGCCTATGTCTCTGCCTCTCTCTCTCTCTCTCTGTGACTATCATAAATAAATAAAAATTAAAAAAAAAAGATTTAAAAAAAAAACAAGATCCATCCTTACGCTGCCTACAAGATGCTCACCTTAGACCTATACACACCAGCAGATTCATAGTCAGGGGAGGGAAAATCATCTACCACGCTAATGGATATCAAACGAAAGCTGGAGGACCCATACTTATATCAGACAAACGAGATTTGAATCCAAACACGGGGGACACCTGGTGGTTCAGTTGTTGAGCATCTGCCTTCAGCACAGGGTGTGAACCTGGGATCACAGGATCGAGTCCCACATCGGCCTCCCTTAGGGGAGCCTGTCTCTCCCTCTGCCTATGTTTCTGCCTCTTCTTCTCTGTGTATCTCTCATGAAAAAATAAATATAATATTTAAATCTCAAAAAGAAAAAACAAATACTGTAAGAAGAGATGAAGAAGAACATTATTTCATAATTAAAAAGACTCTCTATCAAGATCAAACAACTAAATATTTATGCTGCCAACATGGGAGTACCTAAATATAGACACCAATTAACAACAAATGTACAGGAACTCACTGATAACAATACACTGACGGGATTTCAACACCCACTTATGGCAATGGACTGATCGTCTAGCAGAAAATCAACAAGGGAACAACAGCCTTGACACACTGGACCACAGGGACTCAACAGATATAGTCAGAACATTAGATCCGAAAGCAGAATACACATTCCTTTCAAGTGCACATAGGACATTCTCCAGAACAGATCATATCAGGGCCCACAAATCAGCCTTCAACAGGTACAACAGGTACAAGAAGGTTGATAACACACCCTGTACATTTTTGGAACACGGCGGTATGAAACTGGAAGTCTACGGTAAGAAAAAATTTGGACAATCCAAAAATATGTTAAGTTTATGATCATCCTACTAGAGAATGAATGCAGTAACCAGGAAATTAAAGAGGAAATTTAAAACAAATGAAAATGAAAACATGTTTCTCCAAACCTCTGGGATGTAGCAAAGGCAGTCCTAAGAGGGAAGTACATACCAATACAGGCCTACCTCAAGAAACAAAAGTCTCCAATACACATCCTAACCCTACACCTAAAGGAGCTGAAAAAGGAATAGCAAACAAAGCCTAAAGCCTAAGAAGAAGGGAAAAAATAAAGATGAGAGCAGAAATAAACAATACAGAAACAACAAAACAGTAGAATGGAGTAACAAAACTAAGAGCAGGTTCTTTAAAATAATTAATAAAATGGATCAAGCCCTAGCCAGCCTTATCAACCTGAAAAGAGAAAAGACCTAAATAAATAAAATCACAAATGAGAGAAGAGAGATCACAATCAACAGCAGAAAAATAAGACAATGATAAGGGAATACTATGAAAGATTATACGCTAACAAACTGGGAGACCTGGAAGAAATGGACAAATCCCTAGAAATGTGCAAACGAGCAAAACTGAAATAGGAAGAAATATAAAATATGAACAGACCCATGAGTAACAAAGAAATTGAATCAGCAAGGCACCTGGGTTCCTCAGGGGTGGAGCATCTGCTTTGGCTCAGGTCATGATCCCGGGGTCCTGGGGAATCAAGTCCCACATCAGGCTTCCCGCATAGAGTCTCATTTTCCCTCTGCCTATAACTCTGCCTCTCTGTGTCTCTCATGAATACATAAATAAAGGTGCAGCCACTGTGGAAAACAGTCTGGAGGGTCCTCGAGAAGTTAAAAATAGGGGATCCCTGGGTGGCACAGCAGTTTGGCACCTGCCTTTGGCCCAGGGCGTGATCCGGGAGACCCAGGATCGAATCCCACATCGGGCTCCCGGTGCATGGAGCTTGCTTCTCCCTCTGCCTGTGTCTCTGTCTCTCTCTCTGTGACTATCATAAAAAAAATTTAAAAAGAGAAGTTAAAAATAGAGCTACCCTACGGATTCCAAAATTGCAAACCCAGGTATTTACCCCGAGAATACAAAAGTAGTTTAGTAGATTCGAAGAGGAACACACAGCCCAGTGTTGGTAGCAGCGTTACCAACAACAGCGAAACTGTGTATAGAGCCCAGATGTCCATCGACAGAAGAATGGGCAGAGACGATGTGGTAAATATACACACTGCGCCATCACTCGGTCATCAGAAGGGATGAAATGAAGCCATTTATAATGACGTGGGAGAAGTGGAAGGGACTTATGCTAAATGAACTCACTCAGTCGGAGAAAGACATATACCAACTACCATACAATTGCATTCACATGTGAATTTTAAGAAACCAAACAAACTGGTAAAGGGGCAGAGGGGGGGATGAGAGAAGCAAACAGAAAACCACACTCTTAACCACAGAGAATAAACTAATAAATACCAGGGGATGGTGGGGGGGATGGGAATCAGGGGATGGGTATTGTGGAGGTCACTTCTGACCAGTACCAGGCGTTGTGTTCAAGGGTTGAATCACTATGTGGTAAAACTGAAACTATATCATACTATGTTTACAAACAGGACTTCAAGTAAAACTTTAAAATAATAATTGGTAGTATAGAGGAAACATGTGCACACAAGAGATAAAATCAGAAAGGAAACTGAAAGTCCTAAGAGTCTTTAGAGCCACAAATCCCCTCCCCTTAGCTGAGCTCAGGAGAAGCCTGCCATGCCTATTCTCACCCCAGAGAAGCCTGAATTTTGATTCTCAGGGACGGCCGCTGACTTGGTGGAGTCAGGCTATCTTTGAATCCAAAACCTAAATAGAGTGCATAAAAATAAACTGCCCAAGATGCTAGGAGTCCAGTGCAGGCACATGCCAAGACACAAACTCTAACCATACAGAGACATAACCCTAACCCTAAACTTAAGCCTAATGTTAACCTAACCCTTAAACAGGAACTATCACTAATCAAAAACCAAACACAAACCCCAAGACCGAAACACATTCACTAAACCTTCCTGCCAACCCTCACCCTAACTCTTAAACCTCTTCTAAACCTTTAACCCTGACGCTGATCTTAAATCTAACCCTAACCCTAACCTCTAACCATAACCTTAACTTAATGTACTCAAATCCTATTCCTAACCTTAACCTGTACCCTAACCCTAACCCTCTAATACTAATCCTATCTCATATCCCAAACTGTACCCTAACCCGGACCCTAAAACTAATCCCTAACCCGCTGCCTAACCCTCTCTTACCCTTTTCCAAAACCGTACCCTGACCCTGACCTGACCCTAACCCTAACCCCTAACCAAACTCTAACCCTAATCCTAGCCCTAACCCGTATCCTAAACCTAACCCTCACCCTAACCCTAAACCTAGCCCTAACTTTAACTCTAACCCCTAACGCTAACCCTTAACCCTAATTCACACCCTAACCCCTAACCCTAACTGCAAGCCTAGCCGAACCCTAACTCTTACCATAACCCAAACCCCAACTCCTAACCTCGTGCCCTAATCCCTAAAGTCTAAACCATAACCCTAATTCTAACTCCTGTCCCTAACCCAAACCCCCATCCTAATTCCTAACCACTGACCCTTACCCTTATCCCTCACCCTAACCTCTAATCTGTAACCATAAGCATAATCACTATCCCAACATCTAACCTAAGCCTAACCACCAACCACCTCCCCTCCCCTGACCCTACCATTCATTCTACCCATTCACTTATCCTATGGTTCTGAGGAGTCCCTTCTGACATAGACGTGGCCCCCAACGGCGCCTCCAGAGTCCTGCAGGGGGTCCTGAGGAAGCCGGGCTGCTGTGAATGCGGACGTGGCCCCACGTGTTCCAGAGTCATAGTCAGTGGGTACTGAGTACGCCGGGTCTCCTGTCAACGTGGAGTATGCCTCCTCTGGAAGGAGGAGGAACATCCTTCTGGATGCCTTACAACCTCTGGAAGCCTCACAGCAGGTTCTCAGGAGGCCGGGGGCTCCTGTCAGCCTGGACATGGCCCCATGTCCCCTGAAAATTCACCCCGGGTCCTGAGGAGGCTGTGGGTTCCTGTCAGCCTAGACACAGCCCCATGTGTCCCGAAGCCAAAGTGCAGGTCCTGAGGAGGACGGAGGTCCTCTCAGTCTTGACGTGGCCCCACATTTTCCTCAGCCTCACCATAAGACCTGAGGAGGCTGGGGGCTCTTGTCAGAATGGACATGGTCCCAAATCATCCCAATCGTTCAGTGTGTCCTGAGGAGGCTGGAGACTTCTATCAGTGTGGATTCGGCATCCACATATTTCTTAGGCCTCACCACTGGCTATGACAAGGCTGGGGTCTTCTCTCCGCATGGACGCATCCCCATATTTCCCAAAGTCTACCCTGGGGGTCCTGAGGACATCAGCGTCCGGTTGTGTGGACATGGCCCCACATCCTCCTGAAGTGTCATCGCAGGTTCTGAGGTGGCCGAGGCTCTTGTCACTGTGGATGCGGCCCCCAGCTTCCAGAAGACTCACCTTATGTCCTGAAGGGCCAATTAGCTCCTGCCAGAGTGGAAGCAGTGCCCCATCTTTCAGAAGCCTCCCCACATGTTCTGAGGCGGCTCAGGGGCTCCTGTCAGCGTGGATGGGGGCTCACATCTTACTGAAGCCTCCCCGCGGGTCCTGAGGCAGCCCAGGAGCTCCTGTCAGGGTGGGTGCGGGCCCAGAATTTCCTGAAGCCTCCCCGCAGGTCCTGAAGTGGTCAAAGGGCTCCTGTAAGGGTGGATGTGGGCCCACATCTTCCTGAAGCCTCACCGTGTGTCCTGAGGAGACCGGGGCTCCTGTCAGCATGAAGGCTGCCCAATATCCCGCTGAAGACTCCCTGCAGGTTCTGAGGAGGCTGTGGCTCATCAGCGTGGACATGTCCCCACGTCTTCCAGGCCTCCCCAGCACAGGCTGGCTCCTGTTAGGGGAGGCAGACGAGACCTACTGCACATGCCTGCCCCTTGGCGGTACCTGGGCTCAGGTACCCCTGCGGAATCCTCAGACGCTACAGGAGGCACGTGCCCGTCCCCAGGCTCACCTCTGCCTCCTTCCACGCTCCAGCTGTGGCCTGTTAGCTTCGGAAATGTCTGACTGAAAAGGAGCCCAACACACAGCTTCCCCAAAAATACTTAAGGAGAAGGAATTGGAGCCCAAAGGACACGAAACGAAATGTGGACCAGACTTTTACCACGTCCTGCAAAACTCACTCAACCCTCTTCCACTGTGGGCAGGACCGCGGGTTGGTGCAGATGCCATGGAAACAGTGTGGAGGCTCCTCCTGAAGTTACAAATCAGCCGACTTGCGACCAGCATGTGTAAAGCCTGGAGCTCACTCCGAAGATACAGAAGTGAGACATGGGACAACTGCACCCCAATGTCCACAGCAGCCAGGTCCACAGTAGCCACACTGTGGGAGGACCCTCGGTGCCCTGTGGCAGATGATGGATAAAGAGGATGGTAGATAGATGATGGTCATAGAGAGAGGAATGGTACTCAGCTATCAAAGAGCAGGAAATCTTGCCATTTACAATGACGTGGATAGAAGGAGAGGGATCATCTTAAGTGAAATAGGTCAGTCGGAAAAGAGAATGACTATGTGGTGTCATTCATAGGTGGAATTAAAGAAGCAAAGCAGATGAACATCTGTGCAGGGAAGGAAAAACAAATAAGATGAAAACAGATGCAGGGAATACAGACTCTTATATTTAGGAAACAAACTGAGTGTCACAGCAGGGGATGGGACGGGGGAGTGCATAACGGGACTGGCATGAAGGAGGGCATGTGATGTCACGTGCACTGCGGTTATCTCCAACTGGTGAATCTCTAAATTCTTCCTCTGAAAGTATAATACACTATACGTTAATTAATTGGGTTTAAATTAAATTAAGTTAAAAAAATCAGTTGTATCAGAGCACGTTTCCTTCTGGACTCTCTGTTCTGCTCCTTCAGCTTATGGTGGGACAAACTCTCGTGGGTCTGGTTCGTTTAAGTAGGCGTCAGGCTTCATCCATGGACCAGCCCAGGGCTAGAACTCACGACCCCGAGATCAGGACGGGAGGTGAGGTCAAGTGTCGGATGCTTAACCGACGGAGCCAGGTGCGGTCCCGAGGACAACACTGCTTTATCCTGTGTCTCTGTGACATCGTTTGAAATAGGAAAGTGCTGCATCCCACTCTGTCCTGCTTCTCCAGTACTGATTTGCTCTCCGGGGTCATTTGTGGGGGCAGATGGATGTTATGGGTTTTTTTTTCCTATTTATAGGATGTGCCACCATGATTTGACAGGAATGACATTGAAATAGGGGGTGGCTTCAGGAACTGCGGACATTTTCACAAGATGAGGCTCCCAAACCACGAGCCCAAGATGGCCTCCCAGAGCCTGGTATGGCTCAGTGCACAAGTCTTGTGCTCCTTTGGTTCTGTCTGATTATTTATTCTCTGTGATGCTCCTGAGAAGGGAGTCACGTCCGTCATTTCCTTCCTGAGTGCTCATTGTCAGGACACAGCAAGCCCCAACATAGAATAAAAACTGAGCCCAGGCCAAATGCAGGAAGCCCCTATTAAAACAGATCTCAATGCCTTTGAAGGCCCCATATCAAAATGTAAACAGAACTTGAAGAATTGCTCCAGCCCTTCGGGAGTTCCCCGAGACCAGCCCTTAAAACTAAGCTAAAAACCACCTTGGGTTCCTAGTCCCTGCTCCACTGTGTCGGGTATACATGGACACAAGTTCGAGCTTGTAAATAAACCCTCATGTGTTTGCATCAGTGTCAGCTTCTCGGTGGTTTCTCGGATTCGCATTCTTGGGCACAACAGTCTGAGATAAAAAAACAAAACCAAAAGAAGCTCAGACACAGGTAGAGTGAACGCAGGGTTCTGAGAGAATCAGCAGAGACCCGGGGGCTTGGGAGCTCTCCTGTGGAGGCGCCAGCTGACTGGGGGGCAGGATGCTCAGCCCCAGAGCCAGAGGACACAGAGACCCCACCCGCATCCCGCCCATCAGCACAGCGCCGCCCGCTGGAGCCCAGAGGCGCTGACGCCCACCCCGCTTCTGACCCCCACAGGTGCAACTCCCAGGCAGATGTGCACCTGACAATCAGCGCTCCAGCCCATGCCAGACCCCACACAGACCATTTGCTGCCACCAAGTTGTTAGACCAGAGAGGCTGCAGGGCTTCAGCTCTGCCTCGAAAGTCGAGTCTAGATTCCTTTGTAGTTTGTGCTCTTTTTGCATTTATTTTCTTTGATTCTATTTTATTAATTACCTTATTTTAACTTCTATGTATGTACTTTATATATTTCTTATTTTTACTTTCATGGTACTTTAATTGTGTTTCATATTTTGGGATTTAGAATCTTTTAATGAGCAGGCCAAAATAATCTGGTGGGTTTTTTTGGGGGGGAGGGCAGTTGTTATTGTTTTTCTTGGTTTTTCTTTTTCTTCCTTCTTTCTTTTCTGGAAAAAATAATGAAATGGAGAAATTCTCCTCCATAAAATAACATGAGGTAGTACTCACAACCAGGAACCTGGATCATGGATCCAGGTCCCAAGGCATAGACATATATGATGTCTAAATACAGTTTAAAACAATGATTATCAAGGTAGCAGCTAGGCTGGAAAAAGAGCACAGAAGAAAACTAGAGAATCCCTTACTGTAGAAATAAAAGAACTAAAATCTAGTCAGGCCAACATTGAAAATGCTATAACTCTGATGCAGTCCCAAGTGGAAGCCCTAAAAACAAGAAACGTTATGGACCATAGAGGCAGATTTTGGGAACTCAGCCACTTATTAAAACAATAATATTCATATCATAGGAGACTCAGAAGATGAAGAGAGAGAAAAGGTGGGCCTTGCTCAGCCATTAGAAACGACAAATACCCACCATTTGCTTCAACATGGATGGAACTGGAAGGTATTATCCTGAGTGACGTAAGTCAATTGGAGAAGGACAAACATTGTATGTTCTCATTCATTTGGGGAATATACATAATAGTGAAAGGGAATATAGGGGAAGGGAGAAGGAATGTGTGGGAAATATCAGAAAGGGAGACAGAACATAAAGACTCCTAACTCTGGGAAAAAAACTAGGGGTGATTGAAGGGGAAGAGGGCAGTGGGTGGGTGTGAATGGGTGACGGGCACTGAGGGGGGCACTAGACGGGATGAGCACTGGGTGTTATTCTGTATGCTGGCAAATAGAACACTAATAAAAGTAAATTTATTATTAAAAAAAAGAAAGAAACAAAGTGTGGCACCTGGGTTGCTCAGTCAGTTAAGCATCTGTCTTGGGCTCGGATCATGATCCAGGTCCCAAGGCAGGCTCCCTGTTCATCTGTCCCACTCCCTCTGTCCCGCTCACTCATGCTTTTTCTCTCCTCTCTCTCTAAAATAAATAAATAACATCTTTGAAGAAAAACAAGGAAACAAACCTAGAGGGAAGAGAAATCTCCCATGTAGAAGAATTTCAAACAATTTGTGCAGACATTCCACCATCAAGTTCATGAGCATAGCTTCCCACTCTTATGTGTGCAATACACATAGTAACTTCCTTCTACAAAATATATTATGAAAAACTTAAAATAATAATGATAATATAATCATAATCATAATCATAAAGAATCAGTTTACTACGGAGAAAGCTGACAAACCCTACTTCAGCAAGATCTCATGTAGATAGTATCTATTCTTTATATGCTATAATGAAAATGGGAGTATATCTCTGTATATAATCCACAGAAATATTTAAATCATGATATAAACAACAGACATGTCCCAACTGAGGGAAATTTTACAAAATACTCTACTTCTCAAAGTGTTCCAGTTCAACAAAAACAAGGAAAGGCTGAAAGACTGTCACAATCCAGAGGAGCCTAAGAAAACATGAGGACAAATGGAATGTCATATGAGGGGTGCAAAACTTAGCAAAAACTAAGGAAATCTGAATAAAGTATGGTCTTTGGTTAATGCGAATATTTTAATATTGATTCATTAGCTCATATTTGTACCGTACTAATATAAGATATCAATAATTGGAGAAATTGAGTGCAAGTGCATGTGAATGCTCTGTACTATCTTCTCAATTTCCCTATAAATCTTTGTTTTTTTCCTAATAAATAAGATTTATTTTGAAAATTGACTTAAATGAATCAGGCTCCAAGTGTAAAGACATTTTAGAATCGTTGAATTAACTTTTGCCTTATTCTTAACGAGTTCCTTTGATGGGAACAAAGTAAGAATTTTAGATCAGAAGGAAAGAAAAACACTTATGAACACGTATAATGCCTCCTCAACCTGAAAAGCAGGAACGGATAATAAATAGCAAAAATCAGATAAAAATACTTCTTTTATATTAGACACCATATTGCAAGTGCATTTAAAATTAGCAATGCATAACATTTATTTCCTGGACATTTGTCTTCCAAATGGTTCACAGTGTTTCAGTGTCAGTTGAAACAGGGGAAGAATCTCAGGGAAGAATCCTTCAGATAATAATAGGACCATTGGTAATAGTGTCTCTCAGTTCTTTCCAAATGATAAAGATGCACTTCCTAATGAGTGACTGAGCTGTGAAGAAAGAGAAGACAATCCCTCATCCCTCTGATTTACTTGTGTCAGAATATTTTAACCATAGTACTACGGATAGTAAATTATCCTTATTAACAGGAAATACGTCTCAGATTGGAATCTGAGCAATCAGAAGTGCAGAGAAAAAACACTTTGACTCGCTCTTCATCTTATAAAGAGAAAGGACAGCTTTTGTATGTACAAAGTCAGTTGTCAAGATAGCCTCAGGGAGTAAGAGTCTGCAGCATCGAATCCGGCTGCACAGCTGGGACGCCCAGGAGCCAGGTCTTCCTGATCCCAAATCCCTGGGCCTGTCCCCCAACACTGGATGTCAGGCTGAGGTCATTTGCAATTGATCTCTTAGGAGCTCCAGGTAAGGGAGAAGGAGCTAGATAGGATGGGAATGGACGCAAGAGGCCGACAAAATAAAGGTCTTTCCACTTTAAGTTCAGCGTTCGAACACGTCAATCCATCCCAGGACCCTGTGAAGAAGAGCTGAAATTTACATTACTTCAGTTACAGGAAAAAAACAAAAGTTTACAGCTTATTACCCTGGAAAGCCCCACAATAGGATAAGAACTGAGCCCACGCCAAGGGCTAGAAGCGCCTATTAGAATGAGAACAGAGCTCAATGTCCATGAAGGCCCCATATCAAAATGTAAACAGAACTTGAGGAATTGTTCCAGCCCTTCTGGAGGTCCGTGAGACAAGGCCTTAAAATTAAGCTAAAACCCAACTCGAGGTCCAGGTCCCTGCTCCGCTGTAGTGGGTTCGGGTGTACTTAGACGCAAGCTCGAGTTTGGAAATCAATCCTCATGTGTTTGCATTGGTATCAACTCCGTAGTGGTTTCTCAGATTCGCAATCTTGGGCACAACAACCCCATGTCCCCTCCCACCTGGGCTGAACCCCTATGCCATCCCACCCAGGCTGACCCTCAGTCACCTCCCTGCCCACAACAGCTGGGCACAGGCCCTCACACAGTTCCACGGGCACAGTGGGCACTCCCACCTTCCCCGGCCTCCCAGAGGAAGGAAGGAGGTTTCTGCAGGACACACTCCCATGGTGGCCCCAGGGCTCCCTGCCCAGCACAGCAGCTCGTGACAGGTCGGGGACTGTATCCCTGACACCTGCTCCTCCTCCCCGGTTTTCCCACAGGAAATGAAGGAGGAGGCCCTGGTCTCCTCCTAGGACATCACGCAGGTAGACCTGGACGTCAACAGGACATTCAGCAGTCACATCATGTTTTGGTACTTCTAAAGGGTAGGGTGAGGCTGAGGGGCCAGGTGGGATCGGGCTCCAGGGGAGGACCAGGGGCTTCTGGGTCGGGAACACAGGGTTTCTGAGGCCGGGAGAAGAACAGCAGCCAGCAACAAACAGTTGCCTGGTAAGGTGCTGGGGATAACCCCCGTGCCCCCTCCCCCGGGGTCTCAGGGATGAGGAGGCCACTAGGATGGGGGCTCTAGGGGTTGCCATGTGAGCTGAACCCAAAAGGTGTGAGGGACGGCCCTCTGAAAAGCAAGGGGCGGGGTTGCGGGCCGTGGGGGGCAGTAAGGGGACCTGGGGGCTGGGTGCATGGCTGTGACTGGAGGAGGACGCACATCGATCCGATGAGGGTCGGACGGGTCAGGGTGTCACCCCTTCTCAGTGCTTTATTTATTTCTAAATTCTATGCATTTAATTTGAGACAATTTGCAATTTGTAAACATACATAGTATGATGACCCGAGATATTGCCCCCGGTCCAGCCAGGGCCCTGCACTCACCACACAGAGCCCCAGGGGCAGGTGTCACAGCAAACCCCAGACTGAGGTCACCTTTATCTGTAGACGTCTCCTTGTGCATCTGAGAGAAAGGGTTTGCCGTGTGTCTGCCAGCCCCCCACCCCATCCCCCCATTTCCCAGAAACACATCATCCCCCTACATCATCATCCCCCATGGCATTGCCCCTACACCATCCCCCTCACACACACAAAGCCCCACACAATCCCCACCCACACTATACCTCAACACTATCCCCCCTACACTGGCCCCCACACTCTACCACCATCATACCCATGCCCCCACACCATCCACCACCACACCATCGGCCCTGAGCAAGGACCTGGTGCAGCTGCCCCCTGTGGGACATGCTCAGCCTCCCCGGATTCTCTGGATACCCTGCTCCCATCAGAAGCCTGTGTGTTCCATAGAGTACCCAGGGGTTGCAGGGAGGAGGGAAGACAGGGAGCCCCCGACAGGGTGTGTGCAGGTGAGTGGTGCAGAGGACCCACTGTGCCCTGCCTCCACCCACTGTCCCTCCTGGAGCACGGCACACCCTGCACAGGACATCAGGCCCTAACCTAGAGGGACCTGGGCTGACTGGGCACCAGGCTCTGGGGAGCTGGGTTGATTTGAGCCCCCACCAGGCCCAACACAAAGACTAATGGGATCCAGCCCCCCCATGGCCCTGGCCAGCCCTGGATTCTGGCCCCGGGATGAGCGAGCCTTCTCACAGTTGGATGTGGCCTCCGGGGCACTGGGTATGCCCCACAGATCCAGGTCGCTGACCTAGGGAAGACCGGGGGAACCCGGTACCCCACAGGGTGGGGAGAGAAGGGGTAGGCCGGTGGGCCCCACCCACACCCACACCAGGAGGCAGGCTCCTACAGGTGTTGGGGCCCCAGGGGTCCCGAGGCCGGGGTCCAACTGCCCTGCAGGGACCCAGCACAGGAGCCCATGAGTTGCAGTTCCAGGTCAGCTCTGCTGTCCTCAGAACCGTCTCTCAGGCTGAAACCTCAGGACACACGCCCCCAACCAGAGTCCACACATGCTCCCAGGTGGGGGACTCCAGCACTCGCCCCCTCACCCTGTGTGATTCTTACCCTCCCCTAAAGACAAAAAGGTCTCCTTCCCCAGGGGAAGGCACGCACCCTCTGCTCTGAGCCTGTTTGTTGTACAAATTCAATAAAGTGTTGTGGTACGAAAATGCACAACCAACCCATTTCTGTGTCTCCCAGAACTCTGTGTATAGGACGTGGAGAGACCCCCAGAGAGGAGGAGGTGGCACTACTGAGGCCCCAACCAGCCCATGCAGGGGCCCCGCTGTGCACACACAGCTGACGTCCCCACGTGCCATCCAGGGGCGGCCGGACGCCAGGGTCAGGCCTCACAGACTTTACTGGGACTCAGCCTGTGCCCCGTGGGCCTGAATGGGCAGGACAGAGTGACAGCCAAGAAGCCTCAGGTCACCAGGGTCTGTGCAAAGTGACCTGAGAGGTCACTGCTCCCTCTGTCCAGGGGGCCGGGCCTGGACGGGTTCCGGGGCACTTCCTCCCCTCCCCGCAACCCGTGCCTGGGTGCCTTGGGCACAGAGGGCCTGCAGGGCGGTCAGCGTGGCTGTGGAAGTGATTTCAGGACAGCAGGCCCTTGTGTTGTGCCCAAGATTGCGAATCCGAGAAACCACCAAGGAGCCGACACCAATGCAAACTCCCGAGGGTCTCTTTACAAGCTGGAGCTTGGGTCCAAGTGCACCAGATACATTGGAGCAGGGACATGGACCCCGAGACTAAGAGGCGAGGCAGCTTTATAGGGGCCAGTGGACCATGGGATATGCAGAAAGTTGCACAGTCATGTCGGTCCACATGTAGGTGGCCGATTGAATTACACCTTACCCTATAGTATCCACTTGAGCTGGTCTATTACTTTGGTCAGAATTGGTGCACGATTTTGGTGGGCACAAAGCAGGGTTACATTGTTATGAGCCGATTTCCAATTAGGGTGTGCCCAGTGGCCTGACTAGGGTGGGGCAGCGCCTTAAGCCATAAGCAGGTCATTTGGGGGTCATAGGGGAGTTGGCGGGTGTAGCACAAAATGGAATCAGTCCTTTTCTCCTTGTCCAGGGGTAGGGGATTTTTGTTAAATTTAACAAAAATTAAATTTCTGTTAAAATTAACAAAATTGTTAATTTTGTTAAGTGTCCCACACTTATAGCTCATGCACCTGGGCCACCCTCACCAGGTGGACTCAGCGTGCACACCTTGTGGTGCTGGATCACTCACATCAATGTGTGGGGGGCACCTTCCTTGCCCGAGTGAGTAGGGGGTGGGTGAGCATGGGGCTCGGCCTGAAGGACAGTCAGGACTGGGGACCGACAACCCCCACCCCATCCCCACCCTGACTCCCACATACGGGTAGCCTCATGGCTCTCCGCCATGGGCAGCCGGCTCCTCAGGAGCTCCCCCCCAAGGGTGGACCAAATGTCTGGTTCCCTGCTAGAGAGGCATTGGGGAGAAGAGAAGCAGCGAGCGCTTGGCAGGACCCACTGCCGGACATGGGAATGTGGCCGAGCCGGATCTTCCAGCTCAGCTGACCCTCTAGTGGAAAGTCACTGCATGAGCTTCCCGCGGGGTGGACAGGACAGCCCAGCTAGCCACCCAGCGCCAGCACCAGAAATGAGGTTTTGCCAACCATTTCGGGGTTTTAGGTTACCCAGCCAGAGGATCCAATAGCTGCACGTGATAGCTGCATGTGATAGAGACACACACACACCAAAACCAGCAAAAGTCGGAATCCCCCCAATGTTGTCAAACAGCAGCCGGATGGTTACATACAAGACACTGTGATCCCCAATAGGATACATGGAAGACGCTATAAACCACGACTGCAGACATTCTGGAGGCACGGAGATGTGCTTGATGGGTTCCAACAAGGAGCACAGAGGAGAAGGAAGCATCCTACGGACAGGGGGCACATCCTAGGAAAGGACACCAGGTCCCTGTGAAGGCTACAGAGGGTGAAATCTCTCCCCTTCTCTTTGTGCTTCTGGTTTTCCTCCTACATGCCATTTTCCCCAATCATATTAGAAAGAATTTATTTTATGTTTTTAAATTTATTTTTATTGGAGTCCAATTTGTATGAATTCTTTCTTCAGCAAGGGTGTCATTCAGGAGAGAAGGAGAGATAAAGATTTTCTTAGACAGGCAACATATAAAGGAGTTCATGACCACTTAACCAGTCCACTAAGGAATTTTAAGAAGGACTCTTCTAGTGGGGGGAAAAAGAAACGAAAAGAAACAAAGACTAGAATGGACCAGATAAAGTCACCAGAAACACCAACTCTTCCGGAAACACAAAGGCACAAAGTTCATATCTTTGAATAATCATTCTGAAGGCTGATAGACTAAATGCTCCAATCAAAAGATAGGTATCAGAGGGGCTTAAGAAACAGGATCCGTGAGGCCTGGGTGGCTCAGGGGTTGAGCCTCTGCCTTTGATTCAGGGTGTAATCCTGGAGTCTAGGATCGAGTCCCATATTCTGCTCCTGGTGGGGAGCCTGCTTCTCTCTCTCTGCCTAATTTTCTGCCTCTCTCTCTCTCTCTCTCTCTCTCATAAATAAAATCATTATTAAAAAAACAGGATCCATCTGTATGCTGCCTACAAGATGCTCACATTAGACTTATAGACACCAGGAGATTGAAAGTCAGGGGATGGAAAATCATCTATCATGCTAATGGATATCAAAAGAAAGCTGGAGGACCCATACTTATATCAGATAAAGGAGAATTGAAACCTAACCCTGGGGGACACCTGGTGGCTCAGTGGTTGAGCATCTGCCTTCGGCTCAGGGGTGATCCTGGGAACCCAGGATCGAGTCCCATATGGGCCTCCCTTTGTGGAGCCTACCTTTCCCTCTGCCTATGATTCTGCCTCTGCTTCTCTGTGTATCTCTCGTGAATAAATAAATAAAATATTTAAATTTCAAAAAAGAAAGAACAACTAGTATAAGAAGAGATGAAAAAGGGCATTATTTCATACTTTAAAAGACTCTCTATCAAGATCAAACAACAAAATATTTATGCTGCCAACATGGGAGTACCTAAATATAGAAACCAATTAACAGCAACAGTACAGGAACTCACTGATAATAATACAGTGACAGGGGATTTTAACACCCACTTATGGCAATGGACCGATCGTCTATACAGAAAATCAACAGGGTAACAATAGCCTTGACACACTGGACCACAGGGACTCAACAGATAGAGTCTGAACATTTCATCCTAAAGCAGAACACACATTCCTTTCGTTTTTTATTATTTATGATAGCACATAGAGAGAGAGAGTGAGAGAGGGGCAGAGACATTGGCAGAGCGAGAAGCAGACTCCTTTCACTGGTAGGCCGATGTGGCATTCGATCCCGGGTCTCCAGGATCGCACCCTGAGCCAAAGGCAGGCGCTAAACTGCTGCGCCACCCGGGGATCCCTACAGGTTCCTTTCAACTGCACATGGGACATTCTACAGAACAGATATCATGGCCCACAAATCAGCCCTCAACAGGTACAACAGGTACAAAAAG
Organism: Canis lupus baileyi; assembly: GCF_048164855.1. NCBI lineage: Eukaryota > Metazoa > Chordata > Mammalia > Carnivora > Canidae > Canis > Canis lupus. The sequence goes on along the minus strand of NC_132872.1, from coordinate 32,512,401 downwards.
GTTGATATCACACCCTGTACAGTTTTGGACCACGACACTATGAAACTTGAAGTCGACAGTAAGAAAAAAAATTGGACAGACCAAAAATACGTGGAGATTATGAACATCCTACTAGAGAATGAATGAAGCAATCAAGAAATTAAATAGGAAATTTAAAACAAATGAAAATGAAAGTATGTTTCTCAAAACCTCTGGGATGTAGCAAAGGCAGTCCTAAGAGGGAAGTACATAGCAGCCTAGCTCAAGAAACAAGACGTCTCCAATACACAACCTAACCCTACACCTAAAGGAGCTGGAAAAAGAATAGCAAACGTAGCCTGAAGCCTACAGAAGAAGGGAAAAAATAAAGATGAGAGCAGAAATAAACAATGCAGAAACAACAAAACAGTAGAATGGAATAACGAAACAAAGAGCTGGTTCTTCAAAATAATTAATAAAATAGACAAGCCCTAGCCAGCCTTATCAACAAGAAAAGAGAAAAGACCTATATAAATAAAGTCACAAATGTGAGAAGAGAGATCACAATCAACACCAGAAAAATAAGACAATTATCAGGGAATACTATGAAAGATTATATGCTAACAAACTGGGAGACCAGGGAGAATTGGAGAGATCCCTAGAAATGTGCAAACAATCAAAACTGAAATAGGAAGAAATAGAAATGTGAACAGACCCATAACTAGCAAAGGAATTGAATCAGCAAGGCACCTGGGTGCCTCAGTGGTTGAGCATGTGCTTTGGCTCTGGTCACGATCCCAGGATCCTGGGGCATCAAGTCCCACATCACGCTCCCCACATGGAGCCCCATTTTCCCTCTGCCTATACCTCTGTCTCTTTGCGTCTCGCATGAATACATAAATAAAATATTTAAAAAATAAAAAGATATAAAGATGAGAAAGGACCCAAATAAAATCACAAATGAGAAAAGAGAAATAACCACCAACACTAGAAATACAAACGTTTATAAGAGAACATTATGAAACATTATATGCCAGCAGCCCCGAACCTGGAAGAAATAGATCAATTCCTAGAAATATATAACAGCAAAAATGAAAAACGAAGAAATAAGAAACTTGAACACACAGATAACCAGCAGAGAAATTGAATCGGCAATCAAGAATCTCCCAACAGGAGACGCTTATATCAATAGAATAGAATGGAAAGCAGAAACAAGATACAAACCTGTAACTCGGGGATCCTTGGGTGGCGCAGCGGTTTGGCGCCTGCCTTTGGCCCAGGGCGTGATCCTGGAGACACGGGATCGAATCCCACGTCAGGCTCCCGCTGCATGGAGCCTGCTTCTCCCTCTGCCTGTGTCTCTGCCTCTCTCTCTCTCTCTCTATCATAAATAAATAAAAAAATTAAAAAAAAACTGTAACTCTATGGTCCATTAATCGACAACAAGGCAGGAAGGAATATCCAATGGCACAAAGACAGTCTCTTCAACAAACCCTAACCCTGACCCCAGGATAAGAATAAATGGTGTTGGGAAAACCAGGCAGCCACATGCAGAAGAAGGAAACTGGACAACTTTCTTACACCATATATATAAAAAATAAATTCAAAATGGATGAAAGACCTGAATGTGAGACCTGAAACCATACAAAGAAGAAAAGATAGGCAGCAACATCTTTGACATTGGCCATTGGATCTTCTTTCCAAGTATGCATCTGAGGTGAGTGAAACAAAAGCAAAAATCCTATTGGGAGTTCATCAAATTCAAAAGCTTCTGCAAAGTGAAGGAAACAAGCAACGCTAAAATGCAACATACAAAATGAGAGGAGATATTTGTAAACAACACATCCAATAAAGAGTTAGTATGCAAAATACGTAAAGCAAATATAAATCTCAGCATCCTAAACACAAATTATCCAACTGCAGATGGGCAGAAGACATGAATGGACTTTGTCTCTGACAAGACATACAGATGGCCACCAGACACATGGACAGACACACAGCGTCACCCATCATCAGGGAAATGCAAACCAAAACCACAATGAGATGTCACTTGACAGCCGTCAGAATGGCTAAAATTAACAACACAAGAAACAACAGGTGTCGGTGAGGCTATGGAGAAGGCGGAGCCCCCTTACACTCCTCATGGTCCTGTGAACAGGTGCAGCTACTGTGGAAAACAGTGTGGAGGGTCCTCAAGAAGTTAAAAGTAGAAGTACCCTATGATTCCAAAATTGCACAGCTAGGTATTTATCCCGAGGATATAAAAGTAGTCTCTTAGATTCAAAGAGGGACACGCAGCCTAGTGTTTGTAGTGGCGTTATCAACAATAGCCAAACTGTGGATACAGCTCAGATGTCCATCGACAGATGAATGGGCAGAGACGATGTGGTAAATATACACACTGCGACATCACTTGGTCATCACAAGGGATGAAATGAAGCCATTTACAATGATGTGGGAGAAGTGGAAAGGACTTATGCTCAATGAACTCAGAGAAAGACAGATACCAAATACCATACAATTGCATTCATATGTGAATTTTAAGAAACCAAACAAACTGGCAAGGGGATCAATGGGGTGGGAAGAGAGAAGCAAAGCAAGAAACTCACTCTTAACCACAGAGAATAAACTAATAGATAAGAGGAAGTTGGGGAAGATGGGGAATCAGGGGATGGGGATAGTGGAGGGCACCTGTGACCAGTACCAGGCATTGTATCCAACGGTTGAATCAGTATGTGGTAAACCTGAAACTATATCATACTGTGTTTACAAACAGGAATTCATTAAAAGTTTAAAATAATAATTGTTAGTATTGATGAAACATGTGCGCACAAGAGATAAAATCAGAAAGGCAACTGAAAATCCAAATAAAGAGTATTTAGATCCACAAATCCCCTCCTTAGCTCAGCTCGGGGAAGCCTGCCATGTCTTTTCTGACCCCAGCAGAAGCCTGGATTTTGATTCTCTGGGGAGGCCACTGACTTGGTGGAGTCAAGCTATCTTTGAACCAAAAACCTAAATAGTGTGCATAAAACTAAACTGCCCAAGATACTAGGAATCCCAGTGCACGCACAGGCCAAGACCCAAACTCTAACCTACACAGACATAACCCTAACCCTACACTTAAGCCTAATGTTAACCTAAACCTTAAACAAGACCTATCACTAATCAAAAACCAAACACAAGCCCCAAGACCGAAACACATTCACTGAACCTACCTGCCAAGCATCACCATAACTCCTAAACCTATTCTTAGGTTTCCTTAACCCTGACCCCTACCTTAAATCTAACCCTATCCCTAACCTCTAACCCTAACCTTAACTTAATGTGTTCAAATCCTATTCTTAACCTTATCCTGTACCCTAACCCTAACCCTCTAATACTAACCCTATCTCATACCCCAAACTGTACCCTAACCTGTACCCTAAAACTAACCCCTAACCCACTGCCTAACCCTATCTCTTACCCTTTTCCAAAACCGTACATTGACCCTACCCTGACCCTGACCTGACCATTACTTCTAACCAAACACTAACCCTAATCCTAACCCCTATCCTAACCCTACCGCTCACCCTAACTCTAAGCCTAGCACTAACTTTAACCCTAAACCGTAACCCTAACAACTAACCCTAACTCACTCCCTAGCCATTACCCTAACTGCAAACCTAATCACAACCCTAACACTAACCATAACTCTAACCCCAACTCCTAACATCCTGCCCTAATCTCTAAGCCTAAACCCTAACCCTAACTCTAAATCCTGTCCCTAACACTAACCCTAACCCCTTTCCCTAATCCCTAACCCCCATCCAACTCCTAACCACTCACACTTAACCTTATCCCTCACGCTATCCTTAAATCCGTAACCATAATCATAATCACTAAACCCTAACATCTAACATAACTTAACCACCAAGTGCCTCCCCTCCCCTGACCCTACCATTCATTCTACCCTTTCACTTACACTGTGGTTCTGAGTAGTCCCTTCTGATGTGGACGTGGCCCACAACGGCGCCTCCAGAGTCCTCCAGGGGGTCCTGAGGAAGCCAGGATCCTGTGAGTGTGGATGTGGCCCCACGTGTTCCTGAGTCATAGTCAGCGGGTCCTGAGGACGCTGGGTCTCCTGTCACTGTGGACTATGCCTCACATCCTCTGGAAGCCTCACAGCCGGTCCTCAGGAGGCCGAAGGCTCCTGTCAGCCTAGACATGGCCCCACGGCCCCCAGAAAACTCACTGCAGGTCCTGAAGGGGCTGTGGGCTCCTGTAAGCATAGACATAGCCCCATATATCCCGAAGCCAAAGGGCAGGTCCTGAAGAGGCCGGAGACTCCTGTCAGTGTGGATTCGGCACCCACATCTTTCTTAGGCCTCACCACAGGCACTGACAAGGCTGGGGTCTTCTGTCCACATGGAAGGATCCCCATATTTCCCGAAGTCTGCACCGGGGGTCCTGAGGACGTCAGCGTCCTGTTGTGTGGGCGTGGCCCCACGTCCTCCCATAACGTCACTGTGGGTTCTGAGGATGCCAGGGTTCCTGACACCGTGGATGCGGCCCCCACCTTCCAGAAGCCTCAACTTATATCTGAGTGGCCCGGGAGCTCCTGCCAGAGTGGACACGGCACCACAGATTCCTGAAGCTTCCATGCAGGTCCTGAAGCGGCCCAGGTGTTCCTGTCAGGGTGGATGCGGGCCCACATCTTCCTGAAACCTCACTGCGGTTCCTGAGGAGACCGGGGCTCATCAGCGTGGATGCATCCCCACGTCCTCCTCAGGCCTCCCCAGCACAGGTGGGCTCCTGTTAGTGCAGGTGGACGAGGCCTACTGAGCCTTCGCGGCCCTTGGGCCGGACCTGGGCTTGGGAGCCTCCTGCGGGATGCTCAGGCACTGCAGGAGGCCATGCAAGAGGCAGGGTCCCCATGCACAGGGCCACAACTGCCTCCTTCCAGGCTCCAGCTGAGGCCTATGAGCTTTGGAAATGTCTCACTGAAACAGAGCCCAATACCCGGCTTCCCCAGAAATACTTAAGGACAATGATTGGAGCCCACAAGACACAAAATGAAATGTGTGCCAGACTTCAACCACATCCTGCAAAACTCACTCAACCCTCTTCGTCTGTGGGCGGGACCGCAGGCTGGCGCAGCCGCCCTGGAAACAGTGTGGAGGCTCCTCAGGAAGTTACAAATAGAGCCGCCCTGGGACCAGCAGGTGCACGGCCTTGGCTCACCCCGAATACAGATGCATGAGACTCGGGGACACCTGCACCCCAATGTCCACAGCAGCCGGGTCCACAGTAGCCACACTGTGGGAGGAGCCTCCGTGCCCTCAGGCAGATGATGGATAAAAAGGATGGAAGATAGATGATGGTCATAGATGATAGATAGTTAGATGATAGGAATGGTACTCAGCTATCAAAGAGAAGAAAATATTGCCATTTGCAATGACGTGGATAGAACTAGAGGGATCATGTTAAGTGAAATAAGTCAGTCAGGAAAGAAAATTACCGTATGGTTGCATTCATAGGTGAAATTAAAGAAGCAAAGCAGATGGGCATCTGTGAAGGGAAGGAAAAACAAATAAGATGAAAACAGAGATGGAGGAAAAAAAGACTCAATCACAGGAAACAAACTGAGGGTCGCTGGAGGGGAGGGGAGTGGAGGGACAGGGTAACTGGTAGAGGGGCATGAAGGAGGGCACGTGATGTCATGAGCCCTGTTGTTATCTCCAACTGGTGAATCCCTGAATTCTACCTCTGAAAGTATAATACACTATACTGTTAATTAATTGGGTTTAAATTAAATTAAGTTTAAAAAATCAGTTGACAGTATCGGAGTGCATTTTCTTCCAGGCTCTCTATTCTGCTCCTTCAGCTTATGCCAGAACCACACCCCTGTGGGTTTGGTTTGTTTAAGTAGGCTCCATGCCTCGTCCACAGTTCAGCACAGGGCTAGAATTCATGACCCCGAGATCAAGACCAAGGGTGAAGTCAGGAGTCGGATGCTTAACCAATGGAGCCAGCCAGAGCCCGAGAACCACACTGCTTTATCCTGTGTCTCTGTGACATTAGTTGAAATAGGAAAGTGGAGGGAGGGGCAAGATGGCGGAAGAATAGGGTCCCCAAATCACCTGTCCCCACCAAATTACCTAGATAATTTTCAACATCCTGAAAATCTATGAATTCGGCCTGAGATTTAAAGAGAGACCAGCTGGAATGCTACAGTGAGAAGAGTTCGCACTTCTATCAAGGTAGGAAGAGGGGGAAAAAGAAATAAAGAAACAAAAGGCATCCAAGGAGGAGGGGCCCCACGAGGTGCCAAGCTAAGGCCGGGGCGAGTGCCCCCAGGACAGGAAATCTCTGTCCCGGAGAAGCAGGAACTTCACCAATCTTCCCGGGTGGAAAGGCTCCTGAAGGGAGTTGGAGCAGGACGCCAGGATGGTGGGGATGCCCTCGGGCTCCCTGGAACACTAACAGACACCTGCACACCCAGGAGACTGCACCATACCCCGTGGCTGAGCTCCCTAAAAGACTGCAGGGACCACAGTTGGACCCGGAGCAGCTCAGAGGGGCTCGGGTGGCGGCTCCACATGGAGGGGGCTGCGAGGCCAGGAGCAGCTCGGAGGGGCCTCCCGCAGAGGAAGAGGATCCCTGCAGGGAGGGTTTCGGGGCTCTGGGACCAGCTCAGTGGGGCTTGGGTGGTGGTGCCGCGGAGGCGGCTGTGTGGGCTGGAGGGGGAATCAAAACCGCAGGCACTGGATCACAGGGCGACAGGACACAGCCCAGAATCCGGCCGCCCCCTGGGACAGGCAGACCCCGGGAAGGCCCAAGACGGTTAGGATGCTTCGGCCCAGAGCTGAGCAGATCAGCGTCCCCGCCTTGGCACCTCCAGGCCCTGCAGAGGGAGAGCTCCATAGTTACTGTGGGAGCTGAATCCAGGGCTGAGAGCTGCCGACGTCACTGGGATGGTTCCTCTTGGGGCCTCAAGGGATAAATGAGCAGTGCACCAGGCAGAGGGCAGAGCAGCTCCCCCAAGAGCTAACACCTGAAAATCAGCACAACAGGCCCCTCTTCCAGAAGACCAGCTAGACGGACAAGTTCCAGAGGAAGTCAAGGGAATTAAGTATACAGAATCAGAAGATACTCCCCGTGGTTTTTTCTTTTCTTTCTTTTCTTTTCTTTTCTTTTCTTTTCTTTTCTTTTCTTTTCTTTTCTTTTCTTTTCTTTTCTTTCTTTTCTTTTCTTTTCTTTTCTTTCTTTTTGATTTGCTTGCATCCCCCACACTTTCTTCCTTTCTTTCTTTTTCTTTCTCTTTTTCTTCTCTTTTTCTTCATTTTCTCTTTTTCTCTTTTCTTTCCTTCTTTCTCTCTCTTTTTCTCCTTTTCCCAAACAACTTGTTTTTGGCCACTCTGCACTGAGCAAAATGGCTAGAAGGAAAACCTCACCTCAAAAGAAAGAAACAGTCCTCTCTCCTAAGAGTTACAAAATACGGATTAAAATTCAATGTCAGAAAGCCAATTCAGAAGCACTTATACAGCTACTGGTGGCTCTAGAAAAAAGCATAAAGGACTCAATAGACTTCATGACTGCAAAATTTATATCCAATCAGGCAGAAATTAGAAATCAATTGAATGAGATGCAATCCAAACTAGAAGTCCTAACGACGAGGGTTAACGAGGAGGAAGAACGACTGAGTGACATAGAAGACAAGTTGATGGCAAAGAGGGAAACTGAGGAAGAAAGAGTCAGACAATTAAAAGACCAGGAAGACAGATTAAGGGAAATAAACGACAGCTTGAGGAAGAAAAACCTATGTGTAATTGGGGGTCCCGATGGCGCCGAAAGGGACAGAGAGCCAGAATGTGTATTTGAACAAATCCTAGCTGAAAACATTCCTAATCTGGGAAGGGAAACAGGCATTCAGATCTAGGAAATAGAGAGATCCCCCGCCTAAAATCAATAAAAACCATCAACACCTCTACATTTAATAATAAAGCTTGCAAATTCCAAAGATAAAGAGAAGATCCTTAAAGCAGCAAGCGACAAGAAATCCCTGACCTTTATGGGGAGGAGCATTAGGGTAACAGCAGACCACTCCACAGAGAACTGGCAGTTCAGAAAGGGCTGGCAGGATATATTCAGGGTCCTCAATGAGAAGAACATGCAACCAAGAATACTTTATCCAACAAGGATCTCATTCAAAATGGAAGGAGAGAGGGATCCCTGGGTGGCGCAGCGGTTTAGCGCCTGCCTTTGGCCCAAGGCGCGATCCTGGAGACCCAGGATCGAATCCCACGTCGGGCTCCCGGTGCATGGAGCCTGCTTCTCCCTCTGCCTGTGTCTCTGCCTCTCTCTCTCTCTCTGTGTGACTATCCTAAATAAATAAAAATTAAAAAAAATGGAAGGAGAGATGAAGAGCTTCCAAGACAGGCAGGAACTGAAAGAATATGTGACCTCCAAAGCAGCTCTGCAAGAAATTTTAAGGGGGACTCTTAAAATTCCCCTTTAAGAAGAAGTTCAGTGGAACAATCCACAAAACAAGGACTGAAGAGATATCATGATGACACTAAACTCATATCTGTCGATTAGTAACTCTGAATGTGAACAGGCTTAATGACCCCATTAAAAGGCGAAGGGTTTCAGACTGGATAAAAAAGCAGGACCCATCTATTTGCTGTCTACAAGAGACTCATTTTAGACAGAAGGACACCTACAGCCTGAAAATAAAAGGTTGGAGAACCATTTACCATTCAAATGGTCCTCAAAAGAAAGCAGGGGTAGCCATCCTTATATCAGATAAACTAAAATTTACCCGGAAGACTGTAGTGAGAGACGAAGAGGGACACTACATCATACTTAAAGTATCTATCCAACAAGAGGACATAACAATCCTCTACATATATGCCCCGAATGTGGGACTCCCAAACATTTAAATCAATTAATAACCAAAGTAAAGAAATACTTAGATAATAATACACTTATACTTGGTGACTTAAGTCTAGCCTTTTCTATACTCAATAGGTCTTCTAAGCACAACATCTCCATAGAAATGAGAGCTTTAAATGATACACTGGACCCGATGGATTTCACGTAAATCTACAAAACATTACATCCAAACTCAACTGAATACACATTCTTTTCAATTTCAAGTGCACATGGAACTTTCTCCAGAATAGACCACATACTGGGTCACAAATCAAGTCTGACCCAATACCAAAAGATTTGGATTGTCCCCTGCATATTCTCAGACCATAATGCCTTGAAATTAGAACTAAATCATAACAAGAAGTTTGGAAGGACCTCAAACACGTGGAGGTGAAGGACCATCCTGCTAAAGATGAAAGGGTCATAGGAAATTAAGGAAGAATTAAAAAGATTCATGGAAACTAATGAGAATGAAGATACAACCATTCAAAATCGTTGGAATGCAGCAAAAGCAGTCCTAAGTGGGAAATACATCACAATACAAGCATCCATTCAAAAACTGGAAAGAACTCAAATACAAAAGCTAACCTTACTCATAAAGGAGCTAGAGACAACAGAGCAGATAGATCCTACACCCAACAGAGGAAGAAAGTTAATTAAAATTCGAGCAGAACTCAAGGAAATGGAGACCTGAAGAAATGTGGAACAGATCAACAGAACCGGGAATTGGTTCTTTGAAAGAATTAATAAGATACCTAAAGCATTAGCCAGCCTTATTAAAAAGAAGAGAGAGAAGACTCAAATTAATTAAATCATGAATGAGAAAGGAGAGATCACTACCAACACCAAGAAAATACAAACGATTTTAAAAACATATTATGAACAGTTATACGCCAAAAAATTAGGCAATCTAGAATAAATGGACACTTCCCTGGAAAGCCAGAAACTACCAAAACTGGAACAGGAAGAAATAGAAAACCTGAACAGACCAAGAACCAGGGAGGAAATTGAGCAATCATCCAAAAATTCCCAAGACACAAAAGACCAGGGCCAGATGGCTTCCCTGGGGAATTCTAAAAAACTTTAAAGAAGAAACCATACCTATCCTACTAAAGCTGGTTGGAGAGATAGAAAGAAACGGAGTACTTCCAAATTCATTCTATGAAGCCAGCATCATCATAATTCCAAAACCGGACAAGGACCCCATCAAAAAGGAGAATACAGACCAATATCCCTGATGAACATGGATGCAAAAATTCTCAACAAGATACTAGCCAATAGGATCCAACAATACATTAAGAATATTATTCACCATGACCAAGTAGGATTTATCCCCGGGACACAAGGCTGGTTCAACACTCGTAAAACAATCAATGTGATTCATCATATCAGCAAGAGAAAAACCAAGAACCATATGATCCTCTCATTAGAGGCAGAGAAAACATTTGACAAAATAGAGCATCCATTCCTGATCAAAACCCTTCAGAACATAGGGATAGAGGGAACATACCTCGACATCTTAAAAGCCATCCAGGAAAAGCCCAAAGCAATTATCATTCTCAATATGGAAGCACTGGGAGTATTTCCCCTAAGATCAGGAACAAGACAGGGATGTCCACTCTCACCACTGCTATTGAACATAGTAATGGAAGTCCTAGCCTCAGCAATCAGACAACAAAAAGAAATAAAGGCATTCAAATTGGCAAAGAAAATGTCAAACTCTCCCTCTTCACCAATGACATGATACTCTCCCTAGAAAACCCAAAACCGTCCCTCAAAAGATTGCTACAACTCATACAACAATTTGGTAGCGTGGCAGGATACAAAATCAATGCCCAGAAATCAATGGCATTTCTATACACTAACAATGAGGCTGAAGAAAGAGAAATTGAGGAGGCAATCTCATCTACAATTGTACCCAAAAACATAAGATACCTAGGAATAAACCTAACCAAGAAGGTAAAGGATCTCAACCATAAACACTATAGAACGCTACTGAAAGAAATTGAGGAAGACACAAAGAGATGGAAAAATATTCCATGCTCATGGATTGACAGAATTAATATTGTGAAAAAGTCAATGTTACCCAGGGCAATGTGCACGTTTAATCCAATCCCAATTAAAATACCATGGACTTTCTTCAGAGAGTTAGAACAAACTATTTTAATATTTGTGTGGAATCAGGAAAGACCCTGAATAGCCAGGGGAATTTTAAAAAAGAAAACCATATCTGGAGGCATCACAATGCCAGATTTCAGGGTGTACCACAAAGCTGTGGTCACCAAGACAGTGTGGTACTGCCACAAAAACAGACTCATAGATCAATGGAACAGAATAGAGAACCCAGAAGTGGACCCTGAACTTCATGGTCAACTGATATTCGATAAAATAGGAAAGACGATCCATTGGAAGAAAGACAGTCTCTACAATATATGGTGCAGTGAAAATGGACATCCACAGTCAGAAGAGTGAAACTAGACCACTCTCTTTCACCATACACAAAGATAAACTGAAAATGGATGAACGATCTCAATGTGAGACAAGAGTCCATCAAAATCCTAGAGGAGAGCACAGGCAACACCCTTTTTGAACTCGGCCACAGTAAATTCTTGCAAGATAAATTCATGAAGGCAAAAGAAACAAAAGCAAAAATGAACTATTGGGACTTCATCCAGATAAGATGCTTTTGCACAGCAAAGGATACAGTCAACAGAACTAAAAGACAACCTAAAGAATGGGAGAATATATATGCAAAAGACGTATCAGATAAAGGGCTAGTTTCCAAGATCTATAAAGAACGTTTTAAACTCAAACCCAAGGAAACAAACAATCCAATCATGAAATGGACAAAAGACATGAAGAGAAATCTCACAGAGGAACACAAAGACATGGCCAACAAGCACATGAAAACATGCTCTGCATCACTTGCATACAGGGAAATACAAATCAAAACCACAATGAGATACCACCTCACACCAGTGAGCATGGGGGAAATTAACAAGGCAGGAAACCACAAATGTTGGAGAGGATGCGGAGAAAAGGGAAGACTCTTACACTGTTGGTGGGAATGTGATCTGGTGCAGCCACTCTGGAAAACTGAGTGGAGGTTCCTCCAAGAGATAAAAAATTGACTTGCCCGACGACCCAGCAATTGCACCTCTGGGGATTTACCCCAAAGACTCAGATGCAGGGAAACACCGGGACTCCTGCACCCCAATATTTATAGCAGAATGTCCACAATAGCCAAACTGTGGAAGGAGCCTTGGTGTCCATTGAAAGATGAATGTAAAGAAGATGAGGTTTATGTATAAAATGGAATATTATTTAGGCATTAGAAACGACAAATACCCACCATTTGCTTCAACATGGATGAAACTGGAGGGTATTATGCTGAGTAAAGTAAGTCAATCGGAGAAAGACAAACAGTGTATGTTCTCATTCATTTGGAGAATATAAATAATAGTGAAAGGGAATATAAGGGAATGGAGACGAAATGTGAGGGAAATATCAGACTAGGAGACAGAAAATAAAGACTCCTAACTCTGGGAATCGAACTAGGGGTGGTGGATAGGGAGGTCGGCGGGGGTTGGGGGTGACTGGGTGATGGGCACTGAGGGGGGCAGTTGACGGGATGAGCACTGGGTGTTGTTCTGTATATTGGTAAATTGAACACAAATAAAAAATTAACTTATTAAAAAAAAGATTCATTGAAACTAATTAGAATGAAGATACAAGTGTTCAAAATCTTTGGGATGCAGCACAAGCAGTCCTAAAGGGGGAATACATCGCAATGGAAGCCTCCATTCAAAAACTGTAAAGAACTCAAATACAAGCTAACCTTACACATAGAGGAGCTAGGGAAAAAACAGCAGATAGATCCTACACCCAAGAGAAGAAGATAGTTATTTAAGATTTTAGCAGAACTCAATGAAATCGAGACCATAAGACCTGTGGAACAGAAAAACAACAAAAAACCAGGAGTTGGTTTTTTGAAAGAATTAATAACATACATAAGCCATTAGTAAGCCTTATTAAAAAGAAGAGAGAGAAGATTCAAATTAATAAAATCATGAAAGAATGGGGATCCCTGGGTGGCGCAGCGGTTTGGCGCCTGCCTTTGGCCCAGGCCGTGATCCTGGAGACCCGGGATCGAATCCCACGTCGGGCTCCCGGTGCATGGAGCCTGCTTCTCCCTCTGCCTATGTCTCTGCCTCTCTCTCTCTCTCTGTGACTATCATAAATAATTAAAAATTTAAAAAAAATTATAAAAATAAATAAATAAATAAATAAAATCATGAAAGAGAAAGGAGAGATCACTACCAACACCAAGGAAATACAAACGATTTTAAAAACATATTATGAACAGCTATATGCCAACAAATTAGGCAATCTAGAGATATGGACGCATTCCTGGAAAGCCAGAAACTACAAAAACTGGAACAGGAAGAAATAGAAAACCTGAAGAGGCCAATAACTAGAGAGGAAATTGAAGCAGTGATCAAAAACCTCCCAAAACACAAAAGTCCAAGGCCAGATGGCTTCCCAGGGAATTTCTATCAAACGTTTAAAGAAGAAAACATACCTATTCTACTAAAGCTGTTTGGAAAGATAGAAAGAGATGGAGTACTTCCAAATTCGTTCCATGAGGCCAGCATCACCTTAATTCCAAAACCAGACAAAGACCCCACCAAAAAGGAGAATTACAGACCAATATCCCTGATGAAATGGATGCAAAAATTCTCAACAAGATACTAGCCAATAGGATCCAACAGTACATTAAGATAATTATTCACCATGACCAAGTAGGATTTATCCCCGTGACACAAAGCTGGTTCAACACTCGAAAATAATCAATGTGATTCATCATATCACGAAAAGAAAAACCAAGAAGCATATGATCCTCTCATTAGATGCAGAGAAAGCATTTGACAAGATAGAGCATCCATTGCTGATCAAACACTTCAGAACATAGGGATAGAGGGAACATTCCTCGACATCTTAAAAGCCATCTACGAAAAGCCCACAAGAAATGTCATTCTCAATGGGGAAGCATTGGGAGCCTTTCCCCTAAGATCAGGAACAAGACAGGATGTCCACTCTCACCACTGCTATTCAACATAGTACTGGAAATCCTAGCCTCAGCAATCAGACAACAAAAAGACATTAAAGGCATTCATATTGGCCAAGAAGAAGTCAAACTCACCCTCTTCACCAATGACATGATACTCTCCCTAGAAAACCCAAAAGCCTCCACCCCAAGATAGCTAGAACTCATACAGCAATTTGGTAGCATGGCAGGATAGAAAATCAATGCCCAGAAATCAATGGCATTTCTATACATTAACAAAGAGACTGAAGAAAGAGAAATTGAGGAGTCAATCTCATTTACAATTGCACCCAAAAGCATAAGATATCTAGGAATAAACCTAACCAAAGAGGTAAAGGATCTCAACCATAAACACTATATAATGCTACTGAAACAAATTGAAGAAGACACAAAGAGATGGAAAAATATTCCATGCTCATGGATTGACAGAATTAATATTGTGAAAATGTCAATGTTACCCAGGGCAATGTACACGTTTAATGCAATCCCTATCAAAATACTATGGACTTTCTTCGGAGAGTTAGAACAAACTATTTTAATATTTGTGTGGAATCAGGAAAGAATCCGAATAGCCAGGGGAATTTTAAAAAAGAAAAACATATCTGGGGGCATCAGAATGGCAGATTTCAGGTTGCATTAAAAGTTGTGGTCATCAATACTGTGTGGAACCTGCACAAAAACAGACACATAGATCAATGGAACAGAATAGAGAACCCAGAAGTGGACCTTGAACTTTATGGTCAACTAATATTCGATAAAGGAGGAAACACTCTCCATTGGAAGAAAGACAGTCTCTTCAATAGATGGTGGTGGGAAAATTGGGCACCCATATGCAGAAGAATGAAACTAGAGCACTCTCTTTCACCATACACAAAGATAAACTTAAAATGGATGAAAGATCTAAATGTGAGACAAGAATCCATCAAAATCCAAGAGGAGAACACAGGCAACACCCTTTATGAACTCGGCCACAGTAAATTCTTGCAAGGTACATTCACAAAGGCAAAAGAAAAAAAGCAAAAAGCAACTCTTGGGACTTCATCAAGATAAGAAGCTTTTGCACAGCAAAGGATACAGTCAACAAAACTAAAAGACAACCTACAGAATGGGAGAAGATATTTGCAAAAGACGTATCAGATAAAGGGCTTGTTTCCAAGATGTATAAAAAACTTCTTAAACTCAACACCAAAGGAACAAACAATCCAATAATGAAATGGGCAAAAGACATGAACAGAAATCTCACAGAGGAAGACATAGAAATGGCCAACATGCACATGAGAAAATGCTCTGCATTACTTGTCTCAGGGAAATACAAATGAAAACTACAATGAGATACCACCTCACACCAGTGAGCATGGGGAAAATGAACAAGGCAGGAAACCATAAATGTTGAGGAGGATGCTGAGAAAAGGGAACCCTCTTACACTGTTTCTGGGAATGTGAACTGGTGCAGCCAATCTGGAAAACTGTGTGGAAGTTCCTCAAAGAGTTAAAAATAGACCTGCCCTAAGACCCAGCAATTGCAGTGTTGGGGATTTACCCAAAGTATTCAGATGCAATGAAACGCCGGGACGCCTGCACCCCAAAGTTTTTAGCAGGAGTGTCCACAATAGCGAAACTGTGGATGAAGCCATGGTTTCCATCAAAAGATGAATGGATAAGAAGATGTAGTTAATGTATACAATGGAATATTACTCAGCCAGTAGAAATGACAAATACCCACCATTTGCTTCAACATGGATGGAACTGGAGGGTATTATGCTGAGTGAAGTAAGTCAATTGGAGAAGGACAAACATATGTTCTCATTCAATTGGTTAATATAAATAATAGTGAAAGGGAATATAAGGGAATGCAGAAGAAATGTGTGGGAAATATCACAAAGGGAGACAGAACATAAATACTCCTAACTCTTAGAAAGGAACTAGGGATGCTTTAAGGGGAGGAGAGATGGGGTTACGGTTGAATGTTTGAAGGGCACTGAGGGGGGTCCTTGCAGGGATGAGCACTGGGTGTTATTCTGTATGTTGGTAAATTGAACACCATAGATAATAAATTTATTTTTTTTTAAAGTTCAAACAACTAAATATTTATGTTGCCAACATGGGAGTACCTAAATATAGAAACCAATTAACAACAAACGTATAGAAAGTCACTGATAATAATACAATGACAGGGGATTTTAACACCTACTTATGGCAATGGACCTATCGTCTATACAGAAAATCAACAAGGGAAAAATAGCCTTGACACACTGGACCACAGGGACTCAACAGATATAGTCTGAACATTTTAACTTAAAGCAGAATACAAATTCCTTTCAAGTGCACATGGGACATTCTCCAGAACAGATCATATCATGGGCCACAAATCAGGCTTCAACAGGTACAACAGGTACAAGAAAGTTGATATCACACCCTGTATATTTTTGGAGCACGATGTTATGAAACTCGAAGTCGACAGTAAGAAAAAATTTGGACAGACCAAAAATACGTGGAGATTATGAACATCCTACTAGAGAATGAATGGAGCAACAGGAAATTAAAGAGGAAATTTAAAACAAATGAAAATTAAAACATGTTTCTCCAAACCTCTGGGATGTAGCAAAGGCAGTCCTGAGAGAGACGTACATAGCAATACAGGCCTACCTCAAGAAACAAGAAGTCTCCAATACACAGCCTAACCCTACACCTTAAGGAGTTGAAAAAGGAATAGCAAACAAAGCCTAATGCCTATAGAAGAGGGGGAAAATAAAGATGAGAGGAGAAATAAACTACAGAAACAACAAAGCAGTAGAATGGAATAAAGAAACAAAGAGATGGTTCTTCAAAATAATTAAGAAAAAGGATCAAGCTCTAGCCAGCCTTATCAACGACAAAAGAGAAAAGACCTAGATAAATAAAATCACAAATGAGAGAAGAGAGATCACAATCAACACCAGAAAAATTAGACAATTATAAGGGAATACTATGAAAGATTATACGCTAACATACTGGGAGACCTGGAAGAAATGGACAAATCCCCAGAAATGTGCAAACGAGCAAAATTGAAATAGGAAGAAATAGAAAATATGAACAGACCCATAATAGCAAAGGAATTGAATCAGCAGGACACTTGGGTGCCTCAGTGGTTGAGCATGTGCTTTGGCTCAGGTCATGATCCCGGGGTCCTGGGGAATGAAGTCCCACATCAGGCTCCCCGCATGGAACCTCAATTTCCCTGTGTCTATACCTCTGCCTCTCTGTGTCTCTCATGAATCCATAAATAAATCTTTAAAAAATGAAAAAAGATAAAATGATGAGAAAGGACCCAAATAAAATCACAAATGAGAAAAGAGATATAACAACCAACACTAGAGAAATACAAACGATTATAAGAGAACATTATGAAAAAATATATGTCAGCAACCTAGAACCTGGAAGAAATAGATCAATTCCTAGAAATATATAACATAGTAAAAATGAAAAAGTAAGAAATAAGACTTGAACAGACACAAAACCAGCTAAGAAATTGAATCACTAATCAAGGATCTCCCAACAGGAGATGCTTAGATCAATAGAACAGAATGGAAAGCCAAAACAAGATACAAACCTGTAACTCTATGACCCAATAATCAACAAGGCAGGAAGGAATATCCAAAGCACAAAGACAGTCTCTTCAACAAACCCTAACCCTGACCCCAGGATAAGAACAAATGGTGTTGGGAAAACCAGGCAGCCACATGCAGAAGAATGAAACTGGACCACTTTCTTACACCATATATATAAAAAATAAATTCAAAATGGATAAAAGACCTAAATGTGAGACCTGAAACCATACAAAGAAGAAAAGATAGCAAACGTCTTTGACATTTGCATTGGATCTTCTTTCTAGATATGCCTCTAAGGTGAGGGAATCAAAAGCAAAAATACTATTGGGACTTCATCAAATTGAAAAGCTTCCACAAAGTGAAGGAAACAACCAAACCTAAAAGGCAACATACAAAATGAGAGGAGATATTTGTAAACAACACATCCAATAAAGATTTAGTATCCAAAATACATAAAGGAAAGATAAATCTCAGCCTCCTAAACACAACTTATCCAACTGCCAATGGGCAGAAGACACGAATGGACTTTGTCTCTGACAAGACATCCAGATGGCCATGAGACACACGGAAAAACACTCAGCGTCACCCATCAACAGGGAAATGCAAACCAAAACCACAATGAGATGTCACCTGACAGCCATCATAATGGCTAAAGTTAAGAACAGAAGAAACAACAGGTGTCGTTGAGGCTATGGAGAAGAGCGAGGCCTCTTACACCCCTGGTGGGCAGGCGAACAGGTGCAGCCACTGTGGAAAACACTGTGAAGGGTCCTCGAGAAGTTGAAAATAGGGGATCCCGGGGTGGCTCAGCCGTTTGGCACCTGCCTTTGGCCCATGTCGCGATCCTGGAGAACTGGTATCGAATTCCACGTCGGACTCACAGTGCACGGGCCTGCTTCTCCCTCTGCTTGTGTCTCTGACTCTCTCTCTGTGACTATCATAAAAACAATTTTTTAAAAAAGTTAAAAATAGAGCTACACTATGATTCCAAAATTGCACAGCTAGGTATTTACCCCAAGGATACAGAAGTTGTTTAGTAGATTCAAAGAGGAACACGCAGCCCAGTGTTTGTAGCAGCATTATCAACAACAGCCAAACTGTGGATACAGCCCAGATGTCCATCGACAGATGAATGGGCCGAGACGATGTGGTTAATATACACACTGCGGCATCACTCGTTCATCAGAAGGGATGAAATGAAGCCATTTACAATGACGTGGGAGAAGTGGAAAGGACTTATGCTAAATGAACTCAGTGAGAGGAAGACATATACCAAATACCATACAATTGTATTCACATGTGAATTTTAAGAAACCAAACAAACTGGCAAAGGGGCGGAGGGGGCGATGAGAGAAGCAAATAAAAAAACACACTCTTAACCACAGAGAATAAACTAATAAATACCAGAGGAAGGTGGGGGGGATGGGGAACCAGGCGATGGGGATAGTGGAGAGCACCTGTGACCAGTACCAGGCGTTGTATCCAAGGGTTGAATCACCTTGTGGTAAACCTGAAACTATATCATACTGTGTTTACAAAGAGGAATTCAAGTAAAACTTTAAAATAATAATTGGTAGTATTGATGAAACATGTGCGCACAAGAAATAAAATCAGAAAGGCAAATGAAAATCCAAATAAACAGTCTTTAGAGTCAGAAATCCCCTCCTTAGCTCAGCTCGGGAGAAGCCTGCCATGTCTATTCTGACCCCAGCAGAAGCCTGGATTTTGATTTTCTGGGGAGGCCACTGACTTGGTGGAGTCAGGCTATCTTTGAACCCAAAACCTAAATAGAGTGCATAAAACTAAACTGCCCAAGATACTAGGAGTCCCACTGCAGGCACATGCCAGGACCCAAACTCTAACCATACACAGATATAACCCTAACCCTACACTTAAGCCTAATGTTGACCTAACCCTTAAACAAGACCTATCACTAATCGAAAACCAAACACAAACCCCAAGACCGAAACACATTCACTGAACCTTCCTGCCAAACCTCAACCTAACTCCTAAACCTATTCTAAACCCTTAACCCTGACCGTTACCTTAAATCTAACTCTAACCCTAACCCTAACCTCTAAACCTAAATTGAACTTAACATACTCAAACCCTATTCCTGACCTTAACCTGTACCCTAACCTAACCCTCTAATACTAATCCTATCTCATACCCCAAACTGTACCCTAACCCATACCCTAAGACTAACCCCTAACCCACTCCCTTAACGTATCTCTTACTCTCTTCCAAATCCGTACCCTGACCCTGACCTGTCCCTATCCCTAACCCCTAACCAAACAATAACCCTAACCCTTGTCCTAAACCCTATCCTAACCCTAACCCTGGCCCTAATTCTAAACCTAGCCCTAACTATAACCCTAGCCCCTCACCCTAAACCCTAACCCTAACTCACACCCTAACCCCTAACCCTAACTGAAAACCTAAGCCCAACCGTAACTCTAACCATAACCCTAACCCCAACTCCTAACCTCCTGCCCTAATCCCTATAGCCTAAACCCTAACCCTAACACTAAATCCTGTCCCTTACCCTAACCTCCATCCTAACTCTTAACTACTGACCATTACCCTTATACCTCACCTAACCTCTAATCCATAACCATAAGCATAATCACTAACACCTAACGTATAACCTAAGGCTAACCACCAACTGCCTCCCCTCCCCTAACCCTACCATTCATTCTGCCCTTTCACTTACCCTGTTGTTCTGAGGAGTCCTTCTGATGTAGACGTGGCCCCCAATGGCTCCTCCAGAGTCCTCCAGGGGGTCCAAGCGAGCCGGACTCCTTTGAGTGTGGACATGGCCCAACGTGTTCCTGAGTCATAGTCAGTGGGTCCTGAGGACGCCGGGTCTCCTGTCACTGTGTACTATGTCTCACATCCTCTAGAAGCCTCACAGCAGGTCCTCAGGAAGCTGGGGGTTCCTGTCAGCATGGACATGGTCCCACATCCCACAGAAAACTCACCACGGGTCCTGAGGGGGCTGTGGGCTCCTGTCAGCATAGACGCAGCCCCATATGTCCTGAAGCCAAAGTGCTGGTCCTGAGGAGGACGGGGTTCCTGTCAGGGTTGACGTGGCCCCACATTTTCCTCAAGCCTCACCATAAGACCTGAGGAGGCTCGGGGCTCCTGTCAGCATGGATGTGGCCCATAATCTTCCCAAACCTTCACAGTGGGTTCTGAGGGGGCTGGAGACTCCTGTCAGTGTGCATGTGGCACCCACATTTTTCTTAGGCCTCACCACAGGCCCTGACAAGGCTGGGGTCTTCTGTCCCCATGGACGCATCCCCATATTTCCCCAAGTCTACACCGGGGGTCCTGAGGAAGTCAGGGTCCTGTTCTGTCCATGTGGCCCCAAGTCCTCCCAAAGCATCACTGAGGGTTCTGAGGAGGCTGGGGCTCCTTTAACCATGAATGCGACCCCCAGCTTCCCGAAGCCTCAACTTATGTCCTGAGGGGCCTGGGAGCTCCTACCAGAGTGGACATCGCACCACAACTTTCTGAAGCCTCTCCGCAGGTCCTGAGGCGGCTCAGGGGCTCCTGTCAGCGTGGATGTAGGCCCATATCTTCCTGAAGCCTCTCCGCTGGTCCTGAGGCTGCTCAGGGGCGCCTGTCAGCGTGGATGCGGGCCCACAATTTCCTGAAACCTCCCCGTGGGTCCTGAGGTGGCTCAGGGCTCCTGTCAGTGTGGATGTAGGCCCACATCTTCCTGAAGACTCCCCGCAGGTCCTGAGGGGGCCCAGGGGCTCCTGTCATGGTGGATGCAGGCCCACATCTTCCTAAAGCCTCACCGCGGGTCCTGAGGAGACCAGGGCTCCTGTCAGCATGAACGGGACACAATTTCCCCCTGAAGACTTCCCGTGGGTCCTCTGGAGGCTGCAGCTCATCAACATAGATGCCTCCCCACATCCCCCTCAGGCCTCCTCAGCACAGGCTGGCTCCTGATAGTGCAGGCAGAGGAGGCCTACTGCACATGCCTGCTCCATGGGAGGGGTCTGGCCTCGGGCGTCCCCTGCGGGACTCTTTCAGGCTCCAGCTGGGGCCTGTTAGCTTCGGAAACATCTCACTGAAAAGGAACCCAACACCTGGCTTCCCAGAAATACATAAGAACAAGGAATTGGAGCCCACAGGATGCGAAATGAAATGTGGACCAGACTTTTACCACGTCCTGCAAAACTCACTCAACCCTCTTCCACTGTGGGCGGGACCGCAGGTTGGTGGAGCCGCCCTGGAAACAGTGTGGAGGCCCCTCAGGAAGTTACAAATAGAGCCACCCTGCGACCAGGAGGTGAATGGCCTGGAGCTTACTCCAAAGATACAGATGCAGTGAGACGTGGGACAACTGCACCCCAATGTCCACAGCAGCTGGGTCCACATTAGCCAAACTGTGGGAGGAGCCTCAGTGCCCTGTGGCAGATCATGGATAAAGAGGATGGGAGATAGATGATGGTCATAGAGAGAGGAATGCTACTCAGGTATCAAAGGGAAGGAAATCTTGCCACCTGCAATGATGTGGATAGAACTAAAGGGATCATGTTAAGTGAAGTAAGTCACTTGGGAAAGAGAATGACCGTGTGGTGTCATTCATAGGTGGAATTCAAGAAGCAAAGCAGATGAACTACTGTGAAGGGAAGGAAAGACAAATAATATCAAAACAGATGCAGGAATTACAGACTCTTAACGATAGTAAATGAACTGAGGGTCGCTGGAGGGATGGGGCATAACAGGGGAAATAGGAAAGTGCTGCGTCTCACTCTGTCCTGCTTCTCCAATACTGATTTGCTGTCCGGGGTTATTTGTTGAGGAGGATGGATGTTATGTTTTTTTTTTACTATTTCTAAGTTCTGCCACCATGATTTTGATAGGAATGACTTTGAAACTGAGCGTGGCTTCAGGAACTGCGGACATTTTCACAAGATGAGGCTCCCAACCCACAAGACCAGGATGGCCTCCCAGAGCCTGGTATGGTTCAGTGCACAAGTCTTGTGCTCCTTTGGTTCAGTCTCATTATTTATTCTCCTTGATGCTCCTGAGAAGGCCTTCACATCCTTCCTTTCCTTCTTGAGTGCTCATTGTCGGGACACAGCAAGGCTAATCTGCTCTGTAGTTTCAGTTTGTGTTCCGTGACTTTACTGAACCCACTCCTTAGTTCTAACAGGTTTTGGTGGAGGCTCTGGGGTTGCCTGTTTCTAGTTCTGCATCTTCAGCATATAGGGACAGTGTGACGTCCCCCTTTCAGGTGTGGATCCTTTGATTTTTACAGCTTTATGTCCTAGAAAGCCCCACTATTGAATCAAAACTGATCCCAAGCCCCTATTAGAATGAGAACATAGCTCAATGCCCTTGAAGGTCCCATATCAAAATGTAAACAGAACTTGAGGAATTGCTCCAGCCCTTCTGGAGGTCCCCGAGACCAGCCCTTAAAACTAAGCTGAAATCCACCTCAGGGTCCAAGTCCCTGCTCCACTCTGTCGGGTATACTTGGACACAAGCTTGAGGTGGTAAATAAACCCTGGTGTGTTTGCATCAGTGTCGGCTTCTCGGAGATTTCTCGGATTCGCAATCTTGGGCACAACAGTCTGAGATAAAAAAAGAAAACTGAAAGAAGCTCGGACACAGGTAGAGTGAACGCAGGATTCTGAGAGAAGCGGCGGAGACCCGGGGGCTTGTGGGCTCTTCTGTGGAGGCCCCTGCAGACGGGGGGCAGGATGCTCAGCCCCAGAGCCAGAGGACCCAGAGACCCCACCCATATCCCGCCCATCTGGGCCGGGTCCGAGTGAGCAGCACAGCGTTGCCCGCTGGAGTCCAGACACGCTGATGCCCACCCCGCCTCTGACCCTGCAGATGCATCTCCCAGGCAGATGTGCACCTGACAATCAGCGCCATGGCCAATCCCCAGACCCCGCACAGACCATTCGCTGCCACCAAGTTGTCAGACCACAGAGGCTGCAGAGCTTCAGCTCTGCTTGGAAACAAGGGTCTAGCTTCCTTTGTACTTTGTGATTTATTTTCATTTATTTTTTTGATTCTGTTTTATAAATTGCCTTATTTTAACTTTTATGTATGTACCTTATATATTTCTCATTTTAGGTTTCATGGTACTTTAATTGTGTTTCTTATTTTGGGATTTAGAATCTTTTAACAACCAGGCAAAAATAATCTGGTAGTTTTTTTGGGGGACGGCAGTTGTTATTGTTTTTCTTGGTTTTTCTTTGTCTTCTTTCGTTTCTGGAAAAAATAATAAGATGGAGAAATTCACCTCCATAAAATAATATGAGGTAGTACTCACAGCCAGGAAGTCCATCAATACAAATATATGATGTCTAACTACAGTTTAAAACAATGATGATAAAGATAGCATCTGGGCTGGAGAAAGAGCACAGAAGAAAACTAGAGAATACCTTACTGTAGAAATGAAAGAATTAAAATCTAGTCAGGCCAACGTTCAAAATGCTATAACTGAGATGCAGTACCAAGTGGAAGCCTTAAAAACAAGGAAGGTTATGGACCACAAAGGCAGACTCCCTAACTCAGCCACTTATTAAAACAATAACATTCATTTCATGGGAGACTCCCAAGATGAAGACAGAGGAAAGGTGGGCTTGCTCAGCCATTAGAAACGACAAATAACCACCATTTCCTTCAACGTGGATGGACCTGGAAGGTATCATGCTGAGTGAAGTAAGTCAATCAGAAAAAGACAAATATTGTATGTTCTCATTCACTTGGGGAATATAGATAATAGTGAAAGGGAATATAAGGGAAGGGAGAAGAAATGTGTGGGAAATATCAGAAAGGGAGATAGAACATAACGACTCCTAACTCTGGGAAATGAACTAGGGGTGATGTAAGGGGGGGAGGGCAGGGATGGGGGTGAATGTGTGACGGGCACTGAAGGGGGCACTTGACGCGATGAGCACTGGTTGTTATTCTGTATGTAGGCAAATTGAACACCAATAAAAAGTAAATTTATTATTAAGTAAAAGAAAGAAAGAAAGAAAGAAAGAAAGAAAGAAAGAAAGAAAGAAAGAAAGAAAGAAAGAAAGAGTGACTCCTGAGTGGCTCAGTTACTTAAGCTTCTGCCTTAGGGTCAAATCATGATCCAGGTCCCAAGGAAGGCTCCCTGTTCAGCAGGGATCCTGCTTCTCCCTTGCCCTCTGTCCCTCTAGCACATGTTTATCAGTCTTCTCTCTCTCAAATAATTAAATAGCATCTTTGAGAAAGAAACAAACAAACCTAGAGGGAAAAGAAATCTCCCATGTAGAAGATTTTCAAATAATTTTTTTTTTGGGGGGGGGGGACAATTCCTTACCTTTATTTTTTTATTTTTTTTTATTTTTTACTTTTTTTTATTTTTTTTATTGGTGTTCAATTTACTAACATACAGAATAACCCCCAGTGCCCGTCACCCATTCACTCCCACCCCCCGCCCTCCTCCCCTTCCAACACCCCTAGTTCGTTTCCCAGAGTTAGCAGTCTTTACGTTCTGTCTCCCTTTCTGATATTTCCCACACATTTCTTCCCCCTTCCCTTATATTCCCTTTCACTATTATTTATATTCCCCAAATGAATGAGAACATATAATGTTTGTCCTTCTCCGACTGGCTTACTTCACTCAGCATAATACCCTCCAGTTCCATCCACGTTGAAGCAAATGGTGGGTATTTGTCATTTCTAATACCTGAGTAATATTCCATTGTATACATAAACCACATCTTCTTTATCCATTCATCTTTCGTTGGACACCGAGGCTCCTTCAACAGTTTGGCTATCGTGGCCATTGCTGCTATAAACATCGGGGTGCAGGTGTCCCGGCGTTTCACTGCATCTGTTTCTTTGGGGTAAATCCCCAGCAGTGCAATTGCTGGGTCGTAGGGCAGGTATATTTTTAACTGTTTGAGGAACCTCCACACAGTTTTCCAGAGTGGCTGCACCAGTTCACATTCCCACCAACAGTGTATGAGGTTTCCCTTTTCTCCACATCCTCTCCAACATTTGTTGTTTCCTGCCTTGTTAATTTTCCCCATTCTCACTGGTGTGAGGTGGTATCTCATTGTGGTTTTGATTTGTATTTCCCTAATGGCAAGTGATGCAGAGCATTTTCTCATGTGCATGTTGGCCATGTCTATGTCTTCCTCTGTGAGATTTCTGTTCATGTCTTTTGCCCATTTCATGATTGGATTGTTTGTTTCTTTGGTGTTGAGTTTAATAAGTTCTTTATAGATCTTGGAAACTAGCCCTTTATCTGATATGTCATTTGCAAATATCTTCTCCCATTCTGTAGGTTGTCTTTGAGTTTTGTTGACTGTATCCTTTGCTGTGCAAAAGCTTCTTATCTTGATGAAGTCCCAATAGTTCATTTTTGCTTTTGTTTCTTTTGCCTTCGTGGATGTATCTTGCAAGAAGTTACTATGGCCGAGTTCAAAAAGGGTGTTGCCTGTGTTCTTCTCTAGGATTTTGATGGAATCTTGTCTCACATTTAGATCTTTCATCCATTTTGAGTGTATCTTTGTGTATGGTGAAAGAGAGTGGTCTAGTTTCATTCTTCTGCATGTGGATGTCCAATTTTCCCAGCACCATTTATTGAAGAGACTGTCTTTCTTCCAATGGATAGTCTTTCCTCCTTTATCGAATATTAGTTGCCAATAAAGTTCAGAGTCCACTTCTGGACTCTCTATTCTGTTCCACTGATCTATGTGTCTGTTTTTGTGCCAGTACCACACTGTCTTGATGACCACAGCTTTGTAGTACAACCTGAAATCTGGCATTGTGATGCCCCCAGATATGGTTTTCTTTTTTAAAATTCCCCTGGCTATTCGGGGTCTTTTCTGATTCCACACAAATCTTAAAATAATTTGTTCTAACTCTCTGAAGCAAGTCCATGGTATTTTGATAGGGATTGCATTAAACGTGTATATTGCCCTGGGTAACATTGACATTTTCACAATATTAATTCTGCCCCTCCATGAGCATGGAATATTTTTCCATCTCTTTGTGTCTTCCTCAATTTCTTTCAGAAGTGTTCTATAGTTTTGAGGGTATAGATCCTTTACATCTTTGGTTAGGTTTATTCCTAGGTATCTTATGCTTTTGGGTGCAATTGTAAATGAGATTGACTCCTCAATTTCTCTTTCTTCAGTCTCATTGTTAGTGTATAGAAATGCCACTGACTTCTGGGCATTGATTTTGTATCCTGCCACGCTACCGAATTGCTGTATGAGTTCTAGCAATCTTGGGGTGGAGACTTTTGGGTTTTCTATGTAGAGTATCATGTCATCGGCGAAGAGGGAGAGTTTGACTTCTTCTTTGCCAATTTGAATGCCTTTAATGTCTTTTTGTTGTCTGATTGCTGAGGCTAGGACTTCCAGTACTATGTTGAACAGCAGTGGTGAGAGTGGACATCCCTGTCTTGTTCCTGATCTTAGGGGAAAGGCTCGCAGTGCTTCCCCATTGAGAATGATATTTGCTGTGGGCTTTTCATAGATGGCTTTTAAGATGTCGAGGAATGTTCCCTCTATCCCTACACTCTGAAGAGTTTTGATCAGGAATGGATGCTGTATTTTGTCAAATGCTTTCTCTGCATCTAATGAGAGGATCATATGGTTCTTGGTTTTTCTCTTGCTGATATGATGAATCACATTGATTGTTTTACGGGTGTTGAACCAGCCTTGTGTCCCAGGGATAATTCCTACTTGGTCATGGTGAATAATTTTTTTAATGTACTGTTGGATCCTATTAGCCAGTATCTTGTTGAGAATTTTTGCATCCATGTTCATCAGGGATATTGGTCTGTAATTCTCCTTTTTGGTGGGGTCTTTGTCTGGTTTTGGAATTAAGGTGATGCTGGCCTCATAGAACGAATTTAGAAGTACTCCATCTCTTTCTATCTTTCTAAACAGCTTTAGGAGAATAGGTATGATTTCTTCTTTAAATGTTTGATAGAATTCCCCTGGGAAGCCATCTGGCCCTGGACTCTTGTGTCTTGTGAGGTTTTTGATGACTGCTTCAGTTTCCTCCCTGGTTATTGGCCTGTTCAGGTTTTCTATTTCTTCCTGTTCCAGTTTTGGTAGTTTGTGGCTTTCCAGGAATGCGTCCATTTCTTCTAGATTGCCTAATTTATTGGCGTATAGCTGTTCATAATATGTTTTTAAAATCGTTTGTATTTCCTTGGTGTTGGTAGTGATCTCTCCTTTCTCATTCATGATTTTATTAATTTGAGTCTTCTCTCTCTTCTTTTTAATAAGGCTGGCTAATGGTTTATCTATCTTGTTAATTCTTTCAAAGAACCAACTCCTGGTTTTGTTGATCTGTTCCACAGTTCTTCTGGTCTCGATTTCGTTGAGTTCTGCTCGAATCTTTATTAACTCCCTTCTTCTCTTGGGTGTAGGATCTATTTGCTGTTTTTTCTCTAGCTCCTCTATGTGTAAGGTTAGCTTTTGTATTTGAGTTTTTTCCAGTTTTTGAATGGATGCTTGTATTGCGATGTATTTCCCCCTTAGGACTGCTTTTGCTGCATCCCAAAGATTTTGAACGGTTGTATCTTCATTCTCATTAGTTTCCATGAATCTTTTTAATTCTTCCTTAATTTCCTGGTTGACCCTTTTATCTTTTAGCAGGATGGTCCTTAACCTCCACGTGTTTGAGGTCCTTCCAAACTTCTTATTGTGATTTAGTTCTAATTTCAAGGCATTATGGTCTGAAAATATGCAGGGGACAATCCCAATCTTTTGGTATCGGTTCAGACCCGATTTGTGACCCAATATGTGGTCTATTCTGGAGAAAGTTCCATGTGCGCTTGAGAAGAATGTGCATTCAGTTGAGTTTGGATGTAAAGTTCTGTAGATATCTGTGAAATCCATCTGGTCTAGTGTATCATTTAAAGCTCTCGTTTCTTTGGAGATGTTGTGCTTAGAAGACCTATCGAGTATAGAAAGAGCTAGATTGAAGTCACCAAGTATAAGTGTATTATTATCTAAGTATTTCTTCACTTTGGTTAATAATTGATTTATATATTTGGCAGCTCCCACATTCGGGGCATATATATTGAGGATTGTTAAGTCCTCTTGTTGAATAGATCCTTTAAGTATGATATAGTGTCCCTCTTCATCTCTCACTACAGTCTTTGGGGTAAATTTTAGTTTATCTGATATAAGGATGGCTACCCCTGCTTTCTTTTGAGGACCATTCGAATGGTAAATGGTTCTCCAACCTTTTATTTTCAGGCTGTAGGTGTCCTTCTGTCTAAAATGAGTCTCTTGTAGACAGCAAATAGATGGGTTCTGCTTTTTTATCCAGTCTGAAACCCTGCGCCTTTTGATGGGGTCATTAAGCCCGTTCACATTCAGAGTTACTATTTAGAGATATGAGTTTAGTGTCATCATGTTATCTATTCAGTCCTTGTTTTTGTGGACTGTTCCACTGAACTTCTTCTTAAAGGGGAATTTTAAGAGTCCCCCTTAAAATTTCTTACAGAGCTGGTTTGGAGGTCACATATTCTTTTAGTTGCTGCCTGTCTTGGAAGCTCTTTATCTCTCCTTCCATTTTGAATGAGAGCCTTGCTGGATAAAGTATTCTTGGTTGCATGTTCTTTTCATTTAGGACCCTGAATATATCCTGCCAGCCCTTTCTGGCCTGCCAGGTCTCTGTGGAGAGGTCTGCTGTTACCCTAATACTCCTCCCCATAAAAGTCAGGGATTTCTTGTCTCTTGCTGCTTTAAGGATCATCTCTTTATCTTTGGAATTTGCAAGCTTCACTATTAAATGTCGAGGTGTTGAGCGGTTTTTATTGATTTTAGGGGGGGGATCTCTCTATTTCCTGGATCTGAATGCCTGTTTCCCTTCCAAGATTAGGAAAGTTTTCAGCTAGAATTTGTTCAAATACATATTCTGGCCCTCTGTCCCTTTCGGCGCCCTCGGGAACCCCAATTAAACGTAGGTTTTTCTTTCTCAGGCTGTCGTTTATTTCCCTTTATCTATCCTCATGGTCTTTTAATTCTTTGTCTCTTTTTTCCTCAGTTTCCCTCTTTGCTATCAACTTGTCTTCTATGTCACTCACTCGTTCTTCCACCTCGTTAACCCTCGTCGTTAGGACTTCTAGTTTGGATTGCATCTCATTCAATTGATTTTTAATTTCTGCCTGATTAGCTCTAAATTCTGCAGTCATGAAGTCTCTTGAGTCCTTTATACTTTTTTCTAGAGCCACCAGTAGCTGTATAAGTGCTTCTGAATTGGCTTTCTGACATTGAATTGTAATCCAGATTTTGTAACTCTGTGGGAGAGAGGACGGTTTCTGATTCTTTCTTTTGAGGTGAGGTTTTCCTTCTAGTCATTTTGCTCAGTGCAGAGTGGCCAAAAGCAAGTTGTATTGGGAAAAAGAGAAAAAGAGAGGCGAGAAAGAAGGAAAGAAAAGAGAAAGAGGAAAAAAAAGGGAAGAGAAAAAAAAGAAAAGAAAAAAAAGAGAGAAGAAAAAGAGAAAGAAAAAGAAGAGAAAAAAGGGGGTGGGGGAAGGAAACAAATCAAAAAGCAAAACAAAACAAAACAAAACAAAAAAAAAAAAAAAGAAGAACCACCGGGGAGTATCTTCTGATTTTGTGTACTTTAAGTCCCTTGGCTTCTCCTGGAAGTTGTCAGTCTAGCTGGTGTTCTGGGGGAGGGGCCTGCTGTGCTGATTTTCAGGTGTTAGCAGTTGGGGGAGCTGCTGTGCCCCTGCCTGGTGCAGGGCTCAGTGGGGGTTGTTTACCCCGTGAGGCCGCAGGAGGAACAGCCCCAGTGGCGGGGCAGCTCTGGAAACCTGGATTCAGCTCCGGCAGGAACTCTGTCTGCAGGGCCTGGAGGCTCTGGGGCGGGGCCGCTGATCTGCTCAGCTGGGGCAGGAGCGTCCTTGCTGTCCTGGGCCCTCCCGGCCTCTGCCTGTCCCAGGGGAGGCGGGATCCTGGGCTGTGTCCCGGCGCTCTGTGCTCCGGAGCCTGCGCTGGTGGATTTGCGCTCCCGGGCCGCGCAACCCCCACCACTGAGCTGCCGCCCGAGCCCCTCCGAGCTGCTCCGGGTCCCGCCGTGCGCGCTGCAGCCCTTAGGGAGCTCGGCGCACTCTCCTGGGCACGCAGTTGCTCTGTTACTGTCCCGGGGAACCCGAGGGCATCCCCGCCCTCCTGGGTCCTGCTCCCAATCCCCGCGAGCCCCTTTCCGCCCAAGAAGGTTGGTGCAGCTCCTGCTCCTCCGGGACGGGACTCTCCTGTCCTGGGGACACTCGCCCCGGCCTCAGCCCGGCTCCTCGCGGGCCCCTCCCCCTTGGAGCCCTTTGTTTCTTTACTTCTTTTTCCCCGTCTTCCTACCTTGATAGAAGCGCGAACTCTTCTCACTGTTGCATTCCAGCTGGTCTCTCTTTAATTCTCAGGCCGAATTCATAGATTTTCAGGATGATTGGAAGGTTTTCTAGGTAATTTGGTGGAGACGGGTGATTTGGAGACCCTACTCTTCCGCCATCTTGCTCCTCCCCCTCGATTTTCAAATAATTTGTGCAGACATTCCACCCTCAAGTTCCTGAGCGTAGCTTCCCAATCTTATGTGTGGAATACACATAGTAACTTCCTTCTACAAAATATATTATGAAAAACTTAAAATAATAATGATAATATAATAATAATAATAATAAAGAATCACTTTACTACAGAGAAACCTGAGAAACACTACCTCAGCAAGATGATCAGATCAATACCAAGACTGATAAATCATGTTGATAATATCTATCCTTTATATGATATAATAAAAATGGCATTATATCTCTATATATAATCCACAAAAACAGTTCAATGATGAGATAAACAACAGACATGTCCCAACTGAGGTAAATTTTACAAAATACTCTACTTCTCAAAGTGTTCCAGTTCAACGACAACAAGGAGAGGCTGAAAGACTGTCACAATCTAGAGGAGCCTAAGAAAACATGAGGACAAATGGAGTGTGGTATGAGGGATAGTGATTTAGCAAAAACTAAGGAAATCTGAATAAAGTATGGTCTTTGGTTATTGTGAAAATTTTAATATTGATTCATTAGCTAATATTTGTACCGTACTGATATAAGATACCAATAATTGGAGAAATTGAGTGCAAGTGCATGAGAATTCTCTGTACTATCTTCTAATTTCCCTATAAATCTTTGTTTTCTTTCTAAGAAATAAGATTTAATTTGAAAATTGACTTAAATGAATCAGGCTCCAGTGTGAAGACATTTTAAGAATCCTTGAATTAAAAAAAAAAAGAATCGTTGAATTATCTTTTGCCTTATTCTTAAAAAGTTCCTTCGATGGGAACAAAGTAAGAATTTTATATCAGAAGGAAAGAAAAACACTTATGAACACGTATAATGCCTCCTCAACCTGAAGCAGGAAAGGATAACAAATAGCAAAAATCAGATAAAAATACTTCTATTATAATAGACACCATATTGCAAGTGCATTTAAAATTAGCAATGTATAACATTATTTCCTTGACATTTGACTTCCAAAGAGTTCATAGTGTTTCAGTGTCAGTTGAAACGGGAAGAATCTTAGGGAAGAATCCTTCACGTAATAATAGGACCATTGGTACTAATGTCTCTCAATCATTTCCAAATCAATAAAGATGCATTTCCTGATGAGTGACTGAGCTGTGAAGAAAAGCATGAGAAAACCTCATCCCTTTGAATTACTTGTGTCAGAATATTTTAACCATAGAATGATGGATAGTAAATTATCCTTATTAACAGGAAATATGTCTCAGCAATGAATCTGAGCAATCAGATGGGCAGAGAAAAAATGCTTTAACTCGCTCCTGCACTTTTAAAGACAAAGGAGAACTTTTCTATGTACAAAGTCAGTTGTCAAGATAGCCTTAGGGAATAAGAGTCTGCAGCATCGAATCCTGCTGCACAGCTGGGATGCCCGTGCCCCAGTTCTTCCTAATCTCAAATCCCTGGGCCTGTCTCACAACACAGGTAGCCACGCTGAGGTCATTTGCAATTTCTCTCTTAGGAGCTCCAGGGAGGGGGGCATGAGCTAGATTGGACGGGATGGGATGCGTGGAGGCTGAGAACATTACGGCCATTCTACTTTACGTTCAGTATTAGCACAAGTCCAGCAATCCCAGGCCCCTGTGAAGAAGAGCTGAAATTTGCATTACTTCAGTTACTGTAAAAAAACAAAGTTTACAGCTTAATGTCTTAGAAAGCCCCACAATAGAATAAAAACTGAGCCTAAGCAAAGGGCTGGAAACCCAATTAGAATGAGAAGAGAGCCCAATGCCCCTGAAGGCCCCATATCATAATGTAAACAGAACTGGAGGAATTCCTCCAGCCCTTCTGGAGGTCCCCGAGACCAGCCCTTAAAAGTAAGCTAAAACACTCCTCGGGGTCCAAGTCCCTGTTCCACTGTGTGGCGTATACTTGAACCCATGCTCGAGTTTGTAAAACAACCCAGGTGTGTTTGCATCAGTGTCGGTTCTTTAGTGGATTCTTGGATTTGCCAACTTGGGCACAACACCCAAGTTGTACCCATGACCCCTCCCCACCTGGACTGACCTCCTGTCCCCTCCCACCCATGCTGACAGTCAGTCACCTCCCCGCCCACAACAGCCGGGCACAGGCCCTCACACAGGTCCGACGGGCACGGTGGGCACTCCCGTCATCCCCAGGCTCCCAGGGGAAGGAAGGAGGTTTTGGCAGGAAACACTACTATGGTGGCCCCAGGGCTCCCTGCCCAGGAGAGCACCTGGTGAAAGGTCGGGGTCTGTGTCCCTGATGCCAGCTCCTCCTCCCTGGTTTTCCCACAGGAAATGAGAGAGTAGGACCTGGTCTCCTACAGGGGCATCACACAGGTGGACCTGGACGTCAGCAGGACGTTCAGCAGTCACATCATATTTTGGGACTACTACAAGGTAGGGTGAGGTTGAGGGGCCAGGGGGGATCAGGACCCAGGGGAGGACCAGGGCCTTCCGGGTAGGGAAAATGGGACTTCAGAGTCGGAGGGCAGAACAGCAGCCAACAACAAACCGCTCCATGGTAGGGTGTTGGGGATGACCTCTGTGCCCCACCCACAGGGACTCAGGGATGAGGAGGTCACTAGGATGGGGCCTCCAGGGCTTGCCATGGGAGCTGAACCCCAAAGGGAAGAGGGACGACCCCCTGAGAAGCAGGGGATGGGGAGGGGGACATGGGGGGCAGGAACTGGACCTGGGTGCCAGGCGGAATGGCCGCGGCAGGAGCAGGACACACTTCGATCCCATGTGGGCTGGACGGATCAGAGTGACACCCACTCTCAGTGCTTTACATGTTTCTAAGTTCTATGCATTTAATTTGAGACAATTTGCAATTTGAAAACACACATAATATGATGAACCCTGTATAATGCCCCCGGTCCAGCCAGGGCCATGCACTGACCACACCCGGACCCAGGGGCATGTGTTGCAGCAAACCCCAGACTGGAGTCTCCTTAAAGTGTAGACGTCTCCTTTTGCATCTTAGAGGAAGGGGATGCCCTGTGTCCGCAGGCCCCCCACGACATCTCCCTCATTCCCCACTGCCACTCCATCCATCTACATCCTCTACCTCAATGGGATCCCACCTACACCATCCCCCACACTCCACCACTATCATACCCCTGCCCCCACACCATCCACCCACACACCATCGGCCCCCAGCAAGGACCCGGTGTAGATGACCCCTGTGGGACATGATCAGCCTCCCCGGGGTTCTCTGGAAACCCTGCTCCCATCAGAAGCCCAGGTGTCCCATAGAGTACTCAGGGGTTGCAGGGAGGAGGGAAGACAGGGAGCCCCCAACAGGGTGTGTGCAGTTGAGTGGTGCAGAGGAAGCACTGTGCCCTGCCACTGCCCACTGTCCGTCCTACAGGGTGGCACACCCTGCACAGGACACCAGCCCCTAACCCAGGGGGATCTGGAGTGGCCTGGCCCCGGGCTCTGTGAGGGTGGGTGTGATTTGAGCCCCCGCCCCAGGCCCAAGAAAAAGACTAATGGGATCAGACCCCCATGGCCCTGTCCAGCGCTGGATTCTGGTCCCACACTGAGCGAGCCCTCTCACAGCTGGATATGGAGTCCTGGGCCCTGGGGATTCCCCACAGATCCAGGTCGCTGACCTAGGGCAGCCCTGGGGATCCCAGGACACCCAAGGTTGGGGAGAGCAGAGGTGGGCCGGTGGACCCCACCCGCAACCCAAACCAGGAGGCAGACTCCTCCAGGTGCTGGGGCCGCAGGGGCCCCGTGGCTGGGGTCCAGCTGCCCTGCGGGGACCCAGCTAAGAACCCATGAGCTGCAGGTCTAGGTCAGCTCTGCTGTCCTCAGAACCGTCTCTCAGGCTGAAACCTCAGGACACACGCCCCCACCCGAGGTCTACACGTGCTTCCAGTTGGGGGACTCCAGCACTTGCACCCCACCCATGTGAAACTTGCCCTCCCCTAAAGGACAGACATTCCCTCCACAGGGGAAGGCGCGAACCCTCGACTCTGAGCCCGTTTGCTATAGAATGTCTAATGACATGTGTTGTGGTGTGAAAATGCACAGCCAGCCCGTTTCTGTGTCTCCCAGAACTGTGTGCATGGGGCGTGGATAGACCCACAGAGAGGAGGAAGGGGCACCACCCAGTCCCCAAACAGCTCCTGCATGGGCACTGCAAGGCACACACGGCTGATGTCCCCACGTGCCTTCCAGGGGCGGCCAGACGCCAGAGTCAGGACCCAACAAACTATACTGTGACTCAGCCTGTGCCCCATGGGCCAGGAGGGTGTGGGACAGAGTGACAGCCAGGGAGCCTCAGATCACCAGGGTCTATGTAAAGCGACCTGGGAGGTCTCTGCTCCCTCTGTCAAGGGGGCCGGGGCTGGCTGGTTTCTGAGGTACTTCCTCCCCTCCCCACATCTCTGTGCCTGTGTGCCTGGGGAACAGAGGGCCTGTGGGGCCGTCAGCATGACCCTGGAAGGGATGTCAGGACAGCAGGCCCTTGTGTTGTGCCCAAGATTGCAAATCCAAGAAACCACCGATGAGCCGTCACCGATGCAAACTCCGAGGATTTCTTTACAAGCTGGAGCTTGAGTCCAAGTGCACCCGACACAGCAGAGCAGGGATTTGGACCCTGAGACTAATAGGCATAGCAGCTTTAAAGGGGCCAGTGGCCCATGGGATACACAGAAAGTTGCACAGTCCTGTTGGTCAACACGCAGGTGGCCGATTGAATGACACCTTACCCTATAGGATCCACTTGACCTGGACTATTACTTTGGTCAGAATCGGCACACAGTTTTGGCGGGCACAGAGCAGGGTTACATTGTTATGAGCCGATTTCCGATTAGGGTGCACCCAGCGGCTTGACTGGGTTGGGGCAGTGCCTTAAGACATAAGCAGGTTATGTGGGGGTCATAGAGGAGGTGGAGGGTGTAGCACAAAATGGAATCAGTCCTGCTCTGCTTCTCCAGGGGTAGGGGATTTTTGTTAAATTTCCTGGGTCCCACACTTGCAGCTCACGCACCTGGGCCACCCTCACCAGGTGGACTCAGTGTGCACACCTTGTGGTGCTAGATCTCTCACACCAGCATGTAGAGGGCACCCTCCTTGCCCGAGTGAGTAGGGGCTGGGTGAGCATGGGGCTCAGCATGGAGGCCAGGCAGCACAGGGGATCGAGGAACCCCAGCCTCATCACCACCCCTACTCCCACACACAGGCTGCCCCATGGCTCTCCGAAATGGGCACCCGGCACCTCTGGAGATCCCCCCAGGGCAGCCCTGAGGTCTGGCTCCCTGCTGGCGAGGCACTGGGGAGAACAGAAGCAGATGGCGCTCAGCGGGACCCACTGCCGGACATGGGAATGTGGCCGAGCCAGAACTTCCAGCTCAGCTGACCCTCCAGCTGAAAGTCACTGCACGAGCCAGCCCCGGGTCGGCCAGGAGAGTCCAGCTAGCTGCCCAGCGCCAGCACCAGAAATGATGTTGTGCCAACCATTTCGGTGTTTGGGTGACCCAGCCAGAGGATCCGATAGCTGCACGTGATACCTGCATGTGATAGACACACACTCACACCGAAACCAACAAAAGTCGGAATCCCCCAATGTTGTCAAACAGCATGTGAATGTTTACATACATGACGCTGTGGTCCCCAATAGGATACATGGAAGACGCTATAAATCACTACTGCAGAGGTGCTGGAAGCAAGGAGATGTGCCTGCTGGGTTCCTACAAGGAGAGCAGAGGGACAGGAAGCATACTTCAATGGGGGGGCCCCTCTTAGGAAAGGACACCAGGTCCCTGTGAAGTCTACCGATGGTGAAATCTTTCCGCCTCTCTTTCAGCTTCTGAATTTCCTCCTCGTTTGTTCTTCCTAATTCTAGGTTAGCCTCCACCCTTGCATCCAAACCAATGACCAAAGATGCTTATTTATGATATCCGGTCCTAAAAGGTGGCTGAGCTCTGGCTACCGGGTTCAAAATGATCATTTTCTAGGTGTATGCTGATCCCCCAAACTCCTGCCTTCGTGGCCCTTCTCTCTCTGCAGAATGAGGGGAACCACAGGTCTTACAATGAAAGACGCCCACTTCCACTCGGGCGGGACTATCCCTTGTGGAGGACGTCATCTGGGCCAAGTAGTACAAGCGGGGCGATCAAGAATAGTTCGCAGGTGAGACATAAGCAAACACTTACCTTTGATGTCATGCTTTATTTGTTCATCCATTTATTATTTGTTAAATATTTTAATTTTATGTCCTGTCTATACCCAATACGGTGTTCAAACTCATAACCCTGAGTTCAATATCCCCCAACCAGGCCAGCCAGGCACCCCAGTGCCATGTTTCATAACTCTTTGCTTCCTTGCCTATCTCTGCATCGAACTGGAACATTGAGTCCTTGACGGGGAGCTTTAGTTACCTCCGAATCGAGAATGTTCTCACTGTATCCCAATCCTAGATTGACATTTACCATTGAATAGCACTTTAAATAAATAGTCAGTAAGATAACTACTACAGAAAAGGAAATTATCAAATTTTCACGTATGTGGTCCCTGCTCCCTGGGCTCCCAGGGAAGGTATGGTTTCTTTAACATTGATCAAGGTCCAAATAACTCCACCACACCTTAGTTTCTGCCCTGACACATGCAACATCCCTGCTTCAATTAACATGTATCAATCAATCAAAGGGAGACTAACTGGCTCGGTGTGCTTCGTAAGTACATGGGACTTTGTTCCTGGGGTAGCATGTTCAAGCCCAATGTTGGCTGTAGAGATTACAGAAAAATAAAATCTTAAAAAAATCAATCAGTTTATCTTGGGGAGACATAGCCCCGGATTCCACAAGGGCAGGGAGCCAGCTGATGATTCTACGCACAGTATTATATGCAGCAGAGCACAAAATGTGAACTTTCAGAGGTCTCCTAGAGCGGGGGACACACCAGCCTTAAGGTGTTCAGGTGGAGAAGTCAGGTACAGTCCCTGGAGTGACAGGGTGGGCTCAGGATCCCACGGGACCCAAGGATGGTGGCACCAACTGTTCCCAAGCACAGGAGCGGGAACGCGGCTGAGAGCAGTGGGACTCGGGCCAGCTGTCTGCCCTGTGTGGCCAAAAGCTGCAAACCCCTGTGCAGTCACCGGGCCACGTTCCTGGGACAGGCCAGCAAAGGCCAGGAGTGGGAGGACACTCTCCCGGACACAAAGAGCGCAAGTCTCCACCAGGGCAGCCCCTAAAATTTGGAGTTTTAAACATCAGTAACTTGTCTGTGTGGAGGCTGACAAAATTGAGGCGGTTCCACTTTAAGTTCACTGTTAGCACAAGTACTGCCATCCCAGGCCCCTGTGAATAAGAGCTAAAATTTACATTACTTCAGTTACAGGAAAAAAAGAAAAAAACAGCTTAGAGCTTAAGGTCCCAGAAAGCCCCATATTAGACTGAGAACAGAGCTCAATGCCCTTGAAGGCCCCATATCAAAATGTAAACAGAACTTGAGGAATTGCTCCAGCCCTTCTGGAGGTCACCGAGACCAGCCCTTAAAACTAAGCTAAAACCCACTTCGGGGTCCAAGTGCATGCTCCTCTGTGTCGGGTGTACTTGGACGCAAGCTCGAGTTTGGAAATCAACCATCGTGTATTTGCATTGGTGTCGGCTCCTCAGTGGTTTCTCGTATTTGCAATCTTGGGCACAACACCTCCATGTCCTCTCCCCACGTGGGCTGACCCCCTGTCCCCTCCCCCCCAGGCTGACCCTCAGTTACCTCCCCACCCACAACAGCTTGGGACATGCCCTCACACAGTTCGCATGGGCTCGGTGGGCACTCCCTCCATCCCCAGCCTCCCAGGGCAAGACAGGATATTTCGGCAAACCCACTCCCATGGTGGCCACAGGGCTCCCTGCCCAGCATGGCAGCTCGTGACAGGTCGGGGTCTGTGTCCCTGATGTGAGCTCCTGCTCCCTGGTTTTCCCACAGGAAATGAAGGAGAAGGCCCTGGTCTCCTCCAGGGATATCACGTAGGTAGACCTGGACGTCAACAGGACGTTCAGCAGCCACAGTATGTTTTGGGCCTGCTAGGGGTTCAGGTGAGGCTGCTGGGCCAGGGGGCTTAGGGGCCCCAGGGGAGGCCTGGGGGCTTCGGGGTAGGGAAAATGGGGCTTCTGAAGCCGAGGGGAGCAAGAGCAGCCAACAACACACCGCTCCATGGTAGGGTGATGGGGATGACCCACATGCCCCCAACCCCGGGGCCTCAGGGATGAGGAGGCCAATTGGATGGGGCCTCCAGTGGTTGCCATGGGAGCTGAACCCCATAGGGGAGAGGGACGGTGCCCTGAGGAGCAGGGGAGGGGATGGGGTGGGGAACGTGGGGGGCAGGAACCAGGCCTGGGGGCAAGGCGGCATGGCCACGGCTAGAGCAGGACACACATCAATCCCATGAGGGTCGGACGGGTCAGAGTGACACCCACTCTCGGTGCTTTATATATTTCTAAATTCTATGCATTTCATTTGAGACAATTTGCAATTTGAAAACATACATAGTATGATGACCCCCAGATAATGAACCCGGTCCAGCCAGGGCCCTGCACTGACCACACGGTGCCACAGGGGCAGGTGTCTCAGCAAACCCTAGACTGGGGTAGCTTTAACTGTAGAAGTCTCCTTGTGCATCTTAGAGGAAGGGGATGCCCTGTGTCCGCAGGCCCCCCACGCCATCCTGCTCATTCCCCACCCCCACATCATCCCCCTACATCATTATCCCCAATGGCATTCCACATAACACCATCCCCCTCACAGCCCCACAGCCCCACACAATCCTAACCCACGCTACACCACAACACCATCCCCCCTACACCATTCCCCACACTCCACCACCATCATACCCCTGGTCTCACACCATCTACCGCACACCATCGGCCCCCAGCAAAGACCCGGTTTAGGTGACCCCTGTGAGACATGCTCAGCCTCCCTGTGATTCTCTGGATACCCTGTTCCCATCAGAAGACCGGGTGTTCAATAGAGCACACAGGGGTTGCAGGGAGGA
Organism: Canis lupus baileyi; assembly: GCF_048164855.1. Classification (NCBI taxonomy): domain Eukaryota; kingdom Metazoa; phylum Chordata; class Mammalia; order Carnivora; family Canidae; genus Canis; species Canis lupus. The sequence goes on along the minus strand of NC_132872.1, from coordinate 32,472,302 downwards.
GTGAAGGCACGGAATCCCCAACAGAGTGGGTGCAGGTGAGTGGTGTAAAGGAACCACTGTGCCTTGCCTCCGCCCACTCTCCCTCCTGGAGGGTGACACACCCTGCACAGGACAACAGCCCCTAACCCAGTGGGACCTAGGTTGCCCTGGCACCAGGATCTGTGGGGGCTGGGTTGATTTGGGCCCCCCCGAGGGCCCAAGACAAAGACGAATGTGTTCCAGCCCCCCATGGCCCTGGGCAGGCCTGGATTCTGGCCCCACGCTGAGCGAGCCCTCTCACAGCTGGATGTGGCCTCCTGGGCGTGACCCACAGATCCAGGTCGCAGACCTAGGGCAGCCCTGAGGATCCCAGTACACCCCAGGGTGGGGAGAGCAGGGGTAGGCCGGTGGGCCCCACCCACACCCACACCCACACCAGGAGGCAAGCTCCTCCAGATATTTGGGCCCCAGGAGGCCCGAGGCCAGGGTCCAGCTGCCCTGCGGGAACCCAGCGCAGGAGCCCATGAGCTGCAGGTCCAGTTCAGCTCTGCTGTCCTCAGAACCGTCTCTCAGGCTGAAACCTCAGGACACACGCCCCCACCCAGAGTCCACACATGCTCCCATGTGGGGAACTCCAGCACTCAACCCCCTACCCATGTGATTCTTGTCCTCCCATAAAGGACTGAAAGGTCTCCCTCCCCAGGTGAAGGCGCGCACCCACGGCTCTGAGCAAGTTTACTGTAGAAAGTCAATAAAGTGTAGTGGTGTAAAAATGCACAGCCAGCCCTTCTCTGTGTCTCCCAGAACTCTGTGCACGGGGTGTGGAGAGACCCACAGAGAGGAGGAGGGGGCATCACCCAGGCCCCAAACAGCCCCTGCAGGGACACTGCAAGGCATAGACAGCTGACGTCCCCACGTGCCTTCCAGGGGTGGCCAGACGCCAGGGTCAGGACCCCACAGACTATACTGGGACTCATCCTGTACCCCTTGGGCCAGAATGGGCTAGGACAGAGTGACAGCCAGGGAACCTCAGGTCACCAGGGTCTGTTCAAAGCGACCTGGGAGGTCTGTGCTCCCTCTGTCCAGGAGGCGGGGCTGGCCCGGTTCCAGGGCACGTACTACCCTCCCTGCATCCCCATGCCAGTGTGCCTGGGGCACAGAGGGCCTGTGGGGCGCTCAGCGTGGCCCTGGAAGGGATGTCAGGACAGCAGGCCCTTGTGTTGTGCCCAAGACTACGAATCTGAGAAACCACCAAGGAGCCGACACCGCAGCAAACTCCCGAGGGTTTCTCTACAAGGTGGAGCTTGGGTTCAAGTTCACCCGACACAGCAGAGCAGGGACTTGGACCCCGAGACTAAGAGGCATAGCAGATTTATAGGGTCAGTGGACCGTGGAATATGCAGAAATTTGCACAGTCATGTCGGTCAACAGGCAGGTGGCTGATTGAATTACACCTTACAATATAGTATCCACTTGAGCTGGCCTATTACTTTGGTCAGAATCGGTGCGCAGTTTTGGGGGACACAAAGCAGGGTTACATTGTTATGAGCCGATTTCCGATTAGGGTGTGCCCAGCAGCTTGACTTGGGTGGGGCAGTGCCTTAAGCCATAAGCTGGTCATTTGGAGGTCATAGGGGAGGTGGTGGGTGTAGCACAAAATGGAATCAGTCCTGCTCTGCTTGTCCAGGGCTACGGGAATTTTGTTAAATTTCCTGGGTCCCAACTTGCAGCTCACGCATCTGGGCTACGCTCACCAGGTGGACTCAGTGTGCACACCTTGTGGTGCTGGATCTATCACACCAGCGTGTGGAGGACACCCTCCTTGCCCTAGTGAGTTGGGGCTGGGTGAGCATGGGGATCGGCCTGAAAGCCAGGCAGCACAGGGGACTGAGGAACCCCAGTCCCGTCCCCACCCCGACCACACAGATGCAGCCTCAGCGCTCCCTGCCATGGGCACCCAGATCCTCAGGAGCTCCCGCCAGGGTGGCCCCGAGGTCTGACTCCCTGCTGGAGAGGCATCGGGGAGAACAGAAGCAGCTGGACCTCGGCAAGACCCACTGCCGGACATGGGAATGTGGCCAAGCCAGACCTACCGCCTCAGCTGACCCTCCAGCTGAAATTCACTACAGGAGCGAGCTGCGGGTCAGCCAGGAAAGCCCAGCTAGCCACCCAGCATCAGCACGAGAAATGATGTTGTACCAACCATTTCGGCGTTTGGGCTACCCAGACAGAGGATCTGAAAGCTGCACATGATAGCTTCATGTGATAGACACACACACACCCCACAACCAACAAAAGTCAGAATCCCCCCAATGTTGTCAAACAGCAGCTGGATGGTTACATACACGACGCTGTGGTCCCCAATAGGATACCTGGAAGACGCTATAAACCATGACTGCAGAGGTGCTGGAGGCATGGAGATGTGCCTGCTGTGTTCCAAAAAGGAATGCAGAGGGGCAGGAAGTATCCTACGGAGGGGGGGGGCCTCCTAGGAAAGGACACCAAGTCCCTGTGAAGGCTACGGTTGGTGAAATCTTTCCTCTTCCCTTTCAGCTTCTGCTTTTCCTCCTAAATGCCATTTTCCTCAATCATAATAGCAAAAATTTATTTTATGTTTTTAAATTTCTTTTTATTGGAGTCCAATATGTATGAATTCTTTCTTCAGCAAGGGTGTCATTCAGGATAGAAGGAAAGATTTTCCCAGACAGGCAAAGTATAAAGGAGTTCATGACTGCTAAACCAGTCCACTAAGGAATTTTAAGAGGGACTATTCTAGTGGGGGAAAAAAGAGACAAAAGCAACAAAGACTAGAAAGGACCAGAGAACGTCACCAGAAACACCAACTCTACAGGTAAAACAAAGGCACAAAGTTCATATCTTTGAATAAGCACTTTGAATGCTAATACTAAATGCTCCAATCAAAAGATATAGGGTATCAGAGTGGCTTAAAAAACAGGATCCGGGATGCCTGGGTGGCTCAGGGGTTAAGTCTCTGCCTTTGACTCAGGGTGTGATTCTAGAGTCTGGGATAGAGTCCCATATTGGGGTCCCGGTGGGGAGCCGGCTTCTCTCTTGGCCTAATTTTCTGCCTCTGTCTCTGTCTCTGTCTCTGTCTCTCTCTCTCATGCTCTCAAAAATAAAATTGTTGGGATCCCTGGGTGGCGCAGTGGTTTGGTGCCTGCCTTTGGCCCAGGGCGCAATCCTGGAGACCCAAGATCGAATCCCACGTCAGGCTCCCGGCGCATGGAGACTGCTTCTCCTTTTGCCTGTGTCTCTGCCTCTCTCTCTCTCACTGTGTCCCTATCATAAATAAAAATTTAAAAAATAATAATAATTAAAAAAATAAAATTGTTATTAAAAAAAACAAGGTCCATCGGTATGCTGCCTAATAGATGCTCACCTTAGACCTGTAGACAACAGCAGATTGAAAGGCAGGGGATGGAAAATCATCTATCATGCTAATGGTTATGAAAAGAAAGCTGGAGACCAATACTTATATTAGAGAAACTAGACTTGATACCAAACCCTGGGGGTCACCTGGTGGCTCAGTGGTTGAGAATCTGACTTCAGCTCAACGTGTGTTCGTGGGATCCCAGGATCGAGTCCCACATTGGCATCCCTTTGGGGAGCCTCTCTCCCTCTGCCTATTTTTCTGCCTCTGCTTCTCTGTGTATCTCTCATGAATAAATAAATAAATAAATAAAATATTTAATCTCAAAAAGAAAGAACAAATACTGTAAGAAGTGATGAAGAAGGGTATTATTTCATAGTTAAAAAGACTCTCCATCAGGATCAAACAACTAAATATTTATGCTGCCAACATGCGAGTACCTACATATGGAACCCAATTACCAATAAACGTACAGGAACTCACTGATAATAATACAATGACAGGGGATTTTAACACCTACCCACTTATGGCAATGGACCGATCATCTATGCAGAAAATCAACAGAGGAACAATAGCCTTGACACACTGGACCACAGTGACTCCACAGATATAGTCTGAATATTTCTTCCTAAAGCAAAATACACATTCCTTTCAAGTGCACATGGGACATTCTCCAGAACAGATCATATCATGGGCCACAAATCAGCCCTCAACAGGTTCAACAGGTACAAGAAGGTTGATATTACACCCTGTACATTTTCAACCACGACGCTATGAAACTCGAAGTCGACAGTAAGAAAAAATTTGGACAGACCTAAAATACGTGGAGATTATGAACATCCTACCAGAGAAGGAATGGAGCAACCAGGAAATTAAAGAGGAAAGTTAAAACAAATGAAAATGAAAACATGTTTCTCCAAACCACTGGGATGTAGCAAAGGCAGTCCAGAGGGAAGTACATAGCAATACAGGCCTATCTCAGGAAACAAGAAGTCTCTAATACACAACCTAACCTTACACCTAAAGGAGCTGGAAAAGGAATAGAAAACAAATCCTAAAGCCTACAGAAGAAGGGAAAAAATAAAGATGAGAGCAGAAATAAACAATAGAGAAACAGTAGAATGGAATAACGAAACTAAGAGCTGGTTCTTCAAAATAATTAATAAAATGGATCAAGCCCTAGCCAGCCAAATGAACGAGAAATGAGAAAAGACCTAAATAAATAAAATCACAAAAGAGAGAAGAGAGATCACAATCAACACCAGAAAAATAAGACAATCATAAGGGAATACTATGAAAGATTATATGTTAACAAACTGGGAGACCTGGAAGAAATGGACAAATCCCTAGAAATGTGCAAACAAGAAAAACTGAAATAGGAAGAAATAGAAAATGTGAATAGACCCATAACTAGCAGAGGAATTGAATCAGCAAGGCACCTGGGTGCCTCAGTGGTCGAGCATGTGCTTTGGCTCAGGTCATGATCCCGGGGTCCTGGGGAACCAAGTCACACATCAGGCTCCCCACATGGAGCCTCATTTTCCCTGTGCCTATACCTATGCATCTCTGTGTCTCTCATGAATACATAAATAAAATCTTTAAAAACGAAAAAAGATAAAAAGATGAGAAAGGACCCAAATAAAATCACAAATGAGAAAAGAGAAATAACAACATTAGAGAAATACAAACAATTATAAGAGAATATGATGAAAAACTACATGCCAGCAACCTAGGACCTGGAAGAAATAGATCAATTCCTGGAAATATATAACATATCAAAAATGAAAAATGAAGAAATAAGAAACTTGAACAGACCGTTAACCAGCAGAGAAATTGAATCAGTAATCAGGGATCTCCCAACAGGAGATGCTTAGATCAATAGAACAGAATGGAAAGCCAAAACAAGATACAAACCTGTAACTCTATGATCCATTAATGGACAACAAGGCAGGAAGGAATATCCAATGGCACAAAGACAGTCTCTTGAAGAAACCCTAAACCTGACCCCAGGATAAGAACAAATGGTGTTGGGAAAACCAGGCAGCCACATGCAGAAGAATGAAACTGAACCACTTTCTTACACCATATATATAAAAAATAAATTCAAAATGGATGAAAGACCTAAATGTGAGACCTGTACCATACAAAGAAGAAAAGATAGGCAACAAAGTCTTTGACATTGTCCATTGGATCTTCTTTCAGGATATGCCTCTGAGGTGAGGGAAACAGAAGCAAAAATACTACGGGATTTCATCAAATTGAAAAGCTCCTGCAAAGTGAAGGAAACAACTAAAGCTAAAAAGCAACATACAGGAGGAGAGGCAAGATGGCGGGAGAGAAGGGTCCCCAAGTCACCTGTCCTGACCAAATTACCTAGATAAACTTCAAATCATCCTGAAAATCTAGGAATTCAGCCTGAGACTTAAACAGAGACCAGATAGAATGCTACAGTGAGAAAAGTTCACACTTCTATCAAGGTAGGAAGATGGGGAAAAAGAAATAAAGATACAAAAGGCATCCAAGGGGGAGGGGCCCCACAGAGCCAGGCTAAGGCCAGGGCGAGTGCCCCCCGGGCAGGAGAGCTCTGTCCCAGAGAAGCAGGAGCTGCACCATTCTTCCAGGGGGAAATGACGCCCGCAGGGATTCAGAGCAAGACCCCAGGAGGGCGGGGATACCCTCGGGCTCCATGGGACACAAACATACACCGGCACTCCCAGGAGATTGCACCGAGCTCCCTAAGGGCTGTAGGGCACATGCATTGACCCAGGAGCAGCTCTGAGGGGATCCGGCAGCGGCTCTGTGCGGAGGGGGCAGCGGGTCCCTGGGAACAGCTAGGTGGCGGCGCCTAGGGCAGAGGAAGTGGCTTCGTGTGGAGGGGGCTGCGGGGCTCCAGGAGCAGCTCAGAGGGGCTATGGCGGCTCCGTGGAGAGGTGCCTACCCGGCCGGGAGCGAGAATCCAACAGCGCAGGTTGGGGAGCACAGGGCCGGGACACAGCCCAGGATTCGGCCTCCCCCGGGACAGGCAGAGGCCTGGAGGGCCCAAGACAGCAAGGACGCTCCTGCTCAGAGCTGAGAAGATCAGCAGCCCTGCCCCAGAGCCTCCAGGCCCTGCAGACGGACTGCTCCAGAGTTACTGGGGAGGCTGAATACAGGTGTTCCGACCTGGCTGCTGCCACTGGGGTTGTTCCTCCTTGGGCGTCACAGGGTATACAACCCCCACTGAGCGCTTCACCAGGCAGGGGGAGAGGAGCTCCCCCAAGGGCTAGCACCTGAAAATCAGCACAACAGGCCCCTCCCCCCAGAAGACCTGCTAGACGGACAAGTTCCAGGGGAAGTCAAGGAACTTAAAGTAGACAGAATCAGAAGATACTCCCCCATGTTTTTTTTAATTTCTGATTGCTTCCCCCATCCTTTCCCCCCTTTCTTTCTTTTTCTTTCTCCTTTTATTCTCTTTTTTGCTTTTTTCTTCCTTTTTCCTTTTTTTCTTTTTCTCTTCTCTTTTTTTCTTTCTCTCTTCTCTTTTTCTCCTTTTCCCAATACAACTTGTTTATGGCCACTCTGCACTGAGCAAAATGACTAGAAGGAAAACCTCACCTCAAAAGAAAAAACAGTCCTCTCTCCCACAGAGTTACAAATCTGGATTACAACTCAATGTCAGAAAACCAATTCAGAAGCACTATTATACAGCTACTGGTGGCTCTAGAAAAAAGCATAAAGGACTCAAGAGACTTCATGACTGCAGAATTTAGATACAATCAGGCAGAAAGTAAAAATCAATTGAATGAGATGCAATCCAAACTAGAAGTCCTAATGACGAGGGTTAACGAGGTGGAAGAACGAGTGAGTGACATAGAAGACAAGTTGATGGCAACGAGGAAAACTGAGGAAAAAAGAGACAGACAATTAAGAGACCAGGAAGACAGATTGAGGGAAATAAACGACAGCGTGAGGAAGAAAAGCCTATGTGTAATTGGGGATCCTGAGGGCGCCGAAAGGGACAGAGGGACAGAATATGTATTTGAACAAATCCTAGCTGAAAACTTTCCTAATCTGGGAAGGGAAACAGGCATTCAGATCCAGGAAATAGAGAGATCCCCCCCCTTAAATCAATAAAAACCGTCCAACACCTCGATTTAATAGTGAAGCTTGCAAATTCCAAAGGTAAAGAGAAGATCCTTAAAGCAGCAAGAGACAAGAAATCCCTGACCTTTATGGGGAGGAGCAGACCTCTCCACAGCGACCTGGCAGCCCAGAAAGTGCTGGCTGGATATATTCAGGGTCCTCCATGAGAATAACATGCAACCAAGAATACTTTATCCAGCCAGGCTCTCATTCAAAATGGAAGGAGAGATAAAGAGCTTTCAAGACAGGCAGGAACTGAAAGAATATGTGACCTCCAAACCAGCTCTGCAAGAAATTTTAAGGGGGACTCTTAAAATTCCCATTTAAGAAGAAGTTCAGTGGAACAATCCACAAAAACAAGGACTGAATAGATGTCCTGATGACACTAAACTTATATCTGTTGATAGTAACTCTGAACGTGAATGGGCTTAATAACCCCTTCAAAGGCGCAGGGTTTCAGACTGGATAAAAAATCAGGACCCAACTATTTGCTTTCTACAAGAGACTCATATTAGACAGAAGGACACCTACAATCTGAAAATAATGGGTTGGAGAACCATTTACCATTCAAATGGTCCTCAAAAGAAAGCAGTGAAAAAAAAAGAAAGAAAGCAGTGGTAGCCATCCATATATCAGATAAACTAAAATTTACCCCGAAGACTATAGTGAGAGATGAAGACGGACACTAAATCATACTTAAAGGATCTATCCAACAAGAGGGCTTAACAATCCTCAATATATATTCCCTAATATCGGAGCTGCCAAATATTTAAACCAATTAATAACGAAAGTGAAGAAATACTTAGATAATAATTATCTTATACTTGGTGACTTCAATCTAGGTCTTTCTACCCTCGATAGGTCTTCTAAGCACAACATCTCCAAAGAAACGAGAGCTTTAAATGATACACTGGAGCAGATAGATTTCACAGATATCTACAGAACTTTACATCCAAACTGAACTGAATAAACATTCTTCTCAAGTGCACATGGAACGTTCTCCAGAATAGACCACATACTGGGTCACAAATCACGTCTGAACCGATACCAAAAGATTCAGATCATCCCCTGCATATTCTCAGACCATAATGCCTTAAAATTAGAACTAAATCACAACAAGAAGTTTGGAAGGACCTCAAACACGTGGAGGTTAAGGACCATCCTGCTAAAAGATGAAAGGTTCAACCAGGAAATTGAGGAAGAATTAAAAGGATTCATGGAAACTGGGACCACAGTCACCAGGTCAGGGTGAGGTCCAGAGGGTGACCCGAGTCACCAGGTCCAGGTGAGGCCCAGGTAGAGAAGAGAGTAACCAGGTCCCAATGATCCCCAGCTAAGGACCAGAGTCACCATGTCCACGTGAGGTCCAAATATGGATCAGAGTCATTTTGTTCCAGGTGAGGCCAGAAGGAGACCACAGGAACCAGGTCCAGGAGAGCCCCATATGGGAACCAGGCCACCAGATCCAGATGAGGGCCAGGTGGGGACCACAGTCACAAAGTCCAGGTGAGGCCCAGGTGGCAACAAGATTCACTAAGTCCAGGTGAGACCCAGGTGGTGACCAGAGTCACCAAGTCCAGATGAGGACCAGGTAAGGACCAGGTTCACCAGGTCCAAGTGAAGCCCAAGGGGGGACCAGAGTCACCAGGTAAGGGTGAGGCCCAGAGTGGGAACCAGAGTAACCAGTTTAGTTTGAGGCCCAGAGTGGGACCAAAGGTGCCGGGTGAAAGTGAGGCCCAGGTGTGGAATATCATATCCAGGTCCCAATGATGCCTAGGTGAGGACCAGAGTCACTAGGGCCATGCAAGGCCCAGATGGGGATCAGAATCACCAGGTCCTGGTGAGGCATAGAAGGACACCAGTGTCACCAGTATCAGGTGAGCCCCATGTGGGAACCAGGGCCACTATATCCAGCTGAGTCCCAGGTCCATGGGAAGCCCACGTGAGGATCAGATTAATCAGGTCGAATTGAGGCTTAACTGGGGACAAGTGTCACCAGGTCTGGGTGAGGCCTAGGTGGGGACAAGATTCACCAGGTCTGAGTTAGGTCAAAGTCGGGACGAGAGTCACCAGGTCCAGTGAGGCCAAACTGAGGACCAGAGCCACCAGATCCAGGTGAGTTCCATGTTGGAAAGAGAGTCACAAGGTCCAGGAGAGTTCCAGGTGGGGACCAGAGTCACCAGATCCAGGTGTAGCCCAGGTGGGTCCAGAGTCACCAGGTCCAGATGAGGCCCAGGTTAGGATAAGAGTTATCAGGTACACTTGTCCCAGGTGGGGACCAGAGGCAACAGGTCCATGTGAGGCCGGCTGAAGACCATGGTCAACATGTCTACGTGAGGCCCAGGTGTGGAACACAGTCACCACGTCCAGGTGAGGCCCAGGTGGTGACCCGGATCACCAGGTACAGGGGAGGCCCTTGAAAGAACCAGAGTCAACAGTTCGAGTTGAGCCGCAGGTGGCAACCAGAGTCAGAAGGTCCAAGTCAGGCCATAGGGGGGTTCACAGTCTCCAGGTCAGGGTGAGACCCAGAGGGGGACCAGAGTCACCTGGTACAGGTGAGTTCCAGTTGTGGAACACAGTAACCGGGTCCCAATTATGCCCATTTGAGGACCATCATCAACAAGGCCAGGTGAGGCCCAGATGGAGATCAGAGTCACCAGGTCCAAGTGAGGCCCAGGTGGGGACCACAGTCACTAGATCCAGGGTAGTCTCAGGTGCAGACCAGAGTCACCAGGTCCAGGTGAGGTGCAGGTGGCAACTACACTCACGAGGTCCGGGTGAGGCCCTGATGGGGACCAGAGACAAAAGGTACACGAGAGGTTAGAAACACTGCAGCCACCAGGTCCACATGAGGTCCATGTGGGAACGAGAATCACCATTTACAGGTGAGACCCAGGTGGGGATCCGACTGACCAGGTCTAGGTGAGACCCAGGTGGGAACCAGTGTCATCATGTCCAGGAGTGGCCCAGGTGAAGACCAGAGTTAACAGGTCCAGGTGGGTCCCTGTTAGGGAACAGTGTAACCATGTCCTGATGCTACCCAGGTGGGTACCAGAGACACCAGGTCCAGGTGAGACCCAGGTGGGGACCAGAGACATGAGGTCCAGGTGAGGTCCCGGTGGGAACCACAGTCACCAGGTCAGGTGAGGCCATGCTGAGGATCAGAGTCACCAGTTCCAGGTGAGGCCCAGGTGGGGCCAGAGTCACCTGGTACAGAAGAGGCCAAAGTGAGGACCAGAGTTACCAGGTCCAGGTGAGTCCCGGTGGGGAATAGAGTAACCATGTCCCGATGATGCCCAGGTAGGGACCAGAGTCACCAGGTCCAGAAGAAGCCCAGGTGGGGAGTATATTCACTAGGTCCAGGTGAGGCCCAGTTGAGGACCAGAGTCTCCAGGTCTGGCTGAGACCTAGAGGGGTACCAGTCTCACCTGGTCCAGGTGACATTCAGATGGGGATGAGAGTCACCAGGTCAGGGTGAGACCCAGATTGGTTCCAGAGGCATCATGTCCAGGTGAGTCTCAGGTGTGGAACAGAGTATCCAGGTCATAATGATGCCCATGTGAGGACCAGAGTCACCAAATCTGGGTGAGGCCCAGATAGGATCAGAGTCACAATTTCCAGGTGAAGCCAAGAAGTAGTCCACAGCAATCAGGTCCAGGTGGGGAACAAAGTCACCAGGACTGGGTGAGGCCCAGATGGGGACCAGATTCAGCAGGTCCAGGTGAGGACCAGGTGGTGACCAGAGTCCCCAATTCCAGGTGAGGACCAGGTAAGGACCAGATTCACCAGGTCCAAGTGAGGCCCACGTGGGGACCTGAGTTACCTGGTATGGGTGAGACCCAGGTGGCAACCCCACTCACCAGGTCCAGGTGAGGCCAACTTGCAGGCCAGAGTCACCAGATCCAGGTGAGGCCCTGGTGGGGACTGGAGTCACCAGGTAAATGTGAGGCTAGAAGGACACCACAGGCCCCAGGTCCAGGTGTGGCTCATGTGGTAACGAGAGTCACCATGTCCAGATGAGACCCAGGTGGGGACCACAGTCACCAGGTCCAGATTGAGGCCTAGGTGGGGGGCCCAGAGTCATCAGGGCCTTGTGAGGCCAAAGTTAAGATCAAAGTTATCAGGTCCAGGTGAGTCCCAGGTGGGGAACAGAATACCATGTCCAATTATGCCCAGGTGGAGCAGAGTCACATGGTCCAGACGAGGCCTAAGTGAGGATTATATTCACCAGGTCCTGTTGAGGCCCAGTTGAGGACCAGAGTCCCCAGGTCCGGGTGAGGCCCAAAGGGCGACCAGAGTCACCCGGTCCAGGTTATATCCAGGTGGGGACCAGAGTCACCATGTCAGGGTGAGGCCCAGAGGGGGATGAGAGTTACTAGGTCCAGGTGAGGCCCCGAAGTGGAACTGAGTAACCAGGTTTCATGATGCCCATGTGAGGACCAGATTCACCAGGTCCAGGTGAGGTCCCTGTGGGAACCAGTCACCTCGTCCGGGTGAGGACCAGGTGGGACCACAGTCACCAAGACAGGGTGAGGTTTGGAGGGTGACCAGAGTCACCAGGTCCAGGTGAGGCCCAGGTATAGAAGAGAGTAACCAGTAACCAGTACCAGAAACCAATGATGCCCAGGTAAGGACCAGAGGCCCCAGGTCCAGGTGAGGCCCAAATATGGATCATAGTCTTTTGGTTCCAGGTGAGGCCAGAAGGAGACCACAGGAACCAGGTCCAGGAGAGCCCCATATGGGAACCAGAGCCACCAGAACCAGGTGAGGTCCAGGTGGGGACCACAGTCACAAGGTCCAGGTGAGGCCCAGGTGGCAACAAGATTCACCAAGTCCCGGTGAGACCCAGGTGGTGACCAGAGTCACCAGCTCCAGGTGAAGAACAGGTAAGGACAAGATCCACCAGGTCCAAGTGAAGCCCAGGGGGGGACCAGAGTCACCAGGTAAGGGTGAGGCCCAGAGGGCTAACCAGAGTAACCAGTTTCGATTGGGGCACAGAGTGGGACCAGAGGTCCCCAGTCAAAGTGAGGCCCAGGTGTGGAATAGAGTATCCAGGTCGCAATGATGCCTAGGTGGGGACCAGAGTCACTAGGGCCATGCAATACCCAGATGGGGATCAGAATCACCAGGCCCTGGTGAGGCATAGAAGGAGACCACAGTCACCAGTATCAGGTAAGCCCCATTTGGGAACCAGAGCCACTATATCCAGCTGAGTCCCAGGTCCATGAGAGGCCCACATGAGGACCAGATTCATCAGTCGAATTGAGGCATAGCTGGGGACAAGAGTCAACAGGTCTGGGTGAGGCCTAGGTGGGGACAAGATTCACCAGGTCTGAGTTAGGTCAAAGTCGGGACGAGAGTCACCAGGTCCAGTGAGGCCAAACTGAGGACCAGAGTCACCAGATCCAGGGGAGGTCCATGTTGGAAAGAGAGTCAGTAGGTCCAGGAGAGTTCCAGGTGGGGACCAGGGTCACCAGATCCAGGTGGAGCCCAGGTGTGGACCAGAGATACCAGGTACACGTGAGGCTCAGGGGGAACCAGATGCAACAGGTGCATGTGAGGCCGGCTGGGGACCATGGTCAACAGGTCTACGTGAGGCCTGGTGTGGAACCAGATTTGATTCTTTCCAATTCTTTTTGAATCGATTTGATTCGATTCGATTCTTTTCTATTCAATTCGATTCTTTTAGATTAGATTAGATTTGATTCGATTCATTCGATTCTTTTCGCTTCCATTCGATTTCATTCTTTTGATACGATGTGATTAGATTTGATTTTTTTTATTCAAAACTTCCGATTCGATTCGAATCGATTAGATTCTTTTCTATTTGATTCGATTCAATTTGATTCTTTTCGATTCGATTCGACTCTTTTTGATTAGATTCATTTGGATTCGATTCTTTTCCATTCCATTTGATTTGATTCAATTCAATTCTTTTTTACTTGATTTTTTTCGATTCTTATCGATTCGATTTTTTTGTTTCGATTCTTTTCCTTTTGATTTGAATCAATTCGATCCTTTTTGATTCGATTCGATTTTTTCGATTTGTTTCGATTCGATTATTTTCGTTTCGATTCGATAGTTTTAATCCATTTCTTTTGTATACTTTCCTTTTCGATTTGAATTCCTTTCCTTTCGAATCGATTTGAGTCGATTTGATTCTTTTCGAATCGATTCGATTCTTTTCAATTCGATTCGATTCAATTCGATTCTTTTTGATTCAATTCGATTTGATTTTTTTCGATTCGATTCGACTCGATTTTTTAGTTTCGATTCGATTCTTTTCGATTCTCTTTGATTCGATTCTTTTCGATTCGATTTGATTCTTTCATATTCGATTAGATTCGATTCTTTCCGATTCGATTTGATTCAATTCTTTTCAATTCGATTCGAATCAATTTTTTTCAATTCGATTAGATTTAATTCTTTTCGCTTCCATTCGATTCAATTCTTTTGATTCGATGAGATTAGATTCGATTTTTCTCGATTCAATTCTTTTCGATATGATTCGATTCGAATCGATTAGATTCTTACTATTTTATTCGATTCGATACGATATTTTCAATTCGATTCTTTTTGAATCGATTCTATTCAATTCAATTAGATTCTGTTCGATTCGATACCATTCGATTCAATTCGATTCTTTTCGATTCTATTCAATTCTATTCGATTCGATTCTTTTTGTTTCGATTAGATTCTTTTTGATTCAATTCGATTCGATTTTTTTCGATTCAATTTGATTGATTATTTTCGTTTCAATTGGATTCGATTTTTTTCCTTTTGATTTGATTAGTTTCAATTCTTTTTGATTCGATTATTTTGATTTGATTCGATTCGATTTTTTCAATTCGTTTCGATTCGATTATTTTCATTTCGATTCGATAGTTTTTGATTCATTTCTTATCGATTATTTTCTTTCGATTCGAATTCCATTCTTTTCGAATAGATTCGATTAGATTTGAATGGATTCTTTTTGATTCGATTTGATTCTATTCGATTGGATTCGATTCTTTTCACTTGCATTCAATTCAATTCTTTTGATTCGGTGTGATTCGATTCGATTTTTTTCGATTCGATTCGATTCAATTTTATTCTTTTCGATTCAATTCGATTCGATTCAATACTTTTCAATTCGATTTGATTCTTTTCGATTCATTCTTTTCAATTCGATTCCTTTCTTTTCGAATTGTTTCGATTCGATTTTTTTCATTTCGATTTGATGCGATTCGATTCTTTTTGATTCGATTCGATTCATTCGATCCTTTTGGCTTACATTCGTTTCGATTCTTTTGATTCGATGCGATTCGTTTTGTTTTTTTTGATATGATTCTTTTCGATTCGATTCGATTCGTATCGATTGGATTCTTTACTATTTGATTCGATTCGATTCGAATTTTTCGATTCGATTCGATTTTTTTCGATTTGATCGATTCTTTTCGATTCAATTCCATTCAATTCGATTCGATTCCTTTTGATTCTATTCGATTCGTTTCGATTCTTTTCATTTCGATTTGATTTTTTGATTCAATTCGATTTGATTCTTTCGATTTGATTCGACTCGATTCGATTATTTTCATTTCGATTCGATTCGATTCTTTTCGATTTTTTCGATTCGATTCTTTTTGATTAGATTAGATTCGATTCTTTTGACTGATTAGATTCAATTCTTTTCGATTCAATTCGATTCGATTCTTTTCGATTCGATTTGATTCTTTTCGATTCGATTCTTTTCGATTCGATTCGATTCTTTTTTTGCTTTTCAATTCGATTCGATTCGATTATTTTTTTTCGATTCGATTGAATTCGATTCGTTTTTGTCGAAAAGATTCGATTCTTTTCGATTTCACTCCTTTCGACTCGATTCATTTGGATTCGATTTTTTTATTCGATTGGATTCTATTTTTTCTGATTCGATTCGATTCTTTTTTATTCTATTTGATTCGATTCTTTTCGATTCGATTTGATTCTTTTTGATTCAATTCGATTCGATTTTTTTCGATTTGATCGATTCTTTTCGATTCAATTCCATTCAATTCGATTCGATTCCTTTTGATTCTATTCGATTCGTTTCGATTCTTTTCATTTCGATTTGATTTTTTGATTCAATTCGATTCGATTCTTTCAATTGGATTCGATTAGATTCAATTATTTTCATTTCGATTCGGTTCTTTTCGATTCGATTAGATTCAATTCTTTCGATCGATTAGATTCAATTCTTTTCGATTCAATTCGATTCGATTCTTTTCGATTCGATTTGATTCTTTTTGATTCGAATCTATTCGATTCAAAAAGATTCTTTTTGATGTGATTCCATTCTATTTGATTCGATTCTTTTCGATTCGATTCGATTCGTTTTGATTCAATTCCATTCTTTTCGATTCGATTCTTTTTGATTCAATTCGATTCGTTTCTTTCGATTCGATTCGATTTGATATTTTCGTTTCAATTAGATTCGATTCTGTTCGATTCTATTCGATTCGATCTTTTTGATTCAATTCGATTCTTTCTTATTCAGTTTGATTCGATTCTTTTCTTTTTTTTAAATATTTTTTTAAATTTTATTTATTTATGATAGTCACAGAGAGAGACAGAGAGAGAGAGGCAGAGACACAGGCAGAGGGAGAAGCAGGCTCCATGCAGGGAGCCCGACATGGGATTCGATCCCGGGTCTCCAGGATCGTGCCCTGGGCCAAAGGCAGACGCCAAACCGCTGCACCACCCAGGGATCCCTGATTCGATTCTTTTCAATTCAATTCGATTCTTTATGATTCAATTAGATTCAATAATTTTGATTTGATTCGATTCTTTCGATTCTCTTTGATTCAATTCTTTTCGAATAGATTAGATTCGATTCATTTCAATTCAATTAGATTCGATTCTTTTCTTTTTTTTTTAAAGATGGAATGTGGGCAAGGTACACTTTGTTGCCATGATAACTTCTTTTTTTAAATTTTTATTTACTTATGATAGTCACAGAGAGAGAGAGAGAAGCAGAGACACAGGCAGAGGGAGAAGCAGGCTCCATGCACCGGGAGCCCGACGTGGGACTCGATCCCGGGTCTCCAGGATCGCGCCCTGGGCCAAAGGCAGGCACCAAACCGCTGCGCCACCCAGGGATCCCGATTCGATTCTTTTCAATTCGATTCGATTCAATTCAAATCGATTCTTTTCTATTCCACTCGATTCAATTCAATTATATTCGATTCGATTCGATTCGATTTGATTTTTTTCTATTGGATTCGATTCTTTTCGATTCGATTCTTTTCAATTATATTCAATTAGATTCGGAGAATCGAATCGAATGTAACGAAAAAAATCGAATCGAAAAGAATTAAATCGAAACAAAATAATCGAATCGAATCAAATCAAAAAGAATCGAATCGATTCAAAAAGAATCGAAGAGAATCGAATCCCAAATGAATGGAAAAGTATCAAATCGAAAAGAATCAAATCGAATAAAAAAATCAAATAGAATCGAATAGAATCAAAAGAATCGCAACGGATTGAAGAGAATCAATTTGAATCGAAATGAAAAGAATCATACCGAATCGAAAAGAATCAAATCAAATCGAATCAAAAGAATTGAATCCAATCGAAAAAAATTGAATCCAATCGAATCAAAAAGAATCGAATTGAATGGAATCAAATCGAAAGATTCTATTCGAATCAAAAAGATCGAATCAAATTTAATGGAATCGAAAAGAATCGAAACCGATCGAATGGATTCGAAAAGAATCTAATCGAATCGAAAAGAATCAAATCAAATTTAATGGAATAGAAAAGAAACGAATCGAAATGAATCGAAAAGAATCAAATCAAATAGAACAGAAATGAATCGAAACGAATCGAATAGAAAAAATAGAAGAGAATTGAATAGATTCGAAAAGATTCAAAACGAATCAAATCAAAGAGAATAGATTCGAATCGAAATGAAAAAAACATTTCGAATTGAATCGAAATCGATCGTATTGAAAAGAATCGAATCGAATCGAAAGAATCGAATTGAAATGAATCGAATTGAAACGAAAAGAATCGAATTGAATCGAATTGAATGAAAAGAATCGAATCGAATCGAAAAGAATCGAATAAAAAAATCGAATCAAATCGAAAAGAATTGAATCGAAACGAATCGATTTGAAACTGAAAGAATCGAATTAATCGAATCAAATAGAATGAAAAGAATCGAATCGAAAACATCGAATAGAAAAGAATCGAACATAAACGAAAACACTCAATCGAATCAGTCGCATAAATTCTAATCGAATCGAATCAAAAAGAATCAAATCGATTCATATCAAATCGTAAAGAATTGAATTGAATCAAATCAAATCGAAAAGTATCGAATAGAAATGAATTGAATCGATAAGAAGAATCGAATCAAATCAAATAGAAAAGAATCGAATCGAAATAAAAGAATGGGAACAAATAGAATCGAATCGAATTGAAAAGAATCGAATCGAAAAAAAACCGAATAGAATCGAATTGAATAAAAAAGAATGGAATCAAAACGAATGGAATCAAAGATTCGAATCGATGCAAAACGAAAAGAATCAAATCAAAACGAATACAGTCAGACCGAATCGAATTGAATCAATATCAAATCGAATCGAATTGAAATCAATTGAATCGAATCGAATCAAAAAGAATCGAATCAAATCTAAAAGAATTGAATCGAATCAAATCGGAACGAGAAGGATCCAATTGAATTGAATCGAAAAGAAACAAATCGAATCCAAAAGAATCGAATCGAATAGAATAGGAAAGAATCGAATCGAATCGAAAAAAATCGAATAGAATCGAATAGAACCGAAAAGAATCAAAATGAATCAAATCGAAGAGAATCGAAATGAAAAGAATCGTATCAAATCGAATAGAAAAAAATAAAATCGAATCGAATCGAAAGAATTTAATCGAATCGAAAACAATTAAATTGATTAGAAAAGATTCGAATTTGAATGGAATCGAATCGGAAGAATCTAATCGAATCAAATAGAATCGAATCAAATTTAATGGAATCGAAAAGAATTGAATCGAAAAGAATCGAAACAAATCAAATCAGATTGAATGGAAAAGAATCGAATTGAATTGAAAAGAATCTAATTGAATGGAAAGAATCGAATACATTCGAATCGAAAAGAATCGAATCGAATCGCATTGAAAAGAATCGTAACAAATCGAATCAAAAAGAATCAAATCGAATCAAATAGAAAGGAATCGATTCGAATAGAATGGAATAGAAAAGAATCGAATCGATTGAATTGAAAAGAATCGAATCGAACGAAAAGAATCGAATTGAAAAGAATTGAATCTAAACAAAAAGAATCGAATCGAAGTGAAAAGAATCAAATCAAAAAGAATCGAAATGAATCAAATAGAAAATAATTGAATTGAATAGAATCGAAAAGAATCGAATTGAAACGAATGGAAAAGAATCAAATCAAATAGAATCGAAAAGAATGAAATTGAATAGAATTGAAAAAAATCGAATAGAATCGAATAGAATCAAAAGAATCGAAATGAATCGAATCAAAGAGAATCGATTCGAAACAAAATGAAAAGAATCGTATCGAATCGAATCGAAAAGAATCAAATCGAATCAAATCAAAAGAATTGAATCGAATCGAAAACAATCGAATACAATCGAATAAAAAAGAATCGATTGAATGGAATCGAATCGAAAAGAATCTAATTGAATCCAAAAAATCGAATCGAATGTAATCGGAAAGAATCGAATCGAAAAGAATCGAAACAAATTCAATAAGATCGAATGGAAAAGAATCGAATCGAATCGAAAAGAATCGAATCATATCGAATCGAAATGAAAAGAATCGAATTAAATCGAATCAAAAAGAATTGAATTGAAAAGATCGAATTGAAACGGTAAGAATCGAATTGAATCGAATCGAAAAGAATCTAATCGAATTGAAAAGAATCAAATCGAATCGAATCGAAGAGAATCACATCAAATCGAAAAGAATCTAATTAAAATGAATCGATTTGAAATGAAAAGAATCGAATTAATCAAATCGAATTAAGTGAAAAGAATCGAATCGAAAAGTATCGAATAGAAAAGAATCGAACCGAAACGAAAAGAATCGAATCAAATCAGTCGAATAAATTCTAATCGAATTGAATCAAAAAGAATCAAATCGAGTCGAATCGAATTGAAAAGAATCGAATCGATTTGAAAAGAATCGAATTGAATCGAATCGAAAAGAATCGAAACGAAAAAAATCGAATCGAAATCAAAATTAAATTGAATCGAATCAAAAAGAATCAAAACGAAAAGAATCGAAACGAAACAAAAGAATCGAATCGAAAAGAATCGATACGAAATTAAAAGAATCGAATCGAATCAGTCAAAATGAATTTTATTGAATCGAATCGAATCAAAAAGAATCGAATTGAAAAAAATCAAATCTAAACAAAAAGAATCGAATCGAATCGAAAAGAATAAAATCGTTTCAAAACGAATAAAAAAGAATCAAATCAAATAGAATAAAAAAGAATCGAAATGAATCGAATCGAAAATAATTGAATTGAATCAAATCGAAAAGAATCGAATGAAAAAGAATCGAATCAAAACGAAAAGATTCGAATCGAGTTGAATCGAATAGAATAGAATCAAAAAGAATCGAATCAAAACAAAGGAATCGAATCTAATCGAATCGAAACGATCATAAAGAATAGAATCGAAATGAATCGAAAAGAATGGCATCGAATCGAATCGAAGAGAATCGAATCGAAAAGAAGTGAATCGAATAGAATAGAATTGAAAAGAATAGAATCGGATCGAATCGAAAAGAATCAAATCGAATAGAATCGAATTGAAACAAAAAGAATCGAATTGAATCGAAAAGAATCGATAGGAATCGAACCGAAAAGAATCAAATCTATTCGAATCGAAACGAATCGATTTGAAACTAAAAGAATCGAATCAAATCTAAATGAATGAAAAGAATAGAATCGTATCTATAGAATCGAACCGAAACAAAAAGAATCGAATAGAATCGAAAAGAATCCAATTGAATCGAATCGAAAAGAATCGAATCGTAACGAATTGAATCAAAAAAATATAATCGTATCGAATTGAATCGAAAAGAATCGAATTGAATAGAAAAGAATTGAATCGAATCGAAAATAATCGAATTGAGTCGAATCGAATCGAATCGAAAAGAACGAATTGAAATGAAAAGAATCTAAAAGAATCGAATCGAATAAAAAGAATCGAGTCGAATCGAATCAAAAAGAATCAAATTAAATAGAATTGAAAAGAATCAAATTGAATAGAATCGAAAAGAATCAAATTGAATCGAATTGAAAAGAATCAAATTCAACGGAATCAATTCGAAAAGAATCAAATTGAATCGAAAAGAATAGAATAGAAAAGAATCGAAACGAATCCAATCGAATTGAATGGAAAAGAATTGAATCGAATTGAAAAGAATAAAATCGAATCGAAAAGAATCGAATCGAATACAATCAAATTGAATCAAAAAGAATCGAAACGAAAAGAAATGAATCAAATCGAATCGGAAAGAATCAAATCGAATCGATTCGAAAAGAATCGAATTTTAAAAATCGATTAGAATCGAATCGATTTAAAAAGAATCGAATAGATTCAAATCGAAAAGAATCAGATCGAATCGAATCGAAAATAATCGAATTGAATCCAATCGAAAAAATCTAATAGAATCGAATAGAATCGAAAAGAATCGAAACAAATCGATTCAAAACGAATTGAAATGAAAAAATCGTATTAAATCAAAACGAAAAGAATCAAATTGAATCGAATCGAAAATAATTGATTCAAATCAAATCGAAAACAATCGAATCGAAAAGAATGAATTGAATGCAATCGAATCAAAAAGAATATAATCGAATCAAAAAAATCGAATCAAATGTAATGGAATCGAAAGGTTCGAATCAAATCAAATTGAATTGAAAAGAAACGAATTGAAAAGAATCGAAACGAATCCAAACAGGTCGAATGGAAAAGAATCGAATTGAAAAGAATTGAATCGCATCGAATCGAAAAGAATCGAATTGAAATGAAAAGAATCGAATCCAATAAAAAAGAATTGTATTGAAAAGAATAGAATTGAAATGATAAGAATCGAATCGAAAAGAATTGAATTGAAATGATAAGAATCGAATCGAATTGAAAAGAATCGAATCAAATCGAAAAGAATCGAATTGAAACGAATCGATGTGAAATGAAAAGAATCGAATTAATCGAATCGAATTGAATGAAAAGGATCGAGTCGAATCGAAAAGTATCGGATAGAAAAGATTCGAACAGAAATGAAAAGCATCGATTGAATCAGTCGAAAAATTCTAATCGAATCACATCAAAAATTATCAAATCGATTAGAATCGAAAAGAATCGAATTGTATCGAATCGAAAAAAATCTAATCGTATCAAATCGAAAAGAATCCAATCGTATCGAATTGAATCCAAAAGAATCGAAATGAATAGAATAGAAAAGAATAGAATCGAATCGATTCAATTGAATCGAATCGAAAAGAATCATCAAAAAGAATCGAATCCTAACGAAAAGAATCGAATAGAAAATAATCGAATCGAAACAAAAGAATCGAATCGAATAAAAAAGAATCAAATCGAATCGAATCCAATCGAAAAGAATCGAATTGAAAAAAATCGAATAGAATCGAATCGAAAAAAAGAATTGAATCGAATCGAATTGAAAAGAATCATGTCGAAAAAAAAAAGAAAAGAATCATGTCGAAAAGAATTGAATCAAATCAAAAAGAATCGAATTGATTAGAAATGAATCGAATCGAATCAAATAGAAATGAATCGAATCGTAATGAAAAGAATCGAATCGAAACAAAAGAATCGAATCGAATCGAAAAGAATCAAATCGAATCAAATCCAATCGAAAAGAATCGAATCGAAAAAAATCGAATAGAATCGAATTGAAGAAAAAAGAATTGAATCTAATCGAATCGAAAAGAATCGAATAGAATCGAATAGAATGGAAAAGAATCCAATCGCATCGAATCAATAAGAATCGATTCAAATCAAAATGAAAAGATTCGAATCGAATTGAATCAAATCGAAAAAAATCGAATATAATCGAAAAGAATCAAAATGAATCGAATCAAAAATAATCAAATCGAATCGAATCGAAAATAATCGAATCGAATCGTATCGAAAAGAATTGAATCGAATCGAAAAGAATCAGATTGAATGGAATCGAATCGAAAAGAATCGAATCGAATGGGAAAGAATCGTATCGAATCGAAAAGAATTGAATTGAAACGAAAAAAATCGATTCGCATCAAATCGAAAAGAAACTAATAGATTCGAATCGAAAAGACTTGAATCAAAAAGAATCGAAGCGAAGTGAATCGAATCGAAAGGAATCGAATTGAAACAAAAAGAATTGAATCGAATCAAAGCGAAGCGAATCGAATTGAATCGAAAAGAATCGAAGTGAATCGAATTGAAAAGAATCGATTCGTATAGAATCGAATCGAAAGGAATTGAATCAAATCAAATCAGAATGAAAAAATCGAATCGAATCGAAATGAATCGAATCGATAAGAATTGAACCAAATCAAAAAGAATCAAATCGAATCGAATCGAAAAGAATCAAAGAGAAATGAATCGAATCGAAGTGAAAAGAAACGAATCCAATCGAAAAGAATCGAATTGGGGATCCCTGGGTGGCGCAACGTTTTGGCGCCTGTCTTGGTCCAGGGCACGATACTGGAGACCTGAGATCGAATCCCACATCGGGCTCCCGGTGCATGGAGCCTGCTTCTCCCTCTGCCTGTGTCTCTGCCTCTCTCTCTCTCTCTCTCTGTGACTATCATAAATAAATAAACAAAAAATTTAAAAAAAAGAAAAGAATCGAATTGAATTGAATTGAAAAGAATTGTATCAAAAGAATTGAATCTAAACAAAAATAATCGAATTGAATCGAATCGAAAAGAATCGAATCGAAGAGAACTGAAAAGAATCGAATCAAAGAGAATCGAATCGAATCGAAAAGAATTGAATCGAATCGATATGAAACTAAAAGAATTGAAATGAATGAAAAGAATAGAATCGAATTGAAAAGAATTGAATCTGTAGAATCCAAGTGAAACAAAAAGAATTGAATAGAATCGAAAAGAATCCAATTTAATTGAATCGAAAAGAATCAAATCATATCGAATCGAATTGAATCGAATCGAAAAGAATCTAATCGTATCAAATCGAATCGAAAAGAATCGAATTGAATAGAATAGAAAAGAATCGAATCGAATCGCAATCTATTGAATCAAATTGAAAAGAACCAAATTGAATCGAATTGAAAAGAAACAAGGGATCCCTGGGTGGCGCAGCGGTTTGGCGCCTGCCTTTGGCCCAGGGCCCGATCCAGGAGACCTGGGATCGAATCCCACGTGGGGCTCCCGGTGCATGGAGCCTGCTTCTCCCTCTGCCTGTGTCTCTGCCTCTCTCTCTCTCTCTGTGACTATCATAAATAAATAAAGAAAAAAATATTTAAAAAAATGAAAAGAATCGAAATGAATGGAATCAAATCAAAAAGAATCGAATCGAATCCAAAAGAATCTAATCAGATTTAATGGAATTGAAAAGAATCGAATCAAATTAAATTGGAAAGAATCGAATAGAAAAGAATTGAAACGAATCGAATCAGATCGAATGGAAAAGAATCGAATTGAATCGAAAATAATCGAATCGAATCGAAAAGAATCAAATCGAATAGAATCAAATTGAATCAAAAAATCGAATCGAATCAAAAAGAATCAAATCAAATTGAATCAAAAAGAATCGAATTGAAAGAATCGATTAGAATTGAATCGATTCAAAAAGAATCGAATAGATTCAAATCAAAAGAATTGAATCGAATCAAATTTGAGAGAATCGTAACGAATCGAATCGAAAAGAATCGAATCGAATAAAAAGAATCGATTTGAATAGTATAGAATTGAAAAGAATCGAATCGATCGAATTGCAAAGAATCGAATCAAATGAAAAGAATTGAATCGAAAACAATCGAATCGAAACGAAAACAATCGAATCGAATCGAATCTAAAAGAATCGAATCGAATTGAAAAGAATCTAATCAAAATAATTGAATCTAAACAAAAAGAATCGAATTGAATCGAATCGAATTGAAAAGAATCTAATCAAAATAATTGAATCCAATCAAAAAGAATCGAATTGAAATGAATCGAATCGAAATGAAAAGATTCGAATCGATTCGAATCGAAAAGAATCATCGAAAAGAATTGAATCGACACGAAAAGAATCGAATCGAACCGAAAAAATCGATAAGAATCGAATCGAAATGAATCGAATCGAAATGAAAAGAATCTAATCGATTCGAATCGAAAAGAATCGAATCGAAAGAATCGAATCGAAACAAAGAATCGAATTGAATCGAACCGAATCGAAAAGAATCAAATCCAAAAGAATCGAATAGAATCGAAGGGAAACAAATCAAATCTAATCGAAAAAAATCAAATAAAATCAAATCAAATAAAAAAGAATCGAATGATTCGAATAAAAAAGAATCGAATTGAAAAGAATCATAACGAATCAAATAGAAACGTATTGAATCGAAAAGAATCGAATCGAATAGAATTGAATTGAAAAGAATCGAATCGAAACGAAAACAATCGAATCAAATCGAATCGAAAAGAATCGAATTGAATTGAATCGAAAAATCGAATAGAATCGAATAGAATCGAAAAGAATCGAAATGAATCGAATTAAATAGAATCGATTCTAATCAAAATGAAAAAATCGTATCGAAACAAAACGAAAAGCATCAAATCGAATCGAATCGAAAAGAATTGAATCAAATCGAATCTAAAACAATCGAATTGAATCGAATAGAAAAGAATCAACATGAATGGAATTGAATCGAACAGAATCGAATCGAATTGAAAAGAATCGAATCAAATTTAATGGAATCGAAAAGAATCGAATCGAATCGAATTGAATAAAAAAGAGTCAAATCGAAGAGAATCGAAACAAATCCAATCAGATCGAATGGAAAAGAATCGAATCGAAAAGGATCGAATCGAATCGAAACGAAAAGAATCGAATCGTATCAATTCGAAAAGATTCTAATCGAAATGAAAAGAATCGAATCGAATCGAAAAGAATCGAATCGAATCGAAAAAAATTGAATCGAATCAATTCGAGTCGATTTGAAACGAAAAGAATCGAATAAATCGAATAGAATTGAATGAAAGAATCTAATCAAATTGAAAAGTATCGAATAGAAAAGAATCTAACAGAAATGAAAAGAATCGATTGAATCAGTCGAACAAATTCTAATCGAATCAAATCAAAAACATTCAAATGGAAAACAATCGAATGGAATCTAAAAGAATCGAATCGTATCGAATCGAAAAGAATTGAATCTTACGGAATTGAATCGGAAAGAATCAAATCGTAAGGAATCAAATCGAAAAGAATCGAATAGAATAAAATAGAAAAGAAAGGAATCGAATTGAATCGAAAAGAATCGAATCGAATCAAAAAGAATCGAATTGAAATGAAAAGAATCGAAACGAATCCAAGAGAATCGAATCGAAACAAAAAGAATTGAGTCGAATCGAATTGAAAAGCATCGAATCGAAAAGAATCGAGTTCAAACGAAAACAATCGAATCGAATCGAAAAGAATCGAATTGAAAAGAATCGAATCTAAATGAAAAGAATCGAATCGAATCAAAAAGAATCGAATCAAATCGAATCTAAATGAAAAAAATCGAATTGAATTGACTTGAATAAAAAAATCGAATCGATAAGAATCGAATCTAAATGAAAATAATCGAATTGAATCCAATCGAAAAGAATCGAATTGAATCAAATCGAAAAGAATCTAATCGAAACCAATCGAAAAGAATCGAATAAAATCGAATCAAATAAAATCGAATCCAATCGAAAAGAATCGAATTGAATCGAATCGATAAGAATCGAATCGAATCAAAACGAATCGTTTAGAATAGAATAGAAAAGAATAGAATCGAATAAAAAAGAATCGAATCAAATCGAAAAGAATCGAATCGAAACGAGAAAAAAGAATCGAATCAATCGAAAAGAATAGAATCGAATCAAATCGAAAAGACTCAAATCAAATCGAATCAAAAATAATCGAATCGAAAAGAATCAAATTGAAACAAAAAAGTCGAATCGAATCAAATCGAAAAGAATCAATTGGAATCAAATCAAAAAGAATCAAATCGAATTGAATCGAAGACAATCGAATCGAAAAGAATCGAATCGAAAAGAATCGATTCGAAACGAATGGATTTCAAATAAAAAGATTCGAATCGAATCGAATCAAAAGAATCGAAAAGATTTAAATCAAAAAGAATAGAATAGATTCGAATCAAAAAGAACCGAATCGAATCGATTTGAAAGGAATCTTAAAGAATCGAATCGAAAAGAATCGAATCTAATAGAATTGAATTGAATCGAAAAGAATTGAATCGAATTGAAAAGAAACGAATCGAACCGAATCGAAAAGAAAACAATCGAATCGAATCAAATACAAAAGAATCGCTTTGAATAGCATAGAATTGAAAAGAATCGAATCAATCGAATTGAATCGAATCGAAAAGAATCGAATCAAAAAAAGCCGAATCGAAACGAAAACAATCGAATCGAATCGAATCTAAAAGAATCGTATTGAATTGAATCGAGTCGAAAAGACTTGAATCGAAAAGACTCGAATCGAATTGAAACAAATCGAAAAGAATCTAATAGAAACCACTCGAACAGAATCAAATCGAAATGATTCAAAATGAATTGAATAGAATAGAATCGAAAAAAATCGAATAGAATCGAAAAGAATCGAAACGAATTGAAACGAAGAGAATCGAATAGAATCGAAATGTAAAGAATCGTATTGAATCGAATCGAAAAGAATCAAATCAAATCGAATCAAAAGAATTGAATCAAATCGAAAAGAATCCAATCGAATCGAAAAGAATCGAACTGAATGGAATCAAATCGAAAAGAATCTAACGAATCGAAAAGAATCGAATCAAATTTAATGGAATCGAAAAGAATCGAATTGAATCGAAAAGAATCGAAATGAAACAAATCAGATCAAATGGAAAAGAATCAAATCAAATTGAAAAGGATCGAATCGAATCGAAATGAATCAAATAAAAAAGAATCGAATCGAAAAGAATCGAATTGAAATGAAAAGAATCAAATCGAATAGAAAAGACTCGAATCGAATTAAAAAAATCGAATCGAATCGAATCAAAAAGAATTGAATTGAAAAGACTCGAATTGAAACAAATCGATTTGAAACGAAAAGAATCGAATCTAATTGAATTGAAAGAATTGAATTGAATAGAAAAAATTCGAATAGAAAAGAATCGAACCGAAAAGAAAAGAATCAAATTGAATCAGTCGATTAAATTCTAATCGAATCGAATCAAAAAGAATGAAATCGAGTCGAATCGAATCGAATCGAATCGAAAAGAATCGAATTGTATCTAATCAAAAAGAATCAAATCGTATCGAATCGAATCGAAAAGAATCCAATTGTATCATCGAATGGAAAATAATCGAATTGAATAGAATAGAAAAGAATCGAATCGAATCAAATTGAAAACAATCAAATTGAATTGATCGAAAAGAAACGAATTGAATCAAATCGAATCGAAATGAAAAGAATCGAATCGATTCAAATAGAAAAGAATCGAATCAAAAAGAATCAAATCGACACGAAAAGAATTGAATCGAATCAAAAAGAATCGAATTGATTCGAAAACATTCGAATCGAAAAGAATCGAATCGAAATGAAAAGAATCTACTCGATTCGAATCAAAAAGAATCGAATCGAAAAGAATCAAATCGAATCCAAAAGAATCGAATCGAATCAAAAAGAAATGAATTGAATTGAATCAAAAAGAATCGAATCGAATTGAATCGAAAAGGAACTAATCAAATCAAATCGAAAAAATCGAATAGAATCAAATCGAATCAAAAAGAATCGAATAGATTCGAATAAAAAAGAATCGAATTGAGGGATCCCTGGGTGGCGCAGCGGTTTAGCGCCTGCCTTTGGCCCAGGGCGCGATCCTGGAGACCCGGGATCGAATCCCACATCGGGCTCCCGGAGCATGGAGCCTGCTTCTCCCTCTGCCTGTGTCTCTGCCTCTCTCTCTCTCTCTGTGACTATCATAAAAAAAAGAATCAAATTGAATCGAATTGAAAAAAATAATAAAGAATTAAATCGAAAAGAATCGAATTGAAACAAAAAGAATCGAATTCCATGTAATGAAAAGATTCGAATTGAAAAGAATTGAATCGACATGAATCAAAAAGAATCGAATCAAAACGAATCGAAAACAAATCAAAGAGAATCTAAAAGAATCGAATCGAATCAAATCGAAAAGAATCGAATAGAATTGAATAGAATCGAAAAGAATCAAAACGAATCGAACCGAAGAGAATCGATTCAAATCAAAATAAAAAGAATCGTATCAAATCGAATCGAAAAGAATCCAATCAAAGAGAATCGAAAGAATTGAATCAA
This sequence comes from Canis lupus baileyi, assembly GCF_048164855.1. Lineage (NCBI taxonomy): Eukaryota > Metazoa > Chordata > Mammalia > Carnivora > Canidae > Canis > Canis lupus. The sequence continues at coordinate 32,443,260 of NC_132872.1, read as the reverse complement.
ATCTAAAACAATCGAATCGAATCGAAAAGAGTAGAATAGAATAGAATCGATCGAAAGTAATCGAATAGAATCAAATCAAATCAAAAAGAATCGAATCGAATTGATCCTAACCAAAATAATCGAATTGAATCGACTCAAATCGAAAAAAATCAAATCAAAAAGAATCTAATCTAAACGAAAATAATCGAAATGAATAGAATCGAAAAGAATCGAATTGAATCAAATCGAAAAGAATCGAATGGAATCCAATCGAAAAGAATCAAATTGATTTGAATCGAAAAAAATTGAATCCAATCGAAAAGAATCTAATTGAATCGAATCGAAAAGAATCGAATTGAATCAAAACGAATCGATTCGAATGGAATAGAATAGAATAGAATAGAATAGAATCGAAAAGAATCAAATCGAATCGAAAAGAATCGAATCGAAAAGAATCGAATCGAAATGAAAAACAGCGAATCGAATTGATCGAAAAGAATACAATCGAATCAAATCGAAAAGACTCAAATCCAATCGAATCCAAAAGAATCAAATCGAAACAAAAAGAATCGAATCAAATCAAATAGAAAAGAATCGATTGGAATTGAATCGAATAGAATCGAAGACAATCGAATCTAATCGAATCTAATCGAATCGAAAAGAATCGAATTAAAACGAATCGATTTGAAATGAAAAGAATCGAATCGAATTGAATTGAAGGAAAAGAATCGAATCAATTCAAAAAATATTTAATCGATAAGAATCGAACCGAAACAAAAAGAATCGAATCAAATAAAAAAGAATCGAATTGAATCGAATTGAAAAAAATGGAATCATATCAAATCGAATCGAAAAGGGTCTAATCGTATTAAATCGAATCAAAAAGAATCTAATTGAATAGAATAGTAAAGAATCGAATCGAATCGAAAACAATTGAATCGAGTCGAATCAAATGGAGAAGAATAGAATTGAAAAGAATCAAATCGAAATGAAAAGAATTGAATCGAATCAAAAAGAATCGAATGGAATCGAAAAGAATCAAATCGAATTGAATCGAAAAGAATCAAATCGAACTGAAAAGAATTGAAATGAATCGAATCAGATCGAATGGAAAAGAATTGAATCGAATCGAAAAGAATCGAATCGAAAAGAATCGAATTGAAAGGAATCGAATCGAAAAGAATCGAATCTAATCGACTAGAAAGCAATTGAATCGAATCGAATCGAAAAGAATCGAATCGAATTGAATAGAAAACAATCGAATCGAATCAAAAGAATTGAACAGATTTGAATAAAAAAGAATCGAATAGATTCGAATCAAAAAGAATCGAATCGAATCCAATTGAAGAGAATCATAAAGAATCGAATCGAAAAGAATCGAATCAAAAAGAATCAAAACGAATCGAATCAGATCAAATGGAAAAGAATCATATCGAATTGAAAGATTCAATTCGAATCGAATCGAATGGAAAAGAATCGAATCTATTCGAATCGAAAAGAATCGAGTCTAATAGAATCGAATTGAATCGAAAAGAAACGAATCGAATTGAATCGAAAAGAATCGAATCGAATCGAAAAGAATCGAATTGAAAAATCGATTAGAATCGAATCGAATCAAAAAGAATCGAATAGATTTGAATAGAAAAGAATCAAATCGAATTGAAGAGAATCGTACCGAATCGAATCGAAAAGAATCGAATCGAATAGAAAAGGATCGATTCAAATAGCATAGAATTGAAAAGAATCGAATCAATCGAATTGAAAAGAATCGAATCGAATCAAAAAGAATCGAATCGAAAAAAATCAAATTGAAACAAAAACAATCAAATCGAATCGAATCTAAAAGAATTGTATTGAATCGAATCGAATCGAAAAGAATCGAATCGAAAAGAATCGAATCGAATCAAATCGAAACAAAAGAATCGAATCGAATAGAAACGAATCGGAAAGAATAGAATTGAAACGAATCGAAAAGAATTGAATCAAATCGATCGAAAAAATCGAATAGAATTGAATCGAAAAAAATCGAATAGAATCGAAAAGAATCTAAACGAATCAAATGAAGAGAATCGATTCGAGTCGAAATAAAAAGAATTGTATCGAATCGAAAATAATCAAATTGAATCGAATCCAAAGAATTGAATCGAATTGAAAACAATTAAATCGAATCGAAAAGAATCGAATTAAAAAAAAGAAAAGAATCGAATTAAATGGAATCGAATAGAAAAGAATCTAATAGAAATGAAAAGAACCGAATCAAATTTAATGGAATCGAAAAGAATCGAATCGAACCATATTGAATCCAAAAGAATCGAATTGAAAAGAATCGAAACGAATCAAATCAGATCCAATGGAAAAGAATCGAATCAAATCGAAAAGATTAGAATCGAATTGAAAAGAATCCAATCGTATCGAATCGACTCAAAAAGAATCCAATAGTATCGAATCGAATGCAAAAGAATCAAATTGAATAGAATAGAAAAGAATCAAATCGAATCAAATCGAAAACAATCGAATTGAATCAACTCGAAAAGAATCGAATTGAAATGAATCAAATCGAAATGAAAAGATTCGAATCGATTCGAATCTAAAAGAATCATCGAAAAGAATCGAATCGAGCCGAAAAAATCGATAAGAATCGAATCGAAATGAATCGAATCGAAATGAAAAGAATCTAATCGATTCGAATCGAAAAGAATAGAATCGAAAGAATCGAATCGAAACAAAGAATCGAATTGAATCGAACCGAATCGAAAAGAATCAAATCCAAAAGAATCGAATCGAATCGAAGGGAAACAAATCAAATCTAATCGAAAAAAATCGAATAGAATCAAATCGAATCAAAAAGAATCGAATGATTCGAATCAAAAAGAATCGAATTGAAAAGAATCGTAACGAATCAAATAGAAAAGTATCGAATCGAAAAGAATCGAATCGAATAGAATTGAATTGAAAAGAATCGAATCGAAACGAAAACAATCGAATCAAATCGAATCGAAAAGAATCGAATTGAATCGAAAAAATCGAATAGAATCGAAAAGAATCGAAATGAATCGAATCAAATAGAATCGATTCTAATCAAAATGAAAAAATCGTATCGAAACAAAACGAAAAGCATCAAATCGAATCGAATCGAAAAGAATTGAATCAAATCGAATCTAAAACAATCGAATTGAATCGAATAGAAAAGAATCGACTTGAATGGAATTGAATTGAACAGAATCGAATCGAATTGAAAAGAATCGAATCAAATTTAATGGAATCGAAAAGAATCGAATCGAATTGAATAAAAAAGAGTCAAATCGAAGAGAATCGAAACAAATCCAATCAGATCGAATGGAAAATCGAATCGAAAAGAATCGAATCGAATCGAAACGAAAAGAATCGAATCGTATCAATTCGAAAAGATTCTAATCGAAATGAAAAGAATCAAATCGAATCGAAAAGAATCGAATCGAATCGAAAAAATCGAATTGAATCAATTCGAGTCGATTTGAAACGAAAAGAATCGAATGAATCGAATAGAATTGAATGAAAAGAATCTAATCAAATTGAAAAGTATCGAATAGAAAAGAATCTAACAGAAATGAAAAGAATCGATTGAATCAGTCGAACAAATTCTAATCGAATCAAATCAAAAACATTCAAATTGAAAACAATCGAATCGAATCGAAAAGAATCGAATCGAATTGAATCAAAAAGAATCGAATCTTATGGAATTGAATCGGAAAGAATCAAATCGAAAATAATGGAATCGAATCAAATAGAAAACAATCGAATCGAATCAAAAGAATTGAACAGATTTGAATCAAAAAGAATCGCTATTCGAATCGATTCTTTTCGATTCGATTTGTTACGATTCTCTTCAATTCGATTTGATTCTTTCCGATTCAAATCTATTCGATTCTTTTTGATTCGATTCGATTCTAATCGATTTTTTTCAATTCGATTCTTTTCGATTCGATTCTTTTCAATTCAATTCTATTCTATTAGATTCGATTCTTTTCGATTTGAATAGATTCGATTATTTTGGATTCAATTCAATTCTTTTCGATTCAATTCGATTCGAATTGGATCTTTCAATTCGATATGATTCTTTTCCATTCGATCTCATTCGATTTGTTTTTATTCTTTTTGATTCGATTCTTTTCTATTCGAATTTTTTCTATTCAATTCGATTCTTTCAATTCAATTCCATTCGATTCTTTTCGTTTCAAATAGATTCGTTTCAATTCGAGTCTTTTCAATTCGATTCTTTTTGATTCGATTCGATTTTTTTAATTCGATTCGAGTCTTTTCTATTCGATTCGATTATTTTCATTTCAATTCGATTATTTTCAATTCGATTCTTTTTGATTCGATTCATTTCAATACGATTCGATTCTTTTCAATTCGATTTGATTCTTTTCCATTTGATCTGATTTGTTTCATTTCGATTCTTTTCGATTCAATTCGATTCTTTTCGATTCCATTAAATTTAATTCGATTCTTTTCAATTCAAATCGATTCTTTTTGATTAGATTCCATGCAATTCGATTCTTTTCGATTCGGTTCGATGCTTTTCGATTCCATTCGATTTGATTCTTTTTGCTTGGACTCGATACGATTCTTTTCATTTCGAATTGAATCGATTCTTTTTGATTCTACTCGTTTTCAATTCAATTCATTTCAATATTTTTCGATTTGATTCGATTCTTTTTATTCTATTTGATTTGATTCTTTTCGATTCGATTCAATTCGATTCTTTTTGTTTAGATGCGATTCTTTCAATTCGTTTCTTTTTGATTCAATTCCATTCTTTTTGATTCAATTCTATACGATTCTTTACATTTTGATTCGAATCGATTCTTATCGATTCGATGCAATTGGATTCTTTTCCATTCTATTCGATTCTATTAGATTTTTTCGATTCGATTCGATTCGATTATTTTTGTTTAGATTTGTCTCTTTTCAATAAAATTCTTTCCAATTCAATTCGATTCAATTCGATTCTTTCAATTTGATTCTTTTCGATTCAATTTGATTTGATTCTTTTCTATTCTATTTGATACGATTAGATTCTTTTTGATTCGATTCGATACATTTCAAATCTTTTCGTTTCAATTCGATTCTTTTTTCTTTGATTCGATTCTATTCGATTTTTTCGATTTGATTCTTTTCTATTTGATTCGATTTGATTTGATTCTTTTAGATTCGATACAATTCGATTCTTTTCAATTCAATTCAAATCTTTTTGATTCTTTTTGATTCGATTCAATTAGAATTTATTCGACTCATTCGATCGTGTGTTCGTTTATGTTCGATTCTTTTCTATTCGATACATTTCGATTCAATTCGATTCTTTTCATTCAATTCGATTCGATTAATTCGATTATTTTCGTTTCAAATCGAATCGTTTTGATTCAATTCTTTTTTATTTGATTCTATTCTTTTCGATTCGATTCGATTCTTTTCGATTCGATTCGATTCTTTTTTCTTCGATTTGGTTCTATTCGATTTTTTGAATCGATTCTTTTCGATTTTATTCGATTCGATTTGATTCTTTTCGATTCGATTCGATTGTTTTCTTTCGATTCGATTCTTTTCAATTCGTTTCGAATTGATTCTTTTCGATTTGATTTGATTCGATTCGATTCTTTTCGATTCGATTTTTTTCATTACTTTCATTTTGATTCTTTTTATTTCAATTCTATTCTTTTCGATTCGATTCTTTTCATTTCGATTCAATTCGATTCTTTTCATTTCGAATCATTTCGATTCTTTTCAATTCTATTTTCTTTGATTCTTTTCGATTCAATTTGAATCAATTCGATTCTTTTCAATTCAATTCGATTCGATTCTTTTGTTTAGATTCGATTCTTTTCAATTCGATTCGAATTGATTCTTTTCAATTTGATTTGATTCAATTCGATTCTTTTCGATTTGATTCTTTTTATTCTATTCGATCTGATTCTTTTCATTTCGATTTGATTCATTTTATTTCGATTCTTTTCGGTTCGAGTCATTTCGATTCTTTTAGAATTGATTCGATTCTTTTCAATTCGATTCGATTCTTTTCGTTTCGATTCGATTCTTTTTGATTCGTTTCTTTTCTATTCGATTCGATTCGATACGATTCGATTCTTTTCGATTTGATACAATTCGATTCCTGTCGGTTCGATTCGATTCTTTTCGATTCAATTCGACTCAATTTGATTCTTTTTGATTCGATTAGATTAGAATTTATTTGACTGATTTGATTCGATTCTTTTCGTTTCTGTTCGATTCTTTTCTATTCGATTTTTTCGATTTGATTCTTTTCATTCAATTCGTTTCGATTCGATTCTTTTCATTTCAAATCGATTTTTTTCAATTTGATTTTTTTCGGTTCTATTCGATTCGATTCTTTTCGTTTCGATTGGATTCGATTCGATCCATTTCGATATGGTTCGATTCTTTTCGATTCGACACGATTCGATTCTTTTCCTTTCAATTCGATTCTTTCAAATTCAATTCGATTCTTTTCCATTCGATCTGATTCGATTCGTTTCGATTCGATTCTTTTCAATTCAATTCAATTCGATCGATTCTTTTCGATTCCATTAAATTTGATTAGATTCTTTTCGATTCGATTAGATTCTTTTCAATTCGATTCCATTCAATTCGATTCTTTTTGATTCGATTCGATTCTATTGTTTTCGATTCGATTCAATTCTTTCGATTCGATTTGATTTGATTCTATTCGATTCGATTCGATACAATTCTTTTCATTTCGATTCGAATCGATTCTCTTTGATTCGATTCGTTTCAATTTTTTTGATTCTATTCGATTCTATTCGATTTTTTCGATTCGATTTGATTGGATTCTTTTCGATTCTATTTGATTTGATTCTTTTCGATTCGTTTCGATTCGATTCTTTTCGATTCGTTTTGATTTGATTATTTTCAATTTGATTCGATTCGATTCTTTTGTTTCAATTCGATTCTTTTCGACTCGATTCTTTCATTACATTCGATTGGATTCTTTTCGTTTCATTTCGATTCTTTTCGTTTCGATTCGATTCAATTTGATTCTTTTCTATTCGATTCTATTCGATTTTTTTCGGTTCGATTCGATTCGATTCTTTTCGATTCGTTTCAATTCAATTTGATTCTTTTCGATTCGATTCGATTCGATTGTTTTCATTTCGATTCGATTCCTTTCGATTCGATTCTTTTCATTTGATTTGATTCTTTTCCGTTCGATCGATTCGATTCTTTTCAATTCTATACTATTCGAATCGATTCTTTTCTATTCGATTCGATTTTTTTCGATCCGTTACGATTCTTTCCAATTCGATTCGATTCGATTCTTTTTGATTCGATTCGATTCGATTCAGTTCGTTTCGATTCGATTCGATTATTTTCGATTAGATTCGATTCGGTTTGATTCTATTCTTTTCTTTTCGATTGTTTTAGATTTGATAATTTTTTATTCAATTCGATTCGATTATTTTCAATTCGATTTTATTTATTCGATTATTTTCTTTTCATTTCAATTTAATACTTTTCAATTCTCTTCGATTCGATTCTTTTCGATCGATTTAATTTGATTTGATTTGATTCTATTCGATTCTTTTCACTTCCATTCGATTCGATTATTTTGATTCGATGCGATTACATTTGATTTTTTTCGATTCGATTCTTCTCGATTCGATTTGATTCGAATCGATTAGATTTTTCTATTTGATTCCATTTGATTCAATTCTTTTCGATTTGATTTTATTATTTTTGCTGCAATACGATAGTTTTTGTTTCGTTTCTATTTCATACCTATTCCTTTCTTTCCTAATTGATTCGAGTCGATTCGATTCTTTTCGATTCGATTTGATTCGATTCGATCCTTTTCGATTCGATTCGATATATTCGATTCGATTCTTTTTGGTTTGATTTTATTCAATTCAATTTGATTCTTTTCGATTTGTTTCCATTCTATTCGATTCGATTCTTTTCTATTCAATTTGATTCTTTTCTATTCAATTTGATTCTATTTGATTCAATTCGATTCGATTCTTATTGATTTGATTTAATTTGTTTTTTATTTTGATTCTTTTCGATTCTCTTCGATTCGATTCTTTCTGATTTGATTAGATTCTATTCTTTTCAATTCGATTAGATTCGATTCTTTTTGATTCTTTTCAATTCAATCCTTTCGATTCTTTTCAATTCGATTCGATTCTTTTCGATTTGATTATTTTCGATTCTATTCAATAGGATTCTTTTTATTTTGATTCGAATCGATTCTTTTCGATTTGGTTCGATTAGATCGTTTTTTATTCTATTGGATTCTATTCAATTTTTTCGATTCAATTCAATACGATTCTTTTCGATTCGATTTGATTCTTTTCGATATGATTCGATTCTTTTCGATTCGATTCTTTTGATTTGATTCAATTCGATTCTTTTAGATTCGATTGAATTCTACTCTTTTCAATTATCTTTGATTCAATTAGATTCTTTTCGATTCGATTCGACTTGATTCTATTCGATTAGATTCGATTCTTTTTATTCAATTTGATACGATTCTTTTCTATTCGAATCGATTCGATTCTTTTCGATTCGATTCAATTCGATTCTTTTTGATTCAATTAGATTAGATTCGTTTTTTTCGATTCGATTCTTTCCGATTCGATTCGATTCTTTTCAATTCGATTCTTTTGGTTTCGATTCGATTCTTTTCGACTCGATTATTTTTTATTCGATTCGATTCTTTTCATTTCTATTTGATTCTTTTCGATTCGATTCGATTCGATTCTTTTAGACTCTTTTTGATTCTTTTCGATTCGATTCTTTTCGTTTTGATTCGATTCATTTCTATTTGATTGGATTCGATTCTTTTTGATTCGATTCGATTCTTTTCTATTCTATTCAATTCGATTTTTTTTCAATTGATTCGATACGATTAGATTTTTTTCAATTCAATTAGATACAATTCTATTATTTTTGATTCGATTCAATTCGATTCTTTTCTATTCGATTCAATTCTTTTCGATTCGATTTGATTCGATTCGATGCTTTTCGATTCGATTCGATATTTTCGATTCGATTCTTTTTGGTACGATTATATATAATTCAATTTGATTCTTTTTGTTTCGGTTTGATTCTTTACGATTCGATTCTTTTTAATTCGATTCAATTCCTTACATTATATTCGATTCAGTTCTTTTCGTTTCGATTCGATTCTTTTCGATTTGATTCTTTTCTATTCGATTCTTTTCGTTTGGATTTAATTCGTTTCGTTTCGATTCGATTTGATTCGTTTCTTTTCTATTCGAATCGCTTCTTTTCCATTCGATCTGATTCGATTTTTTCAATTCTTTTTGATTCTATTCGATTCAAGTGTATTCGATTCGATTCAATTCTTTCTGATTCCATTAAATTTGATTCGATTCTTTTCGATTCGATTCTTTTCGATTCATTTCGGTTCGATTCGATTCTTTTCGATTCGAATCGATTTGATTCTTTTCGTTTCGATTCGATACGATTCTTTTCATGTCGACTCGAATCGATTCTTTTCGATTCGATTCGTTTCGATTCATTTCAAATCTATTCGATTCTATTCGATTTTTTTCGTTTTGATTCATTTCGATTCTATTCCATTCTATTCAATTATTTTCGATTCGATTCAATTCGATTCTTTTAAATTCGATTCGATTCACTTCTATTTGATTCTATTTGATTCGATTCTTTTCGATTCGTTTGGATTCGATTCTTTTTGATTCAATTCGATTCGATTCTTTTCTATTCTATTCAATTCGATTTTTTCGATTTGACTCGATACTATTAGATTCTTTTCAATTCAATTCGATACAATTCGATTGTTTTCGATCGATTCAATTCGATTCTTTTCAATTCAATTCGATTATTTTCGATCCGATTCGAATTGATTTCATTCTTTTTGATTCGATTCGATTAGAATATATTCAACCGATTCGATTCGATTCTTTTCATTTCGGTTCTATTCTTTTCGATTCGATTCTTTTCGATTCGATTCTTTTCGATTCGATTCAATTTTATTCATTCAATTCGATTCGATTCTTTTCGTTTCTATTCGATTCTTTTCGATTTGATTCTTTTCGATTCAGTTCTTTTCGATTCGGTTCGATTTGATTCTTCTCCATTCGATTCGATTCGATAAGATTCTTTTCGTTCGATCCAATTTTGTTCGATTCTATTCGATTCGATTAGATTAGATTCGATTATTTTCAGTTCGATTCTATTCGATTCTTTTCGTTTCGATTCGATTCTTTTCGATTCTTTTCGATTTGATTCGATTCGATCATTTGGATTCAATTTGATATATATTTCAATTCGATTCTTTTCTATTCAGTTCGATTCGATTCTTTTCGATTCATTTCGTTTCGATTCTTTTCAATTCAATTCGATTCCATTCGATTCTTTTCGATTCGATATGATTCGATTCGATTCAGCTCAACTCGATTCTTTTGATTTGATTTTTTCGATTCAATTCTTTTCAATTCGATTCGATTGGATTCTTTTTGTTTCCATTAGATTCTTTTCGATTTTATTTGATTCGAATCTTATCAATTCGATTCGGTACTGTTCGATTCTATTCTATTCAATTCAATTCGATTGGAATCGATTATTTTCGTCAATTCGATTCGATTCGATACGATTCTTTTCGATTGTATTCGATTCGATTCTTTTCGGTTCTCTTCGATTCGATTCTTTTCGATTCCATTCGATACGATTCGATTCTTTTCGATTCAATTCGATATGATTCGATTCCATTCGATTCTTTTCTATTCGATTCGATTCGATTATTTTCGATTCAATTCGGTTCGATTCGATTATTTTCAACTCAATTCGATCGACTCGGTTCAATTATTTTCGATTCGATTCGATTCGATTATTTTCGATTCGATAAGATTACTTTCGATTCGATTATTTTCGAATCGATTTCATTATTTTCAATTCAATTCACTTTGATGTTTTTCGATTCGATTCAATGCGAATCGATTATTTTCTATTACATTCGCTTCAATTATTTTCGATTTGATTTGATTCGGTTATTTTCAATTCGATTCCATTTGATTATTTTCATTTCGATTCGGTGCGATTCCATTCTATTATTTTCGATTCGATTCGTTTCGTATCCATTCGAATCGTTTTGATTCCTTTCGGTTTTCGATTTGAATCGATTCTTTTCTTTTCGATTCGATTGTTTTCTCTTCGGTTTGATTTTTTTGATTTGAATCGACTCGATTCTTTTTGATTCAAGTATATAAGATTCGATCCGATTCTTTTCGATTCAAATCGATACGATTCTTTTCGATTTGATTCGATTCGTTTGGATTCGACTCGATTCTTTTCGATTCAATTCTTTTCGATTCAATGAAATACGATTCTATTCTTTTCTATTTTTTTTATTTTTATTTATTTATGATAGTCACAGAGAGAGAGAGAGAGAGGCAGAGACACAGGCAGAGGGAGAAGCAGGCTCCATGCACCGGGAGCCCGATGTGGGATTCGATCCCGGGTCTCCAGGAGACTGCCCTGGGCCAAAGGCAGGCGCCAAACCGCTGCGCCACCCAGGGATCCCGATTCTATTCTTTTCGATTCGATTTGATTTGATTCTTTTTGATTCGATACGACTCGATTTGATTCTTTTCGATTTGATTCGATTCAACTCGATACTTTTCAATTCGATCATTTCGATCGATTCGATTCGATTCTTTTCATTTCGATTCGATTCTTTTCGATTCGATTCAATTCTTTTCAATTCGATTCGATTCGATTCTTTTCGTTTCGATTTGATTCTCTTCTATTTTATTTGATTCGATTCATTTCAATTAGATTCGATACTGTTCCATTCGATTCTTTTCGATTCAGGTCGATTGGAATCGATTCGATTCTTTCGGTTCCATTCGATTCGATTCGATACGATTCTCTTCGATTCGATTCTTTTCGGTCTGTTCGATTCGATTCTTTTCGATTCAGTTCGATTCGATTCTTTTTGATTCGATTCGATTCTTTTCGCTTTGATATGATTCGATTCGTTTCGACTTTTTTCGATTCGTGTCGATTCGAATCTATTCGATTCTTTTCTATTCAATTCGATTCGATTGATTCTTTTCGATTCGATTCCATTCGATTCTATTCTTTTCGATTCGATACGATTCGATTCGATTCTTTTTGATTCCATTTTTTCGATTCGATTCTTTTCAATTCGATTCGATTCTTTTCAATTTGATTCTTTTCGATTCGATTCGATTCGCCTCTTGTCGTTTCGATTCGATTCTTTTTGATTCGATTCGATTCGATTCTTTTCGTTTCGATTATATTCTCTTCGATTCGATTCGATTCGACACGATTCGATTCTTTTCGATTCGATTCTTCTCGAATCGATTCAATTCGATTCTTTTCGATTCGATTCTTTTCGATTTGATTCGATTCGATCATTTGGATTCCACTTGTTACATTTCGTTTTGAATCTTTTCGATTCGATTCGATTCAATTCTTTTGGATTTCATTGGATTGATTTAGATAATTTTTGATTCGATTCGATTCTTTTACCCTAGCTTCGATTTGATTCTACTCGATTCAATTCATTTCGATTCTTCTTGATTCAATTCTTTTCGATTCTTTTTGATTCGGTTTGATTCTTTTCGATTCAATTCGATTCTTTTCGATTCGATTCGATTTAATTGTTTTTGAATCCATTTGATTCGATTCGATTATTTTCGATTCGACTCGATTTGATTCGATTCGGTTCGATTATCGATTCGATTCAATTCCAATTATTTTTGATTCGACTCGATTTGATTATTTTTTATTCAATTCGATTCAATTATTTTCGATTCGATGCAATTCGATTCGATTCTTCTCATTTCAATTCAATTCGATTCTTTCGAATTCGATTCGATTCGATTCTTTTCGATTTGAGTCAATTCTTTTCAATTCGATTTGATATTCTTCGATTCAATTCTTTTCGATTCGATTCGATTCGATTCTTTTCGATTCGATTCGATTCCATTCGATTCGATTCTTCGATTCGATTCGATTCGATTCTTTTCGATTCATTACGATTCGATCGATTCTTTTCGATACGAATCAATTCGATTCCATTCTTTTTGATTCGATTCGATTCGATTCTTTTAGATTTGATTTGATACGATTCTTTTCAATTGGATTTGATTCGATTCGATTCGTTTCGATTCTCTTTGATGGTTTTTGATTCGATCTTTTCAACCGATTTAATTCGATTCGATTCATTTCGATTTGATTCGATTCGAATTTTTCGATTCTATTCTTTTCAATTCGATTCTTTTCGATTCGATTCGATTCGATTTTTTTCTATTCGCTTCTTTTCGATTCGATTCGATTCGCCTCTTTTCGTTTCGATTCTATTCTTTTGGATTCGATTTGATTCTTTTCGTTTCGATTAGATTCTCTTCGATTCGATTCTTTTCGATTCAGTTCTTTTCGATTCGGTTCGATTTGATTCTTCTCCATTCGATTCGATTCGATTCTTTTCGATTCGATTCGATAAGATTCTTTTCGTTCGATTCAATTCTGTTCGATTCGATTCGATTCGATTCGAAGAGATTCGATTATTTTCAGTTCGATTCTTTTCGTTTCCATTCGATTCTTTTCGATTTGATTCGATTCGATCATTTGGATTCAATTTGTTACATTTCGATTCGATTCTTTTCTATTCAGTTCGATTCGATTCTTTTCGATTCAGTTCGATTCGATTCTTTTCGATTCGATTTTTTCAATTCGATTCGATTGGATTCTTTTCGTTTCAATTAGATCGATTCGATTTCATTATTTTCAATTCAATTCATTTCGATGTTTTTCGATTCGATTCAATGCGAATCGATTATTTTCTATTAGATTCGCTTCAATTATTTTCGATTTGATTTGATTCGGTTATTTTCAATTCGATTCCATTTGATTATTTTCATTTCGATTCGGTGCGATTCCATTCCATTATTTTCGATTCGATTCGTTTCGTATCCATTCGAATCGTTTTGATTCCTTTCGGTTTTCGATTTGAATCGATTCTTTTCTTTTCGATTCGATTGTTTTCTATTCGGTTTGATTTTTTTGATTTGAATCGACTCGATTCTTTTTGATTCAAGTATATAAGATTCGATCCGATTCTTTTCGATTCAAATCGATACGATTCTTTTCGATTTGATTCGATTCATTTGGATTCGACTCGATTCTTTTCGATTCAATTCTTTTCGATTCAATGAAATACGATTCTATTCTTTTCTATTTTTTTTAATTTTTATTTATTTATGATAGTCACAGAGAGAAAGAGAGAGAGGCAGAGACACAGGCAGAGGGAGAAGCAGGCTCCATGCACCGGGAGCCCGATGTGGGATTCGATCCCGGGTCCCCAGGATCGTGCCCTGGGCCTAAGGCTGGCGCCAAACCGCTGCGCCACCCAGGGATCCCGATTCTATTCTTTTCGATTCGATTTGATTTGATTCTTTTTGATTCGATACGATTCGATTTGATTCTTTTCGATTTGATTCGATTCAGCTCGATACTTTTCAATTCGATCATTTTGATCGATTCGATTCGATTCTTTTCATTTCGATTCGATTCTTTTCGTTTCGATTCAATTCTTTTCAATTCGATTCGATTCGATTCTTTTCGTTTCGATTTGATTCTCTTCTATTTTATTTGATTCGATTCATTTCAATTAGATTCGATACTGTTCGATTCGATTCTTTTCGATTCAGGTCGATTGGAATCGATTCGATTCTTTCGGTTCCATTCGATTCGATTCGATACGATTCTCTTCGATTCGATTCTTTTCGATTCAGTTCGATTCGATTCTTTTTGATTCGATTCGATTCTTTTCGCTTTGATATGATTCGATTCGTTTCGACTTTTTTCGATTCGTGTCGATTCGAATCTATTCTATTCTTTTCTATTCAATTCGATTCGATTGATTCTTTTCGATTCGATTCCATTCGATTCTATTCTTTTCGATTCGATACGATTCGATTCGATTCTTTTTGATTCCATTTTTTCGATTCGATTCTTTTCAATTCGATTCGATTCTTTTCAATTTGATTCTTTTCGATTCGATTCGATTCGCCTCTTGTCGTTTCGATTCGATTCTTTTTGATTCGATTCGATTCGATTCTTTTCGTTTCGATTATATTCTCTTCGATTCGATTCAATTCGACACGATTCGATTCTTTTCGATTCGATTCTTCTCGAATCGATTCAATTCGATTCTTTTCGATTCGATTCTTTTCGATTTGATTCGATTCGATCATTTGGATTCCACTTGTTACATTTCGATTCGAATCTTTTCGATTCGATTCGATTCAATTCTTTTGGATTTCATTGGATTGATTTAGATAATTTTTGATTCGATTCGATTCTTTTACCCTAGCTTCGATTTGATTCTACTCGATTCAATTCATTTCGATTCTTCTTGATTCAATTCTTTTCGATTCTTTTTGATTCGGTTTGATTCTTTTCGATTCAATTCGATTCTTTTCGATTCGATTCGATTTAATTGTTTTTGAATCCATTTGATTCGATTCGATTATTTTCGATTCGACTCGATTTGATTCGATTCGGTTCGATTATCGATTCGATTCAATTCCAATTATTTTTGATTCGACTCGATTTGATTATTTTTTATTCAATTCGATTCAATTATTTTCGATTCGATGCAATTCGATTCGATTCTTCTCATTTCAACTCAATTCGATTCTTTCGAATTCGATTCGATTCGATTCTTTGTGTTTCGATTCGATTCTTTTCGATTTGAGTCAATTCTTTTCAATTCGATTTGATATTCTTCGATTCAATTCTTTTCGATTCGATTCGATTCGATTCTTTTCGATTCTTTTCGATTCGATTCGATTCCATTCAATTCGATTCTTCGATTCGATTCGATTCGATTCGATTCATTACGATTCGATCGATTCTTTTCGATACGAATCAATTCGATTCCATTCTTTATGATTCGATTCGATTCGATTCTTTTAGATTTGATTTGATACGATTCTTTTCAATTGGATTTGATTCGATTCGATTTGTTTCGATTCTCTTTGATGGTTTTTGATTCGATCTTTTCAACCGATTTAATTCGATTCGATTCATTTCGATTTGATTCGATTCGAATTTTTCGATTCTATTCTTTTCAATTCGATTCTTTTCGATTCGATTCGATTCGATTTTTTTCTATTCGCTTCTTTTCGATTCGATTCGATTCGCCTCTTTTCGTTTCGATTCTATTCTTTTGGATTCGATTTGATTCTTTTCGTTTCGATTAGATTCTCTTCGATTCGATTCTTTTCGATTCAGTTCTTTTCGATTCGGTTCGATTTCATTCTTCTCCATTCGATTCGATTCGATTCTTTTCGATTCGATTCGATAAGATTCTTTTCGTTCGATTCAATTCTGTTCGATTCTATTCGATTCGATTCGAAGAGATTCGATTATTTTCAGTTCGATTCTTTTCGTTTCCATTCGATTCTTTTCGATTTGATTCGATTCGATCATTTGGATTCAATTTGTTACATTTCGATTCGATTCTTTTCTATTCAGTTCGATTCGATTCTTTTCGATTCAGTTCGATTCGATTCTTTTCAATTCAATTCGATTCGATTCGATTCTTTTCGATTCAACTCAACTCGATTCTTTTCGATTCGATTTTTTCAATTCGATTCGATTGGATTCTTTTCGTTTCAATTAGATCGATTCGATTTCATTATTTTCAATTCAATTCATTTCGATGTTTTTCGATTCGATTCAATGCGAATCGATTATTTTCTATTAGATTCGCTTCAATTATTTTCGATTTGATTTGATTCGGTTATTTTCAATTCGATTCCATTTGATTATTTTCATTTCGATTTGGTGCGATTCCATTCCATTATTTTCGATTCGATTCGTTTCGTATCCATTCGAATCGTTTTGATTCCTTTCGGTTTTCGATTTGAATCGATTCTTTTCTTTTCGATTCGATTGTTTTCTATTCGGTTTGATTTTTTTGATTTGAATCGACTCGATTCTTTTTGATTCAAGTATATAAGATTCGATCCGATTCTTTTCGATTCAAATCGATACGATTCTTTTCGATTTGATTCGATTCGTTTGGATTCGACTCGATTCTTTTCGATTCAATTCTTTTCGATTCAATGAAATACGATTCTATTCTTTTCTATTTTTTAATTTTTATTTATTTATGATAGTCACAGAGAGAAAGAGAGAGAGGCAGAGACACAGGCAGAGGGAGAAGCAGGCTCCATGCACCGGGAGCCCGATGTGGGATTCGATCCCGGGTCCCCAGGATCGTGCCCTGGGCCTAAGGCCGGCGCCAAACCGCTGCGCCACCCAGGGATCCCGATTCTATTCTTTTCGATTCGATTTGATTTGATTCTTTTTGATTCGATACGATTCGATTTGATTCTTTTCGATTTGATTCGATTCAACTCGATACTTTTCAATTCGATCATTTCGATCGATTCGATTCGATTCTTTTCATTTCGATTCGATTCTTTTCGATTCGATTCAATTCTTTTCAATTCGATTCGATTCGATTCTTTTCGTTTCGATTTGATTCTCTTCTATTTTATTTGATTCGATTCATTTCAATTAGATTCGATACTGTTCCATTCGATTCTTTTCGATTCAGGTCGATTGGAATCGATTCGATTCTTTCGGTTCCATTCGATTCGATTCGATACGATTCTCTTCGATTCGATTCTTTTCGATTCAGTTCGATTCGATTCTTTTTGATTCGATTCGATTCTTTTCGCTTTGATATGATTCGATTCGTTTCGACTTTTTTCGATTCGTGTCGATTCGAATCTATTCTATTCTTTTCTATTCAATTCGATTCGATTGATTCTTTTCGATTCGATTCCATTCGATTCTATTCTTTTCGATTCGATACGATTCGATTCGATTCTTTTTGATTCCATTTTTTCGATTCGATTCTTTTCAATTCGATTCGATTCTTTTCAATTTGATTCTTTTCGATTCGATTCGATTCGCCTCTTGTCGTTTCGATTCGAATCTTTTTGATTCGATTCGATTCTTTTCGTTTCGATTATATTCTCTTCGATTCGATTCGATTCGACACGATTCGATTCTTTTCGATTCGATTCTTCTCGAATCGATTCAATTCGATTCTTTTCGATTCGATTCTTTTCGATTTGATTCGATTCGATCATTTGGATTCCACTTGTTACATTTCGTTTTGAATCTTTTCGATTCGATTCGATTCAATTCTTTTGGATTTCATTGGATTGATTTAGATAATTTTTGATTCGATTCGATTCTTTTACCCTAGCTTCGATTTGATTCTACTCGATTCAATTCATTTCGATTCTTCTTGATTCAATTCTTTTCGATTCTTTTTGATTCGGTTTGATTCTTTTCGATTCAATTCGATTCTTTTCGATTCGATTCGATTTAATTGTTTTTGAATCCATTTGATTCGATTCGATTATTTTCGATTCGACTCGATTTGATTCGATTCGGTTCGATTATCGATTCGATTCAATTCCAATTATTTTTGATTCGACTCGATTTGATTATTTTTTATTCAATTCGATTCAATTATTTTCGATTCGATGCAATTCGATTCGATTCTTCTCATTTCAATTCAATTCGATTCTTTCGAATTCGATTCGATTCGATTCTTTTCGATTTGAGTCAATTCTTTTCAATTCGATTTGATATTCTTCGATTCAATTCTTTTCGATTCGATTCGATTCGATTTTTCGATTCTTTAGGATTCGATTCGATTCCATTCGATTCAATTCTTCGATTCGATTCGATTCGATTCGATTCTTTTCGATTCATTACGATTCGATCGATTCTTTTCGATACGAATCAATTTGATTCCATTCTTTTTGATTCGATTCGATTCGATTCTTTTAGATTTGATTTGATACGATTCTTTTCAATTGGATTTGATTCGATTCGATTCGTTTCGATTCTCTTTGATGGTTTTTGATTCGATCTTTTCAACCGATTTAATTCGATTCGATTCATTTCGATTTGATTCGATTCGAATTTTTCGATTCTATTCTTTTCAATTCGATTCTTTTCGATTCGATTCGATTCGATTTTTTTCTATTCGCTTCTTTTCGATTCGATTCGATTCGCCTCTTTTCGTTTCGATTCTATTCTTTTGGATTCGATTTGATTCTTTTCGTTTCGATTAGATTCTCTTCGATTCGATTCTTTTCGATTCAGTTCTTTTCGATTCGGTTCGATTTGATTCTTCTCCATTCGATTCGATTCGATTCTTTTCGATTCGATTCGATAAGATTCTTTTCGTTCGATTCAATTCTGTTCGATTCTATTCGATTCGATTCGAAGAGATTCGATTATTTTCAGTTCGATTCTTTTCGTTTCCATTCGATTCTTTTCGATTTGATTCGATTCGATCATTTGGATTCAATTTGTTACATTTCGATTCGATTCTTTTCTATTCAGTTCGATTCGATTCTTTTCGATTCAGTTCGATTCGATTCTTTTCAATTCAATTCGATTCGATTCGATTCTTTTCGATTCAACTCAACTCGATTCTTTTCGATTCGATTTTTTCAATTCGATTCGATTGGATTCTTTTCGTTTCAATTAGATCGATTCGATTTCATTATTTTCAATTCAATTCATTTCGATGTTTTTCGATTCGATTCAATGCGAATCGATTATTTTCTATTAGATTCGCTTCAATTATTTTCGATTTGATTTGATTCGGTTATTTTCAATTCGATTCCATTTGATTATTTTCATTTCGATTCGGTGCGATTCCATTCCATTATTTTCGATTCGATTCGTTTCGTATCCATTCGAATCGTTTTGATTCCTTTCGGTTTTCGATTTGAATCGATTCTTTTCTTTTCGATTCGATTGTTTTCTATTCGGTTTGATTTTTTTGATTTGAATCGACTCGATTCTTTTTGATTCAAGTATATAAGATTCGATCCGATTCTTTTCGATTCAAATCGATACGATTCTTTTCGATTTGATTCGATTCGTTTGGATTCGACTCGATTCTTTACGATTCAATTCTTTTCGATTCAATGAAATACGATTCTATTCTTTTCTATTTTTTTTAATTTTTATTTATTTATGATAGTCACAGAGAGAAAGAGAGAGAGGCAGAGACACAGGCAGAGGGAGAAGCAGGCTCCATGCACCGGGAGCCCGATGTGGGATTCGATCCCGGGTCTCCAGGATCGTGCCCTGAGCCAAAGGCAGGCGCCAAACCGCTGCGCCACCCAGGGATCCCGATTCTATTCTTTTCGATTCGATTTGATTTGATTCTTTTTGATTCGATACGATTCGATTTGATTCTTTTCGATTTGATTCGATTCAACTCGATACTTTTCAATTCGATCATTTCGATCGATTCGATTCGATTCTTTTCATTTCGATTCGATTCTTTTCGATTCGATTCAATTCTTTTCAATTCGATTCGATTCGATTCTTTTCGTTTCGATTTGATTCTCTTCTATTTTATTTGATTCGATTCATTTCAATTAGATTCGATACTGTTCGATTCGATTCTTTTCGATTCAGGTCGATTGGAATCGATTCGATTCTTTCGGTTCCATTCGATTCGATTCGATACGATTCTCTTCGATTCGAATCTTTTCGATTCAGTTCGATTCGATTCTTTTTGATTCGATTCGATTCTTTTCGCTTTGATATGATTCGATTCGTTTCGACTTTTTTCGATTCGTGTCGATTCGAATCTATTCTATTCTTTTCTATTCAATTCGATTCGATTGATTCTTTTCGATTCGATTCCATTCGATTCTATTCTTTTCGATTCGATACGATTCGATTCGATTCTTTTTGATTCCATTTTTTCGATTCGATTCTTTTCAATTCGATTCGATTCTTTTCAATTTGATTCTTTTCGATTCGATTCGATTCGCCTCTTGTCGTTTCGATTCGATTCTTTTTGATTCGATTCGATTCGATTCTTTTCGTTTCGATTATATTCTCTTCGATTCGATTCGATTCGACACGATTCGATTCTTTTCGATTCGATTCTTCTCGAATCGATTCAATTCGATTCTTTTCGATTCGATTCTTTTCGATTTGATTCGATTCGATCATTTGGATTCCACTTGTTACATTTCGATTCGAATCTTTTCGATTCGATTCGATTCAATTCTTTTGGATTTCATTGGATTGATTTAGATAATTTTTGATTCGATTCGATTCTTTTACCCTAGCTTCGATTTGATTCTACTCGATTCAATTCATTTCGATTCTTCTTGATTCAATTCTTTTCGATTCTTTTTGATTCGGTTTGATTCTTTTCGATTCAATTCGATTCTTTTCGATTCGATTCGATTTAATTGTTTTTGAATCCATTTGATTCGATTCGATTATTTTCGATTCGACTCGAATTGATTCGATTCGGTTCGATTATCGATTCGATTCAATTCCAATTATTTTTGATTCGACTCGATTTGATTATTTTTTATTCAATTCGATTCAATTATTTTCGATTCGATGCAATTCGATTCGATTCTTCTCATTTCAACTCAATTCGATTCTTTCGAATTCGATTCGATTCGATTCTTTGTGTTTCGATTCGATTCTTTTCGATTTGAGTCAATTCTTTTCAATTCGATTTGATATTCTTCGATTCAATTCTTTTCGATTCGATTCGATTCGATTCTTTTCGATTCTTTTCGATTCGATTCGATTCCATTCGATTCGATTCTTCGATTCGATTCGATTCTTTTCGATTCATTACGATTCGATCGATTCTTTTCGATACGAATCAATTCGATTCCATTCTTTTTGATTCGATTCGATTCGATTCTTTTAGATTTGATTTGATACGATTCTTTTCAATTGGATTTGATTCGATTCGATTCGTTTCGATTCTCTTTGATGGTTTTTGATTCGATCTTTTCAACCGATTTAATTCGATTCGATTCATTTCGATTTGATTCGATTCGAATTTTTCGATTCTATTCTTTTCAATTCGATTCTTTTCGATTCGATTCGATTCGATTTTTTTCTATTCGCTTCTTTTCGATTCGATTCGATTCGCCTCTTTTCGTTTCGATTCTATTCTTTTGGATTCGATTTGATTCTTTTCGTTTCGATTAGATTCTCTTCGATTCGATTCTTTTCGATTCAGTTCTTTTCGATTCGGTTCGATTTGATTCTTCTCCATTCGATTCGATTCGATTCTTTTCGATTCGATTCGATAAGATTCTTTTCGTTCGATTCAATTCTGTTCGATTCGATTCGATTCGATTCGAATAGATTCGATTATTTTCAGTTCGATTCTTTTCGTTTCCATTCGATTCTTTTCGATTTGATTCGATTCGATCATTTGGATTCAATTTGTTACATTTCGATTCGATTCTTTTCTATTCAGTTCGATTCGATTCTTTTCGATTCAGTTCGATTCGATTCTTTTCAATTCAATTCGATTCGATTCGATTCTTTTCGATTCAACTCAACTCGATTCTTTTCGATTCGATTTTTTCAATTCGATTCGATTGGATTCTTTTCGTTTCAATTAGATCGATTCGATTTCATTATTTTCAATTCAATTCATTTCGATGTTTTTCGATTCGATTCAATGCGAATCGATTATTTTCTATTAGATTCGCTTCAATTATTTTCGATTTGATTTGATTCGGTTATTTTCAATTCGATTCCATTTGATTATTTTCATTTCGATTCGGTGCGATTCCATTCCATTATTTTCGATTCGATTCGTTTCGTATCCATTCGAATCGTTTTGATTCCTTTCGGTTTTCGATTTGAATCGATTCTTTTCTTTTCGATTCGATTGTTTTCTATTCGGTTTGATTTTTTTGATTTGAATCGACTCGATTCTTTTTGATTCAAGTATATAAGATTCGATCCGATTCTTTTCGATTCAAATCGATACGATTCTTTTCGATTTGATTCGATTCGTTTGGATTCGACTCGATTCTTTTCGATTCAATTCTTTTCGATTCAATGAAATACGATTCTATTCTTTTCTATTTTTTTAATTTTTATTTATTTATGATAGTCACAGAGAGAAAGAGAGAGAGGCAGAGACACAGGCAGAGGGAGAAGCAGGCTCCATGCACCGGGAGCCCGATGTGGGATTCGATCCCGGGTCCCCAGGATCGTGCCCTGGGCCTAAGGCCGGCGCCAAACCGCTGCGCCACCCAGGGATCCCGATTCTATTCTTTTCGATTCGATTTGATTTGATTCTTTTTGATTCGATACGATTCGATTTGATTCTTTTCGATTTGATTCGATTCAACTCGATACTTTTCAATTCGATCATTTCGATCGATTCGATTCGATTCTTTTCATTTCGATTCGATTCTTTTCGATTCGATTCAATTCTTTTCAATTCGATTCGATTCGATTCTTTTCGTTTCGATTTGATTCTCTTCTATTTTATTTGATTCGATTCATTTCAATTAGATTCGATACTGTTCCATTCGATTCTTTTCGATTCAGGTCGATTGGAATCGATTCGATTCTTTCGGTTCCATTCGATTCGATTCGATACGATTCTCTTCGATTCGATTCTTTTCGATTCAGTTCGATTCGATTCTTTTTGATTCGATTCGATTCTTTTCGCTTTGATATGATTCGATTCGTTTCGACTTTTTTCGATTCGTGTCGATTCGAATCTATTCTATTCTTTTCTATTCATTCGATTCGATTGATTCTTTTCGATTCGATTCCATTCGATTCTATTCTTTTCGATTCGATACGATTCGATTCGATTCTTTTTGATTCCATTTTTTCGATTCGATTCTTTTCAATTCGATTCGATTCTTTTCAATTTGATTCTTTTCGATTCGATTCGATTCGCCTCTTGTCGTTTCGATTCGATTCTTTTTGATTCGATTCGATTCGATTCTTTTCGTTTCGATTATATTCTCTTCGATTCGATTCGATTCGACATGATTCGATTCTTTTCGATTCGATTCTTCTCGAATCGATTCAATTCGATTCTTTTCGATTCGATTCTTTTCGATTTGATTCGATTCGATCATTTGGATTCCACTTGTTACATTTCGATTCGAATCTTTTCGATTCGATTCGATTCAATTCTTTTGGATTTCATTGGATTGATTTAGATAATTTTTGATTCGATTCGATTCTTTTACCCTAGCTTCGATTTGATTCTACTCGATTCAATTCATTTCGATTCTTCTTGATTCAATTCTTTTCGATTCTTTTTGATTCGGTTTGATTCTTTTCGATTCAATTCGATTCTTTTCGATTCGATTCGATTTAATTGTTTTTGAATCCATTTGATTCGATTCGATTATTTTCGATTCGACTCGATTTGATTCGATTCGGTTCGATTATCGATTCGATTCAATTCCAATTATTTTTGATTCGACTCGATTTGATTATTTTTTATTCAATTCGATTCAATTATTTTCGATTCGATGCAATTCGATTCGATTCTTCTCATTTCAACTCAATTCGATTCTTTCGAATTCGATTCGATTCGATTCTTTGTGTTTCGATTCGATTCTTTTCGATTTGAGTCAATTCTTTTCAATTCGATTTGATATTCTTCGATTCAATTCTTTTCGATTCGATTCGATTCGATTCTTTTCGATTCGATTCGATTCCATTCGATTCGATTCTTCGATTCGATTCGATTCGATTCTTTTCGATTCATTACGATTCGATCGATTCTTTTCGATACGAATCAATTCGATTCCATTCTTTTTGATTCGATTCGATTCGATTCTTTTAGATTTGATTTGATACGATTCTTTTCAATTGGATTTGATTCGATTCGATTCGTTTCGATTCTCTTTGATGTTTTTTGATTCGATCTTTTCAACCGATTTAATTCGATTCGATTCATTTCGATTTGATTCGATTCGAATTTTTCGATTCTATTCTTTTCAATTCGATTCTTTTCGATTCGATTCGATTCGATTTTTTTCTATTCGCTTCTTTTCGATTCGATTCGATTCGCCTCTTTTCGTTTCGATTCTATTCTTTTGGATTCGATTTGATTCTTTTCGTTTCGATTAGATTCTCTTCGATTCGATTCTTTTCGATTCAGTTCTTTTCGATTCGGTTCGATTTGATTCTTCTCCATTCGATTCGATTCGATTCTTTTCGATTCGATTCGATAAGATTCTTTTCGTTCGATTCAATTCTGTTCGATTCTATTCGATTCGATTCGAAGAGATTCGATTATTTTCAGTTCGATTCTTTTCGTTTCCATTCGATTCTTTTCGATTTGATTCGATTCGATCATTTGGATTCAATTTGTTACATTTC
The DNA here is from genome assembly GCF_048164855.1 of Canis lupus baileyi. Classification (NCBI taxonomy): domain Eukaryota; kingdom Metazoa; phylum Chordata; class Mammalia; order Carnivora; family Canidae; genus Canis; species Canis lupus. Next base: position 32,417,991 of record NC_132872.1, on the reverse strand, counting down.
GATTCGATTCTTTTCTATTCAGTTCGATTCGATTCTTTTCAATTCAGTTCGATTCGATTCTTTTCAATTCAATTCGATTCGATTCGATTCTTTTCGGTTCGATATGATTCGATTCGATTCAACTCAACTCGATTCTTTTCGATTCGATTTTTTCAATTCGATTCCTTTCAATTCGATTCGATTGGATTCTTTTCGTTTCAATTAGATCGATTCGATTTCATTATTTTCAATTCAATTCATTTCGATGTTTTTCGATTCGATTCAATGCGAATCGATTATTTTCTATTAGATTCGCTTCAATTATTTTCGATTTGATTTGATTCGGTTGTTTTCAATTCGATTCCATTTGATTATTTTCATTTCGATTCGGTGCGATTCGATTCTATTATTTTCAATTCGATTCGTTTCGTATCCATTCGAATCGTTTTGATTCCTTTCGGTTTTCGATTTGAATCGATTCTTTCTTTTCGATTCGATTGTTTTCTATTCGGTTTGATTTTTTTGATTTGAATCGACTCGATTCTTTTTGATTCAAGTATATAAGATTCGATCCGATTCTTTTCGATTCAAATCAATACGATTCTTTTCGATTTGATTCGATTCGTTTGGATTCGACTCGATTCTTTTCGATTCAATTCTTTTCGATTCAATGAAATACGATTCTATTCTTTTCTATTTTTTTATTTTTATTTATTTATGATAGTCACAGAGAGAGAGAGAGAGAGAGAGAGGCAGAGACACAGGCAGAGGGAGAAGCAGGCTCCATGCACCGGGAGCCCGATGTGGGATTCGATCCCGGGTCTCCAGGATCGTGCCCTGGGCCAAAGGCAGGCGCCAAACCGCTGCGCCACCCAGGGATCCCGATTCTATTCTTTTCGATTCGATTTGATTTGATTCTTTTTGATTCGATACGACTCGATTTGATTCTTTTCGATTTGATTCGATTCAACTCGATACTTTTCAATTCGATCATTTCGATCGATTCGATTCGATTCTTTTCATTTCGATTCGATTCTTTTCGATTCGATTCAATTCTTTTCAATTCGATTCGATTCGATTCTTTTCGTTTCGATTTGATTCTCTTCTATTTTATTTGATTCGATTCATTTCAATTAGATTCGATACTGTTCGATTCGATTCTTTTCGATTCAGGTCGATTGGAATCGATTCGATTCTTTCGGTTCCATTCGATTCGATTCGATACGATTCTCTTCGATTCGATTCTTTTCGGTCTGTTCGATTCGATTCTTTTCGATTCAGTTCGATTCGATTCTTTTTGATTCGATTCGATTCTTTTCGCTTTGATATGATTCGATTCGTTTCGACTTTTTTCGATTCGTGTCGATTCGAATCTATTCGATTCTTTTCTATTCAATTCGATTCGATTGATTCTTTTCGATTCGATTCCATTCGATTCGATTCTTTTCGATTCGATTCTATTCTTTTCGATTCGATACGATTCGATTCGATTCTTTTTGATTCCATTTTTTCGATTCGATTCTTTTCAATTCGATTCGATTCTTTTCAATTTGATTCTTTTCGATTCGATTCGATTCGCCTCTTGTCGTTTCGATTCGATTCTTTTTGATTCGATTCGATTCGATTCTTTTCGTTTCGATTATATTCTCGTCGATTCGATTCGATTCGATACGATTCGATTCTTTTCGATTCGATTCTTCTCGAATCGATTCAATTCGATTCTTTTCGATTCGATTCTTTTCGATTTGATTCGATTCGATCATTTGGATTCCACTTGTTACATTTCGATTCGAATCTTTTCGATTCGATTCGATTCAATTCTTTTGGATTTCATTGGATTGATTTAGATAATTTTTGATTCGATTCGATTCTTTTACCCTAGCTTCGATTTGATTCTACTCGATTCAATTCATTTCGATTCTTCTTGATTCAATTCTTTTCGATTCTTTTTGATTCGGTTTGATTCTTTTCGATTCAATTCGATTCTTTTCGATTCGATTCGATTTAATTGTTTTTGAATCCATTTGATTCGATTCGATTATTTTCGATTCGACTCGATTTGATTCGATTCGGTTCGATTATCGATTCGATTCAATTCCAATTATTTTTGATTCGACTCGATTTGATTATTTTTTATTCAATTCGATTCAATTATTTTCGATTCGATGCAATTTGATTCGATTCTTCTCATTTCAACTCAATTCGATTCTTTCGAATTCGATTCGATTCGATTCTTTGTGTTTCGATTCGATTCTTTTCGATTTGAGTCAATTCTTTTCAATTCGATTTGATATTCTTCGATTCAATTCTTTTCGATTCGATTCGATTCGATTCTTTTCGATTCGATTCGATTCCATTCGATTCGATTCTTCGATTCGATTCGATTCGATTCTTTTCGATTCATTACGATTCGATCGATTCTTTTCGATACGAATCAATTCGATTCCATTCTTTTTGATTCGATTCGATTCGATTCTTTTAGATTTGATTTGATACGATTCTTTTCAATTGGATTTGATTCGATTCGATTCGTTTCGATTCTCTTTGATGTTTTTTGATTCGATCTTTTCAACCGATTTAATTCGATTCGATTCATTTCGATTTGATTCGATTCGAATTTTTCGATTCTATTCTTTTCAATTCGATTCTTTTCGATTCGATTCGATTCGATTTTTTTCTATTCGCTTCTTTTCGATTCGATTCGATTCGCCTCTTTTCGTTTCGATTCTATTCTTTTGGATTCGATTTGATTCTTTTCGTTTCGATTAGATTCTCTTCGATTCGATTCTTTTCGATTCAGTTCTTTTCGATTCGGTTCGATTTGATTCTTCTCCATTCGATTCGATTCGATTCTTTTCGATTCGATTCGATAAGATTCTTTTCGTTCGATTCAATTCTGTTCGATTCTATTCGATTCGATTCGAAGAGATTCGATTATTTTCAGTTCGATTCTTTTCGTTTCCATTCGATTCTTTTCGATTTGATTCGATTCGATCATTTGGATTCAATTTGTTACATTTCGATTCGATTCTTTTCTATTCAGTTCGATTCGATTCTTTTCAATTCAGTTCGATTCGATTCTTTTCAATTCAATTCGATTCGATTCGATTCTTTTCGGTTCGATATGATTCGATTCGATTCAACTCAACTCGATTCTTTTCGATTCGATTTTTTCAATTCGATTCCTTTCAATTCGATTCGATTGGATTCTTTTCGTTTCAATTAGATCGATTCGATTTCATTATTTTCAATTCAATTCATTTCGATGTTTTTCGATTCGATTCAATGCGAATCGATTATTTTCTATTAGATTCGCTTCAATTATTTTCGATTTGATTTGATTCGGTTGTTTTCAATTCGATTCCATTTGATTATTTTCATTTCGATTCGGTGCGATTCGATTCTATTATTTTCAATTCGATTCGTTTCGTATCCATTCGAATCGTTTTGATTCCTTTCGGTTTTCGATTTGAATCGATTCTTTCTTTTCGATTCGATTGTTTTCTATTCGGTTTGATTTTTTTGATTTGAATCGACTCGATTCTTTTTGATTCAAGTATATAAGATTCGATCCGATTCTTTTCGATTCAAATCAATACGATTCTTTTCGATTTGATTCGATTCGTTTGGATTCGACTCGATTCTTTTCGATTCAATTCTTTTCGATTCAATGAAATACGATTCTATTCTTTTCTATTTTTTTATTTTTATTTATTTATGATAGTCACAGAGAGAGAGAGAGAGAGAGAGGCAGAGACACAGGCAGAGGGAGAAGCAGGCTCCATGCACCGGGAGCCCGATGTGGGATTCGATCCCGGGTCTCCAGGATCGTGCCCTGGGCCAAAGGCAGGCGCCAAACCGCTGCGCCACCCAGGGATCCCGATTCTATTCTTTTCGATTCGATTTGATTTGATTCTTTTTGATTCGATACGACTCGATTTGATTCTTTTCGATTTGATTCGATTCAACTCGATACTTTTCAATTCGATCATTTCGATCGATTCGATTCGATTCTTTTCATTTCGATTCGATTCTTTTCGATTCGATTCAATTCTTTTCAATTCGATTCGATTCGATTCTTTTCGTTTCGATTTGATTCTCTTCTATTTTATTTGATTCGATTCATTTCAATTAGATTCGATACTGTTCGATTCGATTCTTTTCGATTCAGGTCGATTGGAATCGATTCGATTCTTTCGGTTCCATTCGATTCGATTCGATACGATTCTCTTCGATTCGATTCTTTTCGGTCTGTTCGATTCGATTCTTTTCGATTCAGTTCGATTCGATTCTTTTTGATTCGATTCGATTCTTTTCACTTTGATATGATTCGATTCGTTTCGACTTTTTTCGATTCGTGTCGATTCGAATCTATTCGATTCTTTTCTATTCAATTCGATTCGATTGATTCTTTTCGATTCGATTCCATTCGATTCGATTCTTTTCGATTCGATTCTATTCTTTTCGATTCGATACGATTCGATTCGATTCTTTTTGATTCCATTTTTTCGATTCGATTCTTTTCAATTCGATTCGATTCTTTTCAATTTGATTCTTTTCGATTCGATTCGATTCGCCTCTTGTCGTTTCGATTCGATTCTTTTTGATTCGATTCGATTCGATTCTTTTCGTTTCGATTATATTCTCGTCGATTCGATTCGATTCGATACGATTCGATTCTTTTCGATTCGATTCTTCTCGAATCGATTCAATTCGATTCTTTTCGATTCGATTCTTTTCGATTTGATTCGATTCGATCATTTGGATTCCACTTGTTACATTTCGATTCGAATCTTTTCGATTCGATTCGATTCAATTCTTTTGGATTTCATTGGATTGATTTAGATAATTTTTGATTCGATTCGATTCTTTTACCCTAGCTTCGATTTGATTCTACTCGATTCAATTCATTTCGATTCTTCTTGATTCAATTCTTTTCGATTCTTTTTGATTCGGTTTGATTCTTTTCGATTCAATTCGATTCTTTTCGATTCGATTCGATTTAATTGTTTTTGAATCCATTTGATTCGATTCGATTATTTTCGATTCGACTCGATTTGATTCGATTCGGTTCGATTATCGATTCGATTCAATTCCAATTATTTTTGATTCGACTCGATTTGATTATTTTTTATTCAATTCGATTCAATTATTTTCGATTCGATGCAATTCGATTCGATTCTTCTCATTTCAACTCAATTCGATTCTTTCGAATTCGATTCGATTCGATTCTTTTCGATTTGAGTCAATTCTTTTCAATTCGATTTGATATTCTTCGATTCAATTCTTTTCGATTCGATTCGATTCGATTTTTCGATTCTTTAGGATTCGATTCGATTCCATTCGATTCAATTCTTCGATTCGATTCGATTCGATTCGATTCTTTTCGATTCATTACGATTCGATCGATTCTTTTCGATACGAATCAATTCGATTCCATTCTTTTTGATTCGATTCGATTCGATTCTTTTAGATTTGATTTGATACGATTCTTTTCAATTGGATTTGATTCGATTCGATTCGTTTCGATTCTCTTTGATGGTTTTTGATTCGATCTTTTCAACCGATTTAATTCGATTCGATTCATTTCGATTTGATTCGATTCGAATTTTTCGATTCTATTCTTTTCAATTCGATTCTTTTCGATTCGATTCGATTCGATTTTTTTCTATTCGCTTCTTTTCGATTCGATTCGATTCGCCTCTTTTCGTTTCGATTCTATTCTTTTGGATTCGATTTGATTCTTTTCGTTTCGATTAGATTCTCTTCGATTCGATTCTTTTCGATTCAGTTCTTTTCGATTCGGTTCGATTTGATTCTTCTCCATTCGATTCGATTCGATTCTTTTCGATTCGATTCGATAAGATTCTTTTCGTTCGATTCAATTCTGTTCGATTCTATTCGATTCGATTCGAAGAGATTCGATTATTTTCAGTTCGATTCTTTTCGTTTCCATTCGATTCTTTTCGATTTGATTCGATTCGATCATTTGGATTCAATTTGTTACATTTCGATTCGATTCTTTTCTATTCAGTTCGATTCGATTCTTTTCGATTCAGTTCGATTCGATTCTTTTCAATTCAATTCGATTCGATTCGATTCTTTTCGATTCAACTCAACTCGATTCTTTTCGATTCGATTTTTTCAATTCGATTCGATTGGATTCTTTTCGTTTCAATTAGATCGATTCGATTTCATTATTTTCAATTCAATTCATTTCGATGTTTTTCGATTCGATTCAATGCGAATCGATTATTTTCTATTAGATTCGCTTCAATTATTTTCGATTTGATTTGATTCGGTTATTTTCAATTCGATTCCATTTGATTATTTTCATTTCGATTCGGTGCGATTCCATTCCATTATTTTCGATTCGATTCGTTTCGTATCCATTCGAATCGTTTTGATTCCTTTCGGTTTTCGATTTGAATCGATTCTTTTCTTTTCGATTCGATTGTTTTCTATTCGGTTTGATTTTTTTGATTTGAATCGACTCGATTCTTTTTGATTCAAGTATATAAGATTCGATCCGATTCTTTTCGATTCAAATCGATACGATTCTTTTCGATTTGATTCGATTCGTTTGGATTCGACTCGATTCTTTTCGATTCAATTCTTTTCGATTCAATGAATTACGATTCTATTCTTTTCTATTTTTTTAATTTTTATTTATTTATGATAGTCACAGAGAGAAAGAGAGAGAGGCAGAGACACAGGCAGAGGGAGAAGCAGGCTCCATGCACCGGGAGCCCGATGTGGGATTCGATCCCGGGTCCCCAGGATCGTGCCCTGGGCCTAAGGCAGGCGCCAAACCGCTGCTCCACCCAGGGATCCCGATTCTATTCTTTTCGATTCGATTTGATTTGATTCTTTTTGATTCGATACGATTCGATTTGATTCTTTTCGATTTGATTCGATTCAACTCGATACTTTTCAATTCGATCATTTCGATCGATTCGATTCTTTTCATTTCGATTCGATTCTTTTCGATTCGATTCAATTCTTTTCAATTCGATTCGATTTGATTCTTTTCGTTTCGATTTGATTCTCTTCTATTTTATTTGATTCGATTCATTTTAATTAGATTCGATACTGTTCCATTCGATTCTTTTCGATTCAGGTCGATTGGAATCGATTCGATTCTTTCGGTTCCATTCGATTCGATTCGATACGATTCTCTTCGATTCGAATCTTTTCGATTCAGTTCGATTCGATTCTTTTTGATTCGATTCGATTCTTTTCGCTTTGATATGATTCGATTCGTTTCGACTTTTTTCGATTCGTGTCGATTCGAATCTATTCTATTCTTTTCTATTCAATTCGATTCGATTGATTCTTTTCGATTCGATTCCATTCGATTCTATTCTTTTCGATTCGATACGATTCGATTCGATTCTTTTTGATTCCATTTTTTCGATTCGATTCTTTTCAATTCGATTCGATTCTTTTCAATTTGATTCTTTTCGATTCGATTCGATTCGCCTCTTGTCGTTTCGATTCGATTCTTTTTGATTCGATTCGATTCTTTTCGTTTCGATTATATTCTCTTCGATTCGATTCGATTCGACACGATTCGATTCTTTTCGATTCGATTCTTCTCGAATCGATTCAATTCGATTCTTTTCGATTCGATTCTTTTCGATTTGATTCGATTCGATCATTTGGATTCCACTTGTTACATTTCGATTCGAATCTTTTCGATTCGATTCGATTCAATTCTTTTGGATTTCATTGGATTGATTTAGATAATTTTTGATTCGATTCGATTCTTTTACCCTAGCTTCGATTTGATTCTACTCGATTCAATTCATTTCGATTCTTCTTGATTCAATTCTTTTCGATTCTTTTTGATTCGGTTTGATTCTTTTCGATTCAATTCGATTCTTTTCGATTCGATTCGATTTAATTGTTTTTGAATCCATTTGATTCGATTCGATTATTTTCGATTCGACTCGATTTGATTCGATTCGGTTCGATTATCGATTCGATTCAATTCCAATTATTTTTGATTCGACTCGATTTGATTATTTTTTATTCAATTCGATTCAATTATTTTCGATTCGATGCAATTCGATTCGATTCTTCTCATTTCAATTCAATTCGATTCTTTCGAATTCGATTCGATTCGATTCTTTTCGATTTGAGTCAATTCTTTTCAATTCGATTTGATATTCTTCGATTCAATTCTTTTCGATTCGATTCGATTCGATTTTTCGATTCTTTAGGATTCGATTCGATTCCATTCGATTCAATTCTTCGATTCGATTCGATTCGATTCGATTCTTTTCGATTCATTACGATTCGATCGATTCTTTTCGATACGAATCAATTCGATTCCATTCTTTTTGATTCGATTCGATTCGATTCTTTTAGATTTGATTTGATACGATTCTTTTCAATTGGATTTGATTCGATTCGATTCGTTTCGATTCTCTTTGATGGTTTTTGATTCGATCTTTTCAACCGATTTAATTCGATTCGATTCATTTCGATTTGATTCGATTCGAATTTTTCGATTCTATTCTTTTCAATTCGATTCTTTTCGATTCGATTCGATTCGATTTTTTTCTATTCGCTTCTTTTCGATTCGATTCGATTCGCCTCTTTTCGTTTCGATTCTATTCTTTTGGATTCGATTTGATTCTTTTCGTTTCGATTAGATTCTCTTTGATTCGATTCTTTTCTTTTTTTTTTTTTTTTTTTTTTTTTTTTTTTTTTTTTTGATTCGATTCTTTTCGATTCAGTTCTTTTCGATTCGGTTCGATTTCATTCTTCTCCATTCGATTCGATTCGATTCTTTTCGATTCGATTCGATAAGATTCTTTTCGTTCGATTCAATTCTGTTCGATTCTATTCGATTCGATTCGAAGAGATTCGATTATTTTCAGTTCGATTCTTTTCGTTTCCATTCGATTCTTTTCGATTTGATTCGATTCGATCATTTGGATTCAATTTGTTACATTTCGATTCGATTCTTTTCTATTCAGTTCGATTCGATTCTTTTCGATTCAGTTCGATTCGATTCTTTTCAATTCAATTCGATTCGATTCGATTCTTTTCGATTCAACTCAACTCGATTCTTTTCGATTCGATTTTTTCAATTCGATTCGATTGGATTCTTTTCGTTTCAATTAGATCGATTCGATTTCATTATTTTCAATTCAATTCATTTCGATGTTTTTCGATTCGATTCAATGCGAATCGATTATTTTCTATTAGATTCGCTTCAATTATTTTCGATTTGATTTGATTCGGTTATTTTCAATTCGATTCCATTTGATTATTTTCATTTCGATTTGGTGCGATTCCATTCCATTATTTTCGATTCGATTCGTTTCGTATCCATTCGAATCGTTTTGATTCCTTTCGGTTTTCGATTTGAATCGATTCTTTTCTTTTCGATTCAATTGTTTTCTATTCGGTTTGATTTTTTTGATTTGAATCGACTCGATTCTTTTTGATTCAAGTATATAAGATTCGATCCGATTCTTTTCGATTCAAATCGATACGATTCTTTTCGATTTGATTCGATTCGTTTGGATTCGACTCGATTCTTTTCGATTCAATTCTTTTCGATTCAATGAAATACGATTCTATTCTTTTCTATTTTTTTAATTTTTATTTATTTATGATAGTCACAGAGAGAAAGAGAGAGAGGCAGAGACACAGGCAGAGGGAGAAGCAGGCTCCATGCACCGGGAGCCCGATGTGGGATTCGATCCCGGGTCCCCAGGATCGTGCCCTGGGCCTAAGGCCGGCGCCAAACCGCTGCGCCACCCAGGGATCCCGATTCTATTCTTTTCGATTCGATTTGATTTGATTCTTTTTGATTCGATACGATTCGATTTGATTCTTTTCGATTTGATTCGATTCAACTCGATACTTTTCAATTCGATCATTTCGATCGATTCGATTCGATTCTTTTCATTTCGATTCGATTCTTTTCGATTCGATTCAATTCTTTTCAATTCGATTCGATTCGATTCTTTTCGTTTCGATTTGATTCTCTTCTATTTTATTTGATTCGATTCATTTCAATTAGATTCGATACTGTTCGATTCGATTCTTTTCGATTCAGGTCGATTGGAATCGATTCGATTCTTTCGGTTCCATTCGATTCGATTCGATACGATTCTCTTCGATTCGATTCTTTTCGAATCAGTTCGATTCGATTCTTTTTGATTCGATTCGATTCTTTTCGCTTTGATATGATTCGATTCGTTTCGACTTTTTTCGATTCGTGTCGATTCGAATCTATTCTATTCTTTTCTATTCATTCGATTCGATTGATTCTTTTCGATTCGATTCCATTCGATTCTATTCTTTTCGATTCGATACGATTCGATTCGATTCTTTTTGATTCCATTTTTTCGATTCGATTCTTTTCAATTCGATTCGATTCTTTTCAATTTGATTCTTTTCGATTCGATTCGATTCGCCTCTTGTCGTTTCGATTCGATTCTTTTTGATTCGATTCGATTCGATTCTTTTCGTTTCGATTATATTCTTTCGATTCGATTCGATACGATTCGATTCTTTTCGATTCGATTCTTCTCGAATCGATTCAATTCGATTCTTTTCGATTCGATTCTTTTCGATTTGATTCGATTCGATCATTTGGATTCCACTTGTTACATTTCGATTCGAATCTTTTCGATTCGATTCGATTCAATTCTTTTGGATTTCATTGGATTGATTTAGATAATTTTTGATTCGATTCGATTCTTTTACCCTAGCTTCGATTTGATTCTACTCGATTCAATTCATTTCGATTCTTCTTGATTCAATTCTTTTCGATTCTTTTTGATTCGGTTTGATTCTTTTCGATTCAATTCGATTCTTTTCGATTCGATTCGATTTAATTGTTTTTGAATCCATTTGATTCGATTCGATTATTTTCGATTCGACTCGAATTGATTCGATTCGGTTCGATTATCGATTCGATTCAATTCCAATTATTTTTGATTCGACTCGATTTGATTATTTTTTATTCAATTCGATTCAATTATTTTCGATTCGATGCAATTCGATTCGATTCTTCTCATTTCAACTCAATTCGATTCTTTCGAATTCGATTCGATTCGATTCTTTGTGTTTCGATTCGATTCTTTTCGATTTGAGTCAATTCTTTTCAATTCGATTTGATATTCTTCGATTCAATTCTTTTCGATTCGATTCGATTCGATTCTTTTCGATTCTTTTCGATTCGATTCGATTCCATTCGATTCGATTCTTCGATTCGATTCGATTCGATTCTTTTCGATTCATTACGATTCGATCGATTCTTTTCGATACGAATCAATTCGATTCCATTCTTTTTGATTCGATTCGATTCGATTCTTTTAGATTTGATTTGATACGATTCTTTTCAATTGGATTTGATTCGATTCGATTCGTTTCGATTCTCTTTGATGGTTTTTGATTCGATCTTTTCAACCGATTTAATTCGATTCGATTCATTTCGATTTGATTCGATTCGAATTTTTCGATTCTATTCTTTTCAATTCGATTCTTTTCGATTCGATTCGATTCGATTTTTTTCTATTCGCTTCTTTTCGATTCGATTCGATTCGCCTCTTTTCGTTTCGATTCTATTCTTTTGGATTCGATTTGATTCTTTTCGTTTCGTTTAGATTCTCTTCGATTCGATTCTTTTCGATTCAGTTCTTTTCGATTCGGTTCGATTTGATTCTTCTCCATTCGATTCGATTCGATTCTTTTCGATTCGATTCGATAAGATTCTTTTCGTTCGATTCAATTCTGTTCGATTCTATTCGATTCGATTCGAAGAGATTCGATTATTTTCAGTTCGATTCTTTTCGTTTCCATTCGATTCTTTTCGATTTGATTCGATTCGATCATTTGGATTCAATTTGTTACATTTCGATTCGATTCTTTTCTATTCAGTTCGATTCGATTCTTTTCGATTCAGTTCGATTCGATTCTTTTCAATTCAATTCGATTCGATTCGATTCTTTTCGATTCGATATGATTCGATTCGATTCAACTCAACTCGATTCTTTTCGATTCGATTTTTTCAATTCGATTCCTTTCAATTCGATTCGATTGGATTCTTTTCGTTTCAATTAGATCGATTCGATTTCATTATTTTCAATTCAATTCATTTCGATGTTTTTCGATTCGATTCAATGCGAATCGATTATTTTCTATTAGATTCGCTTCAATTATTTTCGATTTGATTTGATTCGGTTATTTTCAATTCGATTCCATTTGATTATTTTCATTTCGATTCGGTGCGATTCCATTCCATTATTTTCGATTCGATTCGTTTCGTATCCATTCGAATCGTTTTGATTCCTTTCGGTTTTCGATTTGAATCGATTCTTTTCTTTTCGATTCGATTGTTTTCTATTCGGTTTGATTTTTTTGATTTGAATCGACTCGATTCTTTTTGATTCAAGTATATAAGATTCGATCCGATTCTTTTCGATTCAAATCGATACGATTCTTTTCGATTTGATTCGATTCGTTTGGATTCGACTCGATTCTTTACGATTCAATTCTTTTCGATTCAATGAAATACGATTCTATTCTTTTCTATTTTTTTTAATTTTTATTTATTTATGATAGTCACAGAGAGAAAGAGAGAGAGGCAGAGACACAGGCAGAGGGAGAAGCAGGCTCCATGCACCGGGAGCCCGATGTGGGATTCGATCCCGGGTCTCCAGGATCGTGCCCTGAGCCAAAGGCAGGCGCCAAACCGCTGCGCCACCCAGGGATCCCGATTCTATTCTTTTCGATTCGATTTGATTTGATTCTTTTTGATTCGATACGATTCGATTTGATTCTTTTCGATTTGATTCGATTCAACTCGATACTTTTCAATTCGATCATTTCGATCGATTCGATTCGATTCTTTTCATTTCGATTCGATTCTTTTCGATTCGATTCAATTCTTTTCAATTCGATTCGATTCGATTCTTTTCGTTTCGATTTGATTCTCTTCTATTTTATTTGATTCGATTCATTTCAATTAGATTCGATACTGTTCGATTCGATTCTTTTCGATTCAGGTCGATTGGAATCGATTCGATTCTTTCGGTTAAATTCGATTCGATTCGATACGATTCTCTTCGATTCGATTCTTTTCGATTCAGTTCGATTCGATTCTTTTTGATTCGATTCGATTCTTTTCGCTTTGATATGATTCGATTCGTTTCGACTTTTTTCGATTCGTGTCGATTCGAATCTATTCGATTCTTTTCTATTCAATTCGATTCGATTGATTCTTTTCGATTCGATTCCATTCGATTCGATTCTTTTCGATTCGATTCTATTCTTTTCGATTCAATACGATTCGATTTGATTCTTTTTGATTCGATTTTTTCGATTCGATTCTTTTCAATTCGATTTGATTCTTTTCAATTTGATTCTTTTCGATTCGATTCGATTCGCCTCTTGTCGTTTCGATTCGATTCTTTTTGATTCGATTCGATTCGATTCTTTTCGTTTCGATTATATTCTCTTCGATTCGATTCGATTCTTTTCGATTCGATTCTTCTCGAATCGATTCAATTCGATTCTTTTCGATTCGATTCTTTTCGATTTGATTCGATTCGATCATTTGGATTCCACTTGTTACATTTCGATTCGAATCTTTTCGATTCGATTCGATTCAATTCTTTTGGATTTCATTGGATTGATTTAGATAATTTTTGATTCGATTCGATTCTTTTACCCTAGCTTCGATTTGATTCTACTCGATTCAATTCATTTCGATTCTTCTTGATTCAATTCTTTTCGATTCTTTTTGATTCGGTTTGATTCTTTTCGATTCAATTCGATTCTTTTCGATTCGATTCGATTTAATTGTTTTTGAATCCATTTGATTCGATTCGATTATTTTCGATTCGACTCGATTTGATTCGATTCGGTTCGATTATCGATTCGATTCAATTCCAATTATTTTTGATTCGACTCGATTTGATTATTTTTTATTCGATTCAATTATTTTCGATTCGATGCAATTCGATTCGATTCTTCTCATTTCAATTCAATTCGATTCTTTCGAATTCGATTCGATTCGATTCTTTTCGATTTGAGTCAATTCTTTTCAATTCGATTTGATATTCTTCGATTCAATTCTTTTCGATTCGATTCGATTCGATTCTTTTCGATTCTTTTCGATTCGATTCGATTCCATTCGATTCGATTCTTCGATTCGATTCGATTCGATTCTTTTCGATTCATTACGATTCGATCGATTCTTTTCGATACGAATCAATTCGATTCCATTCTTTTTGATTCGATTCGATTCGATTCTTTTAGATTTGATTTGATACGATTCTTTTCAATTGGATTTGATTCGATTCGATTCGTTTCGATTCTCTTTGATGGTTTTTGATTCGATCTTTTCAACCGATTTAATTCGATTCGATTCATTTCGATTTGATTCGATTCGAATTTTTCGATTCTATTCTTTTCAATTCGATTCTTTTCGATTCGATTCGATTCGATTTTTTTCTATTCGCTTCTTTTCGATTCGATTCGATTCGCCTCTTTTCGTTTCGATTCTATTCTTTTGGATTCGATTTGATTCTTTTCGTTTCGATTAGATTCTCTTCGATTCGATTCTTTTCGATTCAGTTCTTTTCGATTCGGTTCGATTTGATTCTTCTCCATTCGATTCGATTCGATTCTTTTCGATTCGATTCGATAAGATTCTTTTCGTTCGATTCAATTCTGTTCGATTCTATTCGATTCGATTCGAAGAGATTCGATTATTTTCAGTTCGATTCTTTTCGTTTCCATTCGATTCTTTTCGATTTGATTCGATTCGATCATTTGGATTCAATTTGTTACATTTCGATTCGATTCTTTTCTATTCAGTTCGATTCGATTCTTTTCGATTCAGTTCGATTCGATTCTTTTCAATTCAATTCGATTCGATTCGATTCTTTTCGATTCAACTCAACTCGATTCTTTTCGATTCGATTTTTTCAATTCGATTCGATTGGATTCTTTTCGTTTCAATTAGATCGATTCGATTTCATTATTTTCAATTCAATTCATTTCGATGTTTTTCGATTCGATTCAATGCGAATCGATTATTTTCTATTAGATTCGCTTCAATTATTTTCGATTTGATTTGATTCGGTTATTTTCAATTCGATTCCATTTGATTATTTTCATTTCGATTCGGTGCGATTCCATTCCATTATTTTCGATTCGATTCGTTTCGTATCCATTCAATCGTTTTGATTCCTTTCGGTTTTCGATTTGAATCGATTCTTTTCTTTTCGATTCGATTGTTTTCTATTCGGTTTGATTTTTTTGATTTGAATCGACTCGATTCTTTTTGATTCAAGTATATAAGATTCGATCCGATTCTTTTCGATTCAAATCGATACGATTCTTTTCGATTTGATTCGATTCGTTTGGATTCGACTCGATTCTTTACGATTCAATTCTTTTCGATTCAATGAAATACGATTCTATTCTTTTCTATTTTTTTTAATTTTTATTTATTTATGATAGTCACAGAGAGAAAGAGAGAGAGGCAGAGACACAGGCAGAGGGAGAAGCAGGCTCCATGCACCGGGAGCCCGATGTGGGATTCGATCCCGGGTCTCCAGGATCGTGCCCTGAGCCAAAGGCAGGCGCCAAACCGCTGCGCCACCCAGGGATCCCGATTCTATTCTTTTCGATTCGATTTGATTTGATTCTTTTTGATTCGATACGATTCGATTTGATTCTTTTCGATTTGATTCGATTCAACTCGATACTTTTCAATTCGATCATTTCGATCGATTCGATTCGATTCTTTTCATTTCGATTCGATTCTTTTCGATTCGATTCAATTCTTTTCAATTCGATTCGATTCGATTCTTTTCGTTTCGATTTGATTCTCTTCTATTTTATTTGATTCGATTCATTTCAATTAGATTCGATACTGTTCGATTCGATTCTTTTCGATTCAGGTCGATTGGAATCGATTCGATTCTTTCGGTTAAATTCGATTCGATTCGATACGATTCTCTTCGATTCGATTCTTTTCGATTCAGTTCGATTCGATTCTTTTTGATTCGATTCGATTCTTTTCGCTTTGATATGATTCGATTCGTTTCGACTTTTTTCGATTCGTGTCGATTCGAATCTATTCGATTCTTTTCTATTCAATTCGATTCGATTGATTCTTTTCGATTCGATTCCATTCGATTCGATTCTTTTCGATTCGATTCTATTCTTTTCGATTCAATACGATTCGATTTGATTCTTTTTGATTCGATTTTTTCGATTCGATTCTTTTCAATTCGATTTGATTCTTTTCAATTTGATTCTTTTCGATTCGATTCGATTCGCCTCTTGTCGTTTCGATTCGATTCTTTTTGATTCGATTCGATTCGATTCTTTTCGTTTCGATTATATTCTCTTCGATTCGATTCGATTCTTTTCGATTCGATTCTTCTCGAATCGATTCAATTCGATTCTTTTCGATTCGATTCTTTTCGATTTGATTCGATTCGATCATTTGGATTCCACTTGTTACATTTCGATTCGAATCTTTTCGATTCGATTCGATTCAATTCTTTTGGATTTCATTGGATTGATTTAGATAATTTTTGATTCGATTCGATTCTTTTACCCTAGCTTCGATTTGATTCTACTCGATTCAATTCATTTCGATTCTTCTTGATTCAATTCTTTTCGATTCTTTTTGATTCGGTTTGATTCTTTTCGATTCAATTCGATTCTTTTCGATTCGATTCGATTTAATTGTTTTTGAATCCATTTGATTCGATTCGATTATTTTCGATTCGACTCGATTTGATTCGATTCGGTTCGATTATCGATTCGATTCAATTCCAATTATTTTTGATTCGACTCGATTTGATTATTTTTTATTCGATTCAATTATTTTCGATTCGATGCAATTCGATTCGATTCTTCTCATTTCAATTCAATTCGATTCTTTCGAATTCGATTCGATTCGATTCTTTTCGATTTGAGTCAATTCTTTTCAATTCGATTTGATATTCTTCGATTCAATTCTTTTCGATTCGATTCGATTCGATTCTTTTCGATTCTTTTCGATTCGATTCGATTCCATTCGATTCGATTCTTCGATTCGATTCGATTCGATTCTTTTCGATTCATTACGATTCGATCGATTCTTTTCGATACGAATCAATTCGATTCCATTCTTTTTGATTCGATTCGATTCGATTCTTTTAGATTTGATTTGATACGATTCTTTTCAATTGGATTTGATTCGATTCGATTCGTTTCGATTCTCTTTGATGGTTTTTGATTCGATCTTTTCAACCGATTTAATTCGATTCGATTCATTTCGATTTGATTCGATTCGAATTTTTCGATTCTATTCTTTTCAATTCGATTCTTTTCGATTCGATTCGATTCGATTTTTTTCTATTCGCTTCTTTTCGATTCGATTCGATTCGCCTCTTTTCGTTTCGATTCTATTCTTTTGGATTCGATTTGATTCTTTTCGTTTCGTTTAGATTCTCTTCGATTCGATTCTTTTCGATTCAGTTCTTTTCGATTCGGTTCGATTTGATTCTTCTCCATTCGATTCGATTCGATTCTTTTCGATTCGATTCGATAAGATTCTTTTCGTTCGATTCAATTCTGTTCGATTCTATTCGATTCGATTCGAAGAGATTCGATTATTTTCAGTTCGATTCTTTTCGTTTCCATTCGATTCTTTTCGATTTGATTCGATTCGATCATTTGGATTCAATTTGTTACATTTCGATTCGATTCTTTTCTATTCAGTTCGATTCGATTCTTTTCGATTCAGTTCGATTCGATTCTTTTCAATTCAATTCGATTCGATTCGATTCTTTTCGATTCAACTCAACTCGATTCTTTTCGATTCGATTTTTTCAATTCGATTCGATTGGATTCTTTTCGTTTCAATTAGATCGATTCGATTTCATTATTTTCAATTCAATTCATTTCGATGTTTTTCGATTCGATTCAATGCGAATCGATTATTTTCTATTAGATTCGCTTCAATTATTTTCGATTTGATTTGATTCGGTTATTTTCAATTCGATTCCATTTGATTATTTTCATTTCGATTCGGTGCGATTCCATTCCATTATTTTCGATTCGATTCGTTTCGTATCCATTCAATCGTTTTGATTCCTTTCGGTTTTCGATTTGAATCGATTCTTTTCTTTTCGATTCGATTGTTTTCTATTCGGTTTGATTTTTTTGATTTGAATCGACTCGATTCTTTTTGATTCAAGTATATAAGATTCGATCCGATTCTTTTCGATTCAAATCGATACGATTCTTTTCGATTTGATTCGATTCGTTTGGATTCGACTCGATTCTTTACGATTCAATTCTTTTCGATTCAATGAAATACGATTCTATTCTTTTCTATTTTTTTTAATTTTTATTTATTTATGATAGTCACAGAGAGAAAGAGAGAGAGGCAGAGACACAGGCAGAGGGAGAAGCAGGCTCCATGCACCGGGAGCCCGATGTGGGATTCGATCCCGGGTCTCCAGGATCGTGCCCTGAGCCAAAGGCAGGCGCCAAACCGCTGCGCCACCCAGGGATCCCGATTCTATTCTTTTCGATTCGATTTGATTTGATTCTTTTTGATTCGATACGATTCGATTTGATTCTTTTCGATTTGATTCGATTCAACTCGATACTTTTCAATTCGATCATTTCGATCGATTCGATTCGATTCTTTTCATTTCGATTCGATTCTTTTCGATTCGATTCAATTCTTTTCAATTCGATTCGATTCGATTCTTTTCGTTTCGATTTGATTCTCTTCTATTTTATTTGATTCGATTCATTTCAATTAGATTCGATACTGTTCGATTCGATTCTTTTCGATTCAGGTCGATTGGAATCGATTCGATTCTTTCGGTTCCATTCGATTCGATTCGATACGATTCTTTTCGATTCGAATCTTTTCGATTCAGTTCGATTCGATTCTTTTTGATTCGATTCGATTCTTTTCGCTTTGATATGATTCGATTCGTTTCGACTTTTTTCGATTCGTGTCGATTCGAATCTATTCGATTCTTTTCTATTCAATTCGATTCGATTGATTCTTTTCGATTCGATTCCATTCGATTCGATTCTTTTCGATTCGATACGATTCGATTCGATTCTTTTTGATTCGATTTTTTCGATTCGATTCTTTTCAATTCGATTCGATTCTTTTCAATTTGATTCTTTTCGATTCGATTCGATTCGCCTCTTGTCGTTTCGATTCGATTCTTTTTGATTCGATTCGATTCGATTCTTTTCGTTTCGATTATATTCTCTTCGATTCGATTCGATTCGACACGATTCGATTCTTTTCGATTCGATTCTTCTCGAATCGATTCAATTCGATTCTTTTCGATTCGATTCTTTTCGATTTGATTCGATTCGATCATTTGGATTCCACTTGTTACATTTCGATTCGAATCTTTTCGATTCGATTCGATTCAATTCTTTTGGATTTCATTGGATTGATTTAGATAATTTTTGATTCGATTCGATTCTTTTACCCTAGCTTCGATTTGATTCTACTCGATTCAATTCATTTCGATTCTTCTTGATTCAATTCTTTTCGATTCTTTTTGATTCGGTTTGATTCTTTTCGATTCAATTCGATTCTTTTCGATTCGATTCGATTTAATTGTTTTTGAATCCATTTGATTCGATTCGATTATTTTCGATTCGACTCGATTTGATTCGATTCGGTTCGATTATCGATTCGATTCAATTCCAATTATTTTTGATTCGACTCGATTTGATTATTTTTTATTCAATTCGATTCAATTATTTTCGATTCGATGCAATTCGATTCGATTCTTCTCATTTCAATTCAATTCGATTTTTTCGAATTCGATTCGATTCGATTCTTTGTGTTTCGATTCGATTCTTTTCGATTTGAGTCAATTCTTTTCAATTCGATTTGATATTCTTCGATTCAATTCTTTTCGATTCGATTCGATTCGATTCTTTTCGATTCTTTTCGATTCGATTCGATTCCATTCGATTCGATTCTTCGATTCGATTCGATTCGATTCTTTTCGATTCATTACGATTCGATCGATTCTTTTCGATACGAATCAATTCGATTCCATTCTTTTTGATTCGATTCGATTCGATTCTTTTAGATTTGATTTGATACGATTCTTTTCAATTGGATTTGATTCGATTCGATTCGTTTCGATTCTCTTTGATGGTTTTTGATTCGATCTTTTCAACCGATTTAATTCGATTCGATTCATTTCGATTTGATTCGATTCGAATTTTTCGATTCTATTCTTTTCAATTCGATTCTTTTCGATTCGATTCGATTCGATTTTTTTCTATTCGCTTCTTTTCGATTCGATTCGATTCGCCTCTTTTCGTTTCGATTCTATTCTTTTGGATTCGATTTGATTCTTTTCGTTTCGTTTAGATTCTCTTCGATTCGATTCTTTTCGATTCAGTTCTTTTCGATTCGGTTCGATTTGATTCTTCTCCATTCGATTCGATTCGATTCTTTTCGATTTGATTCGATAAGATTCTTTTCGTTCGATTCAATTCTGTTCGATTCTATTCGATTCGATTCGAAGAGATTCGATTATTTTCAGTTCGATTCTTTTCGTTTCCATTCGATTCTTTTCGATTTGATTCGATTCGATCATTTGGATTCAATTTGTTACATTTCGATTCGATTCTTTTCTATTCAGTTCGATTCGATTCTTTTCGATTCAGTTCGATTCGATTCTTTTCAATTCAATTCGATTCGATTCGATTCTTTTCGATTCGATATGATTCGATTCGATTCAACTCAACTCGATTCTTTTCGATTCGATTTTTTCAATTCGATTCCTTTCAATTCGATTCGATTGGATTCTTTTCGTTTCAATTAGATCGATTCGATTTCATTATTTTCAATTCAATTCATTTCGATGTTTTTCGATTCGATTCAATGCGAATCGATTATTTTCTATTAGATTCGCTTCAATTATTTTCGATTTGATTTGATTCGGTTATTTTCAATTCGATTCCATTTGATTATTTTCATTTCGATTCGGTGCGATTCCATTCCATTATTTTCGATTCGATTCGTTTCGTATCCATTCGAATCGTTTTGATTCCTTTCGGTTTTCGATTTGAATCGATTCTTTTCTTTTCGATTCGATTGTTTTCTATTCGGTTTGATTTTTTTGATTTGAATCGACTCGATTCTTTTTGATTCAAGTATATAAGATTCGATCCGATTCTTTTCGATTCAAATCGATACGATTCTTTTCGATTTGATTCGATTCGTTTGGATTCGACTCGATTCTTTACGATTCAATTCTTTTCGATTCAATGAAATACGATTCTATTCTTTTCTATTTTTTTTAATTTTTATTTATTTATGATAGTCACAGAGAGAAAGAGAGAGAGGCAGAGACACAGGCAGAGGGAGAAGCAGGCTCCATGCACCGGGAGCCCGATGTGGGATTCGATCCCGGGTCTCCAGGATCGTGCCCTGAGCCAAAGGCAGGCGCCAAACCGCTGCGCCACCCAGGGATCCCGATTCTATTCTTTTCGATTCGATTTGATTTGATTCTTTTTGATTCGATACGATTCGATTTGATTCTTTTCGATTTGATTCGATTCAACTCGATACTTTTCAATTCGATCATTTCGATCGATTCGATTCGATTCTTTTCATTTCGATTCGATTCTTTTCGATTCGATTCAATTCTTTTCAATTCGATTCGATTCGATTCTTTTCGTTTCGATTTGATTCTCTTCTATTTTATTTGATTCGATTCATTTCAATTAGATTCGATACTGTTCGATTCGATTCTTTTCGATTCAGGTCGATTGGAATCGATTCGATTCTTTCGGTTAAATTCGATTCGATTCGATACGATTCTCTTCGATTCGATTCTTTTCGATTCAGTTCGATTCGATTCTTTTTGATTCGATTCGATTCTTTTCGCTTTGATATGATTCGATTCGTTTCGACTTTTTTCGATTCGTGTCGATTCGAATCTATTCGATTCTTTTCTATTCAATTCGATTCGATTGATTCTTTTCGATTCGATTCCATTCGATTCGATTCTTTTCGATTCGATTCTATTCTTTTCGATTCAATACGATTCGATTTGATTCTTTTTGATTCGATTTTTTCGATTCGATTCTTTTCAATTCGATTTGATTCTTTTCAATTTGATTCTTTTCGATTCGATTCGATTCGCCTCTTGTCGTTTCGATTCGATTCTTTTTGATTCGATTCGATTCGATTCTTTTCGTTTCGATTATATTCTCTTCGATTCGATTCGATTCTTTTCGATTCGATTCTTCTCGAATCGATTCAATTCGATTCTTTTCGATTCGATTCTTTTCGATTTGATTCGATTCGATCATTTGGATTCCACTTGTTACATTTCGATTCGAATCTTTTCGATTCGATTCGATTCAATTCTTTTGGATTTCATTGGATTGATTTAGATAATTTTTGATTCGATTCGATTCTTTTACCCTAGCTTCGATTTGATTCTACTCGATTCAATTCATTTCGATTCTTCTTGATTCAATTCTTTTCGATTCTTTTTGATTCGGTTTGATTCTTTTCGATTCAATTCGATTCTTTTCGATTCGATTCGATTTAATTGTTTTTGAATCCATTTGATTCGATTCGATTATTTTCGATTCGACTCGATTTGATTCGATTCGGTTCGATTATCGATTCGATTCAATTCCAATTATTTTTGATTCGACTCGATTTGATTATTTTTTATTCGATTCAATTATTTTCGATTCGATGCAATTCGATTCGATTCTTCTCATTTCAATTCAATTCGATTCTTTCGAATTCGATTCGATTCGATTCTTTTCGATTTGAGTCAATTCTTTTCAATTCGATTTGATATTCTTCGATTCAATTCTTTTCGATTCGATTCGATTCGATTCTTTTCGATTCTTTTCGATTCGATTCGATTCCATTCGATTCGATTCTTCGATTCGATTCGATTCGATTCTTTTCGATTCATTACGATTCGATCGATTCTTTTCGATACGAATCAATTCGATTCCATTCTTTTTGATTCGATTCGATTCGATTCTTTTAGATTTGATTTGATACGATTCTTTTCAATTGGATTTGATTCGATTCGATTCGTTTCGATTCTCTTTGATGGTTTTTGATTCGATCTTTTCAACCGATTTAATTCGATTCGATTCATTTCGATTTGATTCGATTCGAATTTTTCGATTCTATTCTTTTCAATTCGATTCTTTTCGATTCGATTCGATTCGATTTTTTTCTATTCGCTTCTTTTCGATTCGATTCGATTCGCCTCTTTTCGTTTCGATTCTATTCTTTTGGATTCGATTTGATTCTTTTCGTTTCGATTAGATTCTCTTCGATTCGATTCTTTTCGATTCAGTTCTTTTCGATTCGGTTCGATTTGATTCTTCTCCATTCGATTCGATTCGATTCTTTTCGATTCGATTCGATAAGATTCTTTTCGTTCGATTCAATTCTGTTCGATTCTATTCGATTCGATTCGAAGAGATTCGATTATTTTCAGTTCGATTCTTTTCGTTTCCATTCGATTCTTTTCGATTTGATTCGATTCGATCATTTGGATTCAATTTGTTACATTTCGATTCGATTCTTTTCTATTCAGTTCGATTCGATTCTTTTCGATTCAGTTCGATTCGATTATTTTCAATTCAATTCGATTCGATTCGATTCTTTTCGATTCAACTCAACTCGATTCTTTTCGATTCGATTTTTTCAATTCGATTCGATTGGATTCTTTTCGTTTCAATTAGATCGATTCGATTTCATTATTTTCAATTCAATTCATTTCGATGTTTTTCGATTCGATTCAATGCGAATCGATTATTTTCTATTAGATTCGCTTCAATTATTTTCGATTTGATTTGATTCGGTTATTTTCAATTCGATTCCATTTGATTATTTTCATTTCGATTCGGTGCGATTCCATTCCATTATTTTCGATTCGATTCGTTTCGTATCCATTCAATCGTTTTGATTCCTTTCGGTTTTCGATTTGAATCGATTCTTTTCTTTTCGATTCGATTGTTTTCTATTCGGTTTGATTTTTTTGATTTGAATCGACTCGATTCTTTTTGATTCAAGTATATAAGATTCGATCCGATTCTTTTCGATTCAAATCGATACGATTCTTTTCGATTTGATTCGATTCGTTTGGATTCGACTCGATTCTTTACGATTCAATTCTTTTCGATTCAATGAAATACGATTCTATTCTTTTCTATTTTTTTTAATTTTTATTTATTTATGATAGTCACAGAGAGAAAGAGAGAGAGGCAGAGACACAGGCAGAGGGAGAAGCAGGCTCCATGCACCGGGAGCCCGATGTGGGATTCGATCCCGGGTCTCCAGGATCGTGCCCTGAGCCAAAGGCAGGCGCCAAACCGCTGCGCCACCCAGGGATCCCGATTCTATTCTTTTCGATTCGATTTGATTTGATTCTTTTTGATTCGATACGATTCGATTTGATTCTTTTCGATTTGATTCGATTCAACTCGATACTTTTCAATTCGATCATTTCGATCGATTCGATTCGATTCTTTTCATTTCGATTCGATTCTTTTCGATTCGATTCAATTCTTTTCAATTCGATTCGATTCGATTCTTTTCGTTTCGATTTGATTCTCTTCTATTTTATTTGATTCGATTCATTTCAATTAGATTCGATACTGTTCGATTCGATTCTTTTCGATTCAGGTCGATTGGAATCGATTCGATTCTTTCGGTTCCATTCGATTCGATTCGATACGATTCTCTTCGATTCGAATCTTTTCGATTCAGTTCGATTCGATTCTTTTTGATTCGATTCGATTCTTTTCGCTTTGATATGATTCGATTCGTTTCGACTTTTTTCGATTCGTGTCGATTCGAATCTATTCTATTCTTTTCTATTCAATTCGATTCGATTGATTCTTTTCGATTCGATTCCATTCGATTCGATTCTTTTCGATTCGATACGATTCGATTCGATTCTTTTTGATTCGATTTTTTCGATTCGATTCTTTTCAATTCGATTCGATTCTTTTCAATTTGATTCTTTTCGATTCGATTCGATTCGCCTCTTGTCGTTTCGATTCGATTCTTTTTGATTCGATTCGATTCGATTCTTTTCGTTTCGATTATATTCTCTTCGATTCGATTCGATTCGACACGATTCGATTCTTTTCGATTCGATTCTTCTCGAATCGATTCAATTCGATTCTTTTCGATTCGATTCTTTTCGATTTGATTCGATTCGATCATTTGGATTCCACTTGTTACATTTCGATTCGAATCTTTTCGATTCGATTCGATTCAATTCTTTTGGATTTCATTGGATTGATTTAGATAATTTTTGATTCGATTCGATTCTTTTACCCTAGCTTCGATTTGATTCTACTCGATTCAATTCATTTCGATTCTTCTTGATTCAATTCTTTTCGATTCTTTTTGATTCGGTTTGATTCTTTTCGATTCAATTCGATTCTTTTCGATTCGATTCGATTTAATTGTTTTTGAATCCATTTGATTCGATTCGATTATTTTCGATTCGACTCGATTTGATTCGATTCGGTTCGATTATCGATTCGATTCAATTCCAATTATTTTTGATTCGACTCGATTTGATTATTTTTTATTCAATTCGATTCAATTATTTTCGATTCGATGCAATTCGATTCGATTCTTCTCATTTCAATTCAATTCGATTCTTTCGAATTCGATTCGATTCGATTCTTTGTGTTTCGATTCGATTCTTTTCGATTTGAGTCAATTCTTTTCAATTCGATTTGATATTCTTCGATTCAATTCTTTTCGATTCGTTTCGATTCGATTCTTTTCGATTCTTTTCGATTCGATTCGATTCCATTCGATTCGATTCTTCGATTCGATTCGATTCGATTCTTTTCGATTCATTACGATTCGATCGATTCTTTTCGATACGAATCAATTCGATTCCATTCTTTTTGATTCGATTCGATTCGATTCTTTTAGATTTGATTTGATACGATTCTTTTCAATTGGATTTGATTCGATTCGATTCGTTTCGATTCTCTTTGATGGTTTTTGATTCGATCTTTTCAACCGATTTAATTCGATTCGATTCATTTCGATTTGATTCGATTCGAATTTTTCGATTCTATTCTTTTCAATTCGATTCTTTTCGATTCGATTCGATTCGATTTTTTTCTATTCGCTTCTTTTCGATTCGATTCGATTCGCCTCTTTTCGTTTCGATTCTATTCTTTTGGATTCGATTTGATTCTTTTCGTTTCGTTTAGATTCTCTTCGATTCGATTCTTTTCGATTCAGTTCTTTTCGATTCGGTTCGATTTGATTCTTCTCCATTCGATTCGATTCGATTCTTTTCGATTTGATTCGATAAGATTCTTTTCGTTCGATTCAATTCTGTTCGATTCTATTCGATTCGATTCGAAGAGATTCGATTATTTTCAGTTCGATTCTTTTCGTTTCCATTCGATTCTTTTCGATTTGATTCGATTCGATCATTTGGATTCAATTTGTTACATTTCGATTCGATTCTTTTCTATTCAGTTCGATTCGATTCTTTTCGATTCAGTTCGATTCGATTCTTTTCAATTCAATTCGATTCGATTCGATTCTTTTCGATTCGATATGATTCGATTCGATTCAACTCAACTCGATTCTTTTCGATTCGATTTTTTCAATTCGATTCCTTTCAATTCGATTCGATTGGATTCTTTTCGTTTCAATTAGATCGATTCGATTTCATTATTTTCAATTCAATTCATTTCGATGTTTTTCGATTCGATTCAATGCGAATCGATTATTTTCTATTAGATTCGCTTCAATTATTTTCGATTTGATTTGATTCGGTTATTTTCAATTCGATTCCATTTGATTATTTTCATTTCGATTCGGTGCGATTCCATTCCATTATTTTCGATTCGATTCGTTTCGTATCCATTCGAATCGTTTTGATTCCTTTCGGTTTTCGATTTGAATCGATTCTTTTCTTTTCGATTCGATTGTTTTCTATTCGGTTTGATTTTTTTGATTTGAATCGACTCGATTCTTTTTGATTCAAGTATATAAGATTCGATCCGATTCTTTTCGATTCAAATCGATACGATTCTTTTCGATTTGATTCGATTCGTTTGGATTCGACTCGATTCTTTACGATTCAATTCTTTTCGATTGAATGAAATACGATTCTATTCTTTTCTATTTTTTTTAATTTTTATTTATTTATGATAGTCACAGAGAGAAAGAGAGAGAGGCAGAGACACAGGCAGAGGGAGAAGCAGGCTCCATGCACCGGGAGCCCGATGTGGGATTCGATCCCGGGTCTCCAGGATCGTGCCCTGAGCCAAAGGCAGGCGCCAAACCGCTGCGCCACCCAGGGATCCCGATTCTATTCTTTTCGATTCGATTTGATTTGATTCTTTTTGATTCGATACGATTCGATTTGATTCTTTTCGATTTGATTCGATTCAACTCGATACTTTTCAATTCGATCATTTCGATCGATTCGATTCGATTCTTTTCATTTCGATTCGATTCTTTTCGATTCGATTCAATTCTTTTCAATTCGATTCGATTCGATTCTTTTCGTTTCGATTTGATTCTCTTCTATTTTATTTGATTCGATTCATTTCAATTAGATTCGATACTGTTCGATTCGATTCTTTTCGATTCAGGTCGATTGGAATCGATTCGATTCTTTCGGTTAAATTCGATTCGATTCGATACGATTCTCTTCGATTCGATTCTTTTCGATTCAGTTCGATTCGATTCTTTTTGATTCGATTCGATTCTTTTCGCTTTGATATGATTCGATTCGTTTCGACTTTTTTCGATTCGTGTCGATTCGAATCTATTCGATTCTTTTCTATTCAATTCGATTCGATTGATTCTTTTCGATTCGATTCCATTCGATTCGATTCTTTTCGATTCGATTCTATTCTTTTCGATTCAATACGATTCGATTTGATTCTTTTTGATTCGATTTTTTCGATTCGATTCTTTTCAATTCGATTTGATTCTTTTCAATTTGATTCTTTTCGATTCGATTCGATTCGCCTCTTGTCGTTTCGATTCGATTCTTTTTGATTCGATTCGATTCGATTCTTTTCGTTTCGATTATATTCTCTTCGATTCGATTCGATTCTTTTCGATTCGATTCTTCTCGAATCGATTCAATTCGATTCTTTTCGATTCGATTCTTTTCGATTTGATTCGATTCGATCATTTGGATTCCACTTGTTACATTTCGATTCGAATCTTTTCGATTCGATTCGATTCAATTCTTTTGGATTTCATTGGATTGATTTAGATAATTTTTGATTCGATTCGATTCTTTTACCCTAGCTTCGATTTGATTCTACTCGATTCAATTCATTTCGATTCTTCTTGATTCAATTCTTTTCGATTCTTTTTGATTCGGTTTGATTCTTTTCGATTCAATTCGATTCTTTTCGATTCGATTCGATTTAATTGTTTTTGAATCCATTTGATTCGATTCGATTATTTTCGATTCGACTCGATTTGATTCGATTCGGTTCGATTATCGATTCGATTCAATTCCAATTATTTTTGATTCGACTCGATTTGATTATTTTTTATTCGATTCAATTATTTTCGATTCGATGCAATTCGATTCGATTCTTCTCATTTCAATTCAATTCGATTCTTTCGAATTCGATTCGATTCGATTCTTTTCGATTTGAGTCAATTCTTTTCAATTCGATTTGATATTCTTCGATTCAATTCTTTTCGATTCGATTCGATTCGATTCTTTTCGATTCTTTTCGATTCGATTCGATTCCATTCGATTCGATTCTTCGATTCGATTCGATTCGATTCTTTTCGATTCATTACGATTCGATCGATTCTTTTCGATACGAATCAATTCGATTCCATTCTTTTTGATTCGATTCGATTCGATTCTTTTAGATTTGATTTGATACGATTCTTTTCAATTGGATTTGATTCGATTCGATTCGTTTCGATTCTCTTTGATGGTTTTTGATTCGATCTTTTCAACCGATTTAATTCGATTCGATTCATTTCGATTTGATTCGATTCGAATTTTTCGATTCTATTCTTTTCAATTCGATTCTTTTCGATTCGATTCGATTCGATTTTTTTCTATTCGCTTCTTTTCGATTCGATTCGATTCGCCTCTTTTCGTTTCGATTCTATTCTTTTGGATTCGATTTGATTCTTTTCGTTTCGATTAGATTCTCTTCGATTCGATTCTTTTCGATTCAGTTCTTTTCGATTCGGTTCGATTTGATTCTTCTCCATTCGATTCGATTCGATTCTTTTCGATTCGATTCGATAAGATTCTTTTCGTTCGATTCAATTCTGTTCGATTCTATTCGATTCGATTCGAAGAGATTCGATTATTTTCAGTTCGATTCTTTTCGTTTCCATTCGATTCTTTTCGATTTGATTCGATTCGATCATTTGGATTCAATTTGTTACATTTCGATTCGATTCTTTTCTATTCAGTTCGATTCGATTCTTTTCGATTCAGTTCGATTCGATTCTTTTCAATTCAATTCGATTCGATTCGATTCTTTTCGATTCAACTCAACTCGATTCTTTTCGATTCGATTTTTTCAATTCGATTCGATTGGATTCTTTTCGTTTCAATTAGATCGATTCGATTTCATTATTTTCAATTCAATTCATTTCGATGTTTTTCGATTCGATTCAATGCGAATCGATTATTTTCTATTAGATTCGCTTCAATTATTTTCGATTTGATTTGATTCGGTTATTTTCAATTCGATTCCATTTGATTATTTTCATTTCGATTCGGTGCGATTCCATTCCATTATTTTCGATTCGATTCGTTTCGTATCCATTCAATCGTTTTGATTCCTTTCGGTTTTCGATTTGAATCGATTCTTTTCTTTTCGATTCGATTGTTTTCTATTCGGTTTGATTTTTTTGATTTGAATCGACTCGATTCTTTTTGATTCAAGTATATAAGATTCGATCCGATTCTTTTCGATTCAAATCGATACGATTCTTTTCGATTTGATTCGATTCGTTTGGATTCGACTCGATTCTTTACGATTCAATTCTTTTCGATTCAATGAAATACGATTCTATTCTTTTCTATTTTTTTTAATTTTTATTTATTTATGATAGTCACAGAGAGAAAGAGAGAGAGGCAGAGACACAGGCAGAGGGAGAAGCAGGCTCCATGCACCGGGAGCCCGATGTGGGATTCGATCCCGGGTCTCCAGGATCGTGCCCTGAGCCAAAGGCAGGCGCCAAACCGCTGCGCCACCCAGGGATCCCGATTCTATTCTTTTCGATTCGATTTGATTTGATTCTTTTTGATTCGATACGATTCGATTTGATTCTTTTCGATTTGATTCGATTCAACTCGATACTTTTCAATTCGATCATTTCGATCGATTCGATTCGATTCTTTTCATTTCGATTCGATTCTTTTCGATTCGATTCAATTCTTTTCAATTCGATTCGATTCGATTCTTTTCGTTTCGATTTGATTCTCTTCTATTTTATTTGATTCGATTCATTTCAATTAGATTCGATACTGTTCGATTCGATTCTTTTCGATTCAGGTCGATTGGAATCGATTCGATTCTTTCGGTTCCATTCGATTCGATTCGATACGATTCTCTTCGATTCGAATCTTTTCGATTCAGTTCGATTCGATTCTTTTTGATTCGATTCGATTCTTTTCGCTTTGATATGATTCGATTCGTTTCGACTTTTTTCGATTCGTGTCGATTCGAATCTATTCTATTCTTTTCTATTCAATTCGATTCGATTGATTCTTTTCGATTCGATTCCATTCGATTCGATTCTTTTCGATTCGATACGATTCGATTCGATTCTTTTTGATTCGATTTTTTCGATTCGATTCTTTTCAATTCGATTCGATTCTTTTCAATTTGATTCTTTTCGATTCGATTCGATTCGCCTCTTGTCGTTTCGATTCGATTCTTTTTGATTCGATTCGATTCTTTTCGTTTCGATTATATTCTCTTCGATTCGATTCGATTCGACACGATTCGATTCTTTTCGATTCGATTCTTCTCGAATCGATTCAATTCGATTCTTTTCGATTCGATTCTTTTCGATTTGATTCGATTCGATCATTTGGATTCCACTTGTTACATTTCGATTCGAATCTTTTCGATTCGATTCGATTCAATTCTTTTGGATTTCATTGGATTGATTTAGATAATTTTTGATTCGATTCGATTCTTTTACCCTAGCTTCGATTTGATTCTACTCGATTCAATTCATTTCGATTCTTCTTGATTCAATTCTTTTCGATTCTTTTTGATTCGGTTTGATTCTTTTCGATTCAATTCGATTCTTTTCGATTCGATTCGATTTAATTGTTTTTGAATCCATTTGATTCGATTCGATTATTTTCGATTCGACTCGATTTGATTCGATTCGGTTCGATTATCGATTCGATTCAATTCCAATTATTTTTGATTCGACTCGATTTGATTATTTTTTATTCAATTCGATTCAATTATTTTCGATTCGATGCAATTCGATTCGATTCTTCTCATTTCAATTCAATTCGATTCTTTCGAATTCGATTCGATTCGATTCTTTGTGTTTCGATTCGATTCTTTTCGATTTGAGTCAATTCTTTTCAATTCGATTTGATATTCTTCGATTCAATTCTTTTCGATTCGATTCGATTCGATTCTTTTCGATTCTTTTCGATTCGATTCGATTCCATTCGATTCGATTCTTCGATTCGATTTGATTCGATTCTTTTCGATTCATTACGATTCGATCGATTCTTTTCGATACGAATCAATTCGATTCCATTCTTTTTGATTCGATTCGATTCGATTCTTTTAGATTTGATTTGATACGATTCTTTTCAATTGGATTTGATTCGATTCGATTCGTTTCGATTCTCTTTGATGGTTTTTGATTCGATCTTTTCAACCGATTTAATTCGATTCGATTCATTTCGATTTGATTCGATTCGAATTTTTCGATTCTATTCTTTTCAATTCGATTCTTTTCGATTCGATTCGATTCGATTTTTTTCTATTCGCTTCTTTTCGATTCGATTCGATTCGCCTCTTTTCGTTTCGATTCTATTCTTTTGGATTCGATTTGATTCTTTTCGTTTCGATTAGATTCTTTTCGATTCGATTCTTTTCGATTCAGTTCTTTTCGATTCGGTTCGATTTGATTCTTCTCCATTCGATTCGATTCGATTCTTTTCGATTCGATTCGATAAGATTCTTTTCGTTCGATTCAATTCTGTTCGATTCTATTCGATTCGATTCGAAGAGATTCGATTATTTTCAGTTCGATTCTTTTCGTTTCCATTCGATTCTTTTCGATTTGATTCGATTCGATCATTTGGATTCAATTTGTTACATTTCGATTCGATTCTTTTCTATTCAGTTCGATTCGATTCTTTTCGATTCAGTTCGATTCGATTCTTTTCAATTCAATTCGATTCGATTCGATTCTTTTCGATTCAACTCAACTCGATTCTTTTCGATTCGATTTTTTCAATTCGATTCGATTGGATTCTTTTCGTTTCAATTAGATCGATTCGATTTCATTATTTTCAATTCAATTCATTTCGATGTTTTTCGATTCGATTCAATGCGAATCGATTATTTTCTATTAGATTCGCTTCAATTATTTTCGATTTGATTTGATTCGGTTATTTTCAATTCGATTCCATTTGATTATTTTCATTTCGATTCGGTGCGATTCCATTCCATTATTTTCGATTCGATTCGTTTCGTATCCATTCGAATCGTTTTGATTCCTTTCGGTTTTCGATTTGAATCGATTCTTTTCTTTTCGATTCGATTGTTTTCTATTCGGTTTGATTTTTTTGATTTGAATCGACTCGATTCTTTTTGATTCAAGTATATAAGATTCGATCCGATTCTTTTCGATTCAAATCGATACGATTCTTTTCGATTTGATTCGATTCGTTTGGATTCGACTCGATTCTTTACGATTCAATTCTTTTCGATTCAATGAAATACGATTCTATTCTTTTCTATTTTTTTTTAATTTTTATTTATTTATGATAGTCACAGAGAGAAAGAGAGAGAGGCAGAGACACAGGCAGAGGGAGAAGCAGGCTCCATGCACCGGGAGCCCGATGTGGGATTCGATCCCGGGTCTCCAGGATTGTGCCCTGAGCCAAAGGCAGGCGCCAAACCGCTGCGCCACCCAGGGATCCCGATTCTATTCTTTTCGATTCGATTTGATTTGATTCTTTTTGATTCGATACGATTCGATTTGATTCTTTTCGATTGATTCGATTCAACTCGATACTTTTCAATTCGATCATTTCGATCGATTCGATTCGATTCTTTTCATTTCGATTCGATTCTTTTCGATTCGATTCAATTCTTTTCAATTCGATTCGATTCGATTCTTTTCGTTTCGATTTGATTCTCTTCTATTTTATTTGATTCGATTCATTTCAATTAGATTCGATACTGTTCGATTCGATTCTTTTCGATTCAGGTCGATTGGAATCGATTCGATTCTTTCGGTTCCATTCGATTCGATTCGATACGATTCTCTTCGATTCGATTCTTTTCGATTCAGTTCGATTCGATTCTTTTTGATTCGATTCGATTCTTTTCGCTTTGATATGATTTGATTCGTTTCGACTTTTTTCGATTCGTGTCGATTCGAATCTATTCGATTCTTTTCTATTCAATTCGATTCGATTGATTCTTTTCGATTCGATTCCATTCGATTCGATTCTTTTCGATTCGATTCTATTCTTTTCGATTCGATACGATTCGATTCGATTCTTTTTGATTCCATTTTTTCGATTCGATTCTTTTCAATTCGATTCGATTCTTTTCAATTTGATTCTTTTCGATTCGATTCGATTCGCCTCTTGTCGTTTCGATTCGATTCTTTTTGATTCGATTCGATTCGATTCTTTTCGTTTCGATTATATTCTCGTCGATTCGATTCGATTCGATACGATTCGATTCTTTTCGATTCGATTCTTCTCGAATCGATTCAATTCGATTCTTTTCGATTCGATTCTTTTCGATTTGATTCGATTCGATCATTTGGATTCCACTTGTTACATTTCGATTCGAATCTTTTCGATTCGATTCGATTCAATTCTTTTGGATTTCATTGGTTTGATTTAGATAATTTTTGATTCGATTCGATTCTTTTACCCTAGCTTCGATTTGATTCTACTCGATTCAATTCATTTCGATTCTTCTTGATTCAATTCTTTTCGATTCTTTTTGATTCGGTTTGATTCTTTTCGATTCAATTCGATTCTTTTCGATTCGATTCGATTTAATTGTTTTTGAATCCATTTGATTCGATTCGATTATTTTCGATTCGACTCGATTTGATTCGATTCGGTTCGATTATCGATTCGATTCAATTCCAATTATTTTTGATTCGACTCGATTTGATTATTTTTTATTCAATTCGATTCAATTATTTTCGATTCGATGCAATTCGATTCGATTCTTCTCATTTCAACTCAATTCGATTCTTTCGAATTCGATTCGATTCGATTCTTTGTGTTTCGATTCGATTCTTTTCGATTTGAGTCAATTCTTTTCAATTCGATTTGATATTCTTCGATTCAATTCTTTTCGATTCGATTCGATTCGATTCTTTTCGATTCTTTTCGATTCGATTCGATTCCATTCGATTCGATTCTTCGATTCGATTCGATTCGATTCTTTTCGATTCATTACGATTCGATCGATTCTTTTCGATACGAATCAATTCGATTCCATTCTTTTTGATTCGATTCGATTCGATTCTTTTAGATTTGATTTGATACGATTCTTTTCAATTGGATTTGATTCGATTCGATTCATTTCGATTCTCTTTGATGTTTTTTGATTCGATCTTTTCAACCGATTTAATTCGATTCGATTCATTTCGATTTGATTCGATTCGAATTTTTCGATTCTATTCTTTTCAATTCGATTCTTTTCGATTCGATTCGATTCGATTTTTTTCTATTCGCTTCTTTTCGATTCGATTCGATTCGCCTCTTTTCGTTTCGATTCTATTCTTTTGGATTCGATTTGATTCTTTTCGTTTCGATTAGATTCTCTTCGATTCGATTCTTTTCGATTCAGTTCTTTTCGATTCGGTTCGATTTCATTCTTCTCCATTCGATTCGATTCGATTCTTTTCGATTCGATTCGATAAGATTCTTTTCGTTCGATTCAATTCTGTTCGATTCTATTCGATTCGATTCGAAGAGATTCGATTATTTTCAGTTCGATTCTTTTCGTTTCCATTCGATTCTTTTCGATTTGATTCGATTCGATCATTTGGATTCAATTTGTTACATTTCGATTCGATTCTTTTCGATTCAGTTCGATTCGATTCTTTTCGATTCAGTTCGATTCGATTCTTTTCAATTCAATTCGATTCGATTCGATTCTTTTCAATTCGATATGATTCGATTCGATTCAACTCAACTCGATTCTTTTCGATTCGATTTTTTCAATTCGATTCCTTTCAATTCGATTCGATTGGATTCTTTTCGTTTCAATTAGATCGATTCGATTTCATTATTTTCAATTCAATTCATTTCGATGTTTTTCGATTCGATTCAATGCGAATCGATTATTTTCTATTAGATTCGCTTCAATTATTTTCGATTTGATTTGATTCGGTTGTTTTCAATTCGATTCCATTTGATTATTTTCATTTCGATTCGGTGCGATTCGATTCTATTATTTTCAATTCGATTCGTTTCGTATCCATTCGAATCGTTTTGATTCCTTTCGGTTTTCGATTTGAATCGATTCTTTCTTTTCGATTCGATTGTTTTCTATTCGGTTTGATTTTTTTGATTTGAATCGACTCGATTCTTTTTGATTCAAGTATATAAGATTCGATCCGATTCTTTTCGATTCAAATCAATACGATTCTTTTCGATTTGATTCGATTCGTTTTGATTCGACTCGATTCTTTTCGATTCAATTCTTTTCGATTCAATGAAATACGATTCTATTCTTTTCTATTTTTTTATTTTTATTTATTTATGATAGTCACAGAGAGAGAGAGAGAGAGAGAGGCAGAGACACAGGCAGAGGGAGAAGCAGGCTCCATGCACCGGGAGCCCGATGTGGGATTCGATCCCGGGTCTCCAGGATCGTGCCCTGGGCCAAAGGCAGGCGCCAAACCGCTGCACCACCCAGGGATCCCGATTCTATTCTTTTCGATTCGATTTGATTTGATTCTTTTTGATTCGATACGACTCGATTTGATTCTTTTCGATTTGATTCGATTCAACTCGATACTTTTCAATTCGATCATTTCGATCGATTCGATTCGATTCTTTTCATTTCGATTCGATTCTTTTCGATTCGATTCAATTCTTTTCAATTCGATTCGATTCGATTCTTTTCGTTTCGATTTGATTCTCTTCTATTTTATTTGATTCGATTCATTTCAATTAGATTCGATACTGTTCGATTCGATTCTTTTCGATTCAGGTCGATTGGAATCGATTCGATTCTTTCGGTTCCATTCGATTCGATTCGATACGATTCTCTTCGATTCGATTCTTTTCGGTCTGTTCGATTCGATTCTTTTCGATTCAGTTCGATTCGATTCTTTTTGATTCGATTCGATTCTTTTCGCTTTGATATGATTCGATTCGTTTCGACTTTTTTCGATTCGTGTCGATTCGAATCTATTCGATTCTTTTCTATTCAATTCGATTCGATTGATTCTTTTCGATTCGATTCCATTCGATTCGATTCTTTTCGATTCGATTCTATTCTTTTCGATTCGATACGATTCGATTCGATTCTTTTTGATTCCATTTTTTCGATTCGATTCTTTTCAATTCGATTCGATTCTTTTCAATTTGATTCTTTTCGATTCGATTCGCCTCTTGTCGTTTCGATTCGATTCTTTTTGATTCGATTCGATTCGATTCTTTTCGTTTCGATTATATTCTCGTCGATTCGATTCGATTCGATACGATTCGATTCTTTTCGATTCGATTCTTCTCGAATCGATTCAATTCGATTCTTTTCGATTCGATTCTTTTCGATTTGATTCGATTCGATCATTTGGATTCCACTTGTTACATTTCGATTCGAATCTTTTCGATTCGATTCGATTCAATTCTTTTGGATTTCATTGGATTGATTTAGATAATTTTTGATTCGATTCGATTCTTTTACCCTAGCTTCGATTTGATTCTACTCGATTCAATTCATTTCGATTCTTCTTGATTCAATTCTTTTCGATTCTTTTTGATTCGGTTTGATTCTTTTCGATTCAATTCGATTCTTTTCGATTCGATTCGATTTAATTGTTTTTGAATCCATTTGATTCGATTCGATTATTTTCGATTCGACTCGATTTGATTCGATTCGGTTCGATTATCGATTCGATTCAATTCCAATTATTTTTGATTCGACTCGATTTGATTATTTTTGATTCAATTCGATTCAATTATTTTCGATTCGATGCAATTCGATTCGATTCTTCTCATTTCAACTCAATTCGATTCTTTCGAATTCGATTCGATTCGATTCTTTGTGTTTCGATTCGATTCTTTTCGATTTGAGTCAATTCTTTTCAATTCGATTTGATATTCTTCGATTCAATTCTTTTCGATTCGATTCGATTCGATTCTTTTCGATTCTTTTCGATTCGATTCGATTCCATTCGATTCGATTCGATTCTTTTCGATTCATTACGATTCGATCGATTCTTTTCGATACGAATCAATTCGATTCCATTCTTTTTGATTCGATTCGATTCGATTCCTTTAGATTTGATTTGATACGATTCTTTTCAATTGGATTTGATTCGATTCGATTCGTTTCGATTCTCTTTGATGTTTTTTGATTCGATCTTTTCAACCGATTTAATTCGATTCGATTCATTTCGATTTGATTCGATTCGAATTTTTCGATTCTATTCTTTTCAATTCGATTCTTTTCGATTCGATTCGATTCGATTTTTTTCTATTCGCTTCTTTTCGATTCGATTCGATTCGCCTCTTTTCGTTTCGATTCTATTCTTTTGGATTCGATTTGATTCTTTTCGTTTCGATTAGATTCTCTTCGATTCGATTCTTTTCGATTCAGTTCTTTTCGATTCGGTTCGATTTGATTCTTCTCCATTCGATTCGATTCGATTCTTTTCGATTCGATTCGATAAGATTCTTTTCGTTCGATTCAATTCTGTTCGATTCGATTCGATTCGATTCGAAGAGATTCGATTATTTTCAGTTCGATTCTTTTCGTTTCCATTCGATTCTTTTCGATTTGATTCGATTCGATCATTTGGATTCAATTTGTTACATTTCGATTCGATTCTTTTCTATTCAGTTCGATTCGATTCTTTTCAATTCAGTTCGATTCGATTCTTTTCAATTCAATTCGATTCGATTCGATTCTTTTCGGTTCGATATGATTCGATTCGATTCAACTCAACTCGATTCTTTTCGATTCGATTTTTTCAATTCGATTCCTTTCAATTCGATTCGATTGGATTCTTTTCGTTTCAATTAGATCGATTCGATTTCATTATTTTCAATTCAATTCATTTCGATGTTTTTCGATTCGATTCAATGCGAATCGATTATTTTCTATTAGATTCGCTTCAATTATTTTCGATTTGATTTGATTCGGTTGTTTTCAATTCGATTCCATTTGATTATTTTCATTTCGATTCGGTGCGATTCGATTCTATTATTTTCAATTCGATTCGTTTCGTATCCATTCGAATCGTTTTGATTCCTTTCGGTTTTCGATTTGAATCGATTCTTTCTTTTCGATTCGATTGTTTTCTATTCGGTTTGATTTTTTTGATTTGAATCGACTCGATTCTTTTTGATTCAAGTATATAAGATTCGATCCGATTCTTTTCGATTCAAATCAATACGATTCTTTTCGATTTGATTCGATTCGTTTTGATTCGACTCGATTCTTTTCGATTCAATTCTTTTCGATTCAATGAAATACGATTCTATTCTTTTCTATTTTTTTATTTTTATTTATTTATGATAGTCACAGAGAGAGAGAGAGAGAGAGAGGCAGAGACACAGGCAGAGGGAGAAGCAGGCTCCATGCACCGGGAGCCCGATGTGGGATTCGATCCCGGGTCTCCAGGATCGTGCCCTGGGCCAAAGGCAGGCGCCAAACCGCTGCGCCACCCAGGGATCCCGATTCTATTCTTTTCGATTCGATTTGATTTGATTCTTTTTGATTCGATACGACTCGATTTGATTCTTTTCGATTTGATTCGATTCAACTCGATACTTTTCAATTCGATCATTTCGATCGATTCGATTCGATTCTTTTCATTTCGATTCGATTCTTTTCGATTCGATTCAATTCTTTTCAATTCGATTCGATTCGATTCTTTTCGTTTCGATTTGATTCTCTTCTATTTTATTTGATTCGATTCATTTCAATTAGATTCGATACTGTTCGATTCGATTCTTTTCGATTCAGGTCGATTGGAATCGATTCGATTCTTTCGGTTCCATTCGATTCGATTCGATACGATTCTCTTCGATTCGATTCTTTTCGGTCTGTTCGATTCGATTCTTTTCGATTCAGTTCGATTCGATTCTTTTTGATTCGATTCGATTCTTTTCGCTTTGATATGATTCGATTCGTTTCGACTTTTTTCGATTCGTGTCGATTCGAATCTATTCGATTCTTTTCTATTCAATTCGATTCGATTGATTCTTTTCGATTCGATTCCATTCAATTCGATTCTTTTCGATTCGATTCTATTCTTTTCGATTCGATACGATTCGATTCGATTCTTTTTGATTCCATTTTTTCGATTCGATTCTTTTCAATTCGATTCGATTCTTTTCAATTTGATTCTTTTCGATTCGATTCGCCTCTTGTCGTTTCGATTCGATTCTTTTTGATTCGATTCGATTCGATTCTTTTCGTTTCGATTATATTCTCGTCGATTCGATTCGATTCGATACGATTCGATTCTTTTCGATTCGATTCTTCTCGAATCGATTCAATTCGATTCTTTTCGATTCGATTCTTTTCGATTTGATTCGATTCGATCATTTGGATTCCACTTGTTACATTTCGATTCGAATCTTTTCGATTCGATTCGATTCAATTCTTTTGGATTTCATTGGATTGATTTAGATAATTTTTGATTCGATTCGATTCTTTTACCCTAGCTTCGATTTGATTCTACTCGATTCAATTCATTTCGATTCTTCTTGATTCAATTCTTTTCGATTCTTTTTGATTCGGTTTGATTCTTTTCGATTCAATTCGATTCTTTTCGATTCGATTCGATTTAATTGTTTTTGAATCCATTTGATTCGATTCGATTATTTTCGATTCGACTCGATTTGATTCGATTCGGTTCGATTATCGATTCGATTCAATTCCAATTATTTTTGATTCGACTCGATTTGATTATTTTTTATTCAATTCGATTCAATTATTTTCGATTCGATGCAATTCGATTCGATTCTTCTCATTTCAACTCAATTCGATTCTTTCGAATTCGATTCGATTCGATTCTTTGTGTTTCGATTCGATTCTTTTCGATTTGAGTCAATTCTTTTCAATTCGATTTGATATTCTTCGATTCAATTCTTTTCGATTCGATTCGATTCGATTCTTTTCGATTCTTTTCGATTCGATTCGATTCCATTCGATTCGATTCGATTCTTTTCGATTCATTACGATTCGATCGATTCTTTTCGATACGAATCAATTCGATTCCATTCTTTTTGATTCGATTCGATTCGAT
The DNA here is from genome assembly GCF_048164855.1 of Canis lupus baileyi. Lineage (NCBI taxonomy): Eukaryota > Metazoa > Chordata > Mammalia > Carnivora > Canidae > Canis > Canis lupus. The sequence goes on along the minus strand of NC_132872.1, from coordinate 32,377,244 downwards.
TCCTTTAGATTTGATTTGATACGATTCTTTTCAATTGGATTTGATTCGATTCGATTCGTTTCGATTCTCTTTGATGGTTTTTGATTCGATCTTTTCAACCGATTTAATTCGATTCGATTCATTTCGATTTGATTCGATTCGAATTTTTCGATTCTATTCTTTTCAATTCGATTCTTTTCGATTCGATTCGATTCGATTTTTTTCTATTCGCTTCTTTTCGATTCGATTCGATTCGCCTCTTTTCGTTTCGATTCTATTCTTTTGGATTCGATTTGATTCTTTTCGTTTCGATTAGATTCTCTTCGATTCGATTCTTTTCGATTCAGTTCTTTTCGATTCGGTTCGATTTGATTCTTCTCCATTCGATTCGATTCGATTCTTTTCGATTCGATTCGATAAGATTCTTTTCGTTCGATTCAATTCTGTTCGATTCTATTCGATTCGATTCGAAGAGATTCGATTATTTTCAGTTCGATTCTTTTCGTTTCCATTCGATTCTTTTCGATTTGATTCGATTCGATCATTTGGATTCAATTTGTTACATTTCGATTCGATTCTTTTCTATTCAGTTCGATTCGATTCTTTTCGATTCAGTTCGATTCGATTCTTTTCAATTCAATTCGATTCGATTCGATTCTTTTCGATTCGATATGATTCGATTCGATTCAACTCAACTCGATTCTTTTCGATTCGATTTTTTCAATTCGATTCCTTTCAATTCGATTCGATTGGATTCTTTTCGTTTCAATTAGATCGATTCGATTTCATTATTTTCAATTCAATTCATTTCGATGTTTTTCGATTCGATTCAATGCGAATCGATTATTTTCTATTAGATTCGCTTCAATTATTTTCGATTTGATTTGATTCGGTTGTTTTCAATTCGATTCCATTTGATTATTTTCATTTCGATTCGGTGCGATTCGATTCTATTATTTTCAATTCGATTCGTTTCGTATCCATTCGAATCGTTTTGATTCCTTTCGGTTTTCGATTTGAATCGATTCTTTCTTTTCGATTCGATTGTTTTCTATTCGGTTTGATTTTTTTGATTTGAATCGACTCGATTCTTTTTGATTCAAGTATATAAGATTCGATCCGATTCTTTTCGATTCAAATCAATACGATTCTTTTCGATTTGATTCGATTCGTTTTGATTCGACTCGATTCTTTTCGATTCAATGAAATACGATTCTATTCTTTTCTATTTTTTTATTTTTATTTATTTATGATAGTCACAGAGAGAGAGAGAGAGAGAGGCAGAGACACAGGCAGAGGGAGAAGCAGGCTCCATGCACCGGGAGCCCGATGTGGGATTCGATCCCGGGTCTCCAGGATCGTGCCCTGGGCCAAAGGCAGGCGCCAAACCGCTGCGCCACCCAGGGATCCCGATTCTATTCTTTTCGATTCGATTTGATTTGATTCTTTTTGATTCGATACGACTCGATTTGATTCTTTTCGATTTGATTCGATTCAACTCGATACTTTTCAATTCGATCATTTCGATCGATTCGATTCGATTCTTTTCATTTCGATTCGATTCTTTTCGATTCGATTCAATTCTTTTCAATTCGATTCGATTCGATTCTTTTCGTTTCGATTTGATTCTCTTCTATTTTATTTGATTCGATTCATTTCAATTAGATTCGATACTGTTCGATTCGATTCTTTTCGATTCAGGTCGATTGGAATCGATTCGATTCTTTCGGTTCCATTCGATTCGATTCGATACGATTCTCTTCGATTCGATTCTTTTCGGTCTGTTCGATTCGATTCTTTTCGATTCAGTTCGATTCTATTCTTTTTGATTCGATTCGATTCTTTTCGCTTTGATATGATTCGATTCGTTTCGACTTTTTTCGATTCGTGTCGATTCGAATCTATTCGATTCTTTTCTATTCAATTCGATTCGATTGATTCTTTTCGATTCGATTCCATTCGATTCGATTCTTTTCGATTCGATTCTATTCTTTTCGATTCGATACGATTCGATTCGATTCTTTTTGATTCCATTTTTTCGATTCGATTCTTTTCAATTCGATTCGATTCTTTTCAATTTGATTCTTTTCGATTCGATTCGATTCGCCTCTTGTCGTTTCGATTCGATTCTTTTTGATTCGATTCGATTCTTTTCGTTTCGATTATATTCTCGTCGATTCGATTCGATTCGATACGATTCGATTCTTTTCGATTCGATTCTTCTCGAATCGATTCAATTCGATTCTTTTCGATTCGATTCTTTTCGATTTGATTCGATTCGATCATTTGGATTCCACTTGTTACATTTCGATTCGAATCTTTTCGATTCGATTCGATTCAATTCTTTTGGATTTCATTGGATTGATTTAGATAATTTTTGATTCGATTCGATTCTTTTACCCTAGCTTCGATTTGATTCTACTCGATTCAATTCATTTCGATTCTTCTTGATTCAATTCTTTTCGATTCTTTTTGATTCGGTTTGATTCTTTTCGATTCAATTCGATTCTTTTCGATTCGATTCGATTTAATTGTTTTTGAATCCATTTGATTCGATTCGATTATTTTCGATTCGACTCGATTTGATTCGATTCGGTTCGATTATCGATTCGATTCAATTCCAATTATTTTTGATTCGACTCGATTTGATTATTTTTTATTCAATTCGATTCAATTATTTTCGATTCGATGCAATTCGATTCGATTCTTCTCATTTCAACTCAATTCGATTCTTTCGAATTCGATTCGATTCGATTCTTTGTGTTTCGATTCGATTCTTTTCGATTTGAGTCAATTCTTTTCAATTCGATTTGATATTCTTCGATTCAATTCTTTTCGATTCGATTCGATTCGATTCTTTTCGATTCTTTTCGATTCGATTCGATTCCATTCGATTCGATTCTTCGATTCGATTCGATTCGATTCTTTTCGATTCATTACGATTCGATCGATTCTTTTCGATACGAATCAATTCGATTCCATTCTTTTTGATTCGATTCGATTCGATTCTTTTAGATTTGATTTGATACGATTCTTTTCAATTGGATTTGATTCGATTCGATTCGTTTCGATTCTCTTTGATGTTTTTTGATTCGATCTTTTCAACCGATTTAATTCGATTCGATTCATTTCGATTTGATTCGATTCGAATTTTTCGATTCTATTCTTTTCAATTCGATTCTTTTCGATTCGATTCGATTCGATTTTTTTCTATTCGCTTCTTTTCGATTCGATTCGATTCGCCTCTTTTCGTTTCGATTCTATTCTTTTGGATTCGATTTGATTCTTTTCGTTTCGATTAGATTCTCTTCGATTCGATTCTTTTCGATTCAGTTCTTTTCGATTCGGTTCGATTTCATTCTTCTCCATTCGATTCGATTCGATTCTTTTCGATTCGATTCGATAAGATTCTTTTCGTTCGATTCAATTCTGTTCGATTCGATTCGATTCGATTCGAAGAGATTCGATTATTTTCAGTTCGATTCTTTTCGTTTCCATTCGATTCTTTTCGATTTGATTCGATTCGATCATTTGGATTCAATTTGTTACATTTCGATTCGATTCTTTTCTATTCAGTTCGATTCGATTCTTTTCGATTCAGTTCGATTCGATTCTTTTCAATTCAATTCGATTCGATTCGATTCTTTTCAATTCGATATGATTCGATTCGATTCAACTCAACTCGATTCTTTTCGATTCGATTTTTTCAATTCGATTCCTTTCAATTCGATTCGATTGGATTCTTTTCGTTTCAATTAGATCGATTCGATTTCATTATTTTCAATTCAATTCATTTCGATGTTTTTCGATTCGATTCAATGCGAATCGATTATTTTCTATTAGATTCGCTTCAATTATTTTCGATTTGATTTGATTCGGTTGTTTTCAATTCGATTCCATTTGATTATTTTCATTTCGATTCGGTGCGATTCGATTCTATTATTTTCAATTCGATTCGTTTCGTATCCATTCGAATCGTTTTGATTCCTTTCGGTTTTCGATTTGAATCGATTCTTTCTTTTCGATTCGATTGTTTTCTATTCGGTTTGATTTTTTTGATTTGAATCGACTCGATTCTTTTTGATTCAAGTATATAAGATTCGATCCGATTCTTTTCGATTCAAATCAATACGATTCTTTTCGATTTGATTCGATTCGTTTTGATTCGACTCGATTCTTTTCGATTCAATGAAATACGATTCTATTCTTTTCTATTTTTTTATTTTTATTTATTTATGATAGTCACAGAGAGAGAGAGAGAGAGAGAGGCAGAGACACAGGCAGAGGGAGAAGCAGGCTCCATGCACCGGGAGCCCGATGTGGGATTCGATCCCGGGTCTCCAGGATCGTGCCCTGGGCCAAAGGCAGGCGCCAAACCGCTGCGCCACCCAGGGATCCCGATTCTATTCTTTTCGATTCGATTTGATTTGATTCTTTTTGATTCGATACGACTCGATTTGATTCTTTTCGATTTGATTCGATTCAACTCGATACTTTTCAATTCGATCATTTCGATCGATTCGATTCGATTCTTTTCATTTCGATTCGATTCTTTTCGATTCGATTCAATTCTTTTCAATTCGATTCGATTCGATTCTTTTCGTTTCGATTTGATTCTCTTCTATTTTATTTGATTCGATTCATTTCAATTAGATTCGATACTGTTCGATTCGATTCTTTTCGATTCAGGTCGATTGGAATCGATTCGATTCTTTCGGTTCCATTCGATTCGATTCGATACGATTCTCTTCGATTCGATTCTTTTCGGTCTGTTCGATTCGATTCTTTTCGATTCAGTTCGATTCGATTCTTTTTGATTCGATTCGATTCTTTTCGCTTTGATATGATTCGATTCGTTTCGACTTTTTTCGATTCGTGTCGATTCGAATCTATTCGATTCTTTTCTATTCAATTCGATTCGATTGATTCTTTTCGATTCGATTCCATTCGATTCGATTCTTTTCGATTCGATTCTATTCTTTTCGATTCGATACGATTCGATTCGATTCTTTTTGATTCCATTTTTTCGATTCGATTCTTTTCAATTCGATTCGATTCTTTTCAATTTGATTCTTTTCGATTCGATTCGATTCGCCTCTTGTCGTTTCGATTCGATTCTTTTTGATTCGATTCGATTCGATTCTTTTCGTTTCGATTATATTCTCGTCGATTCGATTCGATTCGATACGATTCGATTCTTTTCGATTCGATTCTTCTCGAATCGATTCAATTCGATTCTTTTCGATTCGATTCTTTTCGATTTGATTCGATTCGATCATTTGGATTCCACTTGTTACATTTCGATTCGAATCTTTTCGATTCGATTCGATTCAATTCTTTTGGATTTCATTGGATTGATTTAGATAATTTTTGATTCGATTCGATTCTTTTACCCTAGCTTCGATTTGATTCTACTCGATTCAATTCATTTCGATTCTTCTTGATTCAATTCTTTTCGATTCTTTTTGATTCGGTTTGATTCTTTTCGATTCAATTCGATTCTTTTCGATTCGATTCGATTTAATTGTTTTTGAATCCATTTGATTCGATTCGATTATTTTCGATTCGACTCGATTTGATTCGATTCGGTTCGATTATCGATTCGATTCAATTCCAATTATTTTTGATTCGACTCGATTTGATTATTTTTTATTCAATTCGATTCAATTATTTTCGATTCGATGCAATTCGATTCGATTCTTCTCATTTCAACTCAATTCGATTCTTTCGAATTCGATTCGATTCGATTCTTTGTGTTTCGATTCGATTCTTTTCGATTTGAGTCAATTCTTTTCAATTCGATTTGATATTCTTCGATTCAATTCTTTTCGATTCGATTCGATTCGATTCTTTTCGATTCTTTTCGATTCCATTCGATTCGATTCTTCGATTCGATTCGATTCGATTCTTTTCGATTCATTACGATTCGATCGATTCTTTTCGATACGAATCAATTCGATTCCATTCTTTTTGATTCGATTCGATTCGATTCCTTTAGATTTGATTTGATACGATTCTTTTCAATTGGATTTGATTCGATTCGATTCGTTTCGATTCTCTTTGATGTTTTTTGATTCGATCTTTTCAACCGATTTAATTCGATTCGATTCATTTCGATTTGATTCGATTCGAATTTTTCGATTCTATTCTTTTCAATTCGATTCTTTTCGATTCGATTCGATTCGATTTTTTTCTATTCGCTTCTTTTCGATTCGATTCGATTCGCCTCTTTTCGTTTCGATTCTATTCTTTTGGATTCGATTTGATTCTTTTCGTTTCGATTAGATTCTCTTCGATTCGATTCTTTTCGATTCAGTTCTTTTCGATTCGGTTCGATTTCATTCTTCTCCATTCGATTCGATTCGATTCTTTTCGATTCGATTCGATAAGATTCTTTTCGTTCGATTCAATTCTGTTCGATTCTATTCGATTCGATTAGAAGAGATTCGATTATTTTCAGTTCGATTCTTTTCGTTTCCATTCGATTCTTTTCGATTTGATTCGATTCGATCATTTGGATTCAATTTGTTACATTTCGATTCGATTCTTTTCTATTCAGTTCGATTCGATTCTTTTCGATTCAGTTCGATTCGATTCTTTTCAATTCAATTCGATTCGATTCGATTCTTTTCGATTCGATATGATTCGATTCGATTCAACTCAACTCGATTCTTTTCGATTCGATTTTTTCAATTCGATTCCTTTCAATTCGATTCGATTGGATTCTTTTCGTTTCAATTAGATCGATTCGATTTCATTATTTTCAATTCAATTCATTTCGATGTTTTTCGATTCGATTCAATGCGAATCGATTATTTTCTATTAGATTCGCTTCAATTATTTTCGATTTGGTTTGATTCGGTTGTTTTCAATTCGATTCCATTTGATTATTTTCATTTCGATTCGGTGCGATTCGATTCTATTATTTTCAATTCGATTCGTTTCGTATCCATTCGAATCGTTTTGATTCCTTTCGGTTTTCGATTTGAATCGATTCTTTTCTTTTCGATTCGATTGTTTTCTATTCGGTTTGATTTTTTTGATTTGAATCGACTCGATTCTTTTTGATTCAAGTATATAAGATTCGATCCGATTCTTTTCGATTCAAATCAATACGATTCTTTTCGATTTGATTCGATTCGTTTTGATTCGACTCGATTCTTTTCGATTCAATTCTTTTCGATTCAATGAAATACGATTCTATTCTTTTCTATTTTTTTATTTTTATTTATTTATGATAGTCACAGAGAGAGAGAGAGAGAGAGGCAGAGACACAGGCAGAGGGAGAAGCAGGCTCCATGCACCGGGAGCCCGATGTGGGATTCGATCCCGGGTCTCCAGGAGAGTGCCCTGGGCCAAAGGCAGGCGCCAAACCGCTGCGCCACCCAGGGATCCCGATTCTATTCTTTTCGATTCGATTTGATTTGATTCTTTTTGATTCGATACGACTCGATTTGATTCTTTTCGATTTGATTCGATTCAACTCGATACTTTTCAATTCGATCATTTCGATCGATTCGATTCGATTCTTTTCATTTCGATTCGATTCTTTTCGATTCGATTCAATTCTTTTCAATTCGATTCGATTCGATTCTTTTCGTTTCGATTTGATTCTCTTCTATTTTATTTGATTCGATTCATTTCAATTAGATTCGATACTGTTCGATTCGATTCTTTTCGATTCAGGTCGATTGGAATCGATTCGATTCTTTCGGTTCCATTCGATTCGATTCGATACGATTCTCTTCGATTCGATTCTTTTCGGTCTGTTCGATTCGATTCTTTTCGATTCAGTTCGATTCGATTCTTTTTGATTCGATTCGATTCTTTTCGCTTTGATATGATTCGATTCGTTTCGACTTTTTTCGATTCGTGTCGATTCGAATCTATTCGATTCTTTTCTATTCAATTCGATTCGATTGATTCTTTTCGATTCGATTCCATTCGATTCGATTCTTTTCGATTCGATTCTATTCTTTTCGATTCGATACGATTCGATTCGATTCTTTTTGATTCCATTTTTTCGATTCGATTCTTTTCAATTCGATTCGATTCTTTTCAATTTGATTCTTTTCGATTCGATTCGATTCGCCTCTTGTCGTTTCGATTCGATTCTTTTTGATTCGATTCGATTCGATTCTTTTCGTTTCGATTATATTCTCGTCGATTCGATTCGATTCGATACGATTCGATTCTTTTCGATTCGATTCTTCTCGAATCGATTCAATTCGATTCTTTTCGATTCGATTCTTTTCGATTTGATTCGATTCGATCATTTGGATTCCACTTGTTACATTTCGATTCGAATCTTTTCGATTCGATTCGATTCAATTCTTTTGGATTTCATTGGATTGATTTAGATAATTTTTGATTCGATTCGATTCTTTTACCCTAGCTTCGATTTGATTCTACTCGATTCAATTCATTTCGATTCTTCTTGATTCAATTCTTTTCGATTCTTTTTGATTCGGTTTGATTCTTTTCGATTCAATTCGATTCTTTTCGATTCGATTCGATTTAATTGTTTTTGAATCCATTTGATTCGATTCGATTATTTTCGATTCGACTCGATTTGATTCGATTCGGTTCGATTATCGATTCGATTCAATTCCAATTATTTTTGATTCGACTCGATTTGATTATTTTTTATTCAATTCGATTCAATTATTTTCGATTCGATGCAATTCGATTCGATTCTTCTCATTTCAACTCAATTCGATTCTTTCGAATTCGATTCGATTCGATTCTTTGTGTTTCGATTCGATTCTTTTCGATTTGAGTCAATTCTTTTCAATTCGATTTGATATTCTTCGATTCAATTCTTTTCGATTCGATTCGATTCGATTCTTTTCGATTCTTTTCGATTCGATTCGATTCCATTCGATTCGATTCTTCGATTCGATTCGATTCGATTCTTTTCGATTCATTACGATTCGATCGATTCTTTTCGATACGAATCAATTCGATTCCATTCTTTTTGATTCGATTCGATTCGATTCTTTTAGATTTGATTTGATACGATTCTTTTCAATTGGATTTGATTCGATTCGATTCGTTTCGATTCTCTTTGATGTTTTTTGATTCGATCTTTTCAACCGATTTAATTCGATTCGATTCATTTCGATTTGATTCGATTCGAATTTTTCGATTCTATTCTTTTCAATTCGATTCTTTTCGATTCGATTCGATTCGATTTTTTTCTATTCGCTTCTTTTCGATTCGATTCGATTCGCCTCTTTTCGTTTCGATTCTATTCTTTTGGATTCGATTTGATTCTTTTCGTTTCGATTAGATTCTCTTCGATTCGATTCTTTTCGATTCAGTTCTTTTCGATTCGGTTCGATTTCATTCTTCTCCATTCGATTCGATTCGATTCTTTTCGATTCGATTCGATAAGATTCTTTTCGTTCGATTCAATTCTGTTCGATTCTATTCGATTCGATTCGAAGAGATTCGATTATTTTCAGTTCGATTCTTTTCGTTTCCATTCGATTCTTTTCGATTTGATTCGATTCGATCATTTGGATTCAATTTGTTACATTTCGATTCGATTCTTTTCTATTCAGTTCGATTCGATTCTTTTCGATTCAGTTCGATTCGATTCTTTTCAATTCAATTCGATTCGATTCGATTCTTTTCGGTTCGATATGATTCGATTCGATTCAACTCAACTCGATTCTTTTCGATTCGATTTTTTCAATTCGATTCCTTTCAATTCGATTCGATTGGATTCTTTTCGTTTCAATTAGATCGATTCGATTTCATTATTTTCAATTCAATTCATTTCGATGTTTTTCGATTCGATTCAATGCGAATCGATTATTTTCTATTAGATTCGCTTCAATTATTTTCGATTTGATTTGATTCGGTTGTTTTCAATTCGATTCCATTTGATTATTTTCATTTCGATTCGGTGCGATTCGATTCTATTATTTTCAATTCGATTCGTTTCGTATCCATTCGAATCGTTTTGATTCCTTTCGGTTTTCGATTTGAATCGATTCTTTCTTTTCGATTCGATTGTTTTCTATTCGGTTTGATTTTTTTGATTTGAATCGACTCGATTCTTTTTGATTCAAGTATATAAGATTCGATCCGATTCTTTTCGATTCAAATCAATACGATTCTTTTCGATTTGATTCGATTCGTTTGGATTCGACTCGATTCTTTTCGATTCAATGAAATACGATTCTATTCTTTTCTATTTTTTTATTTTTATTTATTTATGATAGTCACAGAGAGAGAGAGAGAGAGAGAGGCAGAGACACAGGCAGAGGGAGAAGCAGGCTCCATGCACCGGGAGCCCGATGTGGGATTCGATCCCGGGTCTCCAGGATCGTGCCCTGGGCCAAAGGCAGGCGCCAAACCGCTGCGCCACCCAGGGATCCCGATTCTATTCTTTTCGATTCGATTTGATTTGATTCTTTTTGATTCGATACGACTCGATTTGATTCTTTTCGATTTGATTCGATTCAACTCGATACTTTTCAATTCGATCATTTCGATCGATTCGATTCGATTCTTTTCATTTCGATTCGATTCTTTTCGATTCGATTCAATTCTTTTCAATTCGATTCGATTCGATTCTTTTCGTTTCGATTTGATTCTCTTCTATTTTATTTGATTCGATTCATTTCAATTAGATTCGATACTGTTCGATTCGATTCTTTTCGATTCAGGTCGATTGGAATCGATTCGATTCTTTCGGTTCCATTCGATTCGATTCGATACGATTCTCTTCGATTCGATTCTTTTCGGTCTGTTCGATTCGATTCTTTTCGATTCAGTTCGATTCGATTCTTTTTGATTCGATTCGATTCTTTTCGCTTTGATATGATTCGATTCGTTTCGACTTTTTTCGATTCGTGTCGATTCGAATCTATTCGATTCTTTTCTATTCAATTCGATTCGATTGATTCTTTTCGATTCGATTCCATTCGATTCGATTCTTTTCGATTCGATTCTATTCTTTTCGATTCGATACGATTCGATTCGATTCTTTTTGATTCCATTTTTTCGATTCGATTCTTTTCAATTCGTTTCGATTCTTTTCAATTTGATTCTTTTCGATTCGATTCGATTCGCCTCTTGTCGTTTCGATTCGATTCTTTTTGATTCGATTCGATTCGATTCTTTTCGTTTCGATTATATTCTCGTCGATTCGATTCGATTCGATACGATTCGATTCTTTTCGATTCGATTCTTCTCGAATCGATTCAATTCGATTCTTTTCGATTCGATTCTTTTCGATTTGATTCGATTCGATCATTTGGATTCCACTTGTTACATTTCGATTCGAATCTTTTCGATTCGATTCGATTCAATTCTTTTGGATTTCATTGGATTGATTTAGATAATTTTTGATTCGATTCGATTCTTTTACCCTAGCTTCGATTTGATTCTACTCGATTCAATTCATTTCGATTCTTCTTGATTCAATTCTTTTCGATTCTTTTTGATTCGGTTTGATTCTTTTCGATTCAATTCGATTCTTTTCGATTCGATTCGATTTAATTGTTTTTGAATCCATTTGATTCGATTCGATTATTTTCGATTCGACTCGATTTGATTCGATTCGGTTCGATTATCGATTCGATTCAATTCCAATTATTTTTGATTCGACTCGATTTGATTATTTTTTATTCAATTCGATTCAATTATTTTCGATTCGATGCAATTCGATTCGATTCTTCTCATTTCAACTCAATTCGATTCTTTCGAATTCGATTCGATTCGATTCTTTGTGTTTCGATTCGATTCTTTTCGATTTGAGTCAATTCTTTTCAATTCGATTTGATATTCTTCGATTCAATTCTTTTCGATTCGATTCGATTCGATTCTTTTCGATTCGATTCGATTCCATTCGATTCGATTCTTCGATTCGATTCGATTCGATTCTTTTCGATTCATTACGATTCGATCGATTCTTTTCGATACGAATCAATTCGATTCCATTCTTTTTGATTCGATTCGATTCGATTCTTTTAGATTTGATTTGATACGATTCTTTTCAATTGGATTTGATTCGATTCGATTCGTTTCGATTCTCTTTGATGTTTTTTGATTCGATCTTTTCAACCGATTTAATTCGATTCGATTCATTTCGATTTGATTCGATTCGAATTTTTCGATTCTATTCTTTTCAATTCGATTCTTTTCGATTCGATTCGATTCGATTTTTTTCTATTCGCTTCTTTTCGATTCGATTCGATTCGCCTCTTTTCGTTTCGATTCTATTCTTTTGGATTCGATTTGATTCTTTTCGTTTCGATTAGATTCTCTTCGATTCGATTCTTTTCGATTCAGTTCTTTTCGATTCGGTTCGATTTCATTCTTCTCCATTCGATTCGATTCGATTCTTTTCGATTCGATTCGATAAGATTCTTTTCGTTCGATTCAATTCTGTTCGATTCTATTCGATTCGATTAGAAGAGATTCGATTATTTTCAGTTCGATTCTTTTCGTTTCCATTCGATTCTTTTCGATTTGATTCGATTCGATCATTTGGATTCAATTTGTTACATTTCGATTCGATTCTTTTCTATTCAGTTCGATTCGATTCTTTTCGATTCAGTTCGATTCGATTCTTTTCAATTCAATTCGATTCGATTCGATTCTTTTCAATTCGATATGATTCGATTCGATTCAACTCAACTCGATTCTTTTCGATTCGATTTTTTCAATTCGATTCCTTTCAATTCGATTCGATTGGATTCTTTTCGTTTCAATTAGATCGATTCGATTTCATTATTTTCAATTCAATTCATTTCGATGTTTTTCGATTCGATTCAATGCGAATCGATTATTTTCTATTAGATTCGCTTCAATTATTTTCGATTTGATTTGATTCGGTTGTTTTCAATTCGATTCCATTTGATTATTTTCATTTCGATTCGGTGCGATTCGATTCTATTATTTTCAATTCGATTCGTTTCGTATCCATTCGAATCGTTTTGATTCCTTTCGGTTTTCGATTTGAATCGATTCTTTCTTTTCGATTCGATTGTTTTCTATTCGGTTTGATTTTTTTGATTTGAATCGACTCGATTCTTTTTGATTCAAGTATATAAGATTCGATCCGATTCTTTTCGATTCAAATCAATACGATTCTTTTCGATTTGATTCGATTCGTTTTGATTCGACTCGATTCTTTTCGATTCAATTCTTTTCGATTCAATGAAATACGATTCTATTCTTTTCTATTTTTTTATTTTTATTTATTTATGATAGTCACAGAGAGAGAGAGAGAGAGAGAGGCAGAGACACAGGCAGAGGGAGAAGCAGGCTCCATGCACCGGGAGCCCGATGTGGGATTCGATCCCGGGTCTCCAGGATCGTGCCCTGGGCCAAAGGCAGGCGCCAAACCGCTGCGCCACCCAGGGATCCCGATTCTATTCTTTTCGATTCGATTTGATTTGATTCTTTTTGATTCGATACGACTCGATTTGATTCTTTTCGATTTGATTCGATTCAACTCGATACTTTTCAATTCGATCATTTCGATCGATTCGATTCGATTCTTTTCATTTCGATTCGATTCTTTTCGATTCGATTCAATTCTTTTCAATTCGATTCGATTCGATTCTTTTCGTTTCGATTTGATTCTCTTCTATTTTATTTGATTCGATTCATTTCAATTAGATTCGATACTGTTCGATTCGATTCTTTTCGATTCAGGTCGATTGGAATCGATTCGATTCTTTCGGTTCCATTCGATTCGATTCGATACGATTCTCTTCGATTCGATTCTTTTCGGTCTGTTCGATTCGATTCTTTTCGATTCAGTTCGATTCGATTCTTTTTGATTCGATTCGATTCTTTTCGCTTTGATATGATTCGATTCGTTTCGACTTTTTTCGATTCGTGTCGATTCGAATCTATTCGATTCTTTTCTATTCAATTCGATTCGATTGATTCTTTTCGATTCGATTCCATTCGATTCGATTCTTTTCGATTCGATTCTATTCTTTTCGATTCGATACGATTCGATTCGATTCTTTTTGATTCCATTTTTTCGATTCGATTCTTTTCAATTCGATTCGATTCTTTTCAATTTGATTCTTTTCGATTCGATTCGATTCGCCTCTTGTCGTTTCGATTCGATTCTTTTTGATTCGATTCGATTCGATTCTTTTCGTTTCGATTATATTCTCGTCGATTCGATTCGATTCGATACGATTCGATTCTTTTCGATTCGATTCTTCTCGAATCGATTCAATTCGATTCTTTTCGATTCGATTCTTTTCGATTTGATTCGATTCGATCATTTGGATTCCACTTGTTACATTTCGATTCGAATCTTTTCGATTCGATTCGATTCAATTCTTTTGGATTTCATTGGATTGATTTAGATAATTTTTGATTCGATTCGATTCTTTTACCCTAGCTTCGATTTGATTCTACTCGATTCAATTCATTTCGATTCTTCTTGATTCAATTCTTTTCGATTCTTTTTGATTCGGTTTGATTCTTTTCGATTCAATTCGATTCTTTTCGATTCGATTCGATTTAATTGTTTTTGAATCCATTTGATTCGATTCGATTATTTTCGATTCGACTCGATTTGATTCGATTCGGTTCGATTATCGATTCGATTCAATTCCAATTATTTTTGATTCGACTCGATTTGATTATTTTTTATTCAATTCGATTCAATTATTTTCGATTCGATGCAATTCGATTCGATTCTTCTCATTTCAACTCAATTCGATTCTTTCGAATTCGATTCGATTCGATTCTTTGTGTTTCGATTCGATTCTTTTCGATTTGAGTCAATTCTTTTCAATTCGATTTGATATTCTTCGATTCAATTCTTTTCGATTCGATTCGATTCGATTCTTTTCGATTCGATTCGATTCCATTCGATTCGATTCTTCGATTCGATTCGATTCGATTCTTTTCGATTCATTACGATTCGATCGATTCTTTTCGATACGAATCAATTCGATTCCATTCTTTTTGATTCGATTCGATTCGATTCTTTTAGATTTGATTTGATACGATTCTTTTCAATTGGATTTGATTCGATTCGATTCGTTTCGATTCTCTTTGATGTTTTTTGATTCGATCTTTTCAACCGATTTAATTCGATTCGATTCATTTCGATTTGATTCGATTCGAATTTTTCGATTCTATTCTTTTCAATTCGATTCTTTTCGATTCGATTCGATTCGATTTTTTTCTATTCGCTTCTTTTCGATTCGATTCGATTCGCCTCTTTTCGTTTCGATTCTATTCTTTTGGATTCGATTTGATTCTTTTCGTTTCGATTAGATTCTCTTCGATTCGATTCTTTTCGATTCAGTTCTTTTCGATTCGGTTCGATTTCATTCTTCTCCATTCGATTCGATTCGATTCTTTTCGATTCGATTCGATAAGATTCTTTTCGTTCGATTCAATTCTGTTCGATTCTATTCGATTCGATTAGAAGAGATTCGATTATTTTCAGTTCGATTCTTTTCGTTTCCATTCGATTCTTTTCGATTTGATTCGATTCGATCATTTGGATTCAATTTGTTACATTTCGATTCGATTCTTTTCTATTCAGTTCGATTCGATTCTTTTCGATTCAGTTCGATTCGATTCTTTTCAATTCAATTCGATTCGATTCGATTCTTTTCAATTCGATATGATTCGATTCGATTCAACTCAACTCGATTCTTTTCGATTCGATTTTTTCAATTCGATTCCTTTCAATTCGATTCGATTGGATTCTTTTCGTTTCAATTAGATCGATTCGATTTCATTATTTTCAATTCAATTCATTTCGATGTTTTTCGATTCGATTCAATGCGAATCGATTATTTTCTATTAGATTCGCTTCAATTATTTTCGATTTGATTTGATTCGGTTGTTTTCAATTCGATTCCATTTGATTATTTTCATTTCGATTCGGTGCGATTCGATTCTATTATTTTCAATTCGATTCGTTTCGTATCCATTCGAATCGTTTTGATTCCTTTCGGTTTTCGATTTGAATCGATTCTTTCTTTTCGATTCGATTGTTTTCTATTCGGTTTGATTTTTTTGATTTGAATCGACTCGATTCTTTTTGATTCAAGTATATAAGATTCGATCCGATTCTTTTCGATTCAAATCAATACGATTCTTTTCGATTTGATTCGATTCGTTTTGATTCGACTCGATTCTTTTCGATTCAATTCTTTTCGATTCAATGAAATACGATTCTATTCTTTTCTATTTTTTTATTTTTATTTATTTATGATAGTCACAGAGAGAGAGAGAGAGAGAGAGGCAGAGACACAGGCAGAGGGAGAAGCAGGCTCCATGCACCGGGAGCCCGATGTGGGATTCGATCCCGGGTCTCCAGGATCGTGCCCTGGGCCAAAGGCAGGCGCCAAACCGCTGCGCCACCCAGGGATCCCGATTCTATTCTTTTCGATTCGATTTGATTTGATTCTTTTTGATTCGATACGACTCGATTTGATTCTTTTCGATTTGATTCGATTCAACTCGATACTTTTCAATTCGATCATTTCGATCGATTCGATTCGATTCTTTTCATTTCGATTCGATTCTTTTCGATTCGATTCAATTCTTTTCAATTCGATTCGATTCGATTCTTTTCGTTTCGATTTGATTCTCTTCTATTTTATTTGATTCGATTCATTTCAATTAGATTCGATACTGTTCGATTCGATTCTTTTCGATTCAGGTCGATTGGAATCGATTCGATTCTTTCGGTTCCATTCGATTCGATTCGATACGATTCTCTTCGATTCGATTCTTTTCGGTCTGTTCGATTCGATTCTTTTCGATTCAGTTCGATTCGATTCTTTTTGATTCGATTCGATTCTTTTCGCTTTGATATGATTCGATTCGTTTCGACTTTTTTCGATTCGTGTCGATTCGAATCTATTCGATTCTTTTCTATTCAATTCGATTCGATTGATTCTTTTCGATTCGATTCCATTCGATTCGATTCTTTTCGATTCGATTCTATTCTTTTCGATTCGATACGATTCGATTCGATTCTTTTTGATTCCATTTTTTCGATTCGATTCTTTTCAATTCGATTCGATTCTTTTCAATTTGATTCTTTTCGATTCGATTCGATTCGCCTCTTGTCGTTTCGATTCGATTCTTTTTGATTCGATTCGATTCGATTCTTTTCGTTTCGATTATATTCTCGTCGATTCGATTCGATTCGATACGATTCGATTCTTTTCGATTCGATTCTTCTCGAATCGATTCAATTCGATTCTTTTCGATTCGATTCTTTTCGATTTGATTCGATTCGATCATTTGGATTCCACTTGTTACATTTCGATTCGAATCTTTTCGATTCGATTCGATTCAATTCTTTTGGATTTCATTGGATTGATTTAGATAATTTTTGATTCGATTCGATTCTTTTACCCTAGCTTCGATTTGATTCTACTCGATTCAATTCATTTCGATTCTTCTTGATTCAATTCTTTTCGATTCTTTTTGATTCGGTTTGATTCTTTTCGATTCAATTCGATTCTTTTCGATTCGATTCGATTTAATTGTTTTTGAATCCATTTGATTCGATTCGATTATTTTCGATTCGACTCGATTTGATTCGATTCGGTTCGATTATCGATTCGATTCAATTCCAATTATTTTTGATTCGACTCGATTTGATTATTTTTTATTCAATTCGATTCAATTATTTTCGATTCGATGCAATTCGATTCGATTCTTCTCATTTCAACTCAATTCGATTCTTTCGAATTCGATTCGATTCGATTCTTTGTGTTTCGATTCGATTCTTTTCGATTTGAGTCAATTCTTTTCAATTCGATTTGATATTCTTCGATTCAATTCTTTTCGATTCGATTCGATTCGATTCTTTTCGATTCGATTCCATTCGATTCGATTCCATTCGATTCGATTCTTCGATTCGATTCGATTCGATTCTTTTCGATTCATTACGATTCGATCGATTCTTTTCGATACGAATCAATTCGATTCCATTCTTTTTGATTCGATTCGATTCGATTCTTTTAGATTTGATTTGATACGATTCTTTTCAATTGGATTTGATTCGATTCGATTCGTTTCGATTCTCTTTGATGTTTTTTGATTCGATCTTTTCAACCGATTTAATTCGATTCGATTCATTTCGATTTGATTCGATTCGAATTTTTCGATTCTATTCTTTTCAATTCGATTCTTTTCGATTCGATTCGATTCGATTTTTTTCTATTCGCTTCTTTTCGATTCGATTCGATTCGCCTCTTTTCGTTTCGATTCTATTCTTTTGGATTCGATTTGATTCTTTTCGTTTCGATTAGATTCTCTTCGATTCGATTCTTTTCGATTCAGTTCTTTTCGATTCGGTTCGATTTCATTCTTCTCCATTCGATTCGATTCGATTCTTTTCGATTCGATTCGATAAGATTCTTTTCGTTCGATTCAATTCTGTTCGATTCTATTCGATTCGATTAGAAGAGATTCGATTATTTTCAGTTCGATTCTTTTCGTTTCCATTCGATTCTTTTCGATTTGATTCGATTCGATCATTTGGATTCAATTTGTTACATTTCGATTCGATTCTTTTCTATTCAGTTCGATTCGATTCTTTTCGATTCAGTTCGATTCGATTCTTTTCAATTCAATTCGATTCGATTCGATTCTTTTCAATTCGATATGATTCGATTCGATTCAACTCAACTCGATTCTTTTCGATTCGATTTTTTCAATTCGATTCCTTTCAATTCGATTCGATTGGATTCTTTTCGTTTCAATTAGATCGATTCGATTTCATTATTTTCAATTCAATTCATTTCGATGTTTTTCGATTCGATTCAATGCGAATCGATTATTTTCTATTAGATTCGCTTCAATTATTTTCGATTTGATTTGATTCGGTTGTTTTCAATTCGATTCCATTTGATTATTTTCATTTCGATTCGGTGCGATTCGATTCTATTATTTTCAATTCGATTCGTTTCGTATCCATTCGAATCGTTTTGATTCCTTTCGGTTTTCGATTTGAATCGATTCTTTCTTTTCGATTCGATTGTTTTCTATTCGGTTTGATTTTTTTGATTTGAATCGACTCGATTCTTTTTGATTCAAGTATATAAGATTCGATCCGATTCTTTTCGATTCAAATCAATACGATTCTTTTCGATTTGATTCGATTCGTTTTGATTCGACTCGATTCTTTTCGATTCAATTCTTTTCGATTCAATGAAATACGATTCTATTCTTTTCTATTTTTTTATTTTTATTTATTTATGATAGTCACAGAGAGAGAGAGAGAGAGAGAGGCAGAGACACAGGCAGAGGGAGAAGCAGGCTCCATGCACCGGGAGCCCGATGTGGGATTCGATCCCGGGTCTCCAGGATCGTGCCCTGGGCCAAAGGCAGGCGCCAAACCGCTGCGCCACCCAGGGATCCCGATTCTATTCTTTTCGATTCGATTTGATTTGATTCTTTTTGATTCGATACGACTCGATTTGATTCTTTTCGATTTGATTCGATTCAACTCGATACTTTTCAATTCGATCATTTCGATCGATTCGATTCGATTCTTTTCATTTCGATTCGATTCAATTCTTTTCAATTCGATTCGATTCGATTCTTTTCGTTTCGATTTGATTCTCTTCTATTTTATTTGATTCGATTCATTTCAATTAGATTCGATACTGTTCGATTCGATTCTTTTCGATTCAGGTCGATTGGAATCGATTCGATTCTTTCGGTTCCATTCGATTCGATTCGATACGATTCTCTTCGATTCGATTCTTTTCGGTCTGTTCGATTCGATTCTTTTCGATTCAGTTCGATTCGATTCTTTTTGATTCGATTCGATTCTTTTCGCTTTGATATGATTCGATTCGTTTCGACTTTTTTCGATTCGTGTCGATTCGAATCTATTCGATTCTTTTCTATTCAATTCGATTCGATTGATTCTTTTCGATTCGATTCCATTCGATTCGATTCTTTTCGATTCGATTCTATTCTTTTCGATTCGATACGATTCGATTCGATTCTTTTTGATTCCATTTTTTCGATTCGATTCTTTTCAATTCGATTCGATTCTTTTCAATTTGATTCTTTTCGATTCGATTCGATTCGCCTCTTGTCGTTTCGATTCGATTCTTTTTGATTCGATTCGATTCGATTCTTTTCGTTTCGATTATATTCTCGTCGATTCGATTCGATTCGATACGATTCGATTCTTTTCGATTCGATTCTTCTCGAATCGATTCAATTCGATTCTTTTCGATTCGATTCTTTTCGATTTGATTCGATTCGATCATTTGGATTCCACTTGTTACATTTCGATTCGAATCTTTTCGATTCGATTCGATTCAATTCTTTTGGATTTCATTGGTTTGATTTAGATAATTTTTGATTCGATTCGATTCTTTTACCCTAGCTTCGATTTGATTCTACTCGATTCAATTCATTTCGATTCTTCTTGATTCAATTCTTTTCGATTCTTTTTGATTCGGTTTGATTCTTTTCGATTCAATTCGATTCTTTTCGATTCGATTCGATTTAATTGTTTTTGAATCCATTTGATTCGATTCGATTATTTTCGATTCGACTCGATTTGATTCGATTCGGTTCGATTATCGATTTGATTCAATTCCAATTATTTTTGATTCGACTCGATTTGATTATTTTTTATTCAATTCGATTCAATTATTTTCGATTCGATGCAATTCGATTCGATTCTTCTCATTTCAACTCAATTCGATTCTTTCGAATTCGATTCGATTCGATTCTTTGTGTTTCGATTCGATTCTTTTCGATTTGAGTCAATTCTTTTCAATTCGATTTGATATTCTTCGATTCAATTCTTTTCGATTCGATTCGATTCGATTCTTTTCGATTCGATTCGATTCCATTCGATTCGATTCTTCGATTCGATTCGATTCGATTCTTTTCGATTCATTACGATTCGATCGATTCTTTTCGATACGAATCAATTCGATTCCATTCTTTTTGATTCGATTCGATTCGATTCTTTTAGATTTGATTTGATACGATTCTTTTCAATTGGATTTGATTCGATTCGATTCGTTTCGATTCTCTTTGATGTTTTTTGATTCGATCTTTTCAACCGATTTAATTCGATTCGATTCATTTCGATTTGATTCGATTCGAATTTTTCGATTCTATTCTTTTCAATTCGATTCTTTTCGATTCGATTCGATTCGATTTTTTTCTATTCGCTTCTTTTCGATTCGATTCGATTCGCCTCTTTTCGTTTCGATTCTATTCTTTTGGATTCGATTTGATTCTTTTCGTTTCGATTAGATTCTCTTCGATTCGATTCTTTTCGATTCAGTTCTTTTCGATTCGGTTCGATTTGATTCTTCTCCATTCGATTCGATTCGATTCTTTTCGATTCGATTCGATAAGATTCTTTTCGTTCGATTCAATTCTGTTCGATTCGATTCGATTCGATTCGAAGAGATTCGATTATTTTCAGTTCGATTCTTTTCGTTTCCATTCGATTCTTTTCGATTTGATTCGATTCGATCATTTGGATTCAATTTGTTACATTTCGATTCGATTCTTTTCTATTCAGTTCGATTCGATTCTTTTCAATTCAGTTCGATTCGATTCTTTTCAATTCAATTCGATTCGATTCGATTCTTTTCGGTTCGATATGATTCGATTCGATTCAACTCAACTCGATTCTTTTCGATTCGATTTTTTCAATTCGATTCCTTTCAATTCGATTCGATTGGATTCTTTTCGTTTCAATTAGATCGATTCGATTTCATTATTTTCAATTCAATTCATTTCGATGTTTTTCGATTCGATTCAATGCGAATCGATTATTTTCTATTAGATTCGCTTCAATTATTTTCGATTTGATTTGATTCGGTTGTTTTCAATTCGATTCCATTTGATTATTTTCATTTCGATTCGGTGCGATTCGATTCTATTATTTTCAATTCGATTCGTTTCGTATCCATTCGAATCGTTTTGATTCCTTTCGGTTTTCGATTTGAATCGATTCTTTCTTTTCGATTCGATTGTTTTCTATTCGGTTTGATTTTTTTGATTTGAATCGACTCGATTCTTTTTGATTCAAGTATATAAGATTCGATCCGATTCTTTTCGATTCAAATCAATACGATTCTTTTCGATTTGATTCGATTCGTTTGGATTCGACTCGATTCTTTTCGATTCAATTCTTTTCGATTCAATGAAATACGATTCTATTCTTTTCTATTTTTTTATTTTTATTTATTTATGATAGTCACAGAGAGAGAGAGAGAGAGAGAGAGGCAGAGACACAGGCAGAGGGAGAAGCAGGCTCCATGCACCGGGAGCCCGATGTGGGATTCGATCCCGGGTCTCCAGGATCGTGCCCTGGGCCAAAGGCAGGCGCCAAACCGCTGCGCCACCCAGGGATCCCGATTCTATTCTTTTCGATTCGATTTGATTTGATTCTTTTTGATTCGATACGACTCGATTTGATTCTTTTCGATTTGATTCGATTCAACTCGATACTTTTCAATTCGATCATTTCGATCGATTCGATTCGATTCTTTTCATTTCGATTCGATTCTTTTCGATTCGATTCAATTCTTTTCAATTCGATTCGATTCGATTCTTTTCGTTTCGATTTGATTCTCTTCTATTTTATTTGATTCGATTCATTTCAATTAGATTCGATACTGTTCGATTCGATTCTTTTCGATTCAGGTCGATTGGAATCGATTCGATTCTTTCGGTTCCATTCGATTCGATTCGATACGATTCTCTTCGATTCGATTCTTTTCGGTCTGTTCGATTCGATTCTTTTCGATTCAGTTCGATTCGATTCTTTTTGATTCGATTCGATTCTTTTCGCTTTGATATGATTCGATTCGTTTCGACTTTTTTCGATTCGTGTCGATTCGAATCTATTCGATTCTTTTCTATTCAATTCGATTCGATTGATTCTTTTCGATTCGATTCCATTCGATTCGATTCTTTTCGATTCGATTCTATTCTTTTCGATTCGATACGATTCGATTCGATTCTTTTTGATTCCATTTTTTCGATTCGATTCTTTTCAATTCGATTCGATTCTTTTCAATTTGATTCTTTTCGATTCGATTCGATTCGCCTCTTGTCGTTTCGATTCGATTCTTTTTGATTCGATTCGATTCGATTCTTTTCGTTTCGATTATATTCTCGTCGATTCGATTCGATTCGATACGATTCGATTCTTTTCGATTCGATTCTTCTCGAATCGATTCAATTCGATTCTTTTCGATTCGATTCTTTTCGATTTGATTCGATTCGATCATTTGGATTCCACTTGTTACATTTCGATTCGAATCTTTTCGATTCGATTCGATTCAATTCTTTTGGATTTCATTGGATTGATTTAGATAATTTTTGATTCGATTCGATTCTTTTACCCTAGCTTCGATTTGATTCTACTCGATTCAATTCATTTCGATTCTTCTTGATTCAATTCTTTTCGATTCTTTTTGATTCGGTTTGATTCTTTTCGATTCAATTCGATTCTTTTCGATTCGATTCGATTTAATTGTTTTTGAATCCATTTGATTCGATTCGATTATTTTCGATTCGACTCGATTTGATTCGATTCGGTTCGATTATCGATTCGATTCAATTCCAATTATTTTTGATTCGACTCGATTTGATTATTTTTTATTCAATTCGATTCAATTATTTTCGATTCGATGCAATTCGATTCGATTCTTCTCATTTCAACTCAATTCGATTCTTTCGAATTCGATTCGATTCGATTCTTTGTGTTTCGATTCGATTCTTTTCGATTTGAGTCAATTCTTTTCAATTCGATTTGATATTCTTCGATTCAATTCTTTTCGATTCGATTCGATTCGATTCTTTTCGATTCGATTCCATTCGATTCGATTCTTCGATTCGATTCTTCGATTCGATTCGATTCGATTCTTTTCGATTCATTACGATTCGATCGATTCTTTTCGATACGAATCAATTCGATTCCATTCTTTTTGATTCGATTCGATTCGATTCTTTTAGATTTGATTTGATACGATTCTTTTCAATTGGATTTGATTCGATTCGATTCGTTTCGATTCTCTTTGATGTTTTTTGATTCGATCTTTTCAACCGATTTAATTCGATTCGATTCATTTCGATTTGATTCGATTCGAATTTTTCGATTCTATTCTTTTCAATTCGATTCTTTTCGATTCGATTCGATTCGATTTTTTTCTATTCGCTTCTTTTCGATTCGATTCGATTCGCCTCTTTTCGTTTCGATTCTATTCTTTTGGATTCGATTTGATTCTTTTCGTTTCGATTAGATTCTCTTCGATTCGATTCTTTTCGATTCAGTTCTTTTCGATTCGGTTCGATTTGATTCTTCTCCATTCGATTCGATTCGATTCTTTTCGATTCGATTCGATAAGATTCTTTTCGTTCGATTCAATTCTGTTCGATTCGATTCGATTCGATTCGAAGAGATTCGATTATTTTCAGTTCGATTCTTTTCGTTTCCATTCGATTCTTTTCGATTTGATTCGATTCGATCATTTGGATTCAATTTGTTACATTTCGATTCGATTCTTTTCTATTCAGTTCGATTCGATTCTTTTCGATTCAGTTCGATTCGATTCTTTTCAATTCAATTCGATTCGATTCGATTCTTTTCAATTCGATATGATTCGATTCGATTCAACTCAACTCGATTCTTTTCGATTCGATTTTTTCAATTCGATTCCTTTCAATTCGATTCGATTGGATTCTTTTCGTTTCAATTAGATCGATTCGATTTCATTATTTTCAATTCAATTCATTTCGATGTTTTTCGATTCGATTCAATGCGAATCGATTATTTTCTATTAGATTCGCTTCAATTATTTTCGATTTGATTTGATTCGGTTGTTTTCAATTCGATTCCATTTGATTATTTTCATTTCGATTCGGTGCGATTCGATTCTATTATTTTCAATTCGATTCGTTTCGTATCCATTCGAATCGTTTTGATTCCTTTCGGTTTTCGATTTGAATCGATTCTTTCTTTTCGATTCGATTGTTTTCTATTCGGTTTGATTTTTTTGATTTGAATCGACTCGATTCTTTTTGATTCAAGTATATAAGATTCGATCCGATTCTTTTCGATTCAAATCAATACGATTCTTTTCGATTTGATTCGATTCGTTTTGATTCGACTCGATTCTTTTCGATTCAATTCTTTTCGATTCAATGAAATACGATTCTATTCTTTTCTATTTTTTTATTTTTATTTATTTATGATAGTCACAGAGAGAGAGAGAGAGAGAGAGGCAGAGACACAGGCAGAGGGAGAAGCAGGCTCCATGCACCGGGAGCCCGATGTGGGATTCGATCCCGGGTCTCCAGGATCGTGCCCTGGGCCAAAGGCAGGCGCCAAACCGCTGCGCCACCCAGGGATCCCGATTCTATTCTTTTCGATTCGATTTGATTTGATTCTTTTTGATTCGATACGACTCGATTTGATTCTTTTCGATTTGATTCGATTCAACTCGATACTTTTCAATTCGATCATTTCGATCGATTCGATTCGATTCTTTTCATTTCGATTCGATTCAATTCTTTTCAATTCGATTCGATTCGATTCTTTTCGTTTCGATTTGATTCTCTTCTATTTTATTTGATTCGATTCATTTCAATTAGATTCGATACTGTTCGATTCGATTCTTTTCGATTCAGGTCGATTGGAATCGATTCGATTCTTTCGGTTCCATTCGATTCGATTCGATACGATTCTCTTCGATTCGATTCTTTTCGGTCTGTTCGATTCGATTCTTTTCGATTCAGTTCGATTCGATTCTTTTTGATTCGATTCGATTCTTTTCGCTTTGATATGATTCGATTCGTTTCGACTTTTTTCGATTCGTGTCGATTCGAATCTATTCGATTCTTTTCTATTCAATTCGATTCGATTGATTCTTTTCGATTCGATTCCATTCGATTCGATTCTTTTCGATTCGATTCTATTCTTTTCGATTCGATACGATTCGATTCGATTCTTTTTGATTCCATTTTTTCGATTCGATTCTTTTCAATTCGATTCGATTCTTTTCAATTTGATTCTTTTCGATTCGATTCGATTCGCCTCTTGTCGTTTCGATTCGATTCTTTTTGATTCGATTCGATTCGATTCTTTTCGTTTCGATTATATTCTCGTCGATTCGATTCGATTCGATACGATTCGATTCTTTTCGATTCGATTCTTCTCGAATCGATTCAATTCGATTCTTTTCGATTCGATTCTTTTCGATTTGATTCGATTCGATCATTTGGATTCCACTTGTTACATTTCGATTCGAATCTTTTCGATTCGATTCGATTCAATTCTTTTGGATTTCATTGGTTTGATTTAGATAATTTTTGATTCGATTCGATTCTTTTACCCTAGCTTCGATTTGATTCTACTCGATTCAATTCATTTCGATTCTTCTTGATTCAATTCTTTTCGATTCTTTTTGATTCGGTTTGATTCTTTTCGATTCAATTCGATTCTTTTCGATTCGATTCGATTTAATTGTTTTTGAATCCATTTGATTCGATTCGATTATTTTCGATTCGACTCGATTTGATTCGATTCGGTTCGATTATCGATTTGATTCAATTCCAATTATTTTTGATTCGACTCGATTTGATTATTTTTTATTCAATTCGATTCAATTATTTTCGATTCGATGCAATTCGATTCGATTCTTCTCATTTCAACTCAATTCGATTCTTTCGAATTCGATTCGATTCGATTCTTTGTGTTTCGATTCGATTCTTTTCGATTTGAGTCAATTCTTTTCAATTCGATTTGATATTCTTCGATTCAATTCTTTTCGATTCGATTCGATTCGATTCTTTTCGATTCGATTCGATTCCATTCGATTCGATTCTTCGATTCGATTCGATTCGATTCTTTTCGATTCATTACGATTCGATCGATTCTTTTCGATACGAATCAATTCGATTCCATTCTTTTTGATTCGATTCGATTCGATTCTTTTAGATTTGATTTGATACGATTCTTTTCAATTGGATTTGATTCGATTCGATTCGTTTCGATTCTCTTTGATGTTTTTTGATTCGATCTTTTCAACCGATTTAATTCGATTCGATTCATTTCGATTTGATTCGATTCGAATTTTTCGATTCTATTCTTTTCAATTCGATTCTTTTCGATTCGATTCGATTCGATTTTTTTCTATTCGCTTCTTTTCGATTCGATTCGATTCGCCTCTTTTCGTTTCGATTCTATTCTTTTGGATTCGATTTGATTCTTTTCGTTTCGATTAGATTCTCTTCGATTCGATTCTTTTCGATTCAGTTCTTTTCGATTCGGTTCGATTTGATTCTTCTCCATTCGATTCGATTCGATTCTTTTCGATTCGATTCGATAAGATTCTTTTCGTTCGATTCAATTCTGTTCGATTCGATTCGATTCGATTCGAAGAGATTCGATTATTTTCAGTTCGATTCTTTTCGTTTCCATTCGATTCTTTTCGATTTGATTCGATTCGATCATTTGGATTCAATTTGTTACATTTCGATTCGATTCTTTTCTATTCAGTTCGATTCGATTCTTTTCAATTCAGTTCGATTCGATTCTTTTCAATTCAATTCGATTCGATTCGATTCTTTTCGGTTCGATATGATTCGATTCGATTCAACTCAACTCGATTCTTTTCGATTCGATTTTTTCAATTCGATTCCTTTCAATTCGATTCGATTGGATTCTTTTCGTTTCAATTAGATCGATTCGATTTCATTATTTTCAATTCAATTCATTTCGATGTTTTTCGATTCGATTCAATGCGAATCGATTATTTTCTATTAGATTCGCTTCAATTATTTTCGATTTGATTTGATTCGGTTGTTTTCAATTCGATTCCATTTGATTATTTTCATTTCGATTCGGTGCGATTCGATTCTATTATTTTCAATTCGATTCGTTTCGTATCCATTCGAATCGTTTTGATTCCTTTCGGTTTTCGATTTGAATCGATTCTTTCTTTTCGATTCGATTGTTTTCTATTCGGTTTGATTTTTTTGATTTGAATCGACTCGATTCTTTTTGATTCAAGTATATAAGATTCGATCCGATTCTTTTCGATTCAAATCAATACGATTCTTTTCGATTTGATTCGATTCGTTTGGATTCGACTCGATTCTTTTCGATTCAATTCTTTTCGATTCAATGAAATACGATTCTATTCTTTTCTATTTTTTTATTTTTATTTATTTATGATAGTCACAGAGAGAGAGAGAGAGAGAGAGAGGCAGAGACACAGGCAGAGGGAGAAGCAGGCTCCATGCACCGGGAGCCCGATGTGGGATTCGATCCCGGGTCTCCAGGATCGTGCCCTGGGCCAAAGGCAGGCGCCAAACCGCTGCGCCACCCAGGGATCCCGATTCTATTCTTTTCGATTCGATTTGATTTGATTCTTTTTGATTCGATACGACTCGATTTGATTCTTTTCGATTTGATTCGATTCAACTCGATACTTTTCAATTCGATCATTTCGATCGATTCGATTCGATTCTTTTCATTTCGATTCGATTCTTTTCGATTCGATTCAATTCTTTTCAATTCGATTCGATTCGATTCTTTTCGTTTCGATTTGATTCTCTTCTATTTTATTTGATTCGATTCATTTCAATTAGATTCGATACTGTTCGATTCGATTCTTTTCGATTCAGGTCGATTGGAATCGATTCGATTCTTTCGGTTCCATTCGATTCGATTCGATACGATTCTCTTCGATTCGATTCTTTTCGGTCTGTTCGATTCGATTCTTTTCGATTCAGTTCGATTCGATTCTTTTTGATTCGATTCGATTCTTTTCGCTTTGATATGATTCGATTCGTTTCGACTTTTTTCGATTCGTGTCGATTCGAATCTATTCGATTCTTTTCTATTCAATTCGATTCGATTGATTCTTTTCGATTCGATTCCATTCGATTCGATTCTTTTCGATTCGATTCTATTCTTTTCGATTCGATACGATTCGATTCGATTCTTTTTGATTCCATTTTTTCGATTCGATTCTTTTCAATTCGATTCGATTCTTTTCAATTTGATTCTTTTCGATTCGATTCGATTCGCCTCTTGTCGTTTCGATTCGATTCTTTTTGATTCGATTCGATTCGATTCTTTTCGTTTCGATTATATTCTCGTCGATTCGATTCGATTCGATACGATTCGATTCTTTTCGATTCGATTCTTCTCGAATCGATTCAATTCGATTCTTTTCGATTCGATTCTTTTCGATTTGATTCGATTCGATCATTTGGATTCCACTTGTTACATTTCGATTCGAATCTTTTCGATTCGATTCGATTCAATTCTTTTGGATTTCATTGGATTGATTTAGATAATTTTTGATTCGATTCGATTCTTTTACCCTAGCTTCGATTTGATTCTACTCGATTCAATTCATTTCGATTCTTCTTGATTCAATTCTTTTCGATTCTTTTTGATTCGGTTTGATTCTTTTCGATTCAATTCGATTCTTTTCGATTCGATTCGATTTAATTGTTTTTGAATCCATTTGATTCGATTCGATTATTTTCGATTCGACTCGATTTGATTCGATTCGGTTCGATTATCGATTCGATTCAATTCCAATTATTTTTGATTCGACTCGATTTGATTATTTTTTATTCAATTCGATTCAATTATTTTCGATTCGATGCAATTCGATTCGATTCTTCTCATTTCAACTCAATTCGATTCTTTCGAATTCGATTCGATTCGATTCTTTGTGTTTCGATTCGATTCTTTTCGATTTGAGTCAATTCTTTTCAATTCGATTTGATATTCTTCGATTCAATTCTTTTCGATTCGATTCGATTCGATTCTTTTCGATTCGATTCCATTCGATTCGATTCTTCGATTCGATTCTTCGATTCGATTCGATTCGATTCTTTTCGATTCATTACGATTCGATCGATTCTTTTCGATACGAATCAATTCGATTCCATTCTTTTTGATTCGATTCGATTCGATTCTTTTAGATTTGATTTGATACGATTCTTTTCAATTGGATTTGATTCGATTCGATTCGTTTCGATTCTCTTTGATGTTTTTTGATTCGATCTTTTCAACCGATTTAATTCGATTCGATTCATTTCGATTTGATTCGATTCGAATTTTTCGATTCTATTCTTTTCAATTCGATTCTTTTCGATTCGATTCGATTCGATTTTTTTCTATTCGCTTCTTTTCGATTCGATTCGATTCGCCTCTTTTCGTTTCGATTCTATTCTTTTGGATTCGATTTGATTCTTTTCGTTTCGATTAGATTCTCTTCGATTCGATTCTTTTCGATTCAGTTCTTTTCGATTCGGTTCGATTTGATTCTTCTCCATTCGATTCGATTCGATTCTTTTCGATTCGATTCGATAAGATTCTTTTCGTTCGATTCAATTCTGTTCGATTCTATTCGATTCGATTCAAAGAGATTCGATTATTTTCAGTTCGATTCTTTTCGTTTCCATTCGATTCTTTTCGATTTGATTCGATTCGATCATTTGGATTCAATTTGTTACATTTCGATTCGATTCTTTTCTATTCAGTTCGATTCGATTCTTTTCAATTCAGTTCGATTCGATTCTTTTCAATTCAATTCGATTCGATTCGATTCTTTTCGGTTCGATATGATTCGATTCGATTCAACTCAACTCGATTCTTTTCGATTCGATTTTTTCAATTCGATTCCTTTCAATTCGATTCGATTGGATTCTTTTCGTTTCAATTAGATCGATTCGATTTCATTATTTTCAATTCAATTCATTTCGATGTTTTTCGATTCGATTCAATGCGAATCGATTATTTTCTATTAGATTCGCTTCAATTATTTTCGATT
Organism: Canis lupus baileyi; assembly: GCF_048164855.1. Taxonomy (NCBI): domain Eukaryota; kingdom Metazoa; phylum Chordata; class Mammalia; order Carnivora; family Canidae; genus Canis; species Canis lupus. Next base: position 32,346,438 of record NC_132872.1, on the reverse strand, counting down.
TGATTTGATTCGGTTGTTTTCAATTCGATTCCATTTGATTATTTTCATTTCGATTCGGTGCGATTCGATTCTATTATTTTCAATTCGATTCGTTTCGTATCCATTCGAATCGTTTTGATTCCTTTCGGTTTTCGATTTGAATCGATTCTTTCTTTTCGATTCGATTGTTTTCTATTCGGTTTGATTTTTTTGATTTGAATCGACTCGATTCTTTTTGATTCAAGTATATAAGATTCGATCCGATTCTTTTCGATTCAAATCAATACGATTCTTTTCGATTTGATTCGATTCGTTTGGATTCGACTCGATTCTTTTCGATTCAATTCTTTTCGATTCAATGAAATACGATTCTATTCTTTTCTATTTTTTTATTTTTATTTATTTATGATAGTCACAGAGAGAGAGAGAGAGAGAGAGAGGCAGAGACACAGGCAGAGGGAGAAGCAGGCTCCATGCACCGGGAGCCCGATGTGGGATTCGATCCCGGGTCTCCAGGAGAGTGCCCTGGGCCAAAGGCAGGCGCCAAACCGCTGCGCCACCCAGGGATCCCGATTCTATTCTTTTCGATTCGATTTGATTTGATTCTTTTTGATTCGATACGACTCGATTTGATTCTTTTCGATTTGATTCGATTCAACTCGATACTTTTCAATTCGATCATTTCGATCGATTCGATTCGATTCTTTTCATTTCGATTCGATTCTTTTCGATTCGATTCAATTCTTTTCAATTCGATTCGATTCGATTCTTTTCGTTTCGATTTGATTCTCTTCTATTTTATTTGATTCGATTCATTTCAATTAGATTCGATACTGTTCGATTCGATTCTTTTCGATTCAGGTCGATTGGAATCGATTCGATTCTTTCGGTTCCATTCGATTCGATTCGATACGATTCTCTTCGATTCGATTCTTTTCGGTCTGTTCGATTCGATTCTTTTCGATTCAGTTCGATTCGATTCTTTTTGATTCGATTCGATTCTTTTCGCTTTGATATGATTCGATTCGTTTCGACTTTTTTCGATTCGTGTCGATTCGAATCTATTCGATTCTTTTCTATTCAATTCGATTCGATTGATTCTTTTCGATTCGATTCCATTCGATTCGATTCTTTTCGATTCGATTCTATTCTTTTCGATTCGATACGATTCGATTCGATTCTTTTTGATTCCATTTTTTCGATTCGATTCTTTTCAATTCGATTCGATTCTTTTCAATTTGATTCTTTTCGATTCGATTCGATTCGCCTCTTGTCGTTTCGATTCGATTCTTTTTGATTCGATTCGATTCGATTCTTTTCGTTTCGATTATATTCTCGTCGATTCGATTCGATTCGATACGATTCGATTCTTTTCGATTCGATTCTTCTCGAATCGATTCAATTCGATTCTTTTCGATTCGATTCTTTTCGATTTGATTCGATTCGATCATTTGGATTCCACTTGTTACATTTCGATTCGAATCTTTTCGATTCGATTCGATTCAATTCTTTTGGATTTCATTGGATTGATTTAGATAATTTTTGATTCGATTCGATTCTTTTACCCTAGCTTCGATTTGATTCTACTCGATTCAATTCATTTCGATTCTTCTTGATTCAATTCTTTTCGATTCTTTTTGATTCGGTTTGATTCTTTTCGATTCAATTCGATTCTTTTCGATTCGATTCGATTTAATTGTTTTTGAATCCATTTGATTCGATTCGATTATTTTCGATTCGACTCGATTTGATTCGATTCGGTTCGATTATCGATTCGATTCAATTCCAATTATTTTTGATTCGACTCGATTTGATTATTTTTTATTCAATTCGATTCAATTATTTTCGATTCGATGCAATTCGATTCGATTCTTCTCATTTCAACTCAATTCGATTCTTTCGAATTCGATTCGATTCGATTCTTTGTGTTTCGATTCGATTCTTTTCGATTTGAGTCAATTCTTTTCAATTCGATTTGATATTCTTCGATTCAATTCTTTTCGATTCGATTCGATTCGATTCTTTTCGATTCGATTCGATTCCATTCGATTCGATTCTTCGATTCGATTCGATTCGATTCTTTTCGATTCATTACGATTCGATCGATTCTTTTCGATACGAATCAATTCGATTCCATTCTTTTTGATTCGATTCGATTCGATTCTTTTAGATTTGATTTGATACGATTCTTTTCAATTGGATTTGATTCGATTCGATTCGTTTCGATTCTCTTTGATGTTTTTTGATTCGATCTTTTCAACCGATTTAATTCGATTCGATTCATTTCGATTTGATTCGATTCGAATTTTTCGATTCTATTCTTTTCAATTCGATTCTTTTCGATTCGATTCGATTCGATTTTTTTCTATTCGCTTCTTTTCGATTCGATTCGATTCGCCTCTTTTCGTTTCGATTCTATTCTTTTGGATTCGATTTGATTCTTTTCGTTTCGATTAGATTCTCTTCGATTCGATTCTTTTCGATTCAGTTCTTTTCGATTCGGTTCGATTTGATTCTTCTCCATTCGATTCGATTCGATTCTTTTCGATTCGATTCGATAAGATTCTTTTCGTTCGATTCAATTCTGTTCGATTCTATTCGATTCGATTCGAAGAGATTCGATTATTTTCAGTTCGATTCTTTTCGTTTCCATTCGATTCTTTTCGATTTGATTCGATTCGATCATTTGGATTCAATTTGTTACATTTCGATTCGATTCTTTTCTATTCAGTTCGATTCGATTCTTTTCAATTCAGTTCGATTCGATTCGATTCTTTTCGATTCGATATGATTCGATTCGATTCAACTCAACTCGATTCTTTTCGATTCGATTTTTTCAATTCGATTCCTTTCAATTCGATTCGATTGGATTCTTTTCGTTTCAATTAGATCGATTCGATTTCATTATTTTCAATTCAATTCATTTCGATGTTTTTCGATTCGATTCAATGCGAATCGATTATTTTCTATTAGATTCGCTTCAATTATTTTCGATTTGATTTGATTCGGTTGTTTTCAATTCGATTCCATTTGATTATTTTCATTTCGATTCGGTGCGATTCGATTCTATTATTTTCAATTCGATTCGTTTCGTATCCATTCGAATCGTTTTGATTCCTTTCGGTTTTCGATTTGAATCGATTCTTTCTTTTCGATTCGATTGTTTTCTATTCGGTTTGATTTTTTTGATTTGAATCGACTCGATTCTTTTTGATTCAAGTATATAAGATTCGATCCGATTCTTTTCGATTCAAATCAATACGATTCTTTTCGATTTGATTCGATTCGTTTTGATTCGACTCGATTCTTTTCGATTCATTTCTTTTCGATTCAATGAAATACGATTCTATTCTTTTCTATTTTTTTATTTTTATTTATTTATGATAGTCACAGAGAGAGAGAGAGAGAGAGAGAGAGAGGCAGAGACACAGGCAGAGGGAGAAGCAGGCTCCATGCACCGGGAGCCCGATGTGGGATTCGATCCCGGGTCTCCAGGATCGTGCCCTGGGCCAAAGGCAGGCGCCAAACCGCTGCGCCACCCAGGGATCCCGATTCTATTCTTTTCGATTCGATTTGATTTGATTCTTTTTGATTCGATACGACTCGATTTGATTCTTTTCGATTTGATTCGATTCAACTCGATACTTTTCAATTCGATCATTTCGATCGATTCGATTCGATTCTTTTCATTTCGATTCGATTCTTTTCGATTCGATTCAATTCTTTTCAATTCGATTCGATTCGATTCTTTTCGTTTCGATTTGATTCTCTTCTATTTTATTTGATTCGATTCATTTCAATTAGATTCGATACTGTTCGATTCGATTCTTTTCGATTCAGGTCGATTGGAATCGATTCGATTCTTTCGGTTCCATTCGATTCGATTCGATACGATTCTCTTCGATTCGATTCTTTTCGGTCTGTTCGATTCGATTCTTTTCGATTCAGTTCGATTCGATTCTTTTTGATTCGATTCGATTCTTTTCGCTTTGATATGATTCGATTCGTTTCGACTTTTTTCGATTCGTGTCGATTCGAATCTATTCGATTCTTTTCTATTCAATTCGATTCGATTGATTCTTTTCGATTCGATTCCATTCGATTCGATTCTTTTCGATTCGATTCTATTCTTTTCGATTCGATACGATTCGATTCGATTCTTTTTGATTCCATTTTTTCGATTCGATTCTTTTCAATTCGATTCGATTCTTTTCAATTTGATTCTTTTCGATTCGATTCGATTCGCCTCTTGTCGTTTCGATTCGATTCTTTTTGATTCGATTCGATTCGATTCTTTTCGTTTCGATTATATTCTCGTCGATTCGATTCGATTCGACACGATTCGATTCTTTTCGATTCGATTCTTCTCGAATCGATTCAATTCGATTCTTTTCGATTCGATTCTTTTCGATTTGATTCGATTCGATCATTTGGATTCCACTTGTTACATTTCGATTCGAATCTTTTCGATTCGATTCGATTCAATTCTTTTGGATTTCATTGGATTGATTTAGATAATTTTTGATTCGATTCGATTCTTTTACCCTAGCTTCGATTTGATTCTACTCGATTCAATTCATTTCGATTCTTCTTGATTCAATTCTTTTCGATTCTTTTTGATTCGGTTTGATTCTTTTCGATTCAATTCGATTCTTTTCGATTCGATTCGATTTAATTGTTTTTGAATCCATTTGATTCGATTCGATTATTTTCGATTCGACTCGATTTGATTCGATTCGGTTCGATTATCGATTCGATTCAATTCCAATTATTTTTGATTCGACTCGATTTGATTATTTTTTATTCAATTCGATTCAATTATTTTCGATTCGATGCAATTCGATTCGATTCTTCTCATTTCAACTCAATTCGATTCTTTCGAATTCGATTCGATTCGATTCTTTGTGTTTCGATTCGATTCTTTTCGATTTGAGTCAATTCTTTTCAATTCGATTTGATATTCTTCGATTCAATTCTTTTCGATTCGATTCGATTCGATTCTTTTCGATTCGATTCGATTCCATTCGATTCGATTCTTCGATTCGATTCGATTCGATTCTTTTCGATTCATTACGATTCGATCGATTCTTTTCGATACGAATCAATTCGATTCCATTCTTTTTGATTCGATTCGATTCGATTCTTTTAGATTTGATTTGATACGATTCTTTTCAATTGGATTTGATTCGATTCGATTCGTTTCGATTCTCTTTGATGTTTTTTGATTCGATCTTTTCAACCGATTTAATTCGATTCGATTCATTTCGATTTGATTCGATTCGAATTTTTCGATTCTATTCTTTTCAATTCGATTCTTTTCGATTCGATTCGATTCGATTTTTTTCTATTCGCTTCTTTTCGATTCGATTCGATTCGCCTCTTTTCGTTTCGATTCTATTCTTTTGGATTCGATTTGATTCTTTTCGTTTCGATTAGATTCTCTTCGATTCGATTCTTTTCGATTCAGTTCTTTTCGATTCGGTTCGATTTCATTCTTCTCCATTCGATTCGATTCGATTCTTTTCGATTCGATTCGATAAGATTCTTTTCGTTCGATTCAATTCTGTTCGATTCTATTCGATTCGATTAGAAGAGATTCGATTATTTTCAGTTCGATTCTTTTCGTTTCCATTCGATTCTTTTCGATTTGATTCGATTCGATCATTTGGATTCAATTTGTTACATTTCGATTCGATTCTTTTCTATTCAGTTCGATTCGATTCTTTTCAATTCAGTTCGATTCGATTCGATTCTTTTCGATTCGATATGATTCGATTCGATTCAAGTCAACTCGATTCTTTTCGATTCGATTTTTTCAATTCGATTCCTTTCAATTCGATTCGATTGGATTCTTTTCGTTTCAATTAGATCGATTCGATTTCATTATTTTCAATTCAATTCATTTCGATGTTTTTCGATTCGATTCAATGCGAATCGATTATTTTCTATTAGATTCGCTTCAATTATTTTCGATTTGATTTGATTCGGTTGTTTTCAATTCGATTCCATTTGATTATTTTCATTTCGATTCGGTGCGATTCGATTCTATTATTTTCAATTCGATTCGTTTCGTATCCATTCGAATCGTTTTGATTCCTTTCGGTTTTCGATTTGAATCGATTCTTTCTTTTCGATTCGATTGTTTTCTATTCGGTTTGATTTTTTTGATTTGAATCGACTCGATTCTTTTTGATTCAAGTATATAAGATTCGATCCGATTCTTTTCGATTCAAATCAATACGATTCTTTTCGATTTGATTCGATTCGTTTTGATTCGACTCGATTCTTTTCGATTCAATTCTTTTCGATTCAATGAAATACGATTCTATTCTTTTCTATTTTTTTATTTTTATTTATTTATGATAGTCACAGAGAGAGAGAGAGAGAGAGAGGCAGAGACACAGGCAGAGGGAGAAGCAGGCTCCATGCACCGGGAGCCCGATGTGGGATTCGATCCCGGGTCTCCAGGATCGTGCCCTGGGCCAAAGGCAGGCGCCAAACCGCTGCGCCACCCAGGGATCCCGATTCTATTCTTTTCGATTCGATTTGATTTGATTCTTTTTGATTCGATACGACTTGATTTGATTCTTTTCGATTTGATTCGATTCAACTCGATACTTTTCAATTCGATCATTTCGATCGATTCGATTCGATTCTTTTCATTTCGATTCGATTCTTTTCGATTCGATTCAATTCTTTTCAATTCGATTCGATTCGATTCTTTTCGTTTCGATTTGATTCTCTTCTATTTTATTTGATTCGATTCATTTCAATTAGATTCGATACTGTTCGATTCGATTCTTTTCGATTCAGGTCGATTGGAATCGATTCGATTCTTTCGGTTCCATTCGATTCGATTCGATACGATTCTCTTCGATTCGATTCTTTTCGGTCTGTTCGATTCGATTCTTTTCGATTCAGTTCGATTCGATTCTTTTTGATTCGATTCGATTCTTTTCGCTTTGATATGATTCGATTCGTTTCGACTTTTTTCGATTCGTGTCGATTCGAATCTATTCGATTCTTTTCTATTCAATTCGATTCGATTGATTCTTTTCGATTCGATTCCATTCGATTCGATTCTTTTCGATTCGATTCTATTCTTTTCGATTCGATACGATTCGATTCGATTCTTTTTGATTCCATTTTTTCGATTCGATTCTTTTCAATTCGATTCGATTCTTTTCAATTTGATTCTTTTCGATTCGATTCGATTCGCCTCTTGTCGTTTCGATTCGATTCTTTTTGATTCGATTCGATTCGATTCTTTTCGTTTCGATTATATTCTCGTCGATTCGATTCGATTCGATACGATTCGATTCTTTTCGATTCGATTCTTCTCGAATCGATTCAATTCGATTCTTTTCGATTCGATTCTTTTCGATTTGATTCGATTCGATCATTTGGATTCCACTTGTTACATTTCGATTCGAATGTTTTTGATTCGATTCGATTCAATTCTTTTGGATTTCATTGGTTTGATTTAGATAATTTTTGATTCGATTCGATTCTTTTACCCTAGCTTCGATTTGATTCTACTCGATTCAATTCATTTCGATTCTTCTTGATTCAATTCTTTTCGATTCTTTTTGATTCGGTTTGATTCTTTTCGATTCAATTCGATTCTTTTCGATTCGATTCGATTTAATTGTTTTTGAATCCATTTGATTCGATTCGATTATTTTCGATTCGACTCGATTTGATTCGATTCGGTTCGATTATCGATTCGATTCAATTCCAATTATTTTTGATTCGACTCGATTTGATTATTTTTTATTCAATTCGATTCAATTATTTTCGATTCGATGCAATTCGATTCGATTCTTCTCATTTCAACTCAATTCGATTCTTCCGAATTCGATTCGATTCGATTCTTTGTGTTTCGATTCGATTCTTTTCGATTTGAGTCAATTCTTTTCAATTCGATTTGATATTCTTCGATTCAATTCTTTTCGATTCGATTCGATTCGATTCTTTTCGATTCGATTCGATTCCATTCGATTCGATTCTTCGATTCGATTCGATTCGATTCTTTTCGATTCATTACGATTCGATCGATTCTTTTCGATACGAATCAATTCGATTCCATTCTTTTTGATTCGATTCGATTCGATTCTTTTAGATTTGATTTGATACGATTCTTTTCAATTGGATTTGATTCGATTCGATTCGTTTCGATTCTCTTTGATGTTTTTTGATTCGATCTTTTCAACCGATTTAATTCGATTCGATTCATTTCGATTTGATTCGATTCGAATTTTTCGATTCTATTCTTTTCAATTCGATTCTTTTCGATTCGATTCGATTCGATTTTTTTCTATTCGCTTCTTTTCGATTCGATTCGATTCGCCTCTTTTCGTTTCGATTCTATTCTTTTGGATTCGATTTGATTCTTTTCGTTTCGATTAGATTCTCTTCGATTCGATTCTTTTCGATTCAGTTCTTTTCGATTCGGTTCGATTTGATTCTTCTCCATTCGATTCGATTCGATTCTTTTCGATTCGATTCGATAAGATTCTTTTCGTTCGATTCAATTCTGTTCGATTCTATTCGATTCGATTCGAAGAGATTCGATTATTTTCAGTTCGATTCTTTTCGTTTCCATTCGATTCTTTTCGATTTGATTCGATTCGATCATTTGGATTCAATTTGTTACATTTCGATTCGATTCTTTTCTATTCAGTTCGATTCGATTCTTTTCAATTCAGTTCGATTCGATTCTTTTCAATTCAATTCGATTCGATTCGATTCTTTTCGGTTCGATATGATTCGATTCGATTCAACTCAACTCGATTCTTTTCGATTCGATTTTTTCAATTCGATTCCTTTCAATTCGATTCGATTGGATTCTTTTCGTTTCAATTAGATCGATTCGATTTCATTATTTTCAATTCAATTCATTTCGATGTTTTTCGATTCGATTCAATGCGAATCGATTATTTTCTATTAGATTCGCTTCAATTATTTTCGATTTGATTTGATTCGGTTGTTTTCAATTCGATTCCATTTGATTATTTTCATTTCGATTCGGTGCGATTCGATTCTATTATTTTCAATTCGATTCGTTTCGTATCCATTCGAATCGTTTTGATTCCTTTCGGTTTTCGATTTGAATCGATTCTTTCTTTTCGATTCGATTGTTTTCTATTCGGTTTGATTTTTTTGATTTGAATCGACTCGATTCTTTTTGATTCAAGTATATAAGATTCGATCCGATTCTTTTCGATTCAAATCAATACGATTCTTTTCGATTTGATTCGATTCGTTTTGATTCGACTCGATTCTTTTCGATTCAATTCTTTTCGATTCAATGAAATACGATTCTATTCTTTTCTATTTTTTATTTTTATTTATTTATGATAGTCACAGAGAGAGAGAGAGAGAGAGAGAGGCAGAGACACAGGCAGAGGGAGAAGCAGGCTCCATGCACCGGGAGCCCGATGTGGGATTCGATCCCGGGTCTCCAGGATCGTGCCCTGGGCCAAAGGCAGGCGCCAAACCGCTGCGCCACCCAGGGATCCCGATTCTATTCTTTTCGATTCGATTTGATTTGATTCTTTTTGATTCGATACGACTCGATTTGATTCTTTTCGATTTGATTCGATTCAACTCGATACTTTTCAATTCGATCATTTCGATCGATTCGATTCGATTCTTTTCATTTCGATTCGATTCTTTTCGATTCGATTCAATTCTTTTCAATTCGATTCGATTCGATTCTTTTCGTTTCGATTTGATTCTCTTCTATTTTATTTGATTCGATTCATTTCAATTAGATTCGATACTGTTCGATTCGATTCTTTTCGATTCAGGTCGATTGGAATCGATTCGATTCTTTCGGTTCCATTCGATTCGATTCGATACGATTCTCTTCGATTCGATTCTTTTCGGTCTGTTCGATTCGATTCTTTTCGATTCAGTTCGATTCGATTCTTTTTGATTCGATTCGATTCTTTTCGCTTTGATATGATTCGATTCGTTTCGACTTTTTTCGATTCGTGTCGATTCGAATCTATTCGATTCTTTTCTATTCAATTCGATTCGATTGATTCTTTTCGATTCGATTCCATTCGATTCGATTCTTTTCGATTCGATTCTATTCTTTTCGATTCGATACGATTCGATTCGATTCTTTTTGATTCCATTTTTTCGATTCGATTCTTTTCAATTCGATTCGATTCTTTTCAATTTGATTCTTTTCGATTCGATTCGATTCGCCTCTTGTCGTTTCGATTCGATTCTTTTTGATTCGATTCGATTCGATTCTTTTCGTTTCGATTATATTCTCGTCGATTCGATTCGATTCGATACGATTCGATTCTTTTCGATTCGATTCTTCTCGAATCGATTCAATTCGATTCTTTTCGATTCGATTCTTTTCGATTTGATTCGATTCGATCATTTGGATTCCACTTGTTACATTTCGATTCGAATCTTTTCGATTCGATTCGATTCAATTCTTTTGGATTTCATTGGATTGATTTAGATAATTTTTGATTCGATTCGATTCTTTTACCCTAGCTTCGATTTGATTCTACTCGATTCAATTCATTTCGATTCTTCTTGATTCAATTCTTTTCGATTCTTTTTGATTCGGTTTGATTCTTTTCGATTCAATTCGATTCTTTTCGATTCGATTCGATTTAATTGTTTTTGAATCCATTTGATTCGATTCGATTATTTTCGATTCGACTCGATTTGATTCGATTCGGTTCGATTATCGATTCGATTCAATTCCAATTATTTTTGATTCGACTCGATTTGATTATTTTTTATTCAATTCGATTCAATTATTTTCGATTCGATGCAATTCGATTCGATTCTTCTCATTTCAACTCAATTCGATTCTTCCGAATTCGATTCGATTCGATTCTTTGTGTTTCGATTCGATTCTTTTCGATTTGAGTCAATTCTTTTCAATTCGATTTGATATTCTTCGATTCAATTCTTTTCGATTCGATTCGATTCGATTCTTTTCGATTCGATTCCATTCGATTCGATTCTTCGATTCGATTCGATTCGATTCTTTTCGATTCATTACGATTCGATCGATTCTTTTCGATACGAATCAATTCGATTCCATTCTTTTTGATTCGATTCGATTCGATTCTTTTAGATTTGATTTGATACGATTCTTTTCAATTGGATTTGATTCGATTCGATTCGTTTCGATTCTCTTTGATGTTTTTTGATTCGATCTTTTCAACCGATTTAATTCGATTCGATTCATTTCGATTTGATTCGATTCGAATTTTTCGATTCTATTCTTTTCAATTCGATTCTTTTCGATTCGATTCGATTCGATTTTTTTCTATTCGCTTCTTTTCGATTCGATTCGATTCGCCTCTTTTCGTTTCGATTCTATTCTTTTGGATTCGATTTGATTCTTTTCGTTTCGATTAGATTCTCTTCGATTCGATTCTTTTCGATTCAGTTCTTTTCGATTCGGTTCGATTTGATTCTTCTCCATTCGATTCGATTCGATTCTTTTCGATTCGATTCGATAAGATTCTTTTCGTTCGATTCAATTCTGTTCGATTCTATTCGATTCGATTCGAAGAGATTCGATTATTTTCAGTTCGATTCTTTTCGTTTCCATTCGATTCTTTTCGATTTGATTCGATTCGATCATTTGGATTCAATTTGTTACATTTCGATTCGATTCTTTTCTATTCAGTTCGATTCGATTCTTTTCAATTCAGTTCGATTCGATTCGATTCTTTTCGATTCGATATGATTCGATTCGATTCAACTCAACTCGATTCTTTTCGATTCGATTTTTTCAATTCGATTCCTTTCAATTCGATTCGATTGGATTCTTTTCGTTTCAATTAGATCGATTCGATTTCATTATTTTCAATTCAATTCATTTCGATGTTTTTCGATTCGATTCAATGCGAATCGATTATTTTCTATTAGATTCGCTTCAATTATTTTCGATTTGATTTGATTCGGTTGTTTTCAATTCGATTCCATTTGATTATTTTCATTTCGATTCGGTGCGATTCGATTCTATTATTTTCAATTCGATTCGTTTCGTATCCATTCGAATCGTTTTGATTCCTTTCGGTTTTCGATTTGAATCGATTCTTTCTTTTCGATTCGATTGTTTTCTATTCGGTTTGATTTTTTTGATTTGAATCGACTCGATTCTTTTTGATTCAAGTATATAAGATTCGATCCGATTCTTTTCGATTCAAATCAATACGATTCTTTTCGATTTGATTCGATTCGTTTTGATTCGACTCGATTCTTTTCGATTCAATTCTTTTCGATTCAATGAAATACGATTCTATTCTTTTCTATTTTTTTATTTTTATTTATTTATGATAGTCACAGAGAGAGAGAGAGAGAGAGAGGCAGAGACACAGGCAGAGGGAGAAGCAGGCTCCATGCACCGGGAGCCCGATGTGGGATTCGATCCCGGGTCTCCAGGATCGTGCCCTGGGCCAAAGGCAGGCGCCAAACCGCTGCGCCACCCAGGGATCCCGATTCTATTCTTTTCGATTCGATTTGATTTGATTCTTTTTGATTCGATACGACTCGATTTGATTCTTTTCGATTTGATTCGATTCAACTCGATACTTTTCAATTCGATCATTTCGATCGATTCGATTCGATTCTTTTCATTTCGATTCGATTCTTTTCGATTCGATTCAATTCTTTTCAATTCGATTCGATTCGATTCTTTTCGTTTCGATTTGATTCTCTTCTATTTTATTTGATTCGATTCATTTCAATTAGATTCGATACTGTTCGATTCGATTCTTTTCGATTCAGGTCGATTGGAATCGATTCGATTCTTTCGGTTCCATTCGATTCGATTCGATACGATTCTCTTCGATTCGATTCTTTTCGGTCTGTTCGATTCGATTCTTTTCGATTCAGTTCGATTCGATTCTTTTTGATTCGATTCGATTCTTTTCGCTTTGATATGATTCGATTCGTTTCGACTTTTTTCGATTCGTGTCGATTCGAATCTATTCGATTCTTTTCTATTCAATTCGATTCGATTGATTCTTTTCGATTCGATTCCATTCGATTCGATTCTTTTCGATTCGATTCTATTCTTTTCGATTCGATACGATTCGATTCGATTCTTTTTGATTCCATTTTTTCGATTCGATTCTTTTCAATTCGATTCGATTCTTTTCAATTTGATTCTTTTCGATTCGATTCGATTCGCCTCTTGTCGTTTCGATTCGATTCTTTTTGATTCGATTCGATTCGATTCTTTTCGTTTCGATTATATTCTCGTCGATTCGATTCGATTCGATACGATTCGATTCTTTTCGATTCGATTCTTCTCGAATCGATTCAATTCGATTCTTTTCGATTCGATTCTTTTCGATTTGATTCGATTCGATCATTTGGATTCCACTTGTTACATTTCGATTCGAATGTTTTTGATTCGATTCGATTCAATTCTTTTGGATTTCATTGGTTTGATTTAGATAATTTTTGATTCGATTCGATTCTTTTACCCTAGCTTCGATTTGATTCTACTCGATTCAATTCATTTCGATTCTTCTTGATTCAATTCTTTTCGATTCTTTTTGATTCGGTTTGATTCTTTTCGATTCAATTCGATTCTTTTCGATTCGATTCGATTTAATTGTTTTTGAATCCATTTGATTCGATTCGATTATTTTCGATTCGACTCGATTTGATTCGATTCGGTTCGATTATCGATTCGATTCAATTCCAATTATTTTTGATTCGACTCGATTTGATTATTTTTTATTCAATTCGATTCAATTATTTTCGATTCGATGCAATTCGATTCGATTCTTCTCATTTCAACTCAATTCGATTCTTCCGAATTCGATTCGATTCGATTCTTTGTGTTTCGATTCGATTCTTTTCGATTTGAGTCAATTCTTTTCAATTCGATTTGATATTCTTCGATTCAATTCTTTTCGATTCGATTCGATTCGATTCTTTTCGATTCGATTCGATTCCATTCGATTCGATTCTTCGATTCGATTCGATTCGATTCTTTTCGATTCATTACGATTCGATCGATTCTTTTCGATACGAATCAATTCGATTCCATTCTTTTTGATTCGATTCGATTCGATTCTTTTAGATTTGATTTGATACGATTCTTTTCAATTGGATTTGATTCGATTCGATTCGTTTCGATTCTCTTTGATGTTTTTTGATTCGATCTTTTCAACCGATTTAATTCGATTCGATTCATTTCGATTTGATTCGATTCGAATTTTTCGATTCTATTCTTTTCAATTCGATTCTTTTCGATTCGATTCGATTCGATTTTTTTCTATTCGCTTCTTTTCGATTCGATTCGATTCGCCTCTTTTCGTTTCGATTCTATTCTTTTGGATTCGATTTGATTCTTTTCGTTTCGATTAGATTCTCTTCGATTCGATTCTTTTCGATTCAGTTCTTTTCGATTCGGTTCGATTTGATTCTTCTCCATTCGATTCGATTCGATTCTTTTCGATTCGATTCGATAAGATTCTTTTCGTTCGATTCAATTCTGTTCGATTCTATTCGATTCGATTCGAAGAGATTCGATTATTTTCAGTTCGATTCTTTTCGTTTCCATTCGATTCTTTTCGATTTGATTCGATTCGATCATTTGGATTCAATTTGTTACATTTCGATTCGATTCTTTTCTATTCAGTTCGATTCGATTCTTTTCAATTCAGTTCGATTCGATTCTTTTCAATTCAATTCGATTCGATTCGATTCTTTTCGGTTCGATATGATTCGATTCGATTCAACTCAACTCGATTCTTTTCGATTCGATTTTTTCAATTCGATTCCTTTCAATTCGATTCGATTGGATTCTTTTCGTTTCAATTAGATCGATTCGATTTCATTATTTTCAATTCAATTCATTTCGATGTTTTTCGATTCGATTCAATGCGAATCGATTATTTTCTATTAGATTCGCTTCAATTATTTTCGATTTGATTTGATTCGGTTGTTTTCAATTCGATTCCATTTGATTATTTTCATTTCGATTCGGTGCGATTCGATTCTATTATTTTCAATTCGATTCGTTTCGTATCCATTCGAATCGTTTTGATTCCTTTCGGTTTTCGATTTGAATCGATTCTTTCTTTTCGATTCGATTGTTTTCTATTCGGTTTGATTTTTTTGATTTGAATCGACTCGATTCTTTTTGATTCAAGTATATAAGATTCGATCCGATTCTTTTCGATTCAAATCAATACGATTCTTTTCGATTTGATTCGATTCGTTTTGATTCGACTCGATTCTTTTCGATTCAATTCTTTTCGATTCAATGAAATACGATTCTATTCTTTTCTATTTTTTTATTTTTATTTATTTATGATAGTCACAGAGAGAGAGAGAGAGAGAGAGAGGCAGAGACACAGGCAGAGGGAGAAGCAGGCTCCATGCACCGGGAGCCCGATGTGGGATTCGATCCCGGGTCTCCAGGATCGTGCCCTGGGCCAAAGGCAGGCGCCAAACCGCTGCGCCACCCAGGGATCCCGATTCTATTCTTTTCGATTCGATTTGATTTGATTCTTTTTGATTCGATACGACTCGATTTGATTCTTTTCGATTTGATTCGATTCAACTCGATACTTTTCAATTCGATCATTTCGATCGATTCGATTCGATTCTTTTCATTTCGATTCGATTCTTTTCGATTCGATTCAATTCTTTTCAATTCGATTCGATTCGATTCTTTTCGTTTCGATTTGATTCTCTTCTATTTTATTTGATTCGATTCATTTCAATTAGATTCGATACTGTTCGATTCGATTCTTTTCGATTCAGGTCGATTGGAATCGATTCGATTCTTTCGGTTCCATTCGATTCGATTCGATACGATTCTCTTCGATTCGATTCTTTTCGGTCTGTTCGATTCGATTCTTTTCGATTCAGTTCGATTCGATTCTTTTTGATTCGATTCGATTCTTTTCGCTTTGATATGATTCGATTCGTTTCGACTTTTTTCGATTCGTGTCGATTCGAATCTATTCGATTCTTTTCTATTCAATTCGATTCGATTGATTCTTTTCGATTCGATTCCATTCGATTCGATTCTTTTCGATTCGATTCTATTCTTTTCGATTCGATACGATTCGATTCGATTCTTTTTGATTCCATTTTTTCGATTCGATTCTTTTCAATTCGATTCGATTCTTTTCAATTTGATTCTTTTCGATTCGATTCGATTCGCCTCTTGTTTCGATTCGATTCTTTTTGATTCGATTCGATTCGATTCTTTTCGTTTCGATTATATTCTCGTCGATTCGATTCGATTCGATACGATTCGATTCTTTTCGATTCGATTCTTCTCGAATCGATTCAATTCGATTCTTTTCGATTCGATTCTTTTCGATTTGATTCGATTCGATCATTTGGATTCCACTTGTTACATTTCGATTCGAATCTTTTCGATTCGATTCGATTCAATTCTTTTGGATTTCATTGGATTGATTTAGATAATTTTTGATTCGATTCGATTCTTTTACCCTAGCTTCGATTTGATTCTACTCGATTCAATTCATTTCGATTCTTCTTGATTCAATTCTTTTCGATTCTTTTTGATTCGGTTTGATTCTTTTCGATTCAATTCGATTCTTTTCGATTCGATTCGATTTAATTGTTTTTGAATCCATTTGATTCGATTCGATTATTTTCGATTCGACTCGATTTGATTCGATTCGGTTCGATTATCGATTCGATTCAATTCCAATTATTTTTGATTCGACTCGATTTGATTATTTTTTATTCAATTCGATTCAATTATTTTCGATTCGATGCAATTCGATTCGATTCTTCTCATTTCAACTCAATTCGATTCTTCCGAATTCGATTCGATTCGATTCTTTGTGTTTCGATTCGATTCTTTTCGATTTGAGTCAATTCTTTTCAATTCGATTTGATATTCTTCGATTCAATTCTTTTCGATTCGATTCGATTCGATTCTTTTCGATTCGATTCGATTCCATTCGATTCGATTCTTCGATTCGATTCGATTCGATTCTTTTCGATTCATTACGATTCGATCGATTCTTTTCGATACGAATCAATTCGATTCCATTCTTTTTGATTCGATTCGATTCGATTCTTTTAGATTTGATTTGATACGATTCTTTTCAATTGGATTTGATTCGATTCGATTCGTTTCGATTCTCTTTGATGTTTTTTGATTCGATCTTTTCAACCGATTTAATTCGATTCGATTCATTTCGATTTGATTCGATTCGAATTTTTCGATTCTATTCTTTTCAATTCGATTCTTTTCGATTCGATTCGATTCGATTTTTTTCTATTCGCTTCTTTTCGATTCGATTCGATTCGCCTCTTTTCGTTTCGATTCTATTCTTTTGGATTCGATTTGATTCTTTTCGTTTCGATTAGATTCTCTTCGATTCGATTCTTTTCGATTCAGTTCTTTTCGATTCGGTTCGATTTGATTCTTCTCCATTCGATTCGATTCGATTCTTTTCGATTCGATTCGATAAGATTCTTTTCGTTCGATTCAATTCTGTTCGATTCTATTCGATTCGATTCGAAGAGATTCGATTATTTTCAGTTCGATTCTTTTCGTTTCCATTCGATTCTTTTCGATTTGATTCGATTCGATCATTTGGATTCAATTTGTTACATTTCGATTCGATTCTTTTCTATTCAGTTCGATTCGATTCTTTTCAATTCAGTTCGATTCGATTCGATTCTTTTCGATTCGATATGATTCGATTCGATTCAACTCAACTCGATTCTTTTCGATTCGATTTTTTCAATTCGATTCCTTTCAATTCGATTCGATTGGATTCTTTTCGTTTCAATTAGATCGATTCGATTTCATTATTTTCAATTCAATTCATTTCGATGTTTTTCGATTCGATTCAATGCGAATCGATTATTTTCTATTAGATTCGCTTCAATTATTTTCGATTTGATTTGATTCGGTTGTTTTCAATTCGATTCCATTTGATTATTTTCATTTCGATTCGGTGCGATTCGATTCTATTATTTTCAATTCGATTCGTTTCGTATCCATTCGAATCGTTTTGATTCCTTTCGGTTTTCGATTTGAATCGATTCTTTCTTTTCGATTCGATTGTTTTCTATTCGGTTTGATTTTTTTGATTTGAATCGACTCGATTCTTTTTGATTCAAGTATATAAGATTCGATCCGATTCTTTTCGATTCAAATCAATACGATTCTTTTCGATTTGATTCGATTCGTTTTGATTCGACTCGATTCTTTTCGATTCAATTCTTTTCGATTCAATGAAATACGATTCTATTCTTTTCTATTTTTTTATTTTTATTTATTTATGATAGTCACAGAGAGAGAGAGAGAGAGAGAGGCAGAGACACAGGCAGAGGGAGAAGCAGGCTCCATGCACCGGGAGCCCGATGTGGGATTCGATCCCGGGTCTCCAGGATCGTGCCCTGGGCCAAAGGCAGGCGCCAAACCGCTGCGCCACCCAGGGATCCCGATTCTATTCTTTTCGATTCGATTTGATTTGATTCTTTTTGATTCGATACGACTCGATTTGATTCTTTTCGATTTGATTCGATTCAACTCGATACTTTTCAATTCGATCATTTCGATCGATTCGATTCGATTCTTTTCATTTCGATTCGATTCTTTTCGATTCGATTCAATTCTTTTCAATTCGATTCGATTCGATTCTTTTCGTTTCGATTTGATTCTCTTCTATTTTATTTGATTCGATTCATTTCAATTAGATTCGATACTGTTCGATTCGATTCTTTTCGATTCAGGTCGATTGGAATCGATTCGATTCTTTCGGTTCCATTCGATTCGATTCGATACGATTCTCTTCGATTCGATTCTTTTCGGTCTGTTCGATTCGATTCTTTTCGATTCAGTTCGATTCGATTCTTTTTGATTCGATTCGATTCTTTTCGCTTTGATATGATTCGATTCGTTTCGACTTTTTTCGATTCGTGTCGATTCGAATCTATTCGATTCTTTTCTATTCAATTCGATTCGATTGATTCTTTTCGATTCGATTCCATTCGATTCGATTCTTTTCGATTCGATTCTATTCTTTTCGATTCGATACGATTCGATTCGATTCTTTTTGATTCCATTTTTTCGATTCGATTCTTTTCAATTCGATTCGATTCTTTTCAATTTGATTCTTTTCGATTCGATTCGATTCGCCTCTTGTCGTTTCGATTCGATTCTTTTTGATTCGATTCGATTCGATTCTTTTCGTTTCGATTATATTCTCGTCGATTCGATTCGATTCGATACGATTCGATTCTTTTCGATTCGATTCTTCTCGAATCGATTCAATTCGATTCTTTTCGATTCGATTCTTTTCGATTTGATTCGATTCGATCATTTGGATTCCACTTGTTACATTTCGATTCGAATCTTTTCGATTCGATTCGATTCAATTCTTTTGGATTTCATTGGTTTGATTTAGATAATTTTTGATTCGATTCGATTCTTTTACCCTAGCTTCGATTTGATTCTACTCGATTCAATTCATTTCGATTCTTCTTGATTCAATTCTTTTCGATTCTTTTTGATTCGGTTTGATTCTTTTCGATTCAATTCGATTCTTTTCGATTCGATTCGATTTAATTGTTTTTGAATCCATTTGATTCGATTCGATTATTTTCGATTCGACTCGATTTGATTCGATTCGGTTCGATTATCGATTCGATTCAATTCCAATTATTTTTGATTCGACTCGATTTGATTATTTTTTATTCAATTCGATTCAATTATTTTCGATTCGATGCAATTCGATTCGATTCTTCTCATTTCAACTCAATTCGATTCTTCCGAATTCGATTCGATTCGATTCTTTGTGTTTCGATTCGATTCTTTTCGATTTGAGTCAATTCTTTTCAATTCGATTTGATATTCTTCGATTCAATTCTTTTCGATTCGATTCGATTCGATTCTTTTCGATTCTTTTCGATTCGATTCGATTCCATTCGATTCGATTCTTCGATTCGATTCGATTCGATTCTTTTCGATTCATTACGATTCGATCGATTCTTTTCGATACGAATCAATTCGATTCCATTCTTTTTGATTCGATTCGATTCGATTCTTTTAGATTTGATTTGATACGATTCTTTTCAATTGGATTTGATTCGATTCGATTCGTTTCGATTCTCTTTGATGTTTTTTGATTCGATCTTTTCAACCGATTTAATTCGATTCGATTCATTTCGATTTGATTCGATTCGAATTTTTCGATTCTATTCTTTTCAATTCGATTCTTTTCGATTCGATTCGATTCGATTTTTTTCTATTCGCTTCTTTTCGATTCGATTCGATTCGCCTCTTTTCGTTTCGATTCTATTCTTTTGGATTCGATTTGATTCTTTTCGTTTCGATTAGATTCTCTTCGATTCGATTCTTTTCGATTCAGTTCTTTTCGATTCGGTTCGATTTGATTCTTCTCCATTCGATTCGATTCGATTCTTTTCGATTCGATTCGATAAGATTCTTTTCGTTCGATTCAATTCTGTTCGATTCTATTCGATTCGATTCGAAGAGATTCGATTATTTTCAGTTCGATTCTTTTCGTTTCCATTCGATTCTTTTCGATTTGATTCGATTCGATCATTTGGATTCAATTTGTTACATTTCGATTCGATTCTTTTCGATTCAGTTCGATTCGATTCTTTTCGATTCAGTTCGATTCGATTCTTTTCAATTCAATTCGATTCGATTCGATTCTTTTCGATTCGATATGATTCGATTCGATTCAACTCAACTCGATTCTTTTCGATTCGATTTTTTCAATTCGATTCCTTTCAATTCGATTCGATTGGATTCTTTTCGTTTCAATTAGATCGATTCGATTTCATTATTTTCAATTCAATTCATTTCGATGTTTTTCGATTCGATTCAATGCGAATCGATTATTTTCTATTAGATTCGCTTCAATTATTTTCGATTTGATTTGATTCGGTTGTTTTCAATTCGATTCCATTTGATTATTTTCATTTCGATTCGGTGCGATTCGATTCTATTATTTTCAATTCGATTCGTTTCGTATCCATTCGAATCGTTTTGATTCCTTTCGGTTTTCGATTTGAATCGATTCTTTTCTTTTCGATTCGATTGTTTTCTATTCGGTTTGATTTTTTTGATTTGAATCGACTCGATTCTTTTTGATTCAAGTATATAAGTTTCGATCCGATTCTTTTCGATTCAAATCAATACGATTCTTTTCGATTTGATTCGATTCGATCATTTGGATTCCACTTGTTACATTTCGATTCGAATCTTTTCGATTCGATTCGATTCAATTCTTTTGGATTTCATTGGATTGATTTAGATAATTTTTGATTCGATTCGATTCTTTTACCCTAGCTTCGATTTGATTCTACTCGATTCAATTCATTTCGATTCTTCTTGATTCAATTCTTTTCGATTCTTTTTGATTCGGTTTGATTCTTTTCGATTCAATTCGATTCTTTTCGATTCGATTCGATTTAATTGTTTTTGAATCCATTTGATTCGATTCGATTATTTTCGATTCGACTCGATTTGATTCGATTCGGTTCGATTATCGATTCGATTCAATTCCAATTATTTTTGATTCGACTCGATTTGATTATTTTTTATTCAATTCGATTCAATTATTTTCGATTCGATGCAATTCGATTCGATTCTTCTCATTTCAACTCAATTCGATTCTTTCGAATTCGATTCGATTCGATTCTTTGTGTTTCGATTCGATTCTTTTCGATTTGAGTCAATTCTTTTCAATTCGATTTGATATTCTTCGATTCAATTCTTTTCGATTCGATTCGATTCGATTCTTTTCGATTCGATTCGATTCCATTCGATTCGATTCTTCGATTCGATTCGATTCGATTCTTTTCGATTCATTACGATTCGATCGATTCTTTTCGATACGAATCAATTCGATTCCATTCTTTTTGATTCGATTCGATTCGATTCTTTTAGATTTGATTTGATACGATTCTTTTCAATTGGATTTGATTCGATTCGATTCGTTTCGATTCTCTTTGATGTTTTTTGATTCGATCTTTTCAACCGATTTAATTCGATTCGATTCATTTCGATTTGATTCGATTCGAATTTTTCGATTCTATTCTTTTCAATTCGATTCTTTTCGATTCGATTCGATTCGATTTTTTTCTATTCGCTTCTTTTCGATTCGATTCGATTCGCCTCTTTTCGTTTCGATTCTATTCTTTTGGATTCGATTTGATTCTTTTCGTTTCGATTAGATTCTCTTCGATTCGATTCTTTTCGATTCAGTTCTTTTCGATTCGGTTCGATTTGATTCTTCTCCATTCGATTCGATTCGATTCTTTTCGATTCGATTCGATAAGATTCTTTTCGTTCGATTCAATTCTGTTCGATTCTATTCGATTCGATTCGAAGAGATTCGATTATTTTCAGTTCGATTCTTTTCGTTTCCATTCGATTCTTTTCGATTTGATTCGATTCGATCATTTGGATTCAATTTGTTACATTTCGATTCGATTCTTTTCTATTCAGTTCGATTCGATTCTTTTCAATTCAGTTCGATTCGATTCGATTCTTTTCGATTCGATATGATTCGATTCGATTCAACTCAACTCGATTCTTTTCGATTCGATTTTTTCAATTCGATTCCTTTCAATTCGATTCGATTGGATTCTTTTCGTTTCAATTAGATCGATTCGATTTCATTATTTTCAATTCAATTCATTTCGATGTTTTTCGATTCGATTCAATGCGAATCGATTATTTTCTATTAGATTCGCTTCAATTATTTTCGATTTGATTTGATTCGGTTGTTTTCAATTCGATTCCATTTGATTATTTTCATTTCGATTCGGTGCGATTCGATTCTATTATTTTCAATTCGATTCGTTTCGTATCCATTCGAATCGTTTTGATTCCTTTCGGTTTTCGATTTGAATCGATTCTTTCTTTTCGATTCGATTGTTTTCTATTCGGTTTGATTTTTTTGATTTGAATCGACTCGATTCTTTTTGATTCAAGTATATAAGATTCGATCCGATTCTTTTCGATTCAAATCAATACGATTCTTTTCGATTTGATTCGATTCGTTTTGATTCGACTCGATTCTTTTCGATTCAATTCTTTTCGATTCAATGAAATACGATTCTATTCTTTTCTATTTTTTTATTTTTATTTATTTATGATAGTCACAGAGAGAGAGAGAGAGAGAGAGGCAGAGACACAGGCAGAGGGAGAAGCAGGCTCCATGCACCGGGAGCCCGATGTGGGATTCGATCCCGGGTCTCCAGGATCGTGCCCTGGGCCAAAGGCAGGCGCCAAACCGCTGCGCCACCCAGGGATCCCGATTCTATTCTTTTCGATTCGATTTGATTTGATTCTTTTTGATTCGATACGACTCGATTTGATTCTTTTCGATTTGATTCGATTCAACTCGATACTTTTCAATTCGATCATTTCGATCGATTCGATTCGATTCTTTTCATTTCGATTCGATTCTTTTCGATTCGATTCAATTCTTTTCAATTCGATTCGATTCGATTCTTTTCGTTTCGATTTGATTCTCTTCTATTTTATTTGATTCGATTCATTTCAATTAGATTCGATACTGTTCGATTCGATTCTTTTCGATTCAGGTCGATTGGAATCGATTCGATTCTTTCGGTTCCATTCGATTCGATTCGATACGATTCTCTTCGATTCGATTCTTTTCGGTCTGTTCGATTCGATTCTTTTCGATTCAGTTCGATTCGATTCTTTTTGATTCGATTCGATTCTTTTCGCTTTGATATGATTCGATTCGTTTCGACTTTTTTCGATTCGTGTCGATTCGAATCTATTCGATTCTTTTCTATTCAATTCGATTCGATTGATTCTTTTCGATTCGATTCCATTCGATTCGATTCTTTTCGATTCGATTCTATTCTTTTCGATTCGATACGATTCGATTCGATTCTTTTTGATTCCATTTTTTCGATTCGATTCTTTTCAATTCGATTCGATTCTTTTCAATTTGATTCTTTTCGATTCGATTCGATTCGCCTCTTGTCGTTTCGATTCGATTCTTTTTGATTCGATTCGATTCGATTCTTTTCGTTTCGATTATATTCTCGTCGATTCGATTCGATTCGATACGATTCGATTCTTTTCGATTCGATTCTTCTCGAATCGATTCAATTCGATTCTTTTCGATTCGATTCTTTTCGATTTGATTCGATTCGATCATTTGGATTCCACTTGTTACATTTCGATTCGAATGTTTTTGATTCGATTCGATTCAATTCTTTTGGATTTCATTGGTTTGATTTAGATAATTTTTGATTCGATTCGATTCTTTTACCCTAGCTTCGATTTGATTCTACTCGATTCAATTCATTTCGATTCTTCTTGATTCAATTCTTTTCGATTCTTTTTGATTCGGTTTGATTCTTTTCGATTCAATTCGATTCTTTTCGATTCGATTCGATTTAATTGTTTTTGAATCCATTTGATTCGATTCGATTATTTTCGATTCGACTCGATTTGATTCGATTCGGTTCGATTATCGATTCGATTCAATTCCAATTATTTTTGATTCGACTCGATTTGATTATTTTTTATTCAATTCGATTCAATTATTTTCGATTCGATGCAATTCGATTCGATTCTTCTCATTTCAACTCAATTCGATTCTTCCGAATTCGATTCGATTCGATTCTTTGTGTTTCGATTCGATTCTTTTCGATTTGAGTCAATTCTTTTCAATTCGATTTGATATTCTTCGATTCAATTCTTTTCGATTCGATTCGATTCGATTCTTTTCGATTCTTTTCGATTCGATTCGATTCCATTCGATTCGATTCTTCGATTCGATTCGATTCGATTCTTTTCGATTCATTACGATTCGATCGATTCTTTTCGATACGAATCAATTCGATTCCATTCTTTTTGATTCGATTCGATTAGATTCTTTTAGATTTGATTTGATACGATTCTTTTCAATTGGATTTGATTCGATTCGATTCGTTTCGATTCTCTTTGATGTTTTTTGATTCGATCTTTTCAACCGATTTAATTCGATTCGATTCATTTCGATTTGATTCGATTCGAATTTTTCGATTCTATTCTTTTCAATTCGATTCTTTTCGATTCGATTCGATTCGATTTTTTTCTATTCGCTTCTTTTCGATTCGATTCGATTCGCCTCTTTTCGTTTCGATTCTATTCTTTTGGATTCGATTTGATTCTTTTCGTTTCGATTAGATTCTCTTCGATTCGATTCTTTTCGATTCAGTTCTTTTCGATTCGGTTCGATTTGATTCTTCTCCATTCGATTCGATTCGATTCTTTTCGATTCGATTCGATAAGATTCTTTTCGTTCGATTCAATTCTGTTCGATTCTATTCGATTCGATTCGAAGAGATTCGATTATTTTCAGTTCGATTCTTTTCGTTTCCATTCGATTCTTTTCGATTTGATTCGATTCGATCATTTGGATTCAATTTGTTACATTTCGATTCGATTCTTTTCGATTCAGTTCGATTCGATTCTTTTCGATTCAGTTCGATTCGATTCTTTTCAATTCAATTCGATTCGATTCGATTCTTTTCGATTCGATATGATTCGATTCGATTCAACTCAACTCGATTCTTTTCGATTCGATTTTTTCAATTCGATTCCTTTCAATTCGATTCGATTGGATTCTTTTCGTTTCAATTAGATCGATTCGATTTCATTATTTTCAATTCAATTCATTTCGATGTTTTTCGATTCGATTCAATGCGAATCGATTATTTTCTATTAGATTCGCTTCAATTATTTTCGATTTGATTTGATTCGGTTGTTTTCAATTCGATTCCATTTGATTATTTTCATTTCGATTCGGTGCGATTCGATTCTATTATTTTCAATTCGATTCGTTTCGTATCCATTCGAATCGTTTTGATTCCTTTCGGTTTTCGATTTGAATCGATTCTTTTCTTTTCGATTCGATTGTTTTCTATTCGGTTTGATTTTTTTGATTTGAATCGACTCGATTCTTTTTGATTCAAGTATATAAGTTTCGATCCGATTCTTTTCGATTCAAATCAATACGATTCTTTTCGATTTGATTCGATTCGATCATTTGGATTCCACTTGTTACATTTCGATTCGAATCTTTTCGATTCGATTCGATTCAATTCTTTTGGATTTCATTGGATTGATTTAGATAATTTTTGATTCGATTCGATTCTTTTACCCTAGCTTCGATTTGATTCTACTCGATTCAATTCATTTCGATTCTTCTTGATTCAATTCTTTTCGATTCTTTTTGATTCGGTTTGATTCTTTTCGATTCAATTCGATTCTTTTCGATTCGATTCGATTTAATTGTTTTTGAATCCATTTGATTCGATTCGATTATTTTCGATTCGACTCGATTTGATTCGATTCGGTTCGATTATCGATTCGATTCAATTCCAATTATTTTTGATTCGACTCGATTTGATTATTTTTTATTCAATTCGATTCAATTATTTTCGATTCGATGCAATTCGATTCGATTCTTCTCATTTCAACTCAATTCGATTCTTCCGAATTCGATTCGATTCGATTCTTTGTGTTTCGATTCGATTCTTTTCGATTTGAGTCAATTCTTTTCAATTCGATTTGATATTCTTCGATTCAATTCTTTTCGATTCGATTCTTTTCGATTCTTTTCGATTCGATTCGATTCCATTCGATTCGATTCTTCGATTCGATTCGATTCGATTCTTTTCGATTCATTACGATTCGATCGATTCTTTTCGATACGAATCAATTCGATTCCATTCTTTTTGATTCGATTCGATTCGATTCTTTTAGATTTGATTTGATACGATTCTTTTCAATTGGATTTGATTCGATTCGATTCGTTTCGATTCTCTTTGATGTTTTTTGATTCGATCTTTTCAACCGATTTAATTCGATTCGATTCATTTCGATTTGATTCGATTCGAATTTTTCGATTCTATTCTTTTCAATTCGATTCTTTTCGATTCGATTCGATTCGATTTTTTTCTATTCGCTTCTTTTCGATTCGATTCGATTCGCCTCTTTTCGTTTCGATTCTATTCTTTTGGATTCGATTTGATTCTTTTCGTTTCGATTAGATTCTCTTCGATTCGATTCTTTTCGATTCAGTTCTTTTCGATTCGGTTCGATTTGATTCTTCTCCATTCGATTCGATTCGATTCTTTTCGATTCGATTCGATAAGATTCTTTTCGTTCGATTCAATTCTGTTCGATTCTATTCGATTCGATTCGAAGAGATTCGATTATTTTCAGTTCGATTCTTTTCGTTTCCATTCGATTCTTTTCGATTTGATTCGATTCGATCATTTGGATTCAATTTGTTACATTTCGATTCGATTCTTTTCTATTCAGTTCGATTCGATTCTTTTCAATTCAGTTCGATTCAATTCTTTTCAATTCAATTCGATTCGATTCGATTCTTTTCGATTCGATATGATTCGATTCGATTCAACTCAACTCGATTCTTTTCGATTCGATTTTTTCAATTCGATTCCTTTCAATTCGATTCGATTGGATTCTTTTCGTTTCAATTAGATCGATTCGATTTCATTATTTTCAATTCAATTCATTTCGATGTTTTTCGATTCGATTCAATGCGAATCGATTATTTTCTATTAGATTCGCTTCAATTATTTTCGATTTGATTTGATTCGGTTGTTTTCAATTCGATTCCATTTGATTATTTTCATTTCGATTCGGTGCGATTCGATTCTATTATTTTCAATTCGATTCGTTTCGTATCCATTCGAATCGTTTTGATTCCTTTCGGTTTTCGATTTGAATCGATTCTTTCTTTTCGATTCGATTGTTTTCTATTCGGTTTGATTTTTTTGATTTGAATCGACTCGATTCTTTTTGATTCAAGTATATAAGTTCGATCCGATTCTTTTCGATTCAAATCAATACGATTCTTTTCGATTTGATTCGATTCGTTTTGATTCGACTCGATTCTTTTCGATTCAATTCTTTTCGATTCAATGAAATACGATTCTATTCTTTTCTATTTTTTATTTTTATTTATTTATGATAGTCACAGAGAGAGAGAGAGAGAGAGGCAGAGACACAGGCAGAGGGAGAAGCAGGCTCCATGCACCGGGAGCCCGATGTGGGATTCGATCCCGGGTCTCCAGGATCGTGCCCTGGGCCAAAGGCAGGCGCCAAACCGCTGCGCCACCCAGGGATCCCGATTCTATTCTTTTCGATTCGATTTGATTTGATTCTTTTTGATTCGATACGACTCGATTTGATTCTTTTCGATTTGATTCGATTCAACTCGATACTTTTCAATTCGATCATTTCGATCGATTCGATTCGATTCTTTTCATTTCGATTCGATTCTTTTCGATTCGATTCAATTCTTTTCAATTCGATTCGATTCGATTCTTTTCGTTTCGATTTGATTCTCTTCTATTATTTGATTCGATTCATTTCAATTAGATTCGATACTGTTCGATTCGATTCTTTTCGATTCAGGTCGATTGGAATCGATTCGATTCTTTCGGTTCCATTCGATTCGATTCGATACGATTCTCTTCGATTCGATTCTTTTCGGTCTGTTCGATTCGATTCTTTTCGATTCAGTTCGATTCGATTCTTTTTGATTCGATTCGATTCTTTTCGCTTTGATATGATTCGATTCGTTTCGACTTTTTTCGATTCGTGTCGATTCGAATCTATTCGATTCTTTTCTATTCAATTCGATTCGATTGATTCTTTTCGATTCGATTCCATTCGATTCGATTCTTTTCGATTCGATTCTATTCTTTTCGATTCGATACGATTCGATTCGATTCTTTTTGATTCCATTTTTTCGATTCGATTCTTTTCAATTCGATTCGATTCTTTTCAATTTGATTCTTTTCGATTCGATTCGATTCGCCTCTTGTCGTTTCGATTCGATTCTTTTTGATTCGATTCGATTCGATTCTTTTCGTTTCGATTATATTCTCGTCGATTCGATTCGATTCGATACGATTCGATTCTTTTCGATTCGATTCTTCTCGAATCGATTCAATTCGATTCTTTTCGATTCGATTCTTTTCGATTTGATTCGATTCGATCATTTGGATTCCACTTGTTACATTTCGATTCGAATGTTTTCGATTCGATTCGATTCAATTCTTTTGGATTTCATTGGTTTGATTTAGATAATTTTTGATTCGATTCGATTCTTTTACCCTAGCTTCGATTTGATTCTACTCGATTCAATTCATTTCGATTCTTCTTGATTCAATTCTTTTCGATTCTTTTTGATTCGGTTTGATTCTTTTCGATTCAATTCGATTCTTTTCGATTCGATTCGATTTAATTGTTTTTGAATCCATTTGATTCGATTCGATTATTTTCGATTCGACTCGATTTGATTCGATTCGGTTCGATTATCGATTCGATTCAATTCCAATTATTTTTGATTCGACTCGATTTGATTATTTTTTATTCAATTCGATTCAATTATTTTCGATTCGATGCAATTCGATTCGATTCTTCTCATTTCAACTCAATTCGATTCTTCCGAATTCGATTCGATTCGATTCTTTGTGTTTCGATTCGATTCTTTTCGATTTGAGTCAATTCTTTTCAATTCGATTTGATATTCTTCGATTCAATTCTTTTCGATTCGATTCGATTCGATTCTTTTCGATTCTTTTCGATTCGATTCGATTCCATTCGATTCGATTCTTCGATTCGATTCGATTCGATTCTTTTCGATTCATTACGATTCGATCGATTCTTTTCGATACGAATCAATTCGATTCCATTCTTTTTGATTCGATTCGATTCGATTCTTTTAGATTTGATTTGATACGATTCTTTTCAATTGGATTTGATTCGATTCGATTCGTTTCGATTCTCTTTGATGTTTTTTGATTCGATCTTTTCAACCGATTTAATTCGATTCGATTCATTTCGATTTGATTCGATTCGAATTTTTCGATTCTATTCTTTTCAATTCGATTCTTTTCGATTCGATTCGATTCGATTTTTTTCTATTCGCTTCTTTTCGATTCGATTCGATTCGCCTCTTTTCGTTTCGATTCTATTCTTTTGGATTCGATTTGATTCTTTTCGTTTCGATTAGATTCTCTTCGATTCGATTCTTTTCGATTCAGTTCTTTTCGATTCGGTTCGATTTGATTCTTCTCCATTCGATTCGATTCGATTCTTTTCGATTCGATTCGATAAGATTCTTTTCGTTCGATTCAATTCTGTTCGATTCTATTCGATTCGATTCGAAGAGATTCGATTATTTTCAGTTCGATTCTTTTCGTTTCCATTCGATTCTTTTCGATTTGATTCGATTCGATCATTTGGATTCAATTTGTTACATTTCGATTCGATTCTTTTCGATTCAGTTCGATTCGATTCTTTTCGATTCAGTTCGATTCGATTCTTTTCAATTCAATTCGATTCGATTCGATTCTTTTCGATTCGATATGATTCGATTCGATTCAACTCAACTCGATTCTTTTCGATTCGATTTTTTCAATTCGATTCCTTTCAATTCGATTCGATTGGATTCTTTTCGTTTCAATTAGATCGATTCGATTTCATTATTTTCAATTCAATTCATTTCGATGTTTTTCGATTCGATTCAATGCGAATCGATTATTTTCTATTAGATTCGCTTCAATTATTTTCGATTTGATTTGATTCGGTTGTTTTCAATTCGATTCCATTTGATTATTTTCATTTCGATTCGGTGCGATTCGATTCTATTATTTTCAATTCGATTCGTTTCGTATCCATTCGAATCGTTTTGATTCCTTTCGGTTTTCGATTTGAATCGATTCTTTCTTTTCGATTCGATTGTTTTCTATTCGGTTTGATTTTTTTGATTTGAATCGACTCGATTCTTTTTGATTCAAGTATATAAGATTCGATCCGATTCTTTTCGATTCAAATCAATACGATTCTTTTCGATTTGATTCGATTCGTTTTGATTCGACTCGATTCTTTTCGATTCAATTCTTTTCGATTCAATGAAATACGATTCTATTCTTTTCTATTTTTTTATTTTTATTTATTTATGATAGTCACAGAGAGAGAGAGAGAGAGAGAGGCAGAGACACAGGCAGAGGGAGAAGCAGGCTCCATGCACCGGGAGCCCGATGTGGGATTCGATCCCGGGTCTCCAGGATCGTGCCCTGGGCCAAAGGCAGGCGCCAAACCGCTGCGCCACCCAGGGATCCCGATTCTATTCTTTTCGATTCGATTTGATTTGATTCTTTTTGATTCGATACGACTCGATTTGATTCTTTTCGATTTGATTCGATTCAACTCGATACTTTTCAATTCGATCATTTCGATCGATTCGATTCGATTCTTTTCGATTCGATTCAATTCTTTTCAATTCGATTCGATTCGATTCTTTTCGTTTCGATTTGATTCTCTTCTATTTTATTTGATTCGGTTCATTTCAATTAGCTTCGATACTGTTCGATTCGATTCTTTTCGATTCAGGTCGATTGGAATCGATTCGATTCTTTCGGTTCCATTCGATTCGATTCGATACGATTCTCTTCGATTCGATTCTTTTCGGTCTGTTCGATTCGATTCTTTTCGATTCAGTTCGATTCGATTCTTTTTGATTCGATTCGATTCTTTTCGCTTTGATATGATTCGATTCGTTTCGACTTTTTTCGATTCGTGTCGATTCGAATCTATTCGATTCTTTTCTATTCAATTCGATTCGATTGATTCTTTTCGATTCGATTCCATTCGATTCGATTCTTTTCGATTCGATTCTATTCTTTTCGATTCGATACGATTCGATTCGATTCTTTTTGATTCCATTTTTTCGATTCGATTCTTTTCAATTCGATTCGATTCTTTTCAATTTGATTCTTTTCGATTCGATTCGATTCGCCTCTTGTCGTTTCGATTCGATTCTTTTTGATTCGATTCGATTCGATTCTTTTCGTTTCGATTATATTCTCGTCGATTCGATTCGATTCGATACGATTCGATTCTTTTCGATTCGATTCTTCTCGAATCGATTCAATTCGATTCTTTTCGATTCGATTCTTTTCGATTTGATTCGATTCGATCATTTGGATTCCACTTGTTACATTTCGATTCGAATCTTTTCGATTCGATTCGATTCAATTCTTTTGGATTTCATTGGATTGATTTAGATAATTTTTTATTCGATTCGATTCTTTTACCCTAGCTTCGATTTGATTCTACTCGATTCAATTCATTTCGATTCTTCTTGATTCAATTCTTTTCGATTCTTTTTGATTCGGTTTGATTCTTTTCGATTCAATTCGATTCTTTTCGATTCGATTCGATTTAATTGTTTTTGAATCCATTTGATTCGATTCGATTATTTTCGATTCGACTCGATTTGATTCGATTCGGTTCGATTATCGATTCGATTCAATTCCAATTATTTTTGATTCGACTCGATTTGATTATTTTTTATTCAATTCGATTCAATTATTTTCGATTCGATGCAATTCGATTCGATTCTTCTCATTTCAACTCAATTCGATTCTTTCGAATTCGATTCGATTCGATTCTTTGTGTTTCGATTCGATTCTTTTCGATTTGAGTCAATTCTTTTCAATTCGATTTGATATTCTTCGATTCAATTCTTTTCGATTCGATTCGATTCGATTCTTTTCGATTCGATTCGATTCCATTCGATTCGATTCTTCGATTCGATTCGATTCGATTCTTTTCGATTCATTACGATTCGATCGATTCTTTTCGATACGAATCAATTCGATTCCATTCTTTTTGATTCGATTCGATTCGATTCTTTTAGATTTGATTTGATACGATTCTTTTCAATTGGATTTGATTCGATTCGATTCGTTTCGATTCTCTTTGATGGTTTTTGATTCGATCTTTTCAACCGATTTAATTCGATTCGATTCATTTCGATTTGATTCGATTCGAATTTTTCGATTCTATTCTTTTCAATTCGATTCTTTTCGATTCGATTCGATTCGATTTTTTTCTATTCGCTTCTTTTCGATTCGATTCGATTCGCCTCTTTTCGTTTCGATTCTATTCTTTTGGATTCGATTTGATTCTTTTCGTTTCGATTAGATTCTCTTCGATTCGATTCTTTTCGATTCAGTTCTTTTCGATTCGGTTCGATTTGATTCTTCTCCATTCGATTCTATTCGATTCTTGTCGATTCGATTCGATAAGATTCTTTTCGTTCGATTCAATTCTGTTCGATTCTATTCGATTCGATTCGAAGAGATTCGATTATTTTCAGTTCGATTCTTTTCGTTTCCATTCGATTCTTTTCGATTTGATTCGATTCGATCATTTGGATTCAATTTGTTACATTTCGATTCGATTCTTTTCGATTCAGTTCGATTCGATTCTTTTCGATTCAGTTCGATTCGATTCTTTTCAATTCAATTCGATTCGATTCGATTCGATATGATTCGATTCGATTCAACTCAACTCGATTCTTTTCGATTCGATTTTTTCAATTCGATTCCTTTCAATTCGATTCGATTGGATTCTTTTCGTTTCAATTAGATCGATTCGATTTCATTATTTTCAATTCAATTCATTTCGATGTTTTTCGATTCGATTCAATGCGAATCGATTATTTTCTATTAGATTCGCTTCAATTATTTTCGATTTGATTTGATTCGGTTGTTTTCAATTCGATTCCATTTGATTATTTTCATTTCGATTCGGTGCGATTCGATTCTATTATTTTCAATTCGATTCGTTTCGTATCCATTCGAATCGTTTTGATTCCTTTCGGTTTTCGATTTGAATCGATTCTTTCTTTTCGATTCGATTGTTTTCTATTCGGTTTGATTTTTTTGATTTGAATCGACTCGATTCTTTTTGATTCAAGTATATAAGATTCGATCCGATTCTTTTCGATTCAAATCAATACGATTCTTTTCGATTTGATTCGATTCGTTTTGATTCGACTCGATTCTTTTCGATTCAATTCTTTTCGATTCAATGAAATACGATTCTATTCTTTTCTATTTTTTTATTTTTATTTATTTATGATAGTCACAGAGAGAGAGAGAGAGAGAGGCAGAGACACAGGCAGAGGGAGAAGCAGGCTCCATGCACCGGGAGCCCGATGTGGGATTCGATCCCGGGTCTCCAGGATCGTGCCCTGGGCCAAAGGCAGGCGCCAAACCGCTGCGCCACCCAGGGATCCCGATTCTATTCTTTTCGATTCGATTTGATTTGATTCTTTTTGATTCGATACGACTCGATTTGATTCTTTTCGATTTGATTCGATTCAACTCGATACTTTTCAATTCGATCATTTCGATCGATTCGATTCGATTCTTTTCATTTCGATTCGATTCTTTTCGATTCGATTCAATTCTTTTCAATTCGATTCGATTCGATTCTTTTCGTTTCGATTTGATTCTCTTCTATTTTATTTGATTCGATTCATTTCAATTAGATTCGATACTGTTCGATTCGATTCTTTTCGATTCAGGTCGATTGGAATCGATTCGATTCTTTCGGTTCCATTCGATTCGATTCGATACGATTCTCTTCGATTCGATTCTTTTCGGTCTGTTCGATTCGATTCTTTTCGATTCAGTTCGATTCGATTCTTTTTGATTCGATTCGATTCTTTTCGCTTTGATATGATTCGATTCGTTTCGACTTTTTTCGATTCGTGTCGATTCGAATCTATTCGATTCTTTTCTATTCAATTCGATTCGATTGATTCTTTTCGATTCGATTCCATTCGATTCGATTCTTTTCGATTCGATTCTATTCTTTTCGATTCGATACGATTCGATTCGATTCTTTTTGATTCCATTTTTTCGATTCGATTCTTTTCAATTCGATTCGATTCTTTTCAATTTGATTCTTTTCGATTCGATTCGATTCGCCTCTTGTCGTTTCGATTCGATTCTTTTTGATTCGATTCGATTCGATTCTTTTCGTTTCGATTATATTCTCGTCGATTCGATTCGATTCGATACGATTCGATTCTTTTCGATTCGATTCTTCTCGAATCGATTCAATTCGATTCTTTTCGATTCGATTCTTTTCGATTTGATTCGATTCGATCATTTGGATTCCACTTGTTACATTTCGATTCGAATCTTTTCGATTCGATTCGATTCAATTCTTTTGGATTTCATTGGATTGATTTAGATAATTTTTGATTCGATTCGATTCTTTTACCCTAGCTTCGATTTGATTCTACTCGATTCAATTCATTTCGATTCTTCTTGATTCAATTCTTTTCGATTCTTTTTGATTCGGTTTGATTCTTTTCGATTCAATTCGATTCTTTTCGATTCGATTCGATTTAATTGTTTTTGAATCCATTTGATTCGATTCGATTATTTTCGATTCGACTCGATTTGATTCGATTCGGTTCGATTATCGATTCGATTCAATTCCAATTATTTTTGATTCGACTCGATTTGATTATTTTTTATTCAATTCGATTCAATTATTTTCGATTCGATGCAATTCGATTCGATTCTTCTCATTTCAACTCAATTCGATTCTTCCGAATTCGATTCGATTCGATTCTTTGTGTTTCGATTCGATTCTTTTCGATTTGAGTCAATTCTTTTCAATTCGATTTGATATTCTTCGATTCAATTCTTTTCGATTCGATTCTTTTCGATTCTTTTCGATTCGATTCGATTCCATTCGATTCGATTCTTCGATTCGATTCGATTCGATTCTTTTCGATTCATTACGATTCGATCGATTCTTTTCGATACGAATCAATTCGATTCCATTCTTTTTGATTCGATTCGATTCGATTCTTTTAGATTTGATTTGATACGATTCTTTTCAATTGGATTTGATTCGATTCGATTCGTTTCGATTCTCTTTGATGTTTTTTGATTCGATCTTTTCAACCGATTTAATTCGATTCGATTCATTTCGATTTGATTCGATTCGAATTTTTCGATTCTATTCTTTTCAATTCGATTCTTTTCGATTCGATTCGATTCGATTTTTTTCTATTCGCTTCTTTTCGATTCGATTCGATTCGCCTCTTTTCGTTTCGATTCTATTCTTTTGGATTCGATTTGATTCTTTTCGTTTCGATTAGATTCTCTTCGATTCGATTCTTTTCGATTCAGTTCTTTTCGATTCGGTTCGATTTGATTCTTCTCCATTCGATTCGATTCGATTCTTTTCGATTCGATTCGATAAGATTCTTTTCGTTCGATTCAATTCTGTTCGATTCGATTCGATTCGATTCGAAGAGATTCGATTATTTTCAGTTCGATTCTTTTCGTTTCCATTCGATTCTTTTCGATTTGATTCGATTCGATCATTTGGATTCAATTTGTTACATTTCGATTCGATTCTTTTCTATTCAGTTCGATTCGATTCTTTTCAATTCAGTTCGATTCGATTCTTTTCAATTCAATTCGATTCGATTCGATTCTTTTCGGTTCGATATGATTCGATTCGATTCAACTCAACTCGATTCTTTTCGATTCGATTTTTTCAATTCGATTCCTTTCAATTCGATTCGATTGGATTCTTTTCGTTTCAATTAGATCGATTCGATTTCATTATTTTCAATTCAATTCATTTCGATGTTTTTCGATTCGATTCAATGCGAATCGATTATTTTCTATTAGATTCGCTTCAATTATTTTCGATTTGATTTGATTCGGTTGTTTTCAATTCGATTCCATTTGATTATTTTCATTTCGATTCGGTGCGATTCGATTCTATTATTTTCAATTCGATTCGTTTCGTATCCATTCGAATCGTTTTGATTCCTTTCGGTTTTCGATTTGAATCGATTCTTTCTTTTCGATTCGATTGTTTTCTATTCGGTTTGATTTTTTTGATTTGAATCGACTCGATTCTTTTTGATTCAAGTATATAAGATTCGATCCGATTCTTTTCGATTCAAATCAATACGATTCTTTTCGATTTGATTCGATTCGTTTTGATTCGACTCGATTCTTTTCGATTCAATTCTTTTCGATTCAATGAAATACGATTCTATTCTTTTCTATTTTTTTATTTTTATTTATTTATGATAGTCACAGAGAGAGAGAGAGAGAGAGAGGCAGAGACACAGGCAGAGGGAGAAGCAGGCTCCATGCACCGGGAGCCCGATGTGGGATTCGATCCCGGGTCTCCAGGAGAGTGCCCTGGGCCAAAGGCAGGCGCCAAACCGCTGCGCCACCCAGGGATCCCGATTCTATTCTTTTCGATTCGATTTGATTTGATTCTTTTTGATTCGATACGACTCGATTTGATTCTTTTCGATTTGATTCGATTCAACTCGATACTTTTCAATTCGATCATTTCGATCGATTCGATTCGATTCTTTTCATTTCGATTCGATTCTTTTCGATTCGATTCAATTCTTTTCAATTCGATTCGATTCGATTCTTTTCGTTTCGATTTGATTCTCTTCTATTTTATTTGATTCGATTCATTTCAATTAGATTCGATACTGTTCGATTCGATTCTTTTCGATTCAGGTCGATTGGAATCGATTCGATTCTTTCGGTTCCATTCGATTCGATTCGATACGATTCTCTTCGATTCGATTCTTTTCGGTCTGTTCGATTCGATTCTTTTCGATTCAGTTCGATTCGATTCTTTTTGATTCGATTCGATTCTTTTCGCTTTGATATGATTCGATTCGTTTCGACTTTTTTCGATTCGTGTCGATTCGAATCTATTCGATTCTTTTCTATTCAATTCGATTCGATTGATTCTTTTCGATTCGATTCCATTCGATTCGATTCTTTTCGATTCGATTCTATTCTTTTCGATTCGATACGATTCGATTCGATTCTTTTTGATTCCATTTTTTTGATTCGATTCTTTTCAATTCGATTCGATTCTTTTCAATTTGATTCTTTTCGATTCGATTCGATTCGCCTCTTGTCGTTTCGATTCGATTCTTTTTGATTCGATTCGATTCGATTCTTTTCGTTTCGATTATATTCTCGTCGATTTGATTCGATTCGATACGATTCGATTCTTTTCGATTCGATTCTTCTCGAATCGATTCAATTCGATTCTTTTCGATTCGATTCTTTTCGATTTGATTCGATTCGATCATTTGGATTCCACTTGTTACATTTCGATTCGAATCTTTTCGATTCGATTCGATTCAATTCTTTTGGATTTCATTGGTTTGATTTAGATAATTTTTGATTCGATTCGATTCTTTTACCCTAGCTTCGATTTGATTCTACTCGATTCAATTCATTTCGATTCTTCTTGATTCAATTCTTTTCGATTCTTTTTGATTCAGTTTGATTCTTTTCGATTCAATTCGATTCTTTTCGATTCGATTCGATTTAATTGTTTTTGAATCCATTTGATTCGATTCGATTATTTTCGATTCGACTCGATTTGATTCGATTCGGTTCGATTATCGATTCGATTCAATTCCAATTATTTTTGATTCGACTCGATTTGATTATTTTTTATTCAATTCGATTCAATTATTTTCGATTCGATGCAATTCGATTCGATTCTTCTCATTTCAACTCAATTCGATTCTTTCGAATTCGATTCGATTCGATTCTTTGTGTTTCGATTCGATTCTTTTCGATTTGAGTCAATTCTTTTCAATTCGATTTGATATTCTTCGATTCAATTCTTTTCGATTCGATTCGATTCGATTCTTTTCGATTCGATTCGATTCCATTCGATTCGATTCTTCGATTCGATTCGATTCGATTCTTTTCGATTCATTACGATTCGATCGATTCTTTTCGATACGAATCAATTCGATTCCATTCTTTTTGATTCGATTCGATTCGATTCTTTTAGATTTGATTTGATACGATTCTTTTCAATTGGATTTGATTCGATTCGATTCGTTTCGATTCTCTTTGATGTTTTTTGATTCGATCTTTTCAACCGATTTAATTCGATTCGATTCATTTCGATTTGATTCGATTCGAATTTTTCGATTCTATTCTTTTCAATTCGATTCTTTTCGATTCGATTCGATTCGATTTTTTTCTATTCGCTTCTTTTCGATTCGATTCGATTCGCCTCTTTTCGTTTCGATTCTATTCTTTTGGATTCGATTTGATTCTTTTCGTTTCGATTAGATTCTCTTCGATTCGATTCTTTTCGATTCAGTTCTTTTCGATTCGGTTCGATTTGATTCTTCTCCATTCGATTCGATTCGATTCTTTTCGATTCGATTCGATAAGATTCTTTTCGTTCGATTCAATTCTGTTCGATTCTATTCGATTCGATTCGAAGAGATTCGATTATTTTCAGTTCGATTCTTTTCGTTTCCATTCGATTCTTTTCGATTTGATTCGATTCGATCATTTGGATTCAATTTGTTACATTTCGATTCGATTCTTTTCTATTCAGTTCGATTCGATTCTTTTCAATTCAGTTCGATTCAATTCTTTTCAATTCAATTCGATTCGATTCGATTCTTTTCGATTCGATATGATTCGATTCGATTCAACTCAACTCGATTCTTTTCGATTCGATTTTTTCAATTCGATTCCTTTCAATTCGATTCGATTGGATTCTTTTCGTTTCAATTAGATCGATTCGATTTCATTATTTTCAATTCAATTCATTTCGATGTTTTTCGATTCGATTCAATGCGAATCGATTATTTTCTATTAGATTCGCTTCAATTATTTTCGATTTGATTTGATTCGGTTGTTTTCAATTCGATTCCATTTGATTATTTTCATTTCGATTCGGTGCGATTCGATTCTATTATTTTCAATTCGATTCGTTTCGTATCCATTCGAATCGTTTTGATTCCTTTCGGTTTTCGATTTGAATCGATTCTTTCTTTTCGATTCGATTGTTTTCTATTCGGTTTGATTTTTTTGATTTGAATCGACTCGATTCTTTTTGATTCAAGTATATAAGATTCGATCCGATTCTTTTCGATTCAAATCAATACGATTCTTTTCGATTTGATTCGATTCGTTTTGATTCGACTCGATTCTTTTCGATTCAATTCTTTTCGATTCAATGAAATACGATTCTATTCTTTTCTATTTTTTTATTTTTATTTATTTATGATAGTCACAGAGAGAGAGAGAGAGAGGCAGAGACACAGGCAGAGGGAGAAGCAGGCTCCATGCACCGGGAGCCCGATGTGGGATTCGATCCCGGGTCTCCAGGATCGTGCCCTGGGCCAAAGGCAGGCGCCAAACCGCTGCGCCACCCAGGGATCCCGATTCTATTCTTTTCGATTCGATTTGATTTGATTCTTTTTGATTCGATACGACTCGATTTGATTCTTTTCGATTTGATTCGATTCAACTCGATACTTTTCAATTCGATCATTTCGATCGATTCGATTCGATTCTTTTCATTTCGATTCGATTCTTTTCGATTCGATTCAATTCTTTTCAATTCGATTCGATTCGATTCTTTTCGTTTCGATTTGATTCTCTTCTATTTTATTTGATTCGATTCATTTCAATTAGATTCGATACTGTTCGATTCGATTCTTTTCGATTCAGGTCGATTGGAATCGATTCGATTCTTTCGGTTCCATTCGATTCGATTCGATACGATTCTCTTCGATTCGATTCTTTTCGGTCTGTTCGATTCGATTCTTTTCGATTCAGTTCGATTCGATTCTTTTTGATTCGATTCGATTCTTTTCGCTTTGATATGATTCGATTCGTTTCGACTTTTTTCGATTCGTGTCGATTCGAATCTATTCGATTCTTTTCTATTCAATTCGATTCGATTGATTCTTTTCGATTCGATTCCATTCGATTCGATTCTTTTCGATTCGATTCTATTCTTTTCGATTCGATACGATTCGATTCGATTCTTTTTGATTCCATTTTTTCGATTCGATTCTTTTCAATTCGATTCGATTCTTTTCAATTTGATTCTTTTCGATTCGATTCGATTCGCCTCTTGTCGTTTCGATTCGATTCTTTTTGATTCGATTCGATTCGATTCTTTTCGTTTCGATTATATTCTCGTCGATTTGATTCGATTCGATACGATTCGATTCTTTTCGATTCGATTCTTCTCGAATCGATTCAATTCGATTCTTTTCGATTCGATTCTTTTCGATTTGATTCGATTCGATCATTTGGATTCCACTTGTTACATTTCGATTCGAATCTTTTCGATTCGATTCGATTCAATTCTTTTGGATTTCATTGGTTTGATTTAGATAATTTTTTATTCGATTCGATTCTTTTACCCTAGCTTCGATTTGATTCTACTCGATTCAATTCATTTCGATTCTTCTTGATTCAATTCTTTTCGATTCTTTTTGATTCGGTTTGATTCTTTTCGATTCAATTCGATTCTTTTCGATTCGATTCGATTTAATTGTTTTTGAATCCATTTGATTCGATTCGATTATTTTCGATTCGACTCGATTTGATTCGATTCGGTTCGATTATCGATTCGATTCAATTCCAATTATTTTTGATTCGACTCGATTTGATTATTTTTTATTCAATTCGATTCAATTATTTTCGATTCGATGCAATTCGATTCGATTCTTATCATTTCAACTCAATTCGATTCTTCCGAATTCGATTCGATTCGATTCTTTGTGTTTCGATTCGATTCTTTTCGATTTGAGTCAATTCTTTTCAATTCGATTTGATATTCTTCGATTCAATTCTTTTCGATTCGATTCGATTCGATTCTTTTCGATTCTTTTCGATTCGATTCGATTCCATTCGATTCGATTCTTCGATTCGATTCGATTCGATTCTTTTCGATTCAATACGATTCGATCGATTCTTTTCGATACGAATCAATTCGATTCCATTCTTTTTGATTCGATTCGATTCGATTCTTTTAGATTTGATTTGATACGATTCTTTTCAATTGGATTTGATTCGATTCGATTCGTTTCGATTCTCTTTGATGTTTTTTGATTCGATCTTTTCAACCGATTTAATTCGATTCGATTCATTTCGATTTGATTCGATTCGAATTTTTCGATTCTATTCTTTTCAATTCGATTCTTTTCGATTCGATTCGATTCGATTTTTTTCTATTCGCTTCTTTTCGATTCGATTCGATTCGCCTCTTTTCGTTTCGATTCTATTCTTTTGGATTCGATTTGATTCTTTTCGTTTCGATTAGATTCTCTTCGATTCGATTCTTTTCGATTCAGTTCTTTTCGATTCGGTTCGATTTGATTCTTCTCCATTCGATTCGATTCGATTCTTTTCGATTCGATTCGATAAGATTCTTTTCGTTCGATTCAATTCTGTTCGATTCTATTCGATTCGATTCGAAGAGATTCGATTATTTTCAGTTCGATTCTTTTCGTTTCCATTCGATTCTTTTCGATTTGATTCGATTCGATCATTTGGATTCAATTTGTTACATTTCGATTCGATTCTTTTCGATTCAGTTCGATTCGATTCTTTTCGATTCAGTTCGATTCGATTCTTTTCAATTCAATTCGATTCGATTCGATTCTTTTCGATTCGATATGATTCGATTCGATTCAACTCAACTCGATTCTTTTCGATTCGATTTTTTCAATTCGATTCCTTTCAATTCGATTCGATTGGATTCTTTTCGTTTCAATTAGATCGATTCGATTTCATTATTTTCAATTCAATTCATTTCGATGTTTTTCGATTCGATTCAATGCGAATCGATTATTTTCTATTAGATTCGCTTCAATTATTTTCGATTTGATTTGATTCGGTTGTTTTCAATTCGATTCCATTTGATTATTTTCATTTCGATTCGGTGCGATTCGATTCTATTATTTTCAATTCGATTCGTTTCGTATCCATTCGAATCGTTTTGATTCCTTTCGGTTTTCGATTTGAATCGATTCTTTCTTTTCGATTCGATTGTTTTCTATTCGGTTTGATTTTTTTGATTTGAATCGACTCGATTCTTTTTGATTCAAGTATATAAGATTCGATCCGATTCTTTTCGATTCAAATCAATACGATTCTTTTCGATTTGATTCGATTCGTTTGGATTCGACTCGATTCTTTTCGATTCAATTCTTTTCGATTCAATGAAATACGATTCTATTCTTTTCTATTTTTTTATTTTTATTTATTTATGATAGTCACAGAGAGAGAGAGAGAGAGAGGCAGAGACACAGGCAGAGGGAGAAGCAGGCTCCATGCACCGGGAGCCCGATGTGGGATTCGATCCCGGGTCTCCAGGATCGTGCCCTGGGCCAAAGGCAGGCGCCAAACCGCTGCGCCACCCAGGGATCCCGATTCTATTCTTTTCGATTCGATTTGATTTGATTCTTTTTGATTCGATACGACTCGATTTGATTCTTTTCGATTTGATTCGATTCAACTCGATACTTTTCAATTCGATCATTTCGATCGATTCGATTCGATTCTTTTCATTTCGATTCGATTCTTTTCGATTCGATTCAATTCTTTTCAATTCGATTCGATTCGATTCTTTTCGTTTCGATTTGATTCTCTTCTATTTTATTTGATTCGATTCATTTCAATTAGATTCGATACTGTTCGATTCGATTCTTTTCGATTCAGGTCGATTGGAATCGATTCGATTCTTTCGGTTCCATTCGATTCGATTCGATACGATTCTCTTCGATTCGATTCTTTTCGGTCTGTTCGATTCGATTCTTTTCGATTCAGTTCGATTCGATTCTTTTTGATTCGATTCGATTCTTTTCGCTTTGATATGATTCGATTCGTTTCGACTTTTTTCGATTCGTGTCGATTCGAATCTATTCGATTCTTTTCTATTCAATTCGATTCGATTGATTCTTTTCGATTCGATTCCATTCGATTCGATTCTTTTCGATTCGATTCTATTCTTTTCGATTCGATACGATTCGATTCGATTCTTTTTGATTCCATTTTTTCGATTCGATTCTTTTCAATTCGATTCGATTCTTTTCAATTTGATTCTTTTCGATTCGATTCGATTCGCCTCTTGTCGTTTCGATTCGATTCTTTTTGATTCGAGTAGATTCGATTCTTTTCGTTTCGATTATATTCTCGTCGATTCGATTCGATTCGATACGATTCGATTCTTTTCGATTCGATTCTTCTCGAATCGATTCA
The DNA here is from genome assembly GCF_048164855.1 of Canis lupus baileyi. Lineage (NCBI taxonomy): Eukaryota > Metazoa > Chordata > Mammalia > Carnivora > Canidae > Canis > Canis lupus. Next base: position 32,302,476 of record NC_132872.1, on the reverse strand, counting down.
ATTCGATTCTTTTCGATTCGATTCTTTTCGATTTGATTCGATTCGATCATTTGGATTCCACTTGTTACATTTCGATTCGAATCTTTTCGATTCGATTCGATTCAATTCTTTTGGATTTCATTGGATTGATTTAGATAATTTTTGATTCGATTCGATTCTTTTACCCTAGCTTCGATTTGATTCTACTCGATTCAATTCATTTCGATTCTTCTTGATTCAATTCTTTTCGATTCTTTTTGATTCGGTTTGATTCTTTTCGATTCAATTCGATTCTTTTCGATTCGATTCGATTTAATTGTTTTTGAATCCATTTGATTCGATTCGATTATTTTCGATTCGACTCGATTTGATTCGATTCGGTTCGATTATCGATTCGATTCAATTCCAATTATTTTTGATTCGACTCGATTTGATTATTTTTTATTCAATTCGATTCAATTATTTTCGATTCGATGCAATTCGATTCGATTCTTCTCATTTCAACTCAATTCGATTCTTTCGAATTCGATTCGATTCGATTCTTTGTGTTTCGATTCGATTCTTTTCGATTTGAGTCAATTCTTTTCAATTCGATTTGATATTCTTCGATTCAATTCTTTTCGATTCGATTCGATTCGATTCTTTTCGATTCGATTCGATTCCATTCGATTCGATTCTTCGATTCGATTCGATTCGATTCTTTTCGATTCATTACGATTCGATCGATTCTTTTCGATACGAATCAATTCGATTCCATTCTTTTTGATTCGATTCGATTCGATTCTTTTAGATTTGATTTGATACGATTCTTTTCAATTGGATTTGATTCGATTCGATTCGTTTCGATTCTCTTTGATGTTTTTTGATTCGATCTTTTCAACCGATTTAATTCGATTCGATTCATTTCGATTTGATTCGATTCGAATTTTTCGATTCTATTCTTTTCAATTCGATTCTTTTCGATTCGATTCGATTCGATTTTTTTCTATTCGCTTCTTTTCGATTCGATTCGATTCGCCTCTTTTCGTTTCGATTCTATTCTTTTGGATTCGATTTGATTCTTTTCGTTTCGATTAGATTCTCTTCGATTCGATTCTTTTCGATTCAGTTCTTTTCGATTCGGTTCGATTTGATTCTTCTCCATTCGATTCGATTCGATTCTTTTCGATTCGATTCGATAAGATTCTTTTCGTTCGATTCAATTCTGTTCGATTCGATTCGATTCGATTCGAAGAGATTCGATTATTTTCAGTTCGATTCTTTTCGTTTCCATTCGATTCTTTTCGATTTGATTCGATTCGATCATTTGGATTCAATTTGTTACATTTCGATTCGATTCTTTTCTATTCAGTTCGATTCGATTCTTTTCAATTCAGTTCGATTCGATTCTTTTCAATTCAATTCGATTCGATTCGATTCTTTTCGATTCGGTATGATTCGATTCGATTCAACTCAACTCGATTCTTTTCGATTCGATTTTTTCAATTCGATTCCTTTCAATTCGATTCGATTGGATTCTTTTCGTTTCAATTAGATCGATTCGATTTCATCATTTTCAATTCAATTCATTTCGATGTTTTTCGATTCGATTCAATGCGAATCGATTATTTTCTATTAGATTCGCTTCAATTATTTTCGATTTGATTTGATTCGGTTGTTTTCAATTCGATTCCATTTGATTATTTTCATTTCGATTCGGTGCGATTCGATTCTATTATTTTCAATTCGATTCGTTTCGTATCCATTCGAATCGTTTTGATTCCTTTCGGTTTTCGATTTGAATCGATTCTTTTCTTTTCGATTCGATTGTTTTCTATTCGGTTTGATTTTTTTGATTTGAATCGACTCGATTCTTTTTGATTCAAGTATATAAGATTCGATCCGATTCTTTTCGATTCAAATCAATACGATTCTTTTCGATTTGATTCGATTCGTTTTGATTCGACTCGATTCTTTTCGATTCAATTCTTTTCGATTCAATGAAATACGATTCTATTCTTTTCTATTTTTTTATTTTTATTTATTTATGATAGTCACAGAGAGAGAGAGAGAGAGAGAGAGGCAGAGACACAGGCAGAGGGAGAAGCAGGCTCCATGCACCGGGAGCCCGATGTGGGATTCGATCCCGGGTCTCCAGGATCGTGCCCTGGGCCAAAGGCAGGCGCCAAACCGCTGCGCCACCCAGGGATCCCGATTCTATTCTTTTCGATTCGATTTGATTTGATTCTTTTTGATTCGATACGACTCGATTTGATTCTTTATTTGATTCGATTCAACTCGATACTTTTCAATTCGATCATTTCGATCGATTCGATTCGATTCTTTTCGATTCGATTCAATTCTTTTCAATTCGATTCGATTCGATTCTTTTCGTTTCGATTTGATTCTCTTCTATTTTATTTGATTCGGTTCATTTCAATTAGCTTCGATACTGTTCGATTCGATTCTTTTCGATTCAGGTCGATTGGAATCGATTCGATTCTTTCGGTTCCATTCGATTCGATTCGATACGATTCTCTTCGATTCGATTCTTTTCGGTCTGTTCGATTCGATTCTTTTCGATTCAGTTCGATTCGATTCTTTTTGATTCGATTCGATTCTTTTCGCTTTGATATGATTCGATTCGTTTCGACTTTTTTCGATTCGTGTCGATTCGAATCTATTCGATTCTTTTCTATTCAATTCGATTCGATTGATTCTTTTCGATTCGATTCCATTCGATTCGATTCTTTTCGATTCGATTCTATTCTTTTCGATTCGATACGATTCGATTCGATTCTTTTTGATTCCATTTTTTCGATTCGATTCTTTTCAATTCGATTCGATTCTTTTCAATTTGATTCTTTTCGATTCGATTCGATTCGCCTCTTGTCGTTTCGATTCGATTCTTTTTGATTCGATTCGATTCGATTCTTTTCGTTTCGATTATATTCTCGTCGATTCGATTCGATTCGATACGATTCGATTCTTTTCGATTCGATTCTTCTCGAATCGATTCAATTCGATTCTTTTCGATTCGATTCTTTTCGATTTGATTCGATTCGATCATTTGGATTCCACTTGTTACATTTCGATTCGAATCTTTTCGATTCGATTCGATTCAATTCTTTTGGATTTCATTGGATTGATTTAGATAATTTTTGATTCGATTCGATTCTTTTACCCTAGCTTCGATTTGATTCTACTCGATTCAATTCATTTCGATTCTTCTTGATTCAATTCTTTTCGATTCTTTTTGATTCGGTTTGATTCTTTTCGATTCAATTCGATTCTTTTCGATTCGATTCGATTTAATTGTTTTTGAATCCATTTGATTCGATTCGATTATTTTCGATTCGACTCGATTTGATTCGATTCGGTTCGATTATCGATTCGATTCAATTCCAATTATTTTTGATTCGACTCGATTTGATTATTTTTTATTCAATTCGATTCAATTATTTTCGATTCGATGCAATTCGATTCGATTCTTCTCATTTCAACTCAATTCGATTCTTTCGAATTCGATTCGATTCGATTCTTTGTGTTTCGATTCGATTCTTTTCGATTTGAGTCAATTCTTTTCAATTCGATTTGATATTCTTCGATTCAATTCTTTTCGATTCGATTCGATTCGATTCTTTTCGATTCTTTTCGATTCGATTCGATTCCATTCGATTCGATTCTTCGATTCGATTCGATTCGATTCTTTTCGATTCATTACGATTCGATCGATTCTTTTCGATACGAATCAATTCGATTCCATTCTTTTTGATTCGATTCGATTCGATTCTTTTAGATTTGATTTGATACGATTCTTTTCAATTGGATTTGATTCGATTCGATTCGTTTCGATTCTCTTTGATGTTTTTTGATTCGATCTTTTCAACCGATTTAATTCGATTCGATTCATTTCGATTTGATTCGATTCGAATTTTTCGATTCTATTCTTTTCAATTCGATTCTTTTCGATTCGATTCGATTCGATTTTTTTCTATTCGCTTCTTTTCGATTCGATTCGATTCGCCTCTTTTCGTTTCGATTCTATTCTTTTGGATTCGATTTGATTCTTTTCGTTTCGATTAGATTCTCTTCGATTCGATTCTTTTCGATTCAGTTCTTTTCGATTCGGTTCGATTTGATTCTTCGCCATTCGATTCGATTCGATTCTTTTCGATTCGATTCGATAAGATTCTTTTCGTTCGATTCAATTCTGTTCGATTCTATTCGATTCGATTCGAAGAGATTCGATTATTTTCAGTTCGATTCTTTTCGTTTCCATTCGATTCTTTTCGATTTGATTCGATTCGATCATTTGGATTCAATTTGTTACATTTCGATTCGATTCTTTTCTATTCAGTTCGATTCGATTCTTTTCGATTCAGTTCGATTCGATTCTTTTCAATTCAATTCGATTCGATTCGATTCTTTTCGATTCGATATGATTCGATTCGATTCAACTCAACTCGATTCTTTTCGATTCGATTTTTTCAATTCGATTCCTTTCAATTCGATTCGATTGGATTCTTTTCGTTTCAATTAGATCGATTCGATTTCATTATTTTCAATTCAATTCATTTCGATGTTTTTCGATTCGATTCAATGCGAATCGATTATTTTCTATTAGATTCGCTTCAATTATTTTCGATTTGATTTGATTCGGTTGTTTTCAATTCGATTCCATTTGATTATTTTCATTTCGATTCGGTGCGATTCGATTCTATTATTTTCAATTCGATTCGTTTCGTATCCATTCGAATCGTTTTGATTCCTTTCGGTTTTCGATTTGAATCGATTCTTTTCTTTTCGATTCGATTGTTTTCTATTCGGTTTGATTTTTTTGATTTGAATCGACTCGATTCTTTTTGATTCAAGTATATAAGTTTCGATCCGATTCTTTTCGATTCAAATCAATACGATTCTTTTCGATTTGATTCGATTCGTTTTGATTCGACTCGATTCTTTTCGATTCAATTCTTTTCGATTCAATGAAATACGATTCTATTCTTTTCTATTTTTTTATTTTTATTTATTTATGATAGTCACAGAGAGAGAGAGAGAGAGAGAGGCAGAGACACAGGCAGAGGGAGAAGCAGGCTCCATGCACCGGGAGCCCGATGTGGGATTCGATCCCGGGTCTCCAGGATCGTGCCCTGGGCCAAAGGCAGGCGCCAAACCGCTGCGCCACCCAGGGATCCCGATTCTATTCTTTTCGATTCGATTTGATTTGATTCTTTTTGATTCGATACGACTCGATTTGATTCTTTTCGATTTGATTCGATTCAACTCGATACTTTTCAATTCGATCATTTCGATCGATTCGATTCGATTCTTTTCATTTCGATTCGATTCTTTTCGATTCGATTCAATTCTTTTCAATTCGATTCGATTCGATTCTTTTCGTTTCGATTTGATTCTCTTCTATTTTATTTGATTCGATTCATTTCAATTAGATTCGATACTGTTCGATTCGATTCTTTTCGATTCAGGTCGATTGGAATCGATTCGATTCTTTCGGTTCCATTCGATTCGATTCGATACGATTCTCTTCGATTCGATTCTTTTCGGTCTGTTCGATTCGATTCTTTTCGATTCAGTTCGATTCGATTCTTTTTGATTCGATTCGATTCTTTTCGCTTTGATATGATTCGATTCGTTTCGACTTTTTTCGATTCGTGTCGATTCGAATCTATTCGATTCTTTTCTATTCAATTCGATTCGATTGATTCTTTTCGATTCGATTCCATTCGATTCGATTCTTTTCGATTCGATTCTATTCTTTTCGATTCGATACGATTCGATTCGATTCTTTTTGATTCCATTTTTTCGATTCGATTCTTTTCAATTCGATTCGATTCTTTTCAATTTGATTCTTTTCGATTCGATTCGATTCGCCTCTTGTCGTTTCGATTCGATTCTTTTTGATTCGATTCGATTCGATTCTTTTCGTTTCGATTATATTCTCGTCGATTCGATTCGATTCGATACGATTCGATTCTTTTCGATTCGATTCTTCTCGAATCGATTCAATTCGATTCTTTTCGATTCGATTCTTTTCGATTTGATTCGATTCGATCATTTGGATTCCACTTGTTACATTTCGATTCGAATCTTTTCGATTCGATTCGATTCAATTCTTTTGGATTTCATTGGATTGATTTAGATAATTTTTTATTCGATTCGATTCTTTTACCCTAGCTTCGATTTGATTCTACTCGATTCAATTCATTTCGATTCTTCTTGATTCAATTCTTTTCGATTCTTTTTGATTCGGTTTGATTCTTTTCGATTCAATTCGATTCTTTTCGATTCGATTCGATTTAATTGTTTTTGAATCCATTTGATTCGATTATTTTCGATTCGACTCGATTTGATTCGATTCGGTTCGATTATCGATTCGATTCAATTCCAATTATTTTTGATTCGACTCGATTTGATTATTTTTTATTCAATTCGATTCAATTATTTTCGATTCGATGCAATTCGATTCGATTCTTCTCATTTCAACTCAATTCGATTCTTTCGAATTCGATTCGATTCGATTCTTTGTGTTTCGATTCGATTCTTTTCGATTTGAGTCAATTCTTTTCAATTCGATTTGATATTCTTTGATTCAATTCTTTTCGATTCGATTCGATTCGATTCTTTTCGATTCTTTTCGATTCGATTCGATTCCATTCGATTCGATTCTTCGATTCGATTCGATTCGATTCTTTTCGATTCATTACGATTCGATCGATTCTTTTCGATACGAATCAATTCGATTCCATTCTTTTTGATTCGATTCGATTAGATTCTTTTAGATTTGATTTGATACGATTCTTTTCAATTGGATTTGATTCGATTCGATTCGTTTCGATTCTCTTTGATGTTTTTTGATTCGATCTTTTCAACCGATTTAATTCGATTCGATTCATTTCGATTTGATTCGATTCGAATTTTTCGATTCTATTCTTTTCAATTCGATTCTTTTCGATTCGATTCGATTCGATTTTTTTCTATTCGCTTCTTTTCGATTCGATTCGATTCGCCTCTTTTCGTTTCGATTCTATTCTTTTGGATTCGATTTGATTCTTTTCGTTTCGATTAGATTCTCTTCGATTCGATTCTTTTCGATTCAGTTCTTTTCGATTCGGTTCGATTTGATTCTTCTCCATTCGATTCGATTCGATTCTTTTCGATTCGATTCGATAAGATTCTTTTCGTTCGATTCAATTCTGTTCGATTCTATTCGATTCGATTCGAAGAGATTCGATTATTTTCAGTTCGATTCTTTTCGTTTCCATTCGATTCTTTTCGATTTGATTCGATTCGATCATTTGGATTCAATTTGTTACATTTCGATTCGATTCTTTTCTATTCAGTTCGATTCGATTCTTTTCGATTCAGTTCGATTCGATTCTTTTCAATTCAATTCGATTCGATTCGATTCTTTTCGATTCGATATGATTCGATTCGATTCAACTCAACTCGATTCTTTTCGATTCGATTTTTTCAATTCGATTCCTTTCAATTCGATTCGATTGGATTCTTTTCGTTTCAATTAGATCGATTCGATTTCATTATTTTCAATTCAATTCATTTCGATGTTTTTCGATTCGATTCAATGCGAATCGATTATTTTCTATTAGATTCGCTTCAATTATTTTCGATTTGATTTGATTCGGTTGTTTTCAATTCGATTCCATTTGATTATTTTCATTTCGATTCGGTGCGATTCGATTCTATTATTTTCAATTCGATTCGTTTCGTATCCATTCGAATCGTTTTGATTCCTTTCGGTTTTCGATTTGAATCGATTCTTTTCTTTTCGATTCGATTGTTTTCTATTCGGTTTGATTTTTTTGATTTGAATCGACTCGATTCTTTTTGATTCAAGTATATAAGTTTCGATCCGATTCTTTTCGATTCAAATCAATACGATTCTTTTCGATTTGATTCGATTCGTTTTGATTCGACTCGATTCTTTTCGATTCAATTCTTTTCGATTCAATGAAATACGATTCTATTCTTTTCTATTTTTTTATTTTTATTTATTTATGATAGTCACAGAGAGAGAGAGAGAGAGAGAGGCAGAGACACAGGCAGAGGGAGAAGCAGGCTCCATGCACCGGGAGCCCGATGTGGGATTCGATCCCGGGTCTCCAGGATCGTGCCCTGGGCCAAAGGCAGGCGCCAAACCGCTGCGCCACCCAGGGATCCCGATTCTATTCTTTTCGATTCGATTTGATTTGATTCTTTTTGATTCGATACGACTCGATTTGATTCTTTTCGATTTGATTCGATTCAACTCGATACTTTTCAATTCGATCATTTCGATCGATTCGATTCGATTCTTTTCATTTCGATTCGATTCTTTTCGATTCGATTCAATTCTTTTCAATTCGATTCGATTCGATTCTTTTCGTTTCGATTTGATTCTCTTCTATTTTATTTGATTCGATTCATTTCAATTAGATTCGATACTGTTCGATTCGATTCTTTTCGATTCAGGTCGATTGGAATCGATTCGATTCTTTCGGTTCCATTCGATTCGATTCGATACGATTCTCTTCGATTCGATTCTTTTCGGTCTGTTCGATTCGATTCTTTTCGATTCAGTTCGATTCGATTCTTTTTGATTCGATTCGATTCTTTTCGCTTTGATATGATTCGATTCGTTTCGACTTTTTTCGATTCGTGTCGATTCGAATCTATTCGATTCTTTTCTATTCAATTCGATTCGATTGATTCTTTTCGATTCGATTCCATTCGATTCGATTCTTTTCGATTCGATTCTATTCTTTTCGATTCGATACGATTCGATTCGATTCTTTTTGATTCCATTTTTTCGATTCGATTCTTTTCAATTCGATTCGATTCTTTTCAATTTGATTCTTTTCGATTCGATTCGATTCGCCTCTTGTCGTTTCGATTCGATTCTTTTTGATTCGATTCGATTCGATTCTTTTCGTTTCGATTATATTCTCGTCGATTCGATTCGATTCGATACGATTCGATTCTTTTCGATTCGATTCTTCTCGAATCGATTCAATTCGATTCTTTTCGATTCGATTCTTTTCGATTTGATTCGATTCGATCATTTGGATTCCACTTGTTACATTTCGATTCGAATCTTTTCGATTCGATTCGATTCAATTCTTTTGGATTTCATTGGATTGATTTAGATAATTTTTGATTCGATTCGATTCTTTTACCCTAGCTTCGATTTGATTCTACTCGATTCAATTCATTTCGATTCTTCTTGATTCAATTCTTTTCGATTCTTTTTGATTCGGTTTGATTCTTTTCGATTCAATTCGATTCTTTTCGATTCGATTCGATTTAATTGTTTTTGAATCCATTTGATTCGATTCGATTATTTTCGATTCGACTCGATTTGATTCGATTCGGTTCGATTATCGATTCGATTCAATTCCAATTATTTTTGATTCGACTCGATTTGATTATTTTTTATTCAATTCGATTCAATTATTTTCGATTCGATGCAATTCGATTCGATTCTTCTCATTTCAACTCAATTCGATTCTTTCGAATTCGATTCGATTCGATTCTTTGTGTTTCGATTCGATTCTTTTCGATTTGAGTCAATTCTTTTCAATTCGATTTGATATTCTTCGATTCAATTCTTTTCGATTCGATTCGATTCGATTCTTTTCGATTCGATTCGATTCCATTCGATTCGATTCTTCGATTCGATTCGATTCGATTCTTTTCGATTCATTACGATTCGATCGATTCTTTTCGATACGAATCAATTCGATTCCATTCTTTTTGATTCGATTCGATTCGATTCTTTTAGATTTGATTTGATACGATTCTTTTCAATTGGATTTGATTCGATTCGATTCGTTTCGATTCTCTTTGATGTTTTTTGATTCGATCTTTTCAACCGATTTAATTCGATTCGATTCATTTCGATTTGATTCGATTCGAATTTTTCGATTCTATTCTTTTCAATTCGATTCTTTTCGATTCGATTCGATTCGATTTTTTTCTATTCGCTTCTTTTCGATTCGATTCGATTCGCCTCTTTTCGTTTCGATTCTATTCTTTTGGATTCGATTTGATTCTTTTCGTTTCGATTAGATTCTCTTCGATTCGATTCTTTTCGATTCAGTTCTTTTCGATTCGGTTCGATTTGATTCTTCTCCATTCGATTCGATTCGATTCTTTTCGATTCGATTCGATAAGATTCTTTTCGTTCGATTCAATTCTGTTCGATTCTATTCGATTCGATTCGAAGAGATTCGATTATTTTCAGTTCGATTCTTTTCGTTTCCATTCGATTCTTTTCGATTTGATTCGATTCGATCATTTGGATTCAATTTGTTACATTTCGATTCGATTCTTTTCTATTCAGTTCGATTCGATTCTTTTCAATTCAGTTCGATTCGATTCTTTTCAATTCAATTCGATTCGATTCGATTCTTTTCGGTTCGATATGATTCGATTCGATTCAACTCAACTCGATTCTTTTCGATTCGATTTTTTCAATTCGATTCCTTTCAATTCGATTCGATTGGATTCTTTTCGTTTCAATTAGATCGATTCGATTTCATTATTTTCAATTCAATTCATTTCGATGTTTTTCGATTCGATTCAATGCGAATCGATTATTTTCTATTAGATTCGCTTCAATTATTTTCGATTTGATTTGATTCGGTTGTTTTCAATTCGATTCCATTTGATTATTTTCATTTCGATTCGGTGCGATTCGATTCTATTATTTTCAATTCGATTCGTTTCGTATCCATTCGAATCGTTTTGATTCCTTTCGGTTTTCGATTTGAATCGATTCTTTCTTTTCGATTCGATTGTTTTCTATTCGGTTTGATTTTTTTGATTTGAATCGACTCGATTCTTTTTGATTCAAGTATATAAGATTCGATCCGATTCTTTTCGATTCAAATCAATACGATTCTTTTCGATTTGATTCGATTCGTTTGGATTCGACTCGATTCTTTTCGATTCAATTCTTTTCGATTCAATGAAATACGATTCTATTCTTTTCTATTTTTTTATTTTTATTTATTTATGATAGTCACAGAGAGAGAGAGAGAGAGAGAGAGGCAGAGACACAGGCAGAGGGAGAAGCAGGCTCCATGCACCGGGAGCCCGATGTGGGATTCGATCCCGGGTCTCCAGGATCGTGCCCTGGGCCAAAGGCAGGCGCCAAACCGCTGCGCCACCCAGGGATCCCGATTCTATTCTTTTCGATTCGATTTGATTTGATTCTTTTTGATTCGATACGACTCGATTTGATTCTTTTCGATTTGATTCGATTCAACTCGATACTTTTCAATTCGATCATTTCGATCGATTCGATTCGATTCTTTTCATTTCGATTCGATTCTTTTCGATTCGATTCAATTCTTTTCAATTCGATTCGATTCGATTCTTTTCGTTTCGATTTGATTCTCTTCTATTTTATTTGATTCGATTCATTTCAATTAGATTCGATACTGTTCGATTCGATTCTTTTCGATTCAGGTCGATTGGAATCGATTCGATTCTTTCGGTTCCATTCGATTCGATTCGATACGATTCTCTTCGATTCGATTCTTTTCGGTCTGTTCGATTCGATTCTTTTCGATTCAGTTCGATTCGATTCTTTTTGATTCGATTCGATTCTTTTCGCTTTGATATGATTCGATTCGTTTCGACTTTTTTCGATTCGTGTCGATTCGAATCTATTCGATTCTTTTCTATTCAATTCGATTCGATTGATTCTTTTCGATTCGATTCCATTCGATTCGATTCTTTTCGATTCGATTCTATTCTTTTCGATTCGATACGATTCGATTCGATTCTTTTTGATTCCATTTTTTCGATTCGATTCTTTTCAATTCGATTCGATTCTTTTCAATTTGATTCTTTTCGATTCGATTCGATTCGCCTCTTGTCGTTTCGATTCGATTCTTTTTGATTCGATTCGATTCGATTCTTTTCGTTTCGATTATATTCTCGTCGATTCGATTCGATTCGATACGATTCGATTCTTTTCGATTCGATTCTTCTCGAATCGATTCAATTCGATTCTTTTCGATTCGATTCTTTTCGATTTGATTCGATTCGATCATTTGGATTCCACTTGTTACATTTCGATTCGAATCTTTTCGATTCGATTCGATTCAATTCTTTTGGATTTCATTGGATTGATTTAGATAATTTTTGATTCGATTCGATTCTTTTACCCTAGCTTCGATTTGATTCTACTCGATTCAATTCATTTCGATTCTTCTTGATTCAATTCTTTTCGATTCTTTTTGATTCGGTTTGATTCTTTTCGATTCAATTCGATTCTTTTCGATTCGATTCGATTTAATTGTTTTTGAATCCATTTGATTCGATTCGATTATTTTCGATTCGACTCGATTTGATTCGATTCGGTTCGATTATCGATTCGATTCAATTCCAATTATTTTTGATTCGACTCGATTTGATTATTTTTTATTCAATTCGATTCAATTATTTTCGATTCGATGCAATTCGATTCGATTCTTCTCATTTCAACTCAATTCGATTCTTTCGAATTCGATTCGATTCGATTCTTTGTGTTTCGATTCGATTCTTTTCGATTTGAGTCAATTCTTTTCAATTCGATTTGATATTCTTCGATTCAATTCTTTTCGATTCGATTCGATTCGATTCTTTTCGATTCGATTCGATTCCATTCGATTCGATTCTTCGATTCGATTCGATTCGATTCTTTTCGATTCATTACGATTCGATCGATTCTTTTCGATACGAATCAATTCGATTCCATTCTTTTTGATTCGATTCGATTCGATTCTTTTAGATTTGATTTGATACGATTCTTTTCAATTGGATTTGATTCGATTCGATTCGTTTCGATTCTCTTTGATGTTTTTTGATTCGATCTTTTCAACCGATTTAATTCGATTCGATTCATTTCGATTTGATTCGATTCGAATTTTTCGATTCTATTCTTTTCAATTCGATTCTTTTCGATTCGATTCGATTCGATTTTTTTCTATTCGCTTCTTTTCGATTCGATTCGATTCGCCTCTTTTCGTTTCGATTCTATTCTTTTGGATTCGATTTGATTCTTTTCGTTTCGATTAGATTCTCTTCGATTCGATTCTTTTCGATTCAGTTCTTTTCGATTCGGTTCGATTTGATTCTTCTCCATTCGATTCGATTCGATTCTTTTCGATTCGATTCGATAAGATTCTTTTCGTTCGATTCAATTCTGTTCGATTCTATTCGATTCGATTCGAAGAGATTCGATTATTTTCAGTTCGATTCTTTTCGTTTCCATTCGATTCTTTTCGATTTGATTCGATTCGATCATTTGGATTCAATTTGTTACATTTCGATTCGATTCTTTTCTATTCAGTTCGATTCGATTCTTTTCAATTCAGTTCGATTCGATTCTTTTCAATTCAATTCGATTCGATTCGATTCTTTTCGGTTCGATATGATTCGATTCGATTCAACTCAACTCGATTCTTTTCGATTCGATTTTTTCAATTCGATTCCTTTCAATTCGATTCGATTGGATTCTTTTCGTTTCAATTAGATCGATTCGATTTCATTATTTTCAATTCAATTCATTTCGATGTTTTTCGATTCGATTCAATGCGAATCGATTATTTTCTATTAGATTCGCTTCAATTATTTTCGATTTGATTTGATTCGGTTGTTTTCAATTCGATTCCATTTGATTATTTTCATTTCGATTCGGTGCGATTCGATTCTATTATTTTCAATTCGATTCGTTTCGTATCCATTCGAATCGTTTTGATTCCTTTCGGTTTTCGATTTGAATCGATTCTTTCTTTTCGATTCGATTGTTTTCTATTCGGTTTGATTTTTTTGATTTGAATCGACTCGATTCTTTTTGATTCAAGTATATAAGATTCGATCCGATTCTTTTCGATTCAAATCAATACGATTCTTTTCGATTTGATTCGATTCGTTTGGATTCGACTCGATTCTTTTCGATTCAATTCTTTTCGATTCAATGAAATACGATTCTATTCTTTTCTATTTTTTTATTTTTATTTATTTATGATAGTCACAGAGAGAGAGAGAGAGAGAGAGAGAGGCAGAGACACAGGCAGAGGGAGAAGCAGGCTCCATGCACCGGGAGCCCGATGTGGGATTCGATCCCGGGTCTCCAGGATCGTGCCCTGGGCCAAAGGCAGGCGCCAAACCGCTGCGCCACCCAGGGATCCCGATTCTATTCTTTTCGATTCGATTTGATTTGATTCTTTTTGATTCGATACGACTCGATTTGATTCTTTTCGATTTGATTCGATTCAACTCGATACTTTTCAATTCGATCATTTCGATCGATTCGATTCGATTCTTTTCATTTCGATTCGATTCTTTTCGATTCGATTCAATTCTTTTCAATTCGATTCGATTCGATTCTTTTCGTTTCGATTTGATTCTCTTCTATTTTATTTGATTCGATTCATTTCAATTAGATTCGATACTGTTCGATTCGATTCTTTTCGATTCAGGTCGATTGGAATCGATTCGATTCTTTCGGTTCCATTCGATTCGATTCGATACGATTCTCTTCGATTCGATTCTTTTCGGTCTGTTCGATTCGATTCTTTTCGATTCAGTTCGATTCGATTCTTTTTGATTCGATTCGATTCTTTTCGCTTTGATATGATTCGATTCGTTTCGACTTTTTTCGATTCGTGTCGATTCGAATCTATTCGATTCTTTTCTATTCAATTCGATTCGATTGATTCTTTTCGATTCGATTCCATTCGATTCGATTCTTTTCGATTCGATTCTATTCTTTTCGATTCGATACGATTCGATTCGATTCTTTTTGATTCCATTTTTTCGATTCGATTCTTTTCAATTCGATTCGATTCTTTTCAATTTGATTCTTTTCGATTCGATTCGATTCGCCTCTTGTCGTTTCGATTCGATTCTTTTTGATTCGATTCGATTCGATTCTTTTCGTTTCGATTATATTCTCGTCGATTCGATTCGATTCGATACGATTCGATTCTTTTCGATTCGATTCTTCTCGAATCGATTCAATTCGATTCTTTTCGATTCGATTCTTTTCGATTTGATTCGATTCGATCATTTGGATTCCACTTGTTACATTTCGATTCGAATCTTTTCGATTCGATTCGATTCAATTCTTTTGGATTTCATTGGATTGATTTAGATAATTTTTGATTCGATTCGATTCTTTTACCCTAGCTTCGATTTGATTCTACTCGATTCAATTCATTTCGATTCTTCTTGATTCAATTCTTTTCGATTCTTTTTGATTCGGTTTGATTCTTTTCGATTCAATTCGATTCTTTTCGATTCGATTCGATTTAATTGTTTTTGAATCCATTTGATTCGATTCGATTATTTTCGATTCGACTCGATTTGATTCGATTCGGTTCGATTATCGATTCGATTCAATTCCAATTATTTTTGATTCGACTCGATTTGATTATTTTTTATTCAATTCGATTCAATTATTTTCGATTCGATGCAATTCGATTCGATTCTTCTCATTTCAACTCAATTCGATTCTTTCGAATTCGATTCGATTCGATTCTTTGTGTTTCGATTCGATTCTTTTCGATTTGAGTCAATTCTTTTCAATTCGATTTGATATTCTTCGATTCAATTCTTTTCGATTCGATTCTTTTCGATTCTTTTCGATTCGATTCGATTCCATTCGATTCGATTCTTCGATTCGATTCGATTCGATTCTTTTCGATTCATTACGATTCGATCGATTCTTTTCGATACGAATCAATTCGATTCCATTCTTTTTGATTCGATTCGATTCGATTCTTTTAGATTTGATTTGATACGATTCTTTTCAATTGGATTTGATTCGATTCGATTCGTTTCGATTCTCTTTGATGTTTTTTGATTCGATCTTTTCAACCGATTTAATTCGATTCGATTCATTTCGATTTGATTCGATTCGAATTTTTCGATTCTATTCTTTTCAATTCGATTCTTTTCGATTCGATTCGATTCGATTTTTTTCTATTCGCTTCTTTTCGATTCGATTCGATTCGCCTCTTTTCGTTTCGATTCTATTCTTTTGGATTCGATTTGATTCTTTTCGTTTCGATTAGATTCTCTTCGATTCGATTCTTTTCGATTCAGTTCTTTTCGATTCGGTTCGATTTGATTCTTCTCCATTCGATTCGATTCGATTCTTTTCGATTCGATTCGATAAGATTCTTTTCGTTCGATTCAATTCTGTTCGATTCGATTCGATTCGATTCGAAGAGATTCGATTATTTTCAGTTCGATTCTTTTCGTTTCCATTCGATTCTTTTCGATTTGATTCGATTCGATCATTTGGATTCAATTTGTTACATTTCGATTCGATTCTTTTCTATTCAGTTCGATTCGATTCTTTTCAATTCAGTTCGATTCGATTCTTTTCAATTCAATTCGATTCGATTCGATTCTTTTCGGTTCGATATGATTCGATTCGATTCAACTCAACTCGATTCTTTTCGATTCGATTTTTTCAATTCGATTCCTTTCAATTCGATTCGATTGGATTCTTTTCGTTTCAATTAGATCGATTCGATTTCATTATTTTCAATTCAATTCATTTCGATGTTTTTCGATTCGATTCAATGCGAATCGATTATTTTCTATTAGATTCGCTTCAATTATTTTCGATTTGATTTGATTCGGTTGTTTTCAATTCGATTCCATTTGATTATTTTCATTTCGATTCGGTGCGATTCGATTCTATTATTTTCAATTCGATTCGTTTCGTATCCATTCGAATCGTTTTGATTCCTTTCGGTTTTCGATTTGAATCGATTCTTTCTTTTCGATTCGATTGTTTTCTATTCGGTTTGATTTTTTTGATTTGAATCGACTCGATTCTTTTTGATTCAAGTATATAAGATTCGATCCGATTCTTTTCGATTCAAATCAATACGATTCTTTTCGATTTGATTCGATTCGTTTGGATTCGACTCGATTCTTTTCGATTCAATTCTTTTCGATTCAATGAAATACGATTCTATTCTTTTCTATTTTTTTATTTTTATTTATTTATGATAGTCACAGAGAGAGAGAGAGAGAGAGAGAGAGGCAGAGACACAGGCAGAGGGAGAAGCAGGCTCCATGCACCGGGAGCCCGATGTGGGATTCGATCCCGGGTCTCCAGGATCGTGCCCTGGGCCAAAGGCAGGCGCCAAACCGCTGCGCCACCCAGGGATCCCGATTCTATTCTTTTCGATTCGATTTGATTTGATTCTTTTTGATTCGATACGACTCGATTTGATTCTTTTCGATTTGATTCGATTCAACTCGATACTTTTCAATTCGATCATTTCGATCGATTCGATTCGATTCTTTTCATTTCGATTCGATTCTTTTCGATTCGATTCAATTCTTTTCAATTCGATTCGATTCGATTCTTTTCGTTTCGATTTGATTCTCTTCTATTTTATTTGATTCGATTCATTTCAATTAGATTCGATACTGTTCGATTCGATTCTTTTCGATTCAGGTCGATTGGAATCGATTCGATTCTTTCGGTTCCATTCGATTCGATTCGATACGATTCTCTTCGATTCGATTCTTTTCGGTCTGTTCGATTCGATTCTTTTCGATTCAGTTCGATTCGATTCTTTTTGATTCGATTCGATTCTTTTCGCTTTGATATGATTCGATTCGTTTCGACTTTTTTCGATTCGTGTCGATTCGAATCTATTCGATTCTTTTCTATTCAATTCGATTCGATTGATTCTTTTCGATTCGATTCCATTCGATTCGATTCTTTTCGATTCGATTCTATTCTTTTCGATTCGATACGATTCGATTCGATTCTTTTTGATTCCATTTTTTCGATTCGATTCTTTTCAATTCGATTCGATTCTTTTCAATTTGATTCTTTTCGATTCGATTCGATTCGCCTCTTGTCGTTTCGATTCGATTCTTTTTGATTCGATTCGATTCGATTCTTTTCGTTTCGATTATATTCTCGTCGATTCGATTCGATTCGATACGATTCGATTCTTTTCGATTCGATTCTTCTCGAATCGATTCAATTCGATTCTTTTCGATTCGATTCTTTTCGATTTGATTCGATTCGATCATTTGGATTCCACTTGTTACATTTCGATTCGAATCTTTTCGATTCGATTCGATTCAATTCTTTTGGATTTCATTGGATTGATTTAGATAATTTTTGATTCGATTCGATTCTTTTACCCTAGCTTCGATTTGATTCTACTCGATTCAATTCATTTCGATTCTTCTTGATTCAATTCTTTTCGATTCTTTTTGATTCGGTTTGATTCTTTTCGATTCAATTCGATTCTTTTCGATTCGATTCGATTTAATTGTTTTTGAATCCATTTGATTCGATTCGATTATTTTCGATTCGACTCGATTTGATTCGATTCGGTTCGATTATCGATTCGATTCAATTCCAATTATTTTTGATTCGACTCGATTTGATTATTTTTTATTCAATTCGATTCAATTATTTTCGATTCGATGCAATTCGATTCGATTCTTCTCATTTCAACTCAATTCGATTCTTTCGAATTCGATTCGATTCGATTCTTTGTGTTTCGATTCGATTCTTTTCGATTTGAGTCAATTCTTTTCAATTCGATTTGATATTCTTCGATTCAATTCTTTTCGATTCGATTCGATTCGATTCTTTTCGATTCGATTCGATTCCATTCGATTCGATTCTTCGATTCGATTCGATTCGATTCTTTTCGATTCATTACGATTCGATCGATTCTTTTCGATACGAATCAATTCGATTCCATTCTTTTTGATTCGATTCGATTCGATTCTTTTAGATTTGATTTGATACGATTCTTTTCAATTGGATTTGATTCGATTCGATTCGTTTCGATTCTCTTTGATGTTTTTTGATTCGATCTTTTCAACCGATTTAATTCGATTCGATTCATTTCGATTTGATTCGATTCGAATTTTTCGATTCTATTCTTTTCAATTCGATTCTTTTCGATTCGATTCGATTCGATTTTTTTCTATTCGCTTCTTTTCGATTCGATTCGATTCGCCTCTTTTCGTTTCGATTCTATTCTTTTGGATTCGATTTGATTCTTTTCGTTTCGATTAGATTCTCTTCGATTCGATTCTTTTCGATTCAGTTCTTTTCGATTCGGTTCGATTTGATTCTTCTCCATTCGATTCGATTCGATTCTTTTCGATTCGATTCGATAAGATTCTTTTCGTTCGATTCAATTCTGTTCGATTCGATTCGATTCGATTCGAAGAGATTCGATTATTTTCAGTTCGATTCTTTTCGTTTCCATTCGATTCTTTTCGATTTGATTCGATTCGATCATTTGGATTCAATTTGTTACATTTCGATTCGATTCTTTTCTATTCAGTTCGATTCGATTCTTTTCGATTCAGTTCGATTCGATTCTTTTCAATTCAATTCGATTCGATTCGATTCTTTTCGGTTCGATATGATTCGATTCGATTCAACTCAACTCGATTCTTTTCGATTCGATTTTTTCAATTCGATTCCTTTCAATTCGATTCGATTGGATTCTTTTCGTTTCAATTAGATCGATTCGATTTCATTATTTTCAATTCAATTCATTTCGATGTTTTTCGATTCGATTCAATGCGAATCGATTATTTTCTATTAGATTCGCTTCAATTATTTTCGATTTGATTTGATTCGGTTGTTTTCAATTCGATTCCATTTGATTATTTTCATTTCGATTCGGTGCGATTCGATTCTATTATTTTCAATTCGATTCGTTTCGTATCCATTCGAATCGTTTTGATTCCTTTCGGTTTTCGATTTGAATCGATTCTTTCTTTTCGATTCGATTGTTTTCTATTCGGTTTGATTTTTTTGATTTGAATCGACTCGATTCTTTTTGATTCAAGTATATAAGATTCGATCCGATTCTTTTCGATTCAAATCAATACGATTCTTTTCGATTTGATTCGATTCGTTTGGATTCGACTCGATTCTTTTCGATTCAATTCTTTTCGATTCAATGAAATACGATTCTATTCTTTTCTATTTTTTTATTTTTATTTATTTATGATAGTCACAGAGAGAGAGAGAGAGAGAGAGAGGCAGAGACACAGGCAGAGGGAGAAGCAGGCTCCATGCACCGGGAGCCCGATGTGGGATTCGATCCCGGGTCTCCAGGATCGTGCCCTGGGCCAAAGGCAGGCGCCAAACCGCTGCGCCACCCAGGGATCCCGATTCTATTCTTTTCGATTCGATTTGATTTGATTCTTTTTGATTCGATACGACTCGATTTGATTCTTTTCGATTTGATTCGATTCAACTCGATACTTTTCAATTCGATCATTTCGATCGATTCGATTCGATTCTTTTCATTTCGATTCGATTCTTTTCGATTCGATTCAATTCTTTTCAATTCGATTCGATTCGATTCTTTTCGTTTCGATTTGATTCTCTTCTATTTTATTTGATTCGATTCATTTCAATTAGATTCGATACTGTTCGATTCGATTCTTTTCGATTCAGGTCGATTGGAATCGATTCGATTCTTTCGGTTCCATTCGATTCGATTCGATACGATTCTCTTCGATTCGATTCTTTTCGGTCTGTTCGATTCGATTCTTTTCGATTCAGTTCGATTCGATTCTTTTTGATTCGATTCGATTCTTTTCGCTTTGATATGATTCGATTCGTTTCGACTTTTTTCGATTCGTGTCGATTCGAATCTATTCGATTCTTTTCTATTCAATTCGATTCGATTGATTCTTTTCGATTCGATTCCATTCGATTCGATTCTTTTCGATTCGATTCTATTCTTTTCGATTCGATACGATTCGATTCGATTCTTTTTGATTCCATTTTTTCGATTCGATTCTTTTCAATTCGATTCGATTCTTTTCAATTTGATTCTTTTCGATTCGATTCGATTCGCCTCTTGTCGTTTCGATTCGATTCTTTTTGATTCGATTCGATTCGATTCTTTTCGTTTCGATTATATTCTCGTCGATTCGATTCGATTCGATACGATTCGATTCTTTTCGATTCGATTCTTCTCGAATCGATTCAATTCGATTCTTTTCGATTCGATTCTTTTCGATTTGATTCGATTCGATCATTTGGATTCCACTTGTTACATTTCGATTCGAATCTTTTCGATTCGATTCGATTCAATTCTTTTGGATTTCATTGGATTGATTTAGATAATTTTTGATTCGATTCGATTCTTTTACCCTAGCTTCGATTTGATTCTACTCGATTCAATTCATTTCGATTCTTCTTGATTCAATTCTTTTCGATTCTTTTTGATTCGGTTTGATTCTTTTCGATTCAATTCGATTCTTTTCGATTCGATTCGATTTAATTGTTTTTGAATCCATTTGATTCGATTCGATTATTTTCGATTCGACTCGATTTGATTCGATTCGGTTCGATTATCGATTCGATTCAATTCCAATTATTTTTGATTCGACTCGATTTGATTATTTTTTATTCAATTCGATTCAATTATTTTCGATTCGATGCAATTCGATTCGATTCTTCTCATTTCAACTCAATTCGATTCTTCCGAATTCGATTCGATTCGATTCTTTGTGTTTCGATTCGATTCTTTTCGATTTGAGTCAATTCTTTTCAATTCGATTTGATATTCTTCGATTCAATTCTTTTCGATTCGATTCTTTTCGATTCTTTTCGATTCGATTCGATTCCATTCGATTCGATTCTTCGATTCGATTCGATTCGATTCTTTTCGATTCATTACGATTCGATCGATTCTTTTCGATACGAATCAATTCGATTCCATTCTTTTTGATTCGATTCGATTCGATTCTTTTAGATTTGATTTGATACGATTCTTTTCAATTGGATTTGATTCGATTCGATTCGTTTCGATTCTCTTTGATGTTTTTTGATTCGATCTTTTCAACCGATTTAATTCGATTCGATTCATTTCGATTTGATTCGATTCGAATTTTTCGATTCTATTCTTTTCAATTCGATTCTTTTCGATTCGATTCGATTCGATTTTTTTCTATTCGCTTCTTTTCGATTCGATTCGATTCGCCTCTTTTCGTTTCGATTCTATTCTTTTGGATTCGATTTGATTCTTTTCGTTTCGATTAGATTCTCTTCGATTCGATTCTTTTCGATTCAGTTCTTTTCGATTCGGTTCGATTTGATTCTTCTCCATTCGATTCGATTCGATTCTTTTCGATTCGATTCGATAAGATTCTTTTCGTTCGATTCAATTCTGTTCGATTCGATTCGATTCGATTCGAAGAGATTCGATTATTTTCAGTTCGATTCTTTTCGTTTCCATTCGATTCTTTTCGATTTGATTCGATTCGATCATTTGGATTCAATTTGTTACATTTCGATTCGATTCTTTTCTATTCAGTTCGATTCGATTCTTTTCAATTCAGTTCGATTCGATTCTTTTCAATTCAATTCGATTCGATTCGATTCTTTTCGGTTCGATATGATTCGATTCGATTCAACTCAACTCGATTCTTTTCGATTCGATTTTTTCAATTCGATTCCTTTCAATTCGATTCGATTGGATTCTTTTCGTTTCAATTAGATCGATTCGATTTCATTATTTTCAATTCAATTCATTTCGATGTTTTTCGATTCGATTCAATGCGAATCGATTATTTTCTATTAGATTCGCTTCAATTATTTTCGATTTGATTTGATTCGGTTGTTTTCAATTCGATTCCATTTGATTATTTTCATTTCGATTCGGTGCGATTCGATTCTATTATTTTCAATTCGATTCGTTTCGTATCCATTCGAATCGTTTTGATTCCTTTCGGTTTTCGATTTGAATCGATTCTTTCTTTTCGATTCGATTGTTTTCTATTCGGTTTGATTTTTTTGATTTGAATCGACTCGATTCTTTTTGATTCAAGTATATAAGATTCGATCCGATTCTTTTCGATTCAAATCAATACGATTCTTTTCGATTTGATTCGATTCGTTTTGATTCGACTCGATTCTTTTCGATTCAATTCTTTTCGATTCAATGAAATACGATTCTATTCTTTTCTATTTTTTTATTTTTATTTATTTATGATAGTCACAGAGAGAGAGAGAGAGAGAGAGGCAGAGACACAGGCAGAGGGAGAAGCAGGCTCCATGCACCGGGAGCCCGATGTGGGATTCGATCCCGGGTCTCCAGGAGAGTGCCCTGGGCCAAAGGCAGGCGCCAAACCGCTGCGCCACCCAGGGATCCCGATTCTATTCTTTTCGATTCGATTTGATTTGATTCTTTTTGATTCGATACGACTCGATTTGATTCTTTTCGATTTGATTCGATTCAACTCGATACTTTTCAATTCGATCATTTCGATCGATTCGATTCGATTCTTTTCATTTCGATTCGATTCTTTTCGATTCGATTCAATTCTTTTCAATTCGATTCGATTCGATTCTTTTCGTTTCGATTTGATTCTCTTCTATTTTATTTGATTCGATTCATTTCAATTAGATTCGATACTGTTCGATTCGATTCTTTTCGATTCAGGTCGATTGGAATCGATTCGATTCTTTCGGTTCCATTCGATTCGATTCGATACGATTCTCTTCGATTCGATTCTTTTCGGTCTGTTCGATTCGATTCTTTTCGATTCAGTTCGATTCGATTCTTTTTGATTCGATTCGATTCTTTTCGCTTTGATATGATTCGATTCGTTTCGACTTTTTTCGATTCGTGTCGATTCGAATCTATTCGATTCTTTTCTATTCAATTCGATTCGATTGATTCTTTTCGATTCGATTCCATTCGATTCGATTCTTTTCGATTCGATTCTATTCTTTTCGATTCGATACGATTCGATTCGATTCTTTTTGATTCCATTTTTTCGATTCGATTCTTTTCAATTCGATTCGATTCTTTTCAATTTGATTCTTTTCGATTCGATTCGATTCGCCTCTTGTCGTTTCGATTCGATTCTTTTTGATTCGATTCGATTCGATTCTTTTCGTTTCGATTATATTCTCGTCGATTTGATTCGATTCGATACGATTCGATTCTTTTCGATTCGATTCTTCTCGAATCGATTCAATTCGATTCTTTTCGATTCGATTCTTTTCGATTTGATTCGATTCGATCATTTGGATTCCACTTGTTACATTTCGATTCGAATCTTTTCGATTCGATTCGATTCAATTCTTTTGGATTTCATTGGTTTGATTTAGATAATTTTTGATTCGATTCGATTCTTTTACCCTAGCTTCGATTTGATTCTACTCGATTCAATTCATTTCGATTCTTCTTGATTCAATTCTTTTCGATTCTTTTTGATTCGGTTTGATTCTTTTCGATTCAATTCGATTCTTTTCGATTCGATTCGATTTAATTGTTTTTGAATCCATTTGATTCGATTCGATTATTTTCGATTCGACTCGATTTGATTCGATTCGGTTCGATTATCGATTCGATTCAATTCCAATTATTTTTGATTCGACTCGATTTGATTATTTTTTATTCAATTCGATTCAATTATTTTCGATTCGATGCAATTCGATTCGATTCTTATCATTTCAACTCAATTCGATTCTTCCGAATTCGATTCGATTCGATTCTTTGTGTTTCGATTCGATTCTTTTCGATTTGAGTCAATTCTTTTCAATTCGATTTGATATTCTTCGATTCAATTCTTTTCGATTCGATTCGATTCGATTCTTTTCGATTCGATTCGATTCCATTCGATTCGATTCTTCGATTCGATTCGATTCGATTCTTTTCGATTCAATACGATTCGATCGATTCTTTTCGATACGAATCAATTCGATTCCATTCTTTTTGATTCGATTCGATTCGATTCTTTTAGATTTGATTTGATACGATTCTTTTCAATTGGATTTGATTCGATTCGATTCGTTTCGATTCTCTTTGATGGTTTTTGATTCGATCTTTTCAACCGATTTAATTCGATTCGATTCATTTCGATTTGATTCGATTCGAATTTTTCGATTCTATTCTTTTCAATTCGATTCTTTTCGATTCGATTCGATTCGATTTTTTTCTATTCGCTTCTTTTCGATTCGATTCGATTCGCCTCTTTTCGTTTCGATTCTATTCTTTTGGATTCGATTTGATTCTTTTCGTTTCGATTAGATTCTCTTCGATTCGATTCTTTTCGATTCAGTTCTTTTCGATTCGGTTCGATTTGATTCTTCTCCATTCGATTCGATTCGATTCTTTTCGATTCGATTCGATAAGATTCTTTTCGTTCGATTCAATTCTGTTCGATTCTATTCGATTCGATTCGAAGAGATTCGATTATTTTCAGTTCGATTCTTTTCGTTTCCATTCGATTCTTTTCGATTTGATTCGATTCGATCATTTGGATTCAATTTGTTACATTTCGATTCGATTCTTTTCGATTCAGTTCGATTCGATTCTTTTCGATTCAGTTCGATTCGATTCTTTTCAATTCAATTCGATTCGATTCGATTCTTTTCGATTCGATATGATTCGATTCGATTCAACTCAACTCGATTCTTTTCGATTCGATTTTTTCAATTCGATTCCTTTCAATTCGATTCGATTGGATTCTTTTCGTTTCAATTAGATCGATTCGATTTCATTATTTTCAATTCAATTCATTTCGATGTTTTTCGATTCGATTCAATGCGAATCGATTATTTTCTATTAGATTCGCTTCAATTATTTTCGATTTGATTTGATTCGGTTGTTTTCAATTCGATTCCATTTGATTATTTTCATTTCGATTCGGTGCGATTCGATTCTATTATTTTCAATTCGATTCGTTTCGTATCCATTCGAATCGTTTTGATTCCTTTCGGTTTTCGATTTGAATCGATTCTTTCTTTTCGATTCGATTGTTTTCTATTCGGTTTGATTTTTTTGATTTGAATCGACTCGATTCTTTTTGATTCAAGTATATAAGATTCGATCCGATTCTTTTCGATTCAAATCAATACGATTCTTTTCGATTTGATTCGATTCGTTTGGATTCGACTCGATTCTTTTCGATTCAATTCTTTTCGATTCAATGAAATACGATTCTATTCTTTTCTATTTTTTTATTTTTATTTATTTATGATAGTCACAGAGAGAGAGAGAGAGAGAGGCAGAGACACAGGCAGAGGGAGAAGCAGGCTCCATGCACCGGGAGCCCGATGTGGGATTCGATCCCGGGTCTCCAGGATCGTGCCCTGGGCCAAAGGCAGGCGCCAAACCGCTGCGCCACCCAGGGATCCCGATTCTATTCTTTTCGATTCGATTTGATTTGATTCTTTTTGATTCGATACGACTCGATTTGATTCTTTTCGATTTGATTCGATTCAACTCGATACTTTTCAATTCGATCATTTCGATCGATTCGATTCGATTCTTTTCATTTCGATTCGATTCTTTTCGATTCGATTCAATTCTTTTCAATTCGATTCGATTCGATTCTTTTCGTTTCGATTTGATTCTCTTCTATTTTATTTGATTCGATTCATTTCAATTAGATTCGATACTGTTCGATTCGATTCTTTTCGATTCAGGTCGATTGGAATCGATTCGATTCTTTCGGTTCCATTCGATTCGATTCGATACGATTCTCTTCGATTCGATTCTTTTCGGTCTGTTCGATTCGATTCTTTTCGATTCAGTTCGATTCGATTCTTTTTGATTCGATTCGATTCTTTTCGCTTTGATATGATTCGATTCGTTTCGACTTTTTTCGATTCGTGTCGATTCGAATCTATTCGATTCTTTTCTATTCAATTCGATTCGATTGATTCTTTTCGATTCGATTCCATTCGATTCGATTCTTTTCGATTCGATTCTATTCTTTTCGATTCGATACGATTCGATTCGATTCTTTTTGATTCCATTTTTTCGATTCGATTCTTTTCAATTCGATTCGATTCTTTTCAATTTGATTCTTTTCGATTCGATTCGATTCGCCTCTTGTCGTTTCGATTCGATTCTTTTTGATTCGAGTAGATTCGATTCTTTTCGTTTCGATTATATTCTCGTCGATTCGATTCGATTCGATACGATTCGATTCTTTTCGATTCGATTCTTCTCGAATCGATTCAATTCGATTCTTTTCGATTCGATTCTTTTCGATTTGATTCGATTCGATCATTTGGATTCCACTTGTTACATTTCGATTCGAATCTTTTCGATTCGATTCGATTCAATTCTTTTGGATTTCATTGGATTGATTTAGATAATTTTTGATTCGATTCGATTCTTTTACCCTAGCTTCGATTTGATTCTACTCGATTCAATTCATTTCGATTCTTCTTGATTCAATTCTTTTCGATTCTTTTTGATTCGGTTTGATTCTTTTCGATTCAATTCGATTCTTTTCGATTCGATTCGATTTAATTGTTTTTGAATCCATTTGATTCGATTCGATTATTTTCGATTCGACTCGATTTGATTCGATTCGGTTCGATTATCGATTCGATTCAATTCCAATTATTTTTGATTCGACTCGATTTGATTATTTTTTATTCAATTCGATTCAATTATTTTCGATTCGATGCAATTCGATTCGATTCTTCTCATTTCAACTCAATTCGATTCTTTCGAATTCGATTCGATTCGATTCTTTGTGTTTCGATTCGATTCTTTTCGATTTGAGTCAATTCTTTTCAATTCGATTTGATATTCTTCGATTCAATTCTTTTCGATTCGATTCGATTCGATTCTTTTCGATTCGATTCGATTCCATTCGATTCGATTCTTCGATTCGATTCGATTCGATTCTTTTCGATTCATTACGATTCGATCGATTCTTTTCGATACGAATCAATTCGATTCCATTCTTTTTGATTCGATTCGATTCGATTCTTTTAGATTTGATTTGATACGATTCTTTTCAATTGGATTTGATTCGATTCGATTCGTTTCGATTCTCTTTGATGTTTTTTGATTCGATCTTTTCAACCGATTTAATTCGATTCGATTCATTTCGATTTGATTCGATTCGAATTTTTCGATTCTATTCTTTTCAATTCGATTCTTTTCGATTCGATTCGATTCGATTTTTTTCTATTCGCTTCTTTTCGATTCGATTCGATTCGCCTCTTTTCGTTTCGATTCTATTCTTTTGGATTCGATTTGATTCTTTTCGTTTCGATTAGATTCTCTTCGATTCGATTCTTTTCGATTCAGTTCTTTTCGATTCGGTTCGATTTGATTCTTCTCCATTCGATTCGATTCGATTCTTTTCGATTCGATTCGATAAGATTCTTTTCGTTCGATTCAATTCTGTTCGATTCGATTCGATTCGATTCGAAGAGATTCGATTATTTTCAGTTCGATTCTTTTCGTTTCCATTCGATTCTTTTCGATTTGATTCGATTCGATCATTTGGATTCAATTTGTTACATTTCGATTCGATTCTTTTCTATTCAGTTCGATTCGATTCTTTTCAATTCAGTTCGATTCGATTCTTTTCAATTCAATTCGATTCGATTCGATTCTTTTCGATTCGGTATGATTCGATTCGATTCAACTCAACTCGATTCTTTTCGATTCGATTTTTTCAATTCGATTCCTTTCAATTCGATTCGATTGGATTCTTTTCGTTTCAATTAGATCGATTCGATTTCATTATTTTCAATTCAATTCATTTCGATGTTTTTCGATTCGATTCAATGCGAATCGATTATTTTCTATTAGATTCGCTTCAATTATTTTCGATTTGATTTGATTCGGTTGTTTTCAATTCGATTCCATTTGATTATTTTCATTTCGATTCGGTGCGATTCGATTCTATTATTTTCAATTCGATTCGTTTCGTATCCATTCGAATCGTTTTGATTCCTTTCGGTTTTCGATTTGAATCGATTCTTTTCTTTTCGATTCGATTGTTTTCTATTCGGTTTGATTTTTTTGATTTGAATCGACTCGATTCTTTTTGATTCAAGTATATAAGATTCGATCCGATTCTTTTCGATTCAAATCAATACGATTCTTTTCGATTTGATTCGATTCGTTTTGATTCGACTCGATTCTTTTCGATTCAATTCTTTTCGATTCAATGAAATACGATTCTATTCTTTTCTATTTTTTTATTTTTATTTATTTATGATAGTCACAGAGAGAGAGAGAGAGAGAGAGAGGCAGAGACACAGGCAGAGGGAGAAGCAGGCTCCATGCACCGGGAGCCCGATGTGGGATTCGATCCCGGGTCTCCAGGATCGTGCCCTGGGCCAAAGGCAGGCGCCAAACCGCTGCGCCACCCAGGGATCCCGATTCTATTCTTTTCGATTCGATTTGATTTGATTCTTTTTGATTCGATACGACTCGATTTGATTCTTTATTTGATTCGATTCAACTCGATACTTTTCAATTCGATCATTTCGATCGATTCGATTCGATTCTTTTCGATTCGATTCAATTCTTTTCAATTCGATTCGATTCGATTCTTTTCGTTTCGATTTGATTCTCTTCTATTTTATTTGATTCGGTTCATTTCAATTAGCTTCGATACTGTTCGATTCGATTCTTTTCGATTCAGGTCGATTGGAATCGATTCGATTCTTTCGGTTCCATTCGATTCGATTCGATACGATTCTCTTCGATTCGATTCTTTTCGGTCTGTTCGATTCGATTCTTTTCGATTCAGTTCGATTCGATTCTTTTTGATTCGATTCGATTCTTTTCGCTTTGATATGATTCGATTCGTTTCGACTTTTTTCGATTCGTGTCGATTCGAATCTATTCGATTCTTTTCTATTCAATTCGATTCGATTGATTCTTTTCGATTCGATTCCATTCGATTCGATTCTTTTCGATTCGATTCTATTCTTTTCGATTCGATACGATTCGATTCGATTCTTTTTGATTCCATTTTTTCGATTCGATTCTTTTCAATTCGATTCGATTCTTTTCAATTTGATTCTTTTCGATTCGATTCGATTCGCCTCTTGTCGTTTCGATTCGATTCTTTTTGATTCGATTCGATTCGATTCTTTTCGTTTCGATTATATTCTCGTCGATTCGATTCGATTCGATACGATTCGATTCTTTTCGATTCGATTCTTCTCGAATCGATTCAATTCGATTCTTTTCGATTCGATTCTTTTCGATTTGATTCGATTCGATCATTTGGATTCCACTTGTTACATTTCGATTCGAATCTTTTCGATTCGATTCGATTCAATTCTTTTGGATTTCATTGGATTGATTTAGATAATTTTTGATTCGATTCGATTCTTTTACCCTAGCTTCGATTTGATTCTACTCGATTCAATTCATTTCGATTCTTCTTGATTCAATTCTTTTCGATTCTTTTTGATTCGGTTTGATTCTTTTCGATTCAATTCGATTCTTTTCGATTCGATTCGATTTAATTGTTTTTGAATCCATTTGATTCGATTCGATTATTTTCGATTCGACTCGATTTGATTCGATTCGGTTCGATTATCGATTCGATTCAATTCCAATTATTTTTGATTCGACTCGATTTGATTATTTTTTATTCAATTCGATTCAATTATTTTCGATTCGATGCAATTCGATTCGATTCTTCTCATTTCAACTCAATTCGATTCTTTCGAATTCGATTCGATTCGATTCTTTGTGTTTCGATTCGATTCTTTTCGATTTGAGTCAATTCTTTTCAATTCGATTTGATATTCTTCGATTCAATTCTTTTCGATTCGATTCGATTCGATTCTTTTCGATTCTTTTCGATTCGATTCGATTCCATTCGATTCGATTCTTCGATTCGATTCGATTCGATTCTTTTCGATTCATTACGATTCGATCGATTCTTTTCGATACGAATCAATTCGATTCCATTCTTTTTGATTCGATTCGATTCGATTCTTTTAGATTTGATTTGATACGATTCTTTTCAATTGGATTTGATTCGATTCGATTCGTTTCGATTCTCTTTGATGTTTTTTGATTCGATCTTTTCAACCGATTTAATTCGATTCGATTCATTTCGATTTGATTCGATTCGAATTTTTCGATTCTATTCTTTTCAATTCGATTCTTTTCGATTCGATTCGATTCGATTTTTTTCTATTCGCTTCTTTTCGATTCGATTCGATTCGCCTCTTTTCGTTTCGATTCTATTCTTTTGGATTCGATTTGATTCTTTTCGTTTCGATTAGATTCTCTTCGATTCGATTCTTTTCGATTCAGTTCTTTTCGATTCGGTTCGATTTGATTCTTCGCCATTCGATTCGATTCGATTCTTTTCGATTCGATTCGATAAGATTCTTTTCGTTCGATTCAATTCTGTTCGATTCTATTCGATTCGATTCGAAGAGATTCGATTATTTTCAGTTCGATTCTTTTCGTTTCCATTCGATTCTTTTCGATTTGATTCGATTCGATCATTTGGATTCAATTTGTTACATTTCGATTCGATTCTTTTCTATTCAGTTCGATTCGATTCTTTTCGATTCAGTTCGATTCGATTCTTTTCAATTCAATTCGATTCGATTCGATTCTTTTCGATTCGATATGATTCGATTCGATTCAACTCAACTCGATTCTTTTCGATTCGATTTTTTCAATTCGATTCCTTTCAATTCGATTCGATTGGATTCTTTTCGTTTCAATTAGATCGATTCGATTTCATTATTTTCAATTCAATTCATTTCGATGTTTTTCGATTCGATTCAATGCGAATCGATTATTTTCTATTAGATTCGCTTCAATTATTTTCGATTTGATTTGATTCGGTTGTTTTCAATTCGATTCCATTTGATTATTTTCATTTCGATTCGGTGCGATTCGATTCTATTATTTTCAATTCGATTCGTTTCGTATCCATTCGAATCGTTTTGATTCCTTTCGGTTTTCGATTTGAATCGATTCTTTTCTTTTCGATTCGATTGTTTTCTATTCGGTTTGATTTTTTTGATTTGAATCGACTCGATTCTTTTTGATTCAAGTATATAAGTTTCGATCCGATTCTTTTCGATTCAAATCAATACGATTCTTTTCGATTTGATTCGATTCGTTTTGATTCGACTCGATTCTTTTCGATTCAATTCTTTTCGATTCAATGAAATACGATTCTATTCTTTTCTATTTTTTTATTTTTATTTATTTATGATAGTCACAGAGAGAGAGAGAGAGAGAGAGGCAGAGACACAGGCAGAGGGAGAAGCAGGCTCCATGCACCGGGAGCCCGATGTGGGATTCGATCCCGGGTCTCCAGGATCGTGCCCTGGGCCAAAGGCAGGCGCCAAACCGCTGCGCCACCCAGGGATCCCGATTCTATTCTTTTCGATTCGATTTGATTTGATTCTTTTTGATTCGATACGACTCGATTTGATTCTTTTCGATTTGATTCGATTCAACTCGATACTTTTCAATTCGATCATTTCGATCGATTCGATTCGATTCTTTTCATTTCGATTCGATTCTTTTCGATTCGATTCAATTCTTTTCAATTCGATTCGATTCGATTCTTTTCGTTTCGATTTGATTCTCTTCTATTTTATTTGATTCGATTCATTTCAATTAGATTCGATACTGTTCGATTCGATTCTTTTCGATTCAGGTCGATTGGAATCGATTCGATTCTTTCGGTTCCATTCGATTCGATTCGATACGATTCTCTTCGATTCGATTCTTTTCGGTCTGTTCGATTCGATTCTTTTCGATTCAGTTCGATTCGATTCTTTTTGATTCGATTCGATTCTTTTCGCTTTGATATGATTCGATTCGTTTCGACTTTTTTCGATTCGTGTCGATTCGAATCTATTCGATTCTTTTCTATTCAATTCGATTCGATTGATTCTTTTCGATTCGATTCCATTCGATTCGATTCTTTTCGATTCGATTCTATTCTTTTCGATTCGATACGATTCGATTCGATTCTTTTTGATTCCATTTTTTCGATTCGATTCTTTTCAATTCGATTCGATTCTTTTCAATTTGATTCTTTTCGATTCGATTCGATTCGCCTCTTGTCGTTTCGATTCGATTCTTTTTGATTCGATTCGATTCGATTCTTTTCGTTTCGATTATATTCTCGTCGATTCGATTCGATTCGATACGATTCGATTCTTTTCGATTCGATTCTTCTCGAATCGATTCAATTCGATTCTTTTCGATTCGATTCTTTTCGATTTGATTCGATTCGATCATTTGGATTCCACTTGTTACATTTCGATTCGAATCTTTTCGATTCGATTCGATTCAATTCTTTTGGATTTCATTGGATTGATTTAGATAATTTTTTATTCGATTCGATTCTTTTACCCTAGCTTCGATTTGATTCTACTCGATTCAATTCATTTCGATTCTTCTTGATTCAATTCTTTTCGATTCTTTTTGATTCGGTTTGATTCTTTTCGATTCAATTCGATTCTTTTCGATTCGATTCGATTTAATTGTTTTTGAATCCATTTGATTCGATTATTTTCGATTCGACTCGATTTGATTCGATTCGGTTCGATTATCGATTCGATTCAATTCCAATTATTTTTGATTCGACTCGATTTGATTATTTTTTATTCAATTCGATTCAATTATTTTCGATTCGATGCAATTCGATTCGATTCTTCTCATTTCAACTCAATTCGATTCTTTCGAATTCGATTCGATTCGATTCTTTGTGTTTCGATTCGATTCTTTTCGATTTGAGTCAATTCTTTTCAATTCGATTTGATATTCTTTGATTCAATTCTTTTCGATTCGATTCGATTCGATTCTTTTCGATTCTTTTCGATTCGATTCGATTCCATTCGATTCGATTCTTCGATTCGATTCGATTCGATTCTTTTCGATTCATTACGATTCGATCGATTCTTTTCGATACGAATCAATTCGATTCCATTCTTTTTGATTCGATTCGATTAGATTCTTTTAGATTTGATTTGATACGATTCTTTTCAATTGGATTTGATTCGATTCGATTCGTTTCGATTCTCTTTGATGTTTTTTGATTCGATCTTTTCAACCGATTTAATTCGATTCGATTCATTTCGATTTGATTCGATTCGAATTTTTCGATTCTATTCTTTTCAATTCGATTCTTTTCGATTCGATTCGATTCGATTTTTTTCTATTCGCTTCTTTTCGATTCGATTCGATTCGCCTCTTTTCGTTTCGATTCTATTCTTTTGGATTCGATTTGATTCTTTTCGTTTCGATTAGATTCTCTTCGATTCGATTCTTTTCGATTCAGTTCTTTTCGATTCGGTTCGATTTGATTCTTCTCCATTCGATTCGATTCGATTCTTTTCGATTCGATTCGATAAGATTCTTTTCGTTCGATTCAATTCTGTTCGATTCTATTCGATTCGATTCGAAGAGATTCGATTATTTTCAGTTCGATTCTTTTCGTTTCCATTCGATTCTTTTCGATTTGATTCGATTCGATCATTTGGATTCAATTTGTTACATTTCGATTCGATTCTTTTCTATTCAGTTCGATTCGATTCTTTTCGATTCAGTTCGATTCGATTCTTTTCAATTCAATTCGATTCGATTCGATTCTTTTCGATTCGATATGATTCGATTCGATTCAACTCAACTCGATTCTTTTCGATTCGATTTTTTCAATTCGATTCCTTTCAATTCGATTCGATTGGATTCTTTTCGTTTCAATTAGATCGATTCGATTTCATTATTTTCAATTCAATTCATTTCGATGTTTTTCGATTCGATTCAATGCGAATCGATTATTTTCTATTAGATTCGCTTCAATTATTTTCGATTTGATTTGATTCGGTTGTTTTCAATTCGATTCCATTTGATTATTTTCATTTCGATTCGGTGCGATTCGATTCTATTATTTTCAATTCGATTCGTTTCGTATCCATTCGAATCGTTTTGATTCCTTTCGGTTTTCGATTTGAATCGATTCTTTTCTTTTCGATTCGATTGTTTTCTATTCGGTTTGATTTTTTTGATTTGAATCGACTCGATTCTTTTTGATTCAAGTATATAAGTTTCGATCCGATTCTTTTCGATTCAAATCAATACGATTCTTTTCGATTTGATTCGATTCGTTTTGATTCGACTCGATTCTTTTCGATTCAATTCTTTTCGATTCAATGAAATACGATTCTATTCTTTTCTATTTTTTTATTTTTATTTATTTATGATAGTCACAGAGAGAGAGAGAGAGAGAGAGGCAGAGACACAGGCAGAGGGAGAAGCAGGCTCCATGCACCGGGAGCCCGATGTGGGATTCGATCCCGGGTCTCCAGGATCGTGCCCTGGGCCAAAGGCAGGCGCCAAACCGCTGCGCCACCCAGGGATCCCGATTCTATTCTTTTCGATTCGATTTGATTTGATTCTTTTTGATTCGATACGACTCGATTTGATTCTTTTCGATTTGATTCGATTCAACTCGATACTTTTCAATTCGATCATTTCGATCGATTCGATTCGATTCTTTTCATTTCGATTCGATTCTTTTCGATTCGATTCAATTCTTTTCAATTCGATTCGATTCGATTCTTTTCGTTTCGATTTGATTCTCTTCTATTTTATTTGATTCGATTCATTTCAATTAGATTCGATACTGTTCGATTCGATTCTTTTCGATTCAGGTCGATTGGAATCGATTCGATTCTTTCGGTTCCATTCGATTCGATTCGATACGATTCTCTTCGATTCGATTCTTTTCGGTCTGTTCGATTCGATTCTTTTCGATTCAGTTCGATTCGATTCTTTTTGATTCGATTCGATTCTTTTCGCTTTGATATGATTCGATTCGTTTCGACTTTTTTCGATTCGTGTCGATTCGAATCTATTCGATTCTTTTCTATTCAATTCGATTCGATTGATTCTTTTCGATTCGATTCCATTCGATTCGATTCTTTTCGATTCGATTCTATTCTTTTCGATTCGATACGATTCGATTCGATTCTTTTTGATTCCATTTTTTCGATTCGATTCTTTTCAATTCGATTCGATTCTTTTCAATTTGATTCTTTTCGATTCGATTCGATTCGCCTCTTGTCGTTTCGATTCGATTCTTTTTGATTCGATTCGATTCGATTCTTTTCGTTTCGATTATATTCTCGTCGATTCGATTCGATTCGATACGATTCGATTCTTTTCGATTCGATTCTTCTCGAATCGATTCAATTCGATTCTTTTCGATTCGATTCTTTTCGATTTGATTCGATTCGATCATTTGGATTCCACTTGTTACATTTCGATTCGAATCTTTTCGATTCGATTCGATTCAATTCTTTTGGATTTCATTGGATTGATTTAGATAATTTTTGATTCGATTCGATTCTTTTACCCTAGCTTCGATTTGATTCTACTCGATTCAATTCATTTCGATTCTTCTTGATTCAATTCTTTTCGATTCTTTTTGATTCGGTTTGATTCTTTTCGATTCAATTCGATTCTTTTCGATTCGATTCGATTTAATTGTTTTTGAATCCATTTGATTCGATTCGATTATTTTCGATTCGACTCGATTTGATTCGATTCGGTTCGATTATCGATTCGATTCAATTCCAATTATTTTTGATTCGACTCGATTTGATTATTTTTTATTCAATTCGATTCAATTATTTTCGATTCGATGCAATTCGATTCGATTCTTCTCATTTCAACTCAATTCGATTCTTTCGAATTCGATTCGATTCGATTCTTTGTGTTTCGATTCGATTCTTTTCGATTTGAGTCAATTCTTTTCAATTCGATTTGATATTCTTCGATTCAATTCTTTTCGATTCGATTCGATTCGATTCTTTTCGATTCGATTCGATTCCATTCGATTCGATTCTTCGATTCGATTCGATTCGATTCTTTTCGATTCATTACGATTCGATCGATTCTTTTCGATACGAATCAATTCGATTCCATTCTTTTTGATTCGATTCGATTCGATTCTTTTAGATTTGATTTGATACGATTCTTTTCAATTGGATTTGATTCGATTCGATTCGTTTCGATTCTCTTTGATGTTTTTTGATTCGATCTTTTCAACCGATTTAATTCGATTCGATTCATTTCGATTTGATTCGATTCGAATTTTTCGATTCTATTCTTTTCAATTCGATTCTTTTCGATTCGATTCGATTCGATTTTTTTCTATTCGCTTCTTTTCGATTCGATTCGATTCGCCTCTTTTCGTTTCGATTCTATTCTTTTGGATTCGATTTGATTCTTTTCGTTTCGATTAGATTCTCTTCGATTCGATTCTTTTCGATTCAGTTCTTTTCGATTCGGTTCGATTTGATTCTTCTCCATTCGATTCGATTCGATTCTTTTCGATTCGATTCGATAAGATTCTTTTCGTTCGATTCAATTCTGTTCGATTCTATTCGATTCGATTCGAAGAGATTCGATTATTTTCAGTTCGATTCTTTTCGTTTCCATTCGATTCTTTTCGATTTGATTCGATTCGATCATTTGGATTCAATTTGTTACA
Organism: Canis lupus baileyi; assembly: GCF_048164855.1. Lineage (NCBI taxonomy): Eukaryota > Metazoa > Chordata > Mammalia > Carnivora > Canidae > Canis > Canis lupus. Next base: position 32,265,192 of record NC_132872.1, on the reverse strand, counting down.
TTTCGATTCGATTCTTTTCTATTCAGTTCGATTCGATTCTTTTCAATTCAGTTCGATTCGATTCTTTTCAATTCAATTCGATTCGATTCGATTCTTTTCGGTTCGATATGATTCGATTCGATTCAACTCAACTCGATTCTTTTCGATTCGATTTTTTCAATTCGATTCCTTTCAATTCGATTCGATTGGATTCTTTTCGTTTCAATTAGATCGATTCGATTTCATTATTTTCAATTCAATTCATTTCGATGTTTTTCGATTCGATTCAATGCGAATCGATTATTTTCTATTAGATTCGCTTCAATTATTTTCGATTTGATTTGATTCGGTTGTTTTCAATTCGATTCCATTTGATTATTTTCATTTCGATTCGGTGCGATTCGATTCTATTATTTTCAATTCGATTCGTTTCGTATCCATTCGAATCGTTTTGATTCCTTTCGGTTTTCGATTTGAATCGATTCTTTCTTTTCGATTCGATTGTTTTCTATTCGGTTTGATTTTTTTGATTTGAATCGACTCGATTCTTTTTGATTCAAGTATATAAGATTCGATCCGATTCTTTTCGATTCAAATCAATACGATTCTTTTCGATTTGATTCGATTCGTTTGGATTCGACTCGATTCTTTTCGATTCAATTCTTTTCGATTCAATGAAATACGATTCTATTCTTTTCTATTTTTTTATTTTTATTTATTTATGATAGTCACAGAGAGAGAGAGAGAGAGAGAGAGGCAGAGACACAGGCAGAGGGAGAAGCAGGCTCCATGCACCGGGAGCCCGATGTGGGATTCGATCCCGGGTCTCCAGGATCGTGCCCTGGGCCAAAGGCAGGCGCCAAACCGCTGCGCCACCCAGGGATCCCGATTCTATTCTTTTCGATTCGATTTGATTTGATTCTTTTTGATTCGATACGACTCGATTTGATTCTTTTCGATTTGATTCGATTCAACTCGATACTTTTCAATTCGATCATTTCGATCGATTCGATTCGATTCTTTTCATTTCGATTCGATTCTTTTCGATTCGATTCAATTCTTTTCAATTCGATTCGATTCGATTCTTTTCGTTTCGATTTGATTCTCTTCTATTTTATTTGATTCGATTCATTTCAATTAGATTCGATACTGTTCGATTCGATTCTTTTCGATTCAGGTCGATTGGAATCGATTCGATTCTTTCGGTTCCATTCGATTCGATTCGATACGATTCTCTTCGATTCGATTCTTTTCGGTCTGTTCGATTCGATTCTTTTCGATTCAGTTCGATTCGATTCTTTTTGATTCGATTCGATTCTTTTCGCTTTGATATGATTCGATTCGTTTCGACTTTTTTCGATTCGTGTCGATTCGAATCTATTCGATTCTTTTCTATTCAATTCGATTCGATTGATTCTTTTCGATTCGATTCCATTCGATTCGATTCTTTTCGATTCGATTCTATTCTTTTCGATTCGATACGATTCGATTCGATTCTTTTTGATTCCATTTTTTCGATTCGATTCTTTTCAATTCGATTCGATTCTTTTCAATTTGATTCTTTTCGATTCGATTCGATTCGCCTCTTGTCGTTTCGATTCGATTCTTTTTGATTCGATTCGATTCGATTCTTTTCGTTTCGATTATATTCTCGTCGATTCGATTCGATTCGATACGATTCGATTCTTTTCGATTCGATTCTTCTCGAATCGATTCAATTCGATTCTTTTCGATTCGATTCTTTTCGATTTGATTCGATTCGATCATTTGGATTCCACTTGTTACATTTCGATTCGAATCTTTTCGATTCGATTCGATTCAATTCTTTTGGATTTCATTGGATTGATTTAGATAATTTTTGATTCGATTCGATTCTTTTACCCTAGCTTCGATTTGATTCTACTCGATTCAATTCATTTCGATTCTTCTTGATTCAATTCTTTTCGATTCTTTTTGATTCGGTTTGATTCTTTTCGATTCAATTCGATTCTTTTCGATTCGATTCGATTTAATTGTTTTTGAATCCATTTGATTCGATTCGATTATTTTCGATTCGACTCGATTTGATTCGATTCGGTTCGATTATCGATTCGATTCAATTCCAATTATTTTTGATTCGACTCGATTTGATTATTTTTTATTCAATTCGATTCAATTATTTTCGATTCGATGCAATTCGATTCGATTCTTCTCATTTCAACTCAATTCGATTCTTTCGAATTCGATTCGATTCGATTCTTTGTGTTTCGATTCGATTCTTTTCGATTTGAGTCAATTCTTTTCAATTCGATTTGATATTCTTCGATTCAATTCTTTTCGATTCGATTCGATTCGATTCTTTTCGATTCGATTCGATTCCATTCGATTCGATTCTTCGATTCGATTCGATTCGATTCTTTTCGATTCATTACGATTCGATCGATTCTTTTCGATACGAATCAATTCGATTCCATTCTTTTTGATTCGATTCGATTCGATTCTTTTAGATTTGATTTGATACGATTCTTTTCAATTGGATTTGATTCGATTCGATTCGTTTCGATTCTCTTTGATGTTTTTTGATTCGATCTTTTCAACCGATTTAATTCGATTCGATTCATTTCGATTTGATTCGATTCGAATTTTTCGATTCTATTCTTTTCAATTCGATTCTTTTCGATTCGATTCGATTCGATTTTTTTCTATTCGCTTCTTTTCGATTCGATTCGATTCGCCTCTTTTCGTTTCGATTCTATTCTTTTGGATTCGATTTGATTCTTTTCGTTTCGATTAGATTCTCTTCGATTCGATTCTTTTCGATTCAGTTCTTTTCGATTCGGTTCGATTTGATTCTTCTCCATTCGATTCGATTCGATTCTTTTCGATTCGATTCGATAAGATTCTTTTCGTTCGATTCAATTCTGTTCGATTCTATTCGATTCGATTCGAAGAGATTCGATTATTTTCAGTTCGATTCTTTTCGTTTCCATTCGATTCTTTTCGATTTGATTCGATTCGATCATTTGGATTCAATTTGTTACATTTCGATTCGATTCTTTTCTATTCAGTTCGATTCGATTCTTTTCAATTCAGTTCGATTCGATTCTTTTCAATTCAATTCGATTCGATTCGATTCTTTTCGGTTCGATATGATTCGATTCGATTCAACTCAACTCGATTCTTTTCGATTCGATTTTTTCAATTCGATTCCTTTCAATTCGATTCGATTGGATTCTTTTCGTTTCAATTAGATCGATTCGATTTCATTATTTTCAATTCAATTCATTTCGATGTTTTTCGATTCGATTCAATGCGAATCGATTATTTTCTATTAGATTCGCTTCAATTATTTTCGATTTGATTTGATTCGGTTGTTTTCAATTCGATTCCATTTGATTATTTTCATTTCGATTCGGTGCGATTCGATTCTATTATTTTCAATTCGATTCGTTTCGTATCCATTCGAATCGTTTTGATTCCTTTCGGTTTTCGATTTGAATCGATTCTTTCTTTTCGATTCGATTGTTTTCTATTCGGTTTGATTTTTTTGATTTGAATCGACTCGATTCTTTTTGATTCAAGTATATAAGATTCGATCCGATTCTTTTCGATTCAAATCAATACGATTCTTTTCGATTTGATTCGATTCGTTTGGATTCGACTCGATTCTTTTCGATTCAATTCTTTTCGATTCAATGAAATACGATTCTATTCTTTTCTATTTTTTTATTTTTATTTATTTATGATAGTCACAGAGAGAGAGAGAGAGAGAGAGAGAGGCAGAGACACAGGCAGAGGGAGAAGCAGGCTCCATGCACCGGGAGCCCGATGTGGGATTCGATCCCGGGTCTCCAGGATCGTGCCCTGGGCCAAAGGCAGGCGCCAAACCGCTGCGCCACCCAGGGATCCCGATTCTATTCTTTTCGATTCGATTTGATTTGATTCTTTTTGATTCGATACGACTCGATTTGATTCTTTTCGATTTGATTCGATTCAACTCGATACTTTTCAATTCGATCATTTCGATCGATTCGATTCGATTCTTTTCATTTCGATTCGATTCTTTTCGATTCGATTCAATTCTTTTCAATTCGATTCGATTCGATTCTTTTCGTTTCGATTTGATTCTCTTCTATTTTATTTGATTCGATTCATTTCAATTAGATTCGATACTGTTCGATTCGATTCTTTTCGATTCAGGTCGATTGGAATCGATTCGATTCTTTCGGTTCCATTCGATTCGATTCGATACGATTCTCTTCGATTCGATTCTTTTCGGTCTGTTCGATTCGATTCTTTTCGATTCAGTTCGATTCGATTCTTTTTGATTCGATTCGATTCTTTTCGCTTTGATATGATTCGATTCGTTTCGACTTTTTTCGATTCGTGTCGATTCGAATCTATTCGATTCTTTTCTATTCAATTCGATTCGATTGATTCTTTTCGATTCGATTCCATTCGATTCGATTCTTTTCGATTCGATTCTATTCTTTTCGATTCGATACGATTCGATTCGATTCTTTTTGATTCCATTTTTTCGATTCGATTCTTTTCAATTCGATTCGATTCTTTTCAATTTGATTCTTTTCGATTCGATTCGATTCGCCTCTTGTCGTTTCGATTCGATTCTTTTTGATTCGATTCGATTCGATTCTTTTCGTTTCGATTATATTCTCGTCGATTCGATTCGATTCGATACGATTCGATTCTTTTCGATTCGATTCTTCTCGAATCGATTCAATTCGATTCTTTTCGATTCGATTCTTTTCGATTTGATTCGATTCGATCATTTGGATTCCACTTGTTACATTTCGATTCGAATCTTTTCGATTCGATTCGATTCAATTCTTTTGGATTTCATTGGATTGATTTAGATAATTTTTGATTCGATTCGATTCTTTTACCCTAGCTTCGATTTGATTCTACTCGATTCAATTCATTTCGATTCTTCTTGATTCAATTCTTTTCGATTCTTTTTGATTCGGTTTGATTCTTTTCGATTCAATTCGATTCTTTTCGATTCGATTCGATTTAATTGTTTTTGAATCCATTTGATTCGATTCGATTATTTTCGATTCGACTCGATTTGATTCGATTCGGTTCGATTATCGATTCGATTCAATTCCAATTATTTTTGATTCGACTCGATTTGATTATTTTTTATTCAATTCGATTCAATTATTTTCGATTCGATGCAATTCGATTCGATTCTTCTCATTTCAACTCAATTCGATTCTTTCGAATTCGATTCGATTCGATTCTTTGTGTTTCGATTCGATTCTTTTCGATTTGAGTCAATTCTTTTCAATTCGATTTGATATTCTTCGATTCAATTCTTTTCGATTCGATTCTTTTCGATTCTTTTCGATTCGATTCGATTCCATTCGATTCGATTCTTCGATTCGATTCGATTCGATTCTTTTCGATTCATTACGATTCGATCGATTCTTTTCGATACGAATCAATTCGATTCCATTCTTTTTGATTCGATTCGATTCGATTCTTTTAGATTTGATTTGATACGATTCTTTTCAATTGGATTTGATTCGATTCGATTCGTTTCGATTCTCTTTGATGTTTTTTGATTCGATCTTTTCAACCGATTTAATTCGATTCGATTCATTTCGATTTGATTCGATTCGAATTTTTCGATTCTATTCTTTTCAATTCGATTCTTTTCGATTCGATTCGATTCGATTTTTTTCTATTCGCTTCTTTTCGATTCGATTCGATTCGCCTCTTTTCGTTTCGATTCTATTCTTTTGGATTCGATTTGATTCTTTTCGTTTCGATTAGATTCTCTTCGATTCGATTCTTTTCGATTCAGTTCTTTTCGATTCGGTTCGATTTGATTCTTCTCCATTCGATTCGATTCGATTCTTTTCGATTCGATTCGATAAGATTCTTTTCGTTCGATTCAATTCTGTTCGATTCGATTCGATTCGATTCGAAGAGATTCGATTATTTTCAGTTCGATTCTTTTCGTTTCCATTCGATTCTTTTCGATTTGATTCGATTCGATCATTTGGATTCAATTTGTTACATTTCGATTCGATTCTTTTCTATTCAGTTCGATTCGATTCTTTTCAATTCAGTTCGATTCGATTCTTTTCAATTCAATTCGATTCGATTCGATTCTTTTCGGTTCGATATGATTCGATTCGATTCAACTCAACTCGATTCTTTTCGATTCGATTTTTTCAATTCGATTCCTTTCAATTCGATTCGATTGGATTCTTTTCGTTTCAATTAGATCGATTCGATTTCATTATTTTCAATTCAATTCATTTCGATGTTTTTCGATTCGATTCAATGCGAATCGATTATTTTCTATTAGATTCGCTTCAATTATTTTCGATTTGATTTGATTCGGTTGTTTTCAATTCGATTCCATTTGATTATTTTCATTTCGATTCGGTGCGATTCGATTCTATTATTTTCAATTCGATTCGTTTCGTATCCATTCGAATCGTTTTGATTCCTTTCGGTTTTCGATTTGAATCGATTCTTTCTTTTCGATTCGATTGTTTTCTATTCGGTTTGATTTTTTTGATTTGAATCGACTCGATTCTTTTTGATTCAAGTATATAAGATTCGATCCGATTCTTTTCGATTCAAATCAATACGATTCTTTTCGATTTGATTCGATTCGTTTGGATTCGACTCGATTCTTTTCGATTCAATTCTTTTCGATTCAATGAAATACGATTCTATTCTTTTCTATTTTTTTATTTTTATTTATTTATGATAGTCACAGAGAGAGAGAGAGAGAGAGAGAGAGGCAGAGACACAGGCAGAGGGAGAAGCAGGCTCCATGCACCGGGAGCCCGATGTGGGATTCGATCCCGGGTCTCCAGGATCGTGCCCTGGGCCAAAGGCAGGCGCCAAACCGCTGCGCCACCCAGGGATCCCGATTCTATTCTTTTCGATTCGATTTGATTTGATTCTTTTTGATTCGATACGACTCGATTTGATTCTTTTCGATTTGATTCGATTCAACTCGATACTTTTCAATTCGATCATTTCGATCGATTCGATTCGATTCTTTTCATTTCGATTCGATTCTTTTCGATTCGATTCAATTCTTTTCAATTCGATTCGATTCGATTCTTTTCGTTTCGATTTGATTCTCTTCTATTTTATTTGATTCGATTCATTTCAATTAGATTCGATACTGTTCGATTCGATTCTTTTCGATTCAGGTCGATTGGAATCGATTCGATTCTTTCGGTTCCATTCGATTCGATTCGATACGATTCTCTTCGATTCGATTCTTTTCGGTCTGTTCGATTCGATTCTTTTCGATTCAGTTCGATTCGATTCTTTTTGATTCGATTCGATTCTTTTCGCTTTGATATGATTCGATTCGTTTCGACTTTTTTCGATTCGTGTCGATTCGAATCTATTCGATTCTTTTCTATTCAATTCGATTCGATTGATTCTTTTCGATTCGATTCCATTCGATTCGATTCTTTTCGATTCGATTCTATTCTTTTCGATTCGATACGATTCGATTCGATTCTTTTTGATTCCATTTTTTCGATTCGATTCTTTTCAATTCGATTCGATTCTTTTCAATTTGATTCTTTTCGATTCGATTCGATTCGCCTCTTGTCGTTTCGATTCGATTCTTTTTGATTCGATTCGATTCGATTCTTTTCGTTTCGATTATATTCTCGTCGATTCGATTCGATTCGATACGATTCGATTCTTTTCGATTCGATTCTTCTCGAATCGATTCAATTCGATTCTTTTCGATTCGATTCTTTTCGATTTGATTCGATTCGATCATTTGGATTCCACTTGTTACATTTCGATTCGAATCTTTTCGATTCGATTCGATTCAATTCTTTTGGATTTCATTGGATTGATTTAGATAATTTTTGATTCGATTCGATTCTTTTACCCTAGCTTCGATTTGATTCTACTCGATTCAATTCATTTCGATTCTTCTTGATTCAATTCTTTTCGATTCTTTTTGATTCGGTTTGATTCTTTTCGATTCAATTCGATTCTTTTCGATTCGATTCGATTTAATTGTTTTTGAATCCATTTGATTCGATTCGATTATTTTCGATTCGACTCGATTTGATTCGATTCGGTTCGATTATCGATTCGATTCAATTCCAATTATTTTTGATTCGACTCGATTTGATTATTTTTTATTCAATTCGATTCAATTATTTTCGATTCGATGCAATTCGATTCGATTCTTCTCATTTCAACTCAATTCGATTCTTTCGAATTCGATTCGATTCGATTCTTTGTGTTTCGATTCGATTCTTTTCGATTTGAGTCAATTCTTTTCAATTCGATTTGATATTCTTCGATTCAATTCTTTTCGATTCGATTCTTTTCGATTCTTTTCGATTCGATTCGATTCCATTCGATTCGATTCTTCGATTCGATTCGATTCGATTCTTTTCGATTCATTACGATTCGATCGATTCTTTTCGATACGAATCAATTCGATTCCATTCTTTTTGATTCGATTCGATTCGATTCTTTTAGATTTGATTTGATACGATTCTTTTCAATTGGATTTGATTCGATTCGATTCGTTTCGATTCTCTTTGATGTTTTTTGATTCGATCTTTTCAACCGATTTAATTCGATTCGATTCATTTCGATTTGATTCGATTCGAATTTTTCGATTCTATTCTTTTCAATTCGATTCTTTTCGATTCGATTCGATTCGATTTTTTTCTATTCGCTTCTTTTCGATTCGATTCGATTCGCCTCTTTTCGTTTCGATTCTATTCTTTTGGATTCGATTTGATTCTTTTCGTTTCGATTAGATTCTCTTCGATTCGATTCTTTTCGATTCAGTTCTTTTCGATTCGGTTCGATTTGATTCTTCTCCATTCGATTCGATTCGATTCTTTTCGATTCGATTCGATAAGATTCTTTTCGTTCGATTCAATTCTGTTCGATTCGATTCGATTCGATTCGAAGAGATTCGATTATTTTCAGTTCGATTCTTTTCGTTTCCATTCGATTCTTTTCGATTTGATTCGATTCGATCATTTGGATTCAATTTGTTACATTTCGATTCGATTCTTTTCTATTCAGTTCGATTCGATTCTTTTCAATTCAGTTCGATTCGATTCTTTTCAATTCAATTCGATTCGATTCGATTCTTTTCGGTTCGATATGATTCGATTCGATTCAACTCAACTCGATTCTTTTCGATTCGATTTTTTCAATTCGATTCCTTTCAATTCGATTCGATTGGATTCTTTTCGTTTCAATTAGATCGATTCGATTTCATTATTTTCAATTCAATTCATTTCGATGTTTTTCGATTCGATTCAATGCGAATCGATTATTTTCTATTAGATTCGCTTCAATTATTTTCGATTTGATTTGATTCGGTTGTTTTCAATTCGATTCCATTTGATTATTTTCATTTCGATTCGGTGCGATTCGATTCTATTATTTTCAATTCGATTCGTTTCGTATCCATTCGAATCGTTTTGATTCCTTTCGGTTTTCGATTTGAATCGATTCTTTCTTTTCGATTCGATTGTTTTCTATTCGGTTTGATTTTTTTGATTTGAATCGACTCGATTCTTTTTGATTCAAGTATATAAGATTCGATCCGATTCTTTTCGATTCAAATCAATACGATTCTTTTCGATTTGATTCGATTCGTTTGGATTCGACTCGATTCTTTTCGATTCAATTCTTTTCGATTCAATGAAATACGATTCTATTCTTTTCTATTTTTTTATTTTTATTTATTTATGATAGTCACAGAGAGAGAGAGAGAGAGAGAGAGAGGCAGAGACACAGGCAGAGGGAGAAGCAGGCTCCATGCACCGGGAGCCCGATGTGGGATTCGATCCCGGGTCTCCAGGATCGTGCCCTGGGCCAAAGGCAGGCGCCAAACCGCTGCGCCACCCAGGGATCCCGATTCTATTCTTTTCGATTCGATTTGATTTGATTCTTTTTGATTCGATACGACTCGATTTGATTCTTTTCGATTTGATTCGATTCAACTCGATACTTTTCAATTCGATCATTTCGATCGATTCGATTCGATTCTTTTCATTTCGATTCGATTCTTTTCGATTCGATTCAATTCTTTTCAATTCGATTCGATTCGATTCTTTTCGTTTCGATTTGATTCTCTTCTATTTTATTTGATTCGATTCATTTCAATTAGATTCGATACTGTTCGATTCGATTCTTTTCGATTCAGGTCGATTGGAATCGATTCGATTCTTTCGGTTCCATTCGATTCGATTCGATACGATTCTCTTCGATTCGATTCTTTTCGGTCTGTTCGATTCGATTCTTTTCGATTCAGTTCGATTCGATTCTTTTTGATTCGATTCGATTCTTTTCGCTTTGATATGATTCGATTCGTTTCGACTTTTTTCGATTCGTGTCGATTCGAATCTATTCGATTCTTTTCTATTCAATTCGATTCGATTGATTCTTTTCGATTCGATTCCATTCGATTCGATTCTTTTCGATTCGATTCTATTCTTTTCGATTCGATACGATTCGATTCGATTCTTTTTGATTCCATTTTTTCGATTCGATTCTTTTCAATTCGATTCGATTCTTTTCAATTTGATTCTTTTCGATTCGATTCGATTCGCCTCTTGTCGTTTCGATTCGATTCTTTTTGATTCGATTCGATTCGATTCTTTTCGTTTCGATTATATTCTCGTCGATTCGATTCGATTCGATACGATTCGATTCTTTTCGATTCGATTCTTCTCGAATCGATTCAATTCGATTCTTTTCGATTCGATTCTTTTCGATTTGATTCGATTCGATCATTTGGATTCCACTTGTTACATTTCGATTCGAATCTTTTCGATTCGATTCGATTCAATTCTTTTGGATTTCATTGGATTGATTTAGATAATTTTTGATTCGATTCGATTCTTTTACCCTAGCTTCGATTTGATTCTACTCGATTCAATTCATTTCGATTCTTCTTGATTCAATTCTTTTCGATTCTTTTTGATTCGGTTTGATTCTTTTCGATTCAATTCGATTCTTTTCGATTCGATTCGATTTAATTGTTTTTGAATCCATTTGATTCGATTCGATTATTTTCGATTCGACTCGATTTGATTCGATTCGGTTCGATTATCGATTCGATTCAATTCCAATTATTTTTGATTCGACTCGATTTGATTATTTTTTATTCAATTCGATTCAATTATTTTCGATTCGATGCAATTCGATTCGATTCTTCTCATTTCAACTCAATTCGATTCTTTCGAATTCGATTCGATTCGATTCTTTGTGTTTCGATTCGATTCTTTTCGATTTGAGTCAATTCTTTTCAATTCGATTTGATATTCTTCGATTCAATTCTTTTCGATTCGATTCGATTCGATTCTTTTCGATTCGATTCGATTCCATTCGATTCGATTCTTCGATTCGATTCGATTCGATTCTTTTCGATTCATTACGATTCGATCGATTCTTTTCGATACGAATCAATTCGATTCCATTCTTTTTGATTCGATTCGATTCGATTCTTTTAGATTTGATTTGATACGATTCTTTTCAATTGGATTTGATTCGATTCGATTCGTTTCGATTCTCTTTGATGTTTTTTGATTCGATCTTTTCAACCGATTTAATTCGATTCGATTCATTTCGATTTGATTCGATTCGAATTTTTCGATTCTATTCTTTTCAATTCGATTCTTTTCGATTCGATTCGATTCGATTTTTTTCTATTCGCTTCTTTTCGATTCGATTCGATTCGCCTCTTTTCGTTTCGATTCTATTCTTTTGGATTCGATTTGATTCTTTTCGTTTCGATTAGATTCTCTTCGATTCGATTCTTTTCGATTCAGTTCTTTTCGATTCGGTTCGATTTGATTCTTCTCCATTCGATTCGATTCGATTCTTTTCGATTCGATTCGATAAGATTCTTTTCGTTCGATTCAATTCTGTTCGATTCTATTCGATTCGACTCGAAGAGATTCGATTATTTTCAGTTCGATTCTTTTCGTTTCCATTCGATTCTTTTCGATTTGATTCGATTCGATCATTTGGATTCAATTTGTTACATTTCGATTCGATTCTTTTCTATTCAGTTCGATTCGATTCTTTTCAATTCAGTTCGATTCGATTCTTTTCAATTCAATTCGATTCGATTCGATTCTTTTCGGTTCGATATGATTCGATTCGATTCAACTCAACTCGATTCTTTTCGATTCGATTTTTTCAATTCGATTCCTTTCAATTCGATTCGATTGGATTCTTTTCGTTTCAATTAGATCGATTCGATTTCATTATTTTCAATTCAATTCATTTCGATGTTTTTCGATTCGATTCAATGCGAATCGATTATTTTCTATTAGATTCGCTTCAATTATTTTCGATTTGATTTGATTCGGTTGTTTTCAATTCGATTCCATTTGATTATTTTCATTTCGATTCGGTGCGATTCGATTCTATTATTTTCAATTCGATTCGTTTCGTATCCATTCGAATCGTTTTGATTCCTTTCGGTTTTCGATTTGAATCGATTCTTTCTTTTCGATTCGATTGTTTTCTATTCGGTTTGATTTTTTTGATTTGAATCGACTCGATTCTTTTTGATTCAAGTATATAAGATTCGATCCGATTCTTTTCGATTCAAATCAATACGATTCTTTTCGATTTGATTCGATTTGTTTGGATTCGACTCGATTCTTTTCGATTCAATTCTTTTCGATTCAATGAAATACGATTCTATTCTTTTCTATTTTTTTATTTTTATTTATTTATGATAGTCACAGAGAGAGAGAGAGAGAGAGAGAGGCAGAGACACAGGCAGAGGGAGAAGCAGGCTCCATGCACCGGGAGCCCGATGTGGGATTCGATCCCGGGTCTCCAGGATCGTGCCCTGGGCCAAAGGCAGGCGCCAAACCGCTGCGCCACCCAGGGATCCCGATTCTATTCTTTTCGATTCGATTTGATTTGATTCTTTTTGATTCGATACGACTCGATTTGATTCTTTTCGATTTGATTCGATTCAACTCGATACTTTTCAATTCGATCATTTCGATCGATTCGATTCGATTCTTTTCATTTCGATTCGATTCTTTTCGATTCGATTCAATTCTTTTCAATTCGATTCGATTCGATTCTTTTCGTTTCGATTTGATTCTCTTCTATTTTATTTGATTCGATTCATTTCAATTAGATTCGATACTGTTCGATTCGATTCTTTTCGATTCAGGTCGATTGGAATCGATTCGATTCTTTCGGTTCCATTCGATTCGATTCGATACGATTCTCTTCGATTCGATTCTTTTCGGTCTGTTCGATTCGATTCTTTTCGATTCAGTTCGATTCGATTCTTTTTGATTCGATTCGATTCTTTTCGCTTTGATATGATTCGATTCGTTTCGACTTTTTTCGATTCGTGTCGATTCGAATCTATTCGATTCTTTTCTATTCAATTCGATTCGATTGATTCTTTTCGATTCGATTCCATTCGATTCGATTCTTTTCGATTCGATTCTATTCTTTTCGATTCGATACGATTCGATTCGATTCTTTTTGATTCCATTTTTTCGATTCGATTCTTTTCAATTCGATTCGATTCTTTTCAATTTGATTCTTTTCGATTCGATTCGATTCGCCTCTTGTCGTTTCGATTCGATTCTTTTTGATTCGATTCGATTCGATTCTTTTCGTTTCGATTATATTCTCGTCGATTCGATTCGATTCGATACGATTCGATTCTTTTCGATTCGATTCTTCTCGAATCGATTCAATTCGATTCTTTTCGATTCGATTCTTTTCGATTTGATTCGATTCGATCATTTGGATTCCACTTGTTACATTTCGATTCGAATCTTTTCGATTCGATTCGATTCAATTCTTTTGGATTTCATTGGATTGATTTAGATAATTTTTGATTCGATTCGATTCTTTTACCCTAGCTTCGATTTGATTCTACTCGATTCAATTCATTTCGATTCTTCTTGATTCAATTCTTTTCGATTCTTTTTGATTCGGTTTGATTCTTTTCGATTCAATTCGATTCTTTTCGATTCGATTCGATTTAATTGTTTTTGAATCCATTTGATTCGATTCGATTATTTTCGATTCGACTCGATTTGATTCGATTCGGTTCGATTATCGATTCGATTCAATTCCAATTATTTTTGATTCGACTCGATTTGATTATTTTTTATTCAATTCGATTCAATTATTTTCGATTCGATGCAATTCGATTCGATTCTTCTCATTTCAACTCAATTCGATTCTTTCGAATTCGATTCGATTCGATTCTTTGTGTTTCGATTCGATTCTTTTCGATTTGAGTCAATTCTTTTCAATTCGATTTGATATTCTTCGATTCAATTCTTTTCGATTCGATTCGATTCGATTCTTTTCGATTCGATTCGATTCCATTCGATTCGATTCTTCGATTCGATTCGATTCGATTCTTTTCGATTCATTACGATTCGATCGATTCTTTTCGATACGAATCAATTCGATTCCATTCTTTTTGATTCGATTCGATTCGATTCTTTTAGATTTGATTTGATACGATTCTTTTCAATTGGATTTGATTCGATTCGATTCGTTTCGATTCTCTTTGATGTTTTTTGATTCGATCTTTTCAACCGATTTAATTCGATTCGATTCATTTCGATTTGATTCGATTCGAATTTTTCGATTCTATTCTTTTCAATTCGATTCTTTTCGATTCGATTCGATTCGATTTTTTTCTATTCGCTTCTTTTCGATTCGATTCGATTCGCCTCTTTTCGTTTCGATTCTATTCTTTTGGATTCGATTTGATTCTTTTCGTTTCGATTAGATTCTCTTCGATTCGATTCTTTTCGATTCAGTTCTTTTCGATTCGGTTCGATTTGATTCTTCTCCATTCGATTCGATTCGATTCTTTTCGATTCGATTCGATAAGATTCTTTTCGTTCGATTCAATTCTGTTCGATTCTATTCGATTCGACTCGAAGAGATTCGATTATTTTCAGTTCGATTCTTTTCGTTTCCATTCGATTCTTTTCGATTTGATTCGATTCGATCATTTGGATTCAATTTGTTACATTTCGATTCGATTCTTTTCTATTCAGTTCGATTCGATTCTTTTCAATTCAGTTCGATTCGATTCTTTTCAATTCAATTCGATTCGATTCGATTCTTTTCGGTTCGATATGATTCGATTCGATTCAACTCAACTCGATTCTTTTCGATTCGATTTTTTCAATTCGATTCCTTTCAATTCGATTCGATTGGATTCTTTTCGTTTCAATTAGATCGATTCGATTTCATTATTTTCAATTCAATTCATTTCGATGTTTTTCGATTCGATTCAATGCGAATCGATTATTTTCTATTAGATTCGCTTCAATTATTTTCGATTTGATTTGATTCGGTTGTTTTCAATTCGATTCCATTTGATTATTTTCATTTCGATTCGGTGCGATTCGATTCTATTATTTTCAATTCGATTCGTTTCGTATCCATTCGAATCGTTTTGATTCCTTTCGGTTTTCGATTTGAATCGATTCTTTCTTTTCGATTCGATTGTTTTCTATTCGGTTTGATTTTTTTGATTTGAATCGACTCGATTCTTTTTGATTCAAGTATATAAGATTCGATCCGATTCTTTTCGATTCAAATCAATACGATTCTTTTCGATTTGATTCGATTTGTTTGGATTCGACTCGATTCTTTTCGATTCAATTCTTTTCGATTCAATGAAATACGATTCTATTCTTTTCTATTTTTTTATTTTTATTTATTTATGATAGTCACAGAGAGAGAGAGAGAGAGAGAGAGGCAGAGACACAGGCAGAGGGAGAAGCAGGCTCCATGCACCGGGAGCCCGATGTGGGATTCGATCCCGGGTCTCCAGGATCGTGCCCTGGGCCAAAGGCAGGCGCCAAACCGCTGCGCCACCCAGGGATCCCGATTCTATTCTTTTCGATTCGATTTGATTTGATTCTTTTTGATTCGATACGACTCGATTTGATTCTTTTCGATTTGATTCGATTCAACTCGATACTTTTCAATTCGATCATTTCGATCGATTCGATTCGATTCTTTTCATTTCGATTCGATTCTTTTCGATTCGATTCAATTCTTTTCAATTCGATTCGATTCGATTCTTTTCGTTTCGATTTGATTCTCTTCTATTTTATTTGATTCGATTCATTTCAATTAGATTCGATACTGTTCGATTCGATTCTTTTCGATTCAGGTCGATTGGAATCGATTCGATTCTTTCGGTTCCATTCGATTCGATTCGATACGATTCTCTTCGATTCGATTCTTTTCGGTCTGTTCGATTCGATTCTTTTCGATTCAGTTCGATTCGATTCTTTTTGATTCGATTCGATTCTTTTCGCTTTGATATGATTCGATTCGTTTCGACTTTTTTCGATTCGTGTCGATTCGAATCTATTCGATTCTTTTCTATTCAATTCGATTCGATTGATTCTTTTCGATTCGATTCCATTCGATTCGATTCTTTTCGATTCGATTCTATTCTTTTCGATTCGATACGATTCGATTCGATTCTTTTTGATTCCATTTTTTCGATTCGATTCTTTTCAATTCGATTCGATTCTTTTCAATTTGATTCTTTTCGATTCGATTCGATTCGCCTCTTGTCGTTTCGATTCGATTCTTTTTGATTCGATTCGATTCGATTCTTTTCGTTTCGATTATATTCTCGTCGATTCGATTCGATTCGATACGATTCGATTCTTTTCGATTCGATTCTTCTCGAATCGATTCAATTCGATTCTTTTCGATTCGATTCTTTTCGATTTGATTCGATTCGATCATTTGGATTCCACTTGTTACATTTCGATTCGAATCTTTTCGATTCGATTCGATTCAATTCTTTTGGATTTCATTGGATTGATTTAGATAATTTTTGATTCGATTCGATTCTTTTACCCTAGCTTCGATTTGATTCTACTCGATTCAATTCATTTCGATTCTTCTTGATTCAATTCTTTTCGATTCTTTTTGATTCGGTTTGATTCTTTTCGATTCAATTCGATTCTTTTCGATTCGATTCGATTTAATTGTTTTTGAATCCATTTGATTCGATTCGATTATTTTCGATTCGACTCGATTTGATTCGATTCGGTTCGATTATCGATTCGATTCAATTCCAATTATTTTTGATTCGACTCGATTTGATTATTTTTTATTCAATTCGATTCAATTATTTTCGATTCGATGCAATTCGATTCGATTCTTCTCATTTCAACTCAATTCGATTCTTTCGAATTCGATTCGATTCGATTCTTTGTGTTTCGATTCGATTCTTTTCGATTTGAGTCAATTCTTTTCAATTCGATTTGATATTCTTCGATTCAATTCTTTTCGATTCGATTCGATTCGATTCTTTTCGATTCGATTCGATTCCATTCGATTCGATTCTTCGATTCGATTCGATTCGATTCTTTTCGATTCATTACGATTCGATCGATTCTTTTCGATACGAATCAATTCGATTCCATTCTTTTTGATTCGATTCGATTCGATTCTTTTAGATTTGATTTGATACGATTCTTTTCAATTGGATTTGATTCGATTCGATTCGTTTCGATTCTCTTTGATGTTTTTTGATTCGATCTTTTCAACCGATTTAATTCGATTCGATTCATTTCGATTTGATTCGATTCGAATTTTTCGATTCTATTCTTTTCAATTCGATTCTTTTCGATTCGATTCGATTCGATTTTTTTCTATTCGCTTCTTTTCGATTCGATTCGATTCGCCTCTTTTCGTTTCGATTCTATTCTTTTGGATTCGATTTGATTCTTTTCGTTTCGATTAGATTCTCTTCGATTCGATTCTTTTCGATTCAGTTCTTTTCGATTCGGTTCGATTTGATTCTTCTCCATTCGATTCGATTCGATTCTTTTCGATTCGATTCGATAAGATTCTTTTCGTTCGATTCAATTCTGTTCGATTCTATTCGATTCGATTCGAAGAGATTCGATTATTTTCAGTTCGATTCTTTTCGTTTCCATTCGATTCTTTTCGATTTGATTCGATTCGATCATTTGGATTCAATTTGTTACATTTCGATTCGATTCTTTTCTATTCAGTTCGATTCGATTCTTTTCAATTCAGTTCGATTCGATTCTTTTCAATTCAATTCGATTCGATTCGATTCTTTTCGGTTCGATATGATTCGATTCGATTCAACTCAACTCGATTCTTTTCGATTCGATTTTTTCAATTCGATTCCTTTCAATTCGATTCGATTGGATTCTTTTCGTTTCAATTAGATCGATTCGATTTCATTATTTTCAATTCAATTCATTTCGATGTTTTTCGATTCGATTCAATGCGAATCGATTATTTTCTATTAGATTCGCTTCAATTATTTTCGATTTGATTTGATTCGGTTGTTTTCAATTCGATTCCATTTGATTATTTTCATTTCGATTCGGTGCGATTCGATTCTATTATTTTCAATTCGATTCGTTTCGTATCCATTCGAATCGTTTTGATTCCTTTCGGTTTTCGATTTGAATCGATTCTTTCTTTTCGATTCGATTGTTTTCTATTCGGTTTGATTTTTTTGATTTGAATCGACTCGATTCTTTTTGATTCAAGTATATAAGATTCGATCCGATTCTTTTCGATTCAAATCAATACGATTCTTTTCGATTTGATTCGATTCGTTTGGATTCGACTCGATTCTTTTCGATTCAATTCTTTTCGATTCAATGAAATACGATTCTATTCTTTTCTATTTTTTTATTTTTATTTATTTATGATAGTCACAGAGAGAGAGAGAGAGAGAGAGAGGCAGAGACACAGGCAGAGGGAGAAGCAGGCTCCATGCACCGGGAGCCCGATGTGGGATTCGATCCCGGGTCTCCAGGATCGTGCCCTGGGCCAAAGGCAGGCGCCAAACCGCTGCGCCACCCAGGGATCCCGATTCTATTCTTTTCGATTCGATTTGATTTGATTCTTTTTGATTCGATACGACTCGATTTGATTCTTTTCGATTTGATTCGATTCAACTCGATACTTTTCAATTCGATCATTTCGATCGATTCGATTCGATTCTTTTCATTTCGATTCGATTCTTTTCGATTCGATTCAATTCTTTTCAATTCGATTCGATTCGATTCTTTTCGTTTCGATTTGATTCTCTTCTATTTTATTTGATTCGATTCATTTCAATTAGATTCGATACTGTTCGATTCGATTCTTTTCGATTCAGGTCGATTGGAATCGATTCGATTCTTTCGGTTCCATTCGATTCGATTCGATACGATTCTCTTCGATTCGATTCTTTTCGGTCTGTTCGATTCGATTCTTTTCGATTCAGTTCGATTCGATTCTTTTTGATTCGATTCGATTCTTTTCGCTTTGATATGATTCGATTCGTTTCGACTTTTTTCGATTCGTGTCGATTCGAATCTATTCGATTCTTTTCTATTCAATTCGATTCGATTGATTCTTTTCGATTCGATTCCATTCGATTCGATTCTTTTCGATTCGATTCTATTCTTTTCGATTCGATACGATTCGATTCGATTCTTTTTGATTCCATTTTTTCGATTCGATTCTTTTCAATTCGATTCGATTCTTTTCAATTTGATTCTTTTCGATTCGATTCGATTCGCCTCTTGTCGTTTCGATTCGATTCTTTTTGATTCGATTCGATTCGATTCTTTTCGTTTCGATTATATTCTCGTCGATTCGATTCGATTCGATACGATTCGATTCTTTTCGATTCGATTCTTCTCGAATCGATTCAATTCGATTCTTTTCGATTCGATTCTTTTCGATTTGATTCGATTCGATCATTTGGATTCCACTTGTTACATTTCGATTCGAATCTTTTCGATTCGATTCGATTCAATTCTTTTGGATTTCATTGGATTGATTTAGATAATTTTTGATTCGATTCGATTCTTTTACCCTAGCTTCGATTTGATTCTACTCGATTCAATTCATTTCGATTCTTCTTGATTCAATTCTTTTCGATTCTTTTTGATTCGGTTTGATTCTTTTCGATTCAATTCGATTCTTTTCGATTCGATTCGATTTAATTGTTTTTGAATCCATTTGATTCGATTCGATTATTTTCGATTCGACTCGATTTGATTCGATTCGGTTCGATTATCGATTCGATTCAATTCCAATTATTTTTGATTCGACTCGATTTGATTATTTTTTATTCAATTCGATTCAATTATTTTCGATTCGATGCAATTCGATTCGATTCTTCTCATTTCAACTCAATTCGATTCTTTCGAATTCGATTCGATTCGATTCTTTGTGTTTCGATTCGATTCTTTTCGATTTGAGTCAATTCTTTTCAATTCGATTTGATATTCTTCGATTCAATTCTTTTCGATTCGATTCGATTCGATTCTTTTCGATTCGATTCGATTCCATTCGATTCGATTCTTCGATTCGATTCGATTCGATTCTTTTCGATTCATTACGATTCGATCGATTCTTTTCGATACGAATCAATTCGATTCCATTCTTTTTGATTCGATTCGATTCGATTCTTTTAGATTTGATTTGATACGATTCTTTTCAATTGGATTTGATTCGATTCGATTCGTTTCGATTCTCTTTGATGTTTTTTGATTCGATCTTTTCAACCGATTTAATTCGATTCGATTCATTTCGATTTGATTCGATTCGAATTTTTCGATTCTATTCTTTTCAATTCGATTCTTTTCGATTCGATTCGATTCGATTTTTTTCTATTCGCTTCTTTTCGATTCGATTCGATTCGCCTCTTTTCGTTTCGATTCTATTCTTTTGGATTCGATTTGATTCTTTTCGTTTCGATTAGATTCTCTTCGATTCGATTCTTTTCGATTCAGTTCTTTTCGATTCGGTTCGATTTGATTCTTCTCCATTCGATTCGATTCGATTCTTTTCGATTCGATTCGATAAGATTCTTTTCGTTCGATTCAATTCTGTTCGATTCGATTCGATTCGATTCGAAGAGATTCGATTATTTTCAGTTCGATTCTTTTCGTTTCCATTCGATTCTTTTCGATTTGATTCGATTCGATCATTTGGATTCAATTTGTTACATTTCGATTCGATTCTTTTCTATTCAGTTCGATTCGATTCTTTTCGATTCAGTTCGATTCGATTCTTTTCAATTCAATTCGATTCGATTCGATTCTTTTCGGTTCGATATGATTCGATTCGATTCAACTCAACTCGATTCTTTTCGATTCGATTTTTTCAATTCGATTCCTTTCAATTCGATTCGATTGGATTCTTTTCGTTTCAATTAGATCGATTCGATTTCATTATTTTCAATTCAATTCATTTCGATGTTTTTCGATTCGATTCAATGCGAATCGATTATTTTCTATTAGATTCGCTTCAATTATTTTCGATTTGATTTGATTCGGTTGTTTTCAATTCGATTCCATTTGATTATTTTCATTTCGATTCGGTGCGATTCGATTCTATTATTTTCAATTCGATTCGTTTCGTATCCATTCGAATCGTTTTGATTCCTTTCGGTTTTCGATTTGAATCGATTCTTTCTTTTCGATTCGATTGTTTTCTATTCGGTTTGATTTTTTTGATTTGAATCGACTCGATTCTTTTTGATTCAAGTATATAAGATTCGATCCGATTCTTTTCGATTCAAATCAATACGATTCTTTTCGATTTGATTCGATTCGTTTGGATTCGACTCGATTCTTTTCGATTCAATTCTTTTCGATTCAATGAAATACGATTCTATTCTTTTCTATTTTTTTATTTTTATTTATTTATGATAGTCACAGAGAGAGAGAGAGAGAGAGAGAGGCAGAGACACAGGCAGAGGGAGAAGCAGGCTCCATGCACCGGGAGCCCGATGTGGGATTCGATCCCGGGTCTCCAGGATCGTGCCCTGGGCCAAAGGCAGGCGCCAAACCGCTGCGCCACCCAGGGATCCCGATTCTATTCTTTTCGATTCGATTTGATTTGATTCTTTTTGATTCGATACGACTCGATTTGATTCTTTTCGATTTGATTCGATTCAACTCGATACTTTTCAATTCGATCATTTCGATCGATTCGATTCGATTCTTTTCATTTCGATTCGATTCTTTTCGATTCGATTCAATTCTTTTCAATTCGATTCGATTCGATTCTTTTCGTTTCGATTTGATTCTCTTCTATTTTATTTGATTCGATTCATTTCAATTAGATTCGATACTGTTCGATTCGATTCTTTTCGATTCAGGTCGATTGGAATCGATTCGATTCTTTCGGTTCCATTCGATTCGATTCGATACGATTCTCTTCGATTCGATTCTTTTCGGTCTGTTCGATTCGATTCTTTTCGATTCAGTTCGATTCGATTCTTTTTGATTCGATTCGATTCTTTTCGCTTTGATATGATTCGATTCGTTTCGACTTTTTTCGATTCGTGTCGATTCGAATCTATTCGATTCTTTTCTATTCAATTCGATTCGATTGATTCTTTTCGATTCGATTCCATTCGATTCGATTCTTTTCGATTCGATTCTATTCTTTTCGATTCGATACGATTCGATTCGATTCTTTTTGATTCCATTTTTTCGATTCGATTCTTTTCAATTCGATTCGATTCTTTTCAATTTGATTCTTTTCGATTCGATTCGATTCGCCTCTTGTCGTTTCGATTCGATTCTTTTTGATTCGATTCGATTCGATTCTTTTCGTTTCGATTATATTCTCGTCGATTCGATTCGATTCGATACGATTCGATTCTTTTCGATTCGATTCTTCTCGAATCGATTCAATTCGATTCTTTTCGATTCGATTCTTTTCGATTTGATTCGATTCGATCATTTGGATTCCACTTGTTACATTTCGATTCGAATCTTTTCGATTCGATTCGATTCAATTCTTTTGGATTTCATTGGATTGATTTAGATAATTTTTGATTCGATTCGATTCTTTTACCCTAGCTTCGATTTGATTCTACTCGATTCAATTCATTTCGATTCTTCTTGATTCAATTCTTTTCGATTCTTTTTGATTCGGTTTGATTCTTTTCGATTCAATTCGATTCTTTTCGATTCGATTCGATTTAATTGTTTTTGAATCCATTTGATTCGATTCGATTATTTTCGATTCGACTCGATTTGATTCGATTCGGTTCGATTATCGATTCGATTCAATTCCAATTATTTTTGATTCGACTCGATTTGATTATTTTTTATTCAATTCGATTCAATTATTTTCGATTCGATGCAATTCGATTCGATTCTTCTCATTTCAACTCAATTCGATTCTTTCGAATTCGATTCGATTCGATTCTTTGTGTTTCGATTCGATTCTTTTCGATTTGAGTCAATTCTTTTCAATTCGATTTGATATTCTTCGATTCAATTCTTTTCGATTCGATTCGATTCGATTCTTTTCGATTCGATTCGATTCCATTCGATTCGATTCTTCGATTCGATTCGATTCGATTCTTTTCGATTCATTACGATTCGATCGATTCTTTTCGATACGAATCAATTCGATTCCATTCTTTTTGATTCGATTCGATTCGATTCTTTTAGATTTGATTTGATACGATTCTTTTCAATTGGATTTGATTCGATTCGATTCGTTTCGATTCTCTTTGATGTTTTTTGATTCGATCTTTTCAACCGATTTAATTCGATTCGATTCATTTCGATTTGATTCGATTCGAATTTTTCGATTCTATTCTTTTCAATTCGATTCTTTTCGATTCGATTCGATTCGATTTTTTTCTATTCGCTTCTTTTCGATTCGATTCGATTCGCCTCTTTTCGTTTCGATTCTATTCTTTTGGATTCGATTTGATTCTTTTCGTTTCGATTAGATTCTCTTCGATTCGATTCTTTTCGATTCAGTTCTTTTCGATTCGGTTCGATTTGATTCTTCTCCATTCGATTCGATTCGATTCTTTTCGATTCGATTCGATAAGATTCTTTTCGTTCGATTCAATTCTGTTCGATTCTATTCGATTCGATTCGAAGAGATTCGATTATTTTCAGTTCGATTCTTTTCGTTTCCATTCGATTCTTTTCGATTTGATTCGATTCGATCATTTGGATTCAATTTGTTACATTTCGATTCGATTCTTTTCTATTCAGTTCGATTCGATTCTTTTCGATTCAGTTCGATTCGATTCTTTTCAATTCAATTCGATTCGATTCGATTCTTTTCGGTTCGATATGATTCGATTCGATTCAACTCAACTCGATTCTTTTCGATTCGATTTTTTCAATTCGATTCCTTTCAATTCGATTCGATTGGATTCTTTTCGTTTCAATTAGATCGATTCGATTTCATTATTTTCAATTCAATTCATTTCGATGTTTTTCGATTCGATTCAATGCGAATCGATTATTTTCTATTAGATTCGCTTCAATTATTTTCGATTTGATTTGATTCGGTTGTTTTCAATTCGATTCCATTTGATTATTTTCATTTCGATTCGGTGCGATTCGATTCTATTATTTTCAATTCGATTCGTTTCGTATCCATTCGAATCGTTTTGATTCCTTTCGGTTTTCGATTTGAATCGATTCTTTCTTTTCGATTCGATTGTTTTCTATTCGGTTTGATTTTTTTGATTTGAATCGACTCGATTCTTTTTGATTCAAGTATATAAGATTCGATCCGATTCTTTTCGATTCAAATCAATACGATTCTTTTCGATTTGATTCGATTCGTTTGGATTCGACTCGATTCTTTTCGATTCAATTCTTTTCGATTCAATGAAATACGATTCTATTCTTTTCTATTTTTTTATTTTTATTTATTTATGATAGTCACAGAGAGAGAGAGAGAGAGAGAGAGGCAGAGACACAGGCAGAGGGAGAAGCAGGCTCCATGCACCGGGAGCCCGATGTGGGATTCGATCCCGGGTCTCCAGGATCGTGCCCTGGGCCAAAGGCAGGCGCCAAACCGCTGCGCCACCCAGGGATCCCGATTCTATTCTTTTCGATTCGATTTGATTTGATTCTTTTTGATTCGATACGACTCGATTTGATTCTTTTCGATTTGATTCGATTCAACTCGATACTTTTCAATTCGATCATTTCGATCGATTCGATTCGATTCTTTTCATTTCGATTCGATTCTTTTCGATTCGATTCAATTCTTTTCAATTCGATTCGATTCGATTCTTTTCGTTTCGATTTGATTCTCTTCTATTTTATTTGATTCGATTCATTTCAATTAGATTCGATACTGTTCGATTCGATTCTTTTCGATTCAGGTCGATTGGAATCGATTCGATTCTTTCGGTTCCATTCGATTCGATTCGATACGATTCTCTTCGATTCGATTCTTTTCGGTCTGTTCGATTCGATTCTTTTCGATTCAGTTCGATTCGATTCTTTTTGATTCGATTCGATTCTTTTCGCTTTGATATGATTCGATTCGTTTCGACTTTTTTCGATTCGTGTCGATTCGAATCTATTCGATTCTTTTCTATTCAATTCGATTCGATTGATTCTTTTCGATTCGATTCCATTCGATTCGATTCTTTTCGATTCGATTCTATTCTTTTCGATTCGATACGATTCGATTCGATTCTTTTTGATTCCATTTTTTCGATTCGATTCTTTTCAATTCGATTCGATTCTTTTCAATTTGATTCTTTTCGATTCGATTCGATTCGCCTCTTGTCGTTTCGATTCGATTCTTTTTGATTCGATTCGATTCGATTCTTTTCGTTTCGATTATATTCTCGTCGATTCGATTCGATTCGATACGATTCGATTCTTTTCGATTCGATTCTTCTCGAATCGATTCAATTCGATTCTTTTCGATTCGATTCTTTTCGATTTGATTCGATTCGATCATTTGGATTCCACTTGTTACATTTCGATTCGAATCTTTTCGATTCGATTCGATTCAATTCTTTTGGATTTCATTGGATTGATTTAGATAATTTTTGATTCGATTCGATTCTTTTACCCTAGCTTCGATTTGATTCTACTCGATTCAATTCATTTCGATTCTTCTTGATTCAATTCTTTTCGATTCTTTTTGATTCGGTTTGATTCTTTTCGATTCAATTCGATTCTTTTCGATTCGATTCGATTTAATTGTTTTTGAATCCATTTGATTCGATTCGATTATTTTCGATTCGACTCGATTTGATTCGATTCGGTTCGATTATCGATTCGATTCAATTCCAATTATTTTTGATTCGACTCGATTTGATTATTTTTTATTCAATTCGATTCAATTATTTTCGATTCGATGCAATTCGATTCGATTCTTCTCATTTCAACTCAATTCGATTCTTTCGAATTCGATTCGATTCGATTCTTTGTGTTTCGATTCGATTCTTTTCGATTTGAGTCAATTCTTTTCAATTCGATTTGATATTCTTCGATTCAATTCTTTTCGATTCGATTCGATTCGATTCTTTTCGATTCGATTCGATTCCATTCGATTCGATTCTTCGATTCGATTCGATTCGATTCTTTTCGATTCATTACGATTCGATCGATTCTTTTCGATACGAATCAATTCGATTCCATTCTTTTTGATTCGATTCGATTCGATTCTTTTAGATTTGATTTGATACGATTCTTTTCAATTGGATTTGATTCGATTCGATTCGTTTCGATTCTCTTTGATGTTTTTTGATTCGATCTTTTCAACCGATTTAATTCGATTCGATTCATTTCGATTTGATTCGATTCGAATTTTTCGATTCTATTCTTTTCAATTCGATTCTTTTCGATTCGATTCGATTCGATTTTTTTCTATTCGCTTCTTTTCGATTCGATTCGATTCGCCTCTTTTCGTTTCGATTCTATTCTTTTGGATTCGATTTGATTCTTTTCGTTTCGATTAGATTCTCTTCGATTCGATTCTTTTCGATTCAGTTCTTTTCGATTCGGTTCGATTTCATTCTTCTCCATTCGATTCGATTCGATTCTTTTCGATTCGATTCGATAAGATTCTTTTCGTTCGATTCAATTCTGTTCGATTCTATTCGATTCGATTCGAAGAGATTCGATTATTTTCAGTTCGATTCTTTTCGTTTCCATTCGATTCTTTTCGATTTGATTCGATTCGATCATTTGGATTCAATTTGTTACATTTCGATTCGATTCTTTTCTATTCAGTTCGATTCGATTCTTTTCAATTCAGTTCGATTCGATTCTTTTCAATTCAATTCGATTCGATTCGATTCTTTTCGGTTCGATATGATTCGATTCGATTCAACTCAACTCGATTCTTTTCGATTCGATTTTTTCAATTCGATTCCTTTCAATTCGATTCGATTGGATTCTTTTCGTTTCAATTAGATCGATTCGATTTCATTATTTTCAATTCAATTCATTTCGATGTTTTTCGATTCGATTCAATGCGAATCGATTATTTTCTATTAGATTCGCTTCAATTATTTTCGATTTGATTTGATTCGGTTGTTTTCAATTCGATTCCATTTGATTATTTTCATTTCGATTCGGTGCGATTCGATTCTATTATTTTCAATTCGATTCGTTTCGTATCCATTCGAATCGTTTTGATTCCTTTCGGTTTTCGATTTGAATCGATTCTTTCTTTTCGATTCGATTGTTTTCTATTCGGTTTGATTTTTTTGATTTGAATCGACTCGATTCTTTTTGATTCAAGTATATAAGATTCGATCCGATTCTTTTCGATTCAAATCAATACGATTCTTTTCGATTTGATTCGATTCGTTTGGATTCGACTCGATTCTTTTCGATTCAATTCTTTTCGATTCAATGAAATACGATTCTATTCTTTTCTATTTTTTTATTTTTATTTATTTATGATAGTCACAGAGAGAGAGAGAGAGAGAGAGAGGCAGAGACACAGGCAGAGGGAGAAGCAGGCTCCATGCACCGGGAGCCCGATGTGGGATTCGATCCCGGGTCTCCAGGATCGTGCCCTGGGCCAAAGGCAGGCGCCAAACCGCTGCGCCACCCAGGGATCCCGATTCTATTCTTTTCGATTCGATTTGATTTGATTCTTTTTGATTCGATACGACTCGATTTGATTCTTTTCGATTTGATTCGATTCAACTCGATACTTTTCAATTCGATCATTTCGATCGATTCGATTCGATTCTTTTCATTTCGATTCGATTCTTTTCGATTCGATTCAATTCTTTTCAATTCGATTCGATTCGATTCTTTTCGTTTCGATTTGATTCTCTTCTATTTTATTTGATTCGATTCATTTCAATTAGATTCGATACTGTTCGATTCGATTCTTTTCGATTCAGGTCGATTGGAATCGATTCGATTCTTTCGGTTCCATTCGATTCGATTCGATACGATTCTCTTCGATTCGATTCTTTTCGGTCTGTTCGATTCGATTCTTTTCGATTCAGTTCGATTCGATTCTTTTTGATTCGATTCGATTCTTTTCGCTTTGATATGATTCGATTCGTTTCGACTTTTTTCGATTCGTGTCGATTCGAATCTATTCGATTCTTTTCTATTCAATTCGATTCGATTGATTCTTTTCGATTCGATTCCATTCGATTCGATTCTTTTCGATTCGATTCTATTCTTTTCGATTCGATACGATTCGATTCGATTCTTTTTGATTCCATTTTTTCGATTCGATTCTTTTCAATTCGATTCGATTCTTTTCAATTTGATTCTTTTCGATTCGATTCGATTCGCCTCTTGTCGTTTCGATTCGATTCTTTTTGATTCGATTCGATTCGATTCTTTTCGTTTCGATTATATTCTCGTCGATTCGATTCGATTCGATACGATTCGATTCTTTTCGATTCGATTCTTCTCGAATCGATTCAATTCGATTCTTTTCGATTCGATTCTTTTCGATTTGATTCGATTCGATCATTTGGATTCCACTTGTTACATTTCGATTCGAATCTTTTCGATTCGATTCGATTCAATTCTTTTGGATTTCATTGGATTGATTTAGATAATTTTTGATTCGATTCGATTCTTTTACCCTAGCTTCGATTTGATTCTACTCGATTCAATTCATTTCGATTCTTCTTGATTCAATTCTTTTCGATTCTTTTTGATTCGGTTTGATTCTTTTCGATTCAATTCGATTCTTTTCGATTCGATTCGATTTAATTGTTTTTGAATCCATTTGATTCGATTCGATTATTTTCGATTCGACTCGATTTGATTCGATTCGGTTCGATTATCGATTCGATTCAATTCCAATTATTTTTGATTCGACTCGATTTGATTATTTTTTATTCAATTCGATTCAATTATTTTCGATTCGATGCAATTCGATTCGATTCTTCTCATTTCAACTCAATTCGATTCTTTCGAATTCGATTCGATTCGATTCTTTGTGTTTCGATTCGATTCTTTTCGATTTGAGTCAATTCTTTTCAATTCGATTTGATATTCTTCGATTCAATTCTTTTCGATTCGATTCGATTCGATTCTTTTCGATTCGATTCGATTCCATTCGATTCGATTCTTCGATTCGATTCGATTCGATTCTTTTCGATTCATTACGATTCGATCGATTCTTTTCGATACGAATCAATTCGATTCCATTCTTTTTGATTCGATTCGATTCGATTCTTTTAGATTTGATTTGATACGATTCTTTTCAATTGGATTTGATTCGATTCGATTCGTTTCGATTCTCTTTGATGTTTTTTGATTCGATCTTTTCAACCGATTTAATTCGATTCGATTCATTTCGATTTGATTCGATTCGAATTTTTCGATTCTATTCTTTTCAATTCGATTCTTTTCGATTCGATTCGATTCGATTTTTTTCTATTCGCTTCTTTTCGATTCGATTCGATTCGCCTCTTTTCGTTTCGATTCTATTCTTTTGGATTCGATTTGATTCTTTTCGTTTCGATTAGATTCTCTTCGATTCGATTCTTTTCGATTCAGTTCTTTTCGATTCGGTTCGATTTGATTCTTCTCCATTCGATTCGATTCGATTCTTTTCGATTCGATTCGATAAGATTCTTTTCGTTCGATTCAATTCTGTTCGATTCGATTCGATTCGATTCGAAGAGATTCGATTATTTTCAGTTCGATTCTTTTCGTTTCCATTCGATTCTTTTCGATTTGATTCGATTCGATCATTTGGATTCAATTTGTTACATTTCGATTCGATTCTTTTCTATTCAGTTCGATTCGATTCTTTTCAATTCAGTTCGATTCGATTCTTTTCAATTCAATTCGATTCGATTCGATTCTTTTCGGTTCGATATGATTCGATTCGATTCAACTCAACTCGATTCTTTTCGATTCGATTTTTTCAATTCGATTCCTTTCAATTCGATTCGATTGGATTCTTTTCGTTTCAATTAGATCGATTCGATTTCATTATTTTCAATTCAATTCATTTCGATGTTTTTCGATTCGATTCAATGCGAATCGATTATTTTCTATTAGATTCGCTTCAATTATTTTCGATTTGATTTGATTCGGTTGTTTTCAATTCGATTCCATTTGATTATTTTCATTTCGATTCGGTGCGATTCGATTCTATTATTTTCAATTCGATTCGTTTCGTATCCATTCGAATCGTTTTGATTCCTTTCGGTTTTCGATTTGAATCGATTCTTTCTTTTCGATTCGATTGTTTTCTATTCGGTTTGATTTTTTTGATTTGAATCGACTCGATTCTTTTTGATTCAAGTATATAAGATTCGATCCGATTCTTTTCGATTCAAATCAATACGATTCTTTTCGATTTGATTCGATTCGTTTGGATTCGACTCGATTCTTTTCGATTCAATTCTTTTCGATTCAATGAAATACGATTCTATTCTTTTCTATTTTTTTATTTTTATTTATTTATGATAGTCACAGAGAGAGAGAGAGAGAGAGAGAGGCAGAGACACAGGCAGAGGGAGAAGCAGGCTCCATGCACCGGGAGCCCGATGTGGGATTCGATCCCGGGTCTCCAGGAGAGTGCCCTGGGCCAAAGGCAGGCGCCAAACCGCTGCGCCACCCAGGGATCCCGATTCTATTCTTTTCGATTCGATTTGATTTGATTCTTTTTGATTCGATACGACTCGATTTGATTCTTTTCGATTTGATTCGATTCAACTCGATACTTTTCAATTCGATCATTTCGATCGATTCGATTCGATTCTTTTCATTTCGATTCGATTCTTTTCGATTCGATTCAATTCTTTTCAATTCGATTCGATTCGATTCTTTTCGTTTCGATTTGATTCTCTTCTATTTTATTTGATTCGATTCATTTCAATTAGATTCGATACTGTTCGATTCGATTCTTTTCGATTCAGGTCGATTGGAATCGATTCGATTCTTTCGGTTCCATTCGATTCGATTCGATACGATTCTCTTCGATTCGATTCTTTTCGGTCTGTTCGATTCGATTCTTTTCGATTCAGTTCGATTCGATTCTTTTTGATTCGATTCGATTCTTTTCGCTTTGATATGATTCGATTCGTTTCGACTTTTTTCGATTCGTGTCGATTCGAATCTATTCGATTCTTTTCTATTCAATTCGATTCGATTGATTCTTTTCGATTCGATTCCATTCGATTCGATTCTTTTCGATTCGATTCTATTCTTTTCGATTCGATACGATTCGATTCGATTCTTTTTGATTCCATTTTTTCGATTCGATTCTTTTCAATTCGATTCGATTCTTTTCAATTTGATTCTTTTCGATTCGATTCGATTCGCCTCTTGTCGTTTCGATTCGATTCTTTTTGATTCGATTCGATTCGATTCTTTTCGTTTCGATTATATTCTCGTCGATTCGATTCGATTCGATACGATTCGATTCTTTTCGATTCGATTCTTCTCGAATCGATTCAATTCGATTCTTTTCGATTCGATTCTTTTCGATTTGATTCGATTCGATCATTTGGATTCCACTTGTTACATTTCGATTCGAATCTTTTCGATTCGATTCGATTCAA
This sequence comes from Canis lupus baileyi, assembly GCF_048164855.1. Taxonomy (NCBI): domain Eukaryota; kingdom Metazoa; phylum Chordata; class Mammalia; order Carnivora; family Canidae; genus Canis; species Canis lupus. Next base: position 32,233,385 of record NC_132872.1, on the reverse strand, counting down.
TTCTTTTGGATTTCATTGGATTGATTTAGATAATTTTTGATTCGATTCGATTCTTTTACCCTAGCTTCGATTTGATTCTACTCGATTCAATTCATTTCGATTCTTCTTGATTCAATTCTTTTCGATTCTTTTTGATTCGGTTTGATTCTTTTCGATTCAATTCGATTCTTTTCGATTCGATTCGATTTAATTGTTTTTGAATCCATTTGATTCGATTCGATTATTTTCGATTCGACTCGATTTGATTCGATTCGGTTCGATTATCGATTCGATTCAATTCCAATTATTTTTGATTCGACTCGATTTGATTATTTTTTATTCAATTCGATTCAATTATTTTCGATTCGATGCAATTCGATTCGATTCTTCTCATTTCAACTCAATTCGATTCTTTCGAATTCGATTCGATTCGATTCTTTGTGTTTCGATTCGATTCTTTTCGATTTGAGTCAATTCTTTTCAATTCGATTTGATATTCTTCGATTCAATTCTTTTCGATTCGATTCGATTCGATTCTTTTCGATTCGATTCGATTCCATTCGATTCGATTCTTCGATTCGATTCGATTCGATTCTTTTCGATTCATTACGATTCGATCGATTCTTTTCGATACGAATCAATTCGATTCCATTCTTTTTGATTCGATTCGATTCGATTCTTTTAGATTTGATTTGATACGATTCTTTTCAATTGGATTTGATTCGATTCGATTCGTTTCGATTCTCTTTGATGTTTTTTGATTCGATCTTTTCAACCGATTTAATTCGATTCGATTCATTTCGATTTGATTCGATTCGAATTTTTCGATTCTATTCTTTTCAATTCGATTCTTTTCGATTCGATTCGATTCGATTTTTTTCTATTCGCTTCTTTTCGATTCGATTCGATTCGCCTCTTTTCGTTTCGATTCTATTCTTTTGGATTCGATTTGATTCTTTTCGTTTCGATTAGATTCTCTTCGATTCGATTCTTTTCGATTCAGTTCTTTTCGATTCGGTTCGATTTGATTCTTCTCCATTCGATTCGATTCGATTCTTTTCGATTCGATTCGATAAGATTCTTTTCGTTCGATTCAATTCTGTTCGATTCGATTCGATTCGATTCGAAGAGATTCGATTATTTTCAGTTCGATTCTTTTCGTTTCCATTCGATTCTTTTCGATTTGATTCGATTCGATCATTTGGATTCAATTTGTTACATTTCGATTCGATTCTTTTCTATTCAGTTCGATTCGATTCTTTTCGATTCAGTTCGATTCGATTCTTTTCAATTCAATTCGATTCGATTCGATTCTTTTCGGTTCGATATGATTCGATTCGATTCAACTCAACTCGATTCTTTTCGATTCGATTTTTCCAATTCGATTCCTTTCAATTCGATTCGATTGGATTCTTTTCGTTTCAATTAGATCGATTCGATTTCATTATTTTCAATTCAATTCATTTCGATGTTTTTCGATTCGATTCAATGCGAATCGATTATTTTCTATTAGATTCGCTTCAATTATTTTCGATTTGATTTGATTCGGTTGTTTTCAATTCGATTCCATTTGATTATTTTCATTTCGATTCGGTGCGATTCGATTCTATTATTTTCAATTCGATTCGTTTCGTATCCATTCGAATCGTTTTGATTCCTTTCGGTTTTCGATTTGAATCGATTCTTTCTTTTCGATTCGATTGTTTTCTATTCGGTTTGATTTTTTTGATTTGAATCGACTCGATTCTTTTTGATTCAAGTATATAAGATTCGATCCGATTCTTTTCGATTCAAATCAATACGATTCTTTTCGATTTGATTCGATTCGTTTGGATTCGACTCGATTCTTTTCGATTCAATTCTTTTCGATTCAATGAAATACGATTCTATTCTTTTCTATTTTTTTATTTTTATTTATTTATGATAGTCACAGAGAGAGAGAGAGAGAGAGGCAGAGACACAGGCAGAGGGAGAAGCAGGCTCCATGCACCGGGAGCCCGATGTGGGATTCGATCCCGGGTCTCCAGGATCGTGCCCTGGGCCAAAGGCAGGCGCCAAACCGCTGCGCCACCCAGGGATCCCGATTCTATTCTTTTCGATTCGATTTGATTTGATTCTTTTTGATTCGATACGACTCGATTTGATTCTTTTCGATTTGATTCGATTCAACTCGATACTTTTCAATTCGATCATTTCGATCGATTCGATTCGATTCTTTTCATTTCGATTCGATTCTTTTCGATTCGATTCAATTCTTTTCAATTCGATTCGATTCGATTCTTTTCGTTTCGATTTGATTCTCTTCTATTTTATTTGATTCGATTCATTTCAATTAGATTCGATACTGTTCGATTCGATTCTTTTCGATTCAGGTCGATTGGAATCGATTCGATTCTTTCGGTTCCATTCGATTCGATTCGATACGATTCTCTTCGATTCGATTCTTTTCGGTCTGTTCGATTCGATTCTTTTCGATTCAGTTCGATTCGATTCTTTTTGATTCGATTCGATTCTTTTCGCTTTGATATGATTCGATTCGTTTCGACTTTTTTCGATTCGTGTCGATTCGAATCTATTCGATTCTTTTCTATTCAATTCGATTCGATTGATTCTTTTCGATTCGATTCCATTCGATTCGATTCTTTTCGATTCGATTCTATTCTTTTCGATTCGATACGATTCGATTCGATTCTTTTTGATTCCATTTTTTCGATTCGATTCTTTTCAATTCGATTCGATTCTTTTCAATTTGATTCTTTTCGATTCGATTCGATTCGCCTCTTGTCGTTTCGATTCGATTCTTTTTGATTCGATTCGATTCGATTCTTTTCGTTTCGATTATATTCTCGTCGATTCGATTCGATTCGATACGATTCGATTCTTTTCGATTCGATTCTTCTCGAATCGATTCAATTCGATTCTTTTCGATTCGATTCTTTTCGATTTGATTCGATTCGATCATTTGGATTCCACTTGTTACATTTCGATTCGAATCTTTTCGATTCGATTCGATTCAATTCTTTTGGATTTCATTGGATTGATTTAGATAATTTTTGATTCGATTCGATTCTTTTACCCTAGCTTCGATTTGATTCTACTCGATTCAATTCATTTCGATTCTTCTTGATTCAATTCTTTTCGATTCTTTTTGATTCGGTTTGATTCTTTTCGATTCAATTCGATTCTTTTCGATTCGATTCGATTTAATTGTTTTTGAATCCATTTGATTCGATTCGATTATTTTCGATTCGACTCGATTTGATTCGATTCGGTTCGATTATCGATTCGATTCAATTCCAATTATTTTTGATTCGACTCGATTTGATTATTTTTTATTCAATTCGATTCAATTATTTTCGATTCGATGCAATTCGATTCGATTCTTCTCATTTCAACTCAATTCGATTCTTTCGAATTCGATTCGATTCGATTCTTTGTGTTTCGATTCGATTCTTTTCGATTTGAGTCAATTCTTTTCAATTCGATTTGATATTCTTCGATTCAATTCTTTTCGATTCGATTCGATTCGATTCTTTTCGATTCTTTTCGATTCCATTCGATTCGATTCTTCGATTCGATTCGATTCGATTCTTTTCGATTCATTACGATTCGATCGATTCTTTTCGATACGAATCAATTCGATTCCATTCTTTTTGATTCGATTCGATTCGATTCCTTTAGATTTGATTTGATACGATTCTTTTCAATTGGATTTGATTCGATTCGATTCGTTTCGATTCTCTTTGATGTTTTTTGATTCGATCTTTTCAACCGATTTAATTCGATTCGATTCATTTCGATTTGATTCGATTCGAATTTTTCGATTCTATTCTTTTCAATTCGATTCTTTTCGATTCGATTCGATTCGATTTTTTTCTATTCGCTTCTTTTCGATTCGATTCGATTCGCCTCTTTTCGTTTCGATTCTATTCTTTTGGATTCGATTTGATTCTTTTCGTTTCGATTAGATTCTCTTCGATTCGATTCTTTTCGATTCAGTTCTTTTCGATTCGGTTCGATTTCATTCTTCTCCATTCGATTCGATTCGATTCTTTTCGATTCGATTCGATAAGATTCTTTTCGTTCGATTCAATTCTGTTCGATTCTATTCGATTCGATTAGAAGAGATTCGATTATTTTCAGTTCGATTCTTTTCGTTTCCATTCGATTCTTTTCGATTTGATTCGATTCGATCATTTGGATTCAATTTGTTACATTTCGATTCGATTCTTTTCTATTCAGTTCGATTCGATTCTTTTCGATTCAGTTCGATTCGATTCTTTTCAATTCAATTCGATTCGATTCGATTCTTTTCGATTCGATATGATTCGATTCGATTCAACTCAACTCGATTCTTTTCGATTCGATTTTTTCAATTCGATTCCTTTCAATTCGATTCGATTGGATTCTTTTCGTTTCAATTAGATCGATTCGATTTCATTATTTTCAATTCAATTCATTTCGATGTTTTTCGATTCGATTCAATGCGAATCGATTATTTTCTATTAGATTCGCTTCAATTATTTTCGATTTGGTTTGATTCGGTTGTTTTCAATTCGATTCCATTTGATTATTTTCATTTCGATTCGGTGCGATTCGATTCTATTATTTTCAATTCGATTCGTTTCGTATCCATTCGAATCGTTTTGATTCCTTTCGGTTTTCGATTTGAATCGATTCTTTTCTTTTCGATTCGATTGTTTTCTATTCGGTTTGATTTTTTTGATTTGAATCGACTCGATTCTTTTTGATTCAAGTATATAAGATTCGATCCGATTCTTTTCGATTCAAATCAATACGATTCTTTTCGATTTGATTCGATTCGTTTTGATTCGACTCGATTCTTTTCGATTCAATTCTTTTCGATTCAATGAAATACGATTCTATTCTTTTCTATTTTTTTATTTTTATTTATTTATGATAGTCACAGAGAGAGAGAGAGAGAGAGGCAGAGACACAGGCAGAGGGAGAAGCAGGCTCCATGCACCGGGAGCCCGATGTGGGATTCGATCCCGGGTCTCCAGGAGAGTGCCCTGGGCCAAAGGCAGGCGCCAAACCGCTGCGCCACCCAGGGATCCCGATTCTATTCTTTTCGATTCGATTTGATTTGATTCTTTTTGATTCGATACGACTCGATTTGATTCTTTTCGATTTGATTCGATTCAACTCGATACTTTTCAATTCGATCATTTCGATCGATTCGATTCGATTCTTTTCATTTCGATTCGATTCTTTTCGATTCGATTCAATTCTTTTCAATTCGATTCGATTCGATTCTTTTCGTTTCGATTTGATTCTCTTCTATTTTATTTGATTCGATTCATTTCAATTAGATTCGATACTGTTCGATTCGATTCTTTTCGATTCAGGTCGATTGGAATCGATTCGATTCTTTCGGTTCCATTCGATTCGATTCGATACGATTCTCTTCGATTCGATTCTTTTCGGTCTGTTCGATTCGATTCTTTTCGATTCAGTTCGATTCGATTCTTTTTGATTCGATTCGATTCTTTTCGCTTTGATATGATTCGATTCGTTTCGACTTTTTTCGATTCGTGTCGATTCGAATCTATTCGATTCTTTTCTATTCAATTCGATTCGATTGATTCTTTTCGATTCGATTCCATTCGATTCGATTCTTTTCGATTCGATTCTATTCTTTTCGATTCGATACGATTCGATTCGATTCTTTTTGATTCCATTTTTTCGATTCGATTCTTTTCAATTCGATTCGATTCTTTTCAATTTGATTCTTTTCGATTCGATTCGATTCGCCTCTTGTCGTTTCGATTCGATTCTTTTTGATTCGATTCGATTCGATTCTTTTCGTTTCGATTATATTCTCGTCGATTCGATTCGATTCGATACGATTCGATTCTTTTCGATTCGATTCTTCTCGAATCGATTCAATTCGATTCTTTTCGATTCGATTCTTTTCGATTTGATTCGATTCGATCATTTGGATTCCACTTGTTACATTTCGATTCGAATCTTTTCGATTCGATTCGATTCAATTCTTTTGGATTTCATTGGATTGATTTAGATAATTTTTGATTCGATTCGATTCTTTTACCCTAGCTTCGATTTGATTCTACTCGATTCAATTCATTTCGATTCTTCTTGATTCAATTCTTTTCGATTCTTTTTGATTCGGTTTGATTCTTTTCGATTCAATTCGATTCTTTTCGATTCGATTCGATTTAATTGTTTTTGAATCCATTTGATTCGATTCGATTATTTTCGATTCGACTCGATTTGATTCGATTCGGTTCGATTATCGATTCGATTCAATTCCAATTATTTTTGATTCGACTCGATTTGATTATTTTTTATTCAATTCGATTCAATTATTTTCGATTCGATGCAATTCGATTCGATTCTTCTCATTTCAACTCAATTCGATTCTTTCGAATTCGATTCGATTCGATTCTTTGTGTTTCGATTCGATTCTTTTCGATTTGAGTCAATTCTTTTCAATTCGATTTGATATTCTTCGATTCAATTCTTTTCGATTCGATTCGATTCGATTCTTTTCGATTCTTTTCGATTCCATTCGATTCGATTCTTCGATTCGATTCGATTCGATTCTTTTCGATTCATTACGATTCGATCGATTCTTTTCGATACGAATCAATTCGATTCCATTCTTTTTGATTCGATTCGATTCGATTCCTTTAGATTTGATTTGATACGATTCTTTTCAATTGGATTTGATTCGATTCGATTCGTTTCGATTCTCTTTGATGTTTTTTGATTCGATCTTTTCAACCGATTTAATTCGATTCGATTCATTTCGATTTGATTCGATTCGAATTTTTCGATTCTATTCTTTTCAATTCGATTCTTTTCGATTCGATTCGATTCGATTTTTTTCTATTCGCTTCTTTTCGATTCGATTCGATTCGCCTCTTTTCGTTTCGATTCTATTCTTTTGGATTCGATTTGATTCTTTTCGTTTCGATTAGATTCTCTTCGATTCGATTCTTTTCGATTCAGTTCTTTTCGATTCGGTTCGATTTCATTCTTCTCCATTCGATTCGATTCGATTCTTTTCGATTCGATTCGATAAGATTCTTTTCGTTCGATTCAATTCTGTTCGATTCTATTCGATTCGATTAGAAGAGATTCGATTATTTTCAGTTCGATTCTTTTCGTTTCCATTCGATTCTTTTCGATTTGATTCGATTCGATCATTTGGATTCAATTTGTTACATTTCGATTCGATTCTTTTCTATTCAGTTCGATTCGATTCTTTTCGATTCAGTTCGATTCGATTCTTTTCAATTCAATTCGATTCGATTCGATTCTTTTCGATTCGATATGATTCGATTCGATTCAACTCAACTCGATTCTTTTCGATTCGATTTTTTCAATTCGATTCCTTTCAATTCGATTCGATTGGATTCTTTTCGTTTCAATTAGATCGATTCGATTTCATTATTTTCAATTCAATTCATTTCGATGTTTTTCGATTCGATTCAATGCGAATCGATTATTTTCTATTAGATTCGCTTCAATTATTTTCGATTTGGTTTGATTCGGTTGTTTTCAATTCGATTCCATTTGATTATTTTCATTTCGATTCGGTGCGATTCGATTCTATTATTTTCAATTCGATTCGTTTCGTATCCATTCGAATCGTTTTGATTCCTTTCGGTTTTCGATTTGAATCGATTCTTTTCTTTTCGATTCGATTGTTTTCTATTCGGTTTGATTTTTTTGATTTGAATCGACTCGATTCTTTTTGATTCAAGTATATAAGATTCGATCCGATTCTTTTCGATTCAAATCAATACGATTCTTTTCGATTTGATTCGATTCGTTTTGATTCGACTCGATTCTTTTCGATTCAATTCTTTTCGATTCAATGAAATACGATTCTATTCTTTTCTATTTTTTTATTTTTATTTATTTATGATAGTCACAGAGAGAGAGAGAGAGAGAGGCAGAGACACAGGCAGAGGGAGAAGCAGGCTCCATGCACCGGGAGCCCGATGTGGGATTCGATCCCGGGTCTCCAGGAGAGTGCCCTGGGCCAAAGGCAGGCGCCAAACCGCTGCGCCACCCAGGGATCCCGATTCTATTCTTTTCGATTCGATTTGATTTGATTCTTTTTGATTCGATACGACTCGATTTGATTCTTTTCGATTTGATTCGATTCAACTCGATACTTTTCAATTCGATCATTTCGATCGATTCGATTCGATTCTTTTCATTTCGATTCGATTCTTTTCGATTCGATTCAATTCTTTTCAATTCGATTCGATTCGATTCTTTTCGTTTCGATTTGATTCTCTTCTATTTTATTTGATTCGATTCATTTCAATTAGATTCGATACTGTTCGATTCGATTCTTTTCGATTCAGGTCGATTGGAATCGATTCGATTCTTTCGGTTCCATTCGATTCGATTCGATACGATTCTCTTCGATTCGATTCTTTTCGGTCTGTTCGATTCGATTCTTTTCGATTCAGTTCGATTCGATTCTTTTTGATTCGATTCGATTCTTTTCGCTTTGATATGATTCGATTCGTTTCGACTTTTTTCGATTCGTGTCGATTCGAATCTATTCGATTCTTTTCTATTCAATTCGATTCGATTGATTCTTTTCGATTCGATTCCATTCGATTCGATTCTTTTCGATTCGATTCTATTCTTTTCGATTCGATACGATTCGATTCGATTCTTTTTGATTCCATTTTTTCGATTCGATTCTTTTCAATTCGATTCGATTCTTTTCAATTTGATTCTTTTCGATTCGATTCGATTCGCCTCTTGTCGTTTCGATTCGATTCTTTTTGATTCGATTCGATTCGATTCTTTTCGTTTCGATTATATTCTCGTCGATTCGATTCGATTCGATACGATTCGATTCTTTTCGATTCGATTCTTCTCGAATCGATTCAATTCGATTCTTTTCGATTCGATTCTTTTCGATTTGATTCGATTCGATCATTTGGATTCCACTTGTTACATTTCGATTCGAATCTTTTCGATTCGATTCGATTCAATTCTTTTGGATTTCATTGGATTGATTTAGATAATTTTTGATTCGATTCGATTCTTTTACCCTAGCTTCGATTTGATTCTACTCGATTCAATTCATTTCGATTCTTCTTGATTCAATTCTTTTCGATTCTTTTTGATTCGGTTTGATTCTTTTCGATTCAATTCGATTCTTTTCGATTCGATTCGATTTAATTGTTTTTGAATCCATTTGATTCGATTCGATTATTTTCGATTCGACTCGATTTGATTCGATTCGGTTCGATTATCGATTCGATTCAATTCCAATTATTTTTGATTCGACTCGATTTGATTATTTTTTATTCAATTCGATTCAATTATTTTCGATTCGATGCAATTCGATTCGATTCTTCTCATTTCAACTCAATTCGATTCTTTCGAATTCGATTCGATTCGATTCTTTGTGTTTCGATTCGATTCTTTTCGATTTGAGTCAATTCTTTTCAATTCGATTTGATATTCTTCGATTCAATTCTTTTCGATTCGATTCGATTCGATTCTTTTCGATTCTTTTCGATTCCATTCGATTCGATTCTTCGATTCGATTCGATTCGATTCTTTTCGATTCATTACGATTCGATCGATTCTTTTCGATACGAATCAATTCGATTCCATTCTTTTTGATTCGATTCGATTCGATTCCTTTAGATTTGATTTGATACGATTCTTTTCAATTGGATTTGATTCGATTCGATTCGTTTCGATTCTCTTTGATGTTTTTTGATTCGATCTTTTCAACCGATTTAATTCGATTCGATTCATTTCGATTTGATTCGATTCGAATTTTTCGATTCTATTCTTTTCAATTCGATTCTTTTCGATTCGATTCGATTCGATTTTTTTCTATTCGCTTCTTTTCGATTCGATTCGATTCGCCTCTTTTCGTTTCGATTCTATTCTTTTGGATTCGATTTGATTCTTTTCGTTTCGATTAGATTCTCTTCGATTCGATTCTTTTCGATTCAGTTCTTTTCGATTCGGTTCGATTTCATTCTTCTCCATTCGATTCGATTCGATTCTTTTCGATTCGATTCGATAAGATTCTTTTCGTTCGATTCAATTCTGTTCGATTCTATTCGATTCGATTCGAAGAGATTCGATTATTTTCAGTTCGATTCTTTTCGTTTCCATTCGATTCTTTTCGATTTGATTCGATTCGATCATTTGGATTCAATTTGTTACATTTCGATTCGATTCTTTTCTATTCAGTTCGATTCGATTCTTTTCAATTCAGTTCGATTCGATTCTTTTCAATTCAATTCGATTCGATTCGATTCTTTTCGGTTCGATATGATTCGATTCGATTCAACTCAACTCGATTCTTTTCGATTCGATTTTTTCAATTCGATTCCTTTCAATTCGATTCGATTGGATTCTTTTCGTTTCAATTAGATCGATTCGATTTCATTATTTTCAATTCAATTCATTTCGATGTTTTTCGATTCGATTCAATGCGAATCGATTATTTTCTATTAGATTCGCTTCAATTATTTTCGATTTGATTTGATTCGGTTGTTTTCAATTCGATTCCATTTGATTATTTTCATTTCGATTCGGTGCGATTCGATTCTATTATTTTCAATTCGATTCGTTTCGTATCCATTCGAATCGTTTTGATTCCTTTCGGTTTTCGATTTGAATCGATTCTTTCTTTTCGATTCGATTGTTTTCTATTCGGTTTGATTTTTTTGATTTGAATCGACTCGATTCTTTTTGATTCAAGTATATAAGATTCGATCCGATTCTTTTCGATTCAAATCAATACGATTCTTTTCGATTTGATTCGATTCGTTTGGATTCGACTCGATTCTTTTCGATTCAATGAAATACGATTCTATTCTTTTCTATTTTTTTATTTTTATTTATTTATGATAGTCACAGAGAGAGAGAGAGAGAGAGAGGCAGAGACACAGGCAGAGGGAGAAGCAGGCTCCATGCACCGGGAGCCCGATGTGGGATTCGATCCCGGGTCTCCAGGATCGTGCCCTGGGCCAAAGGCAGGCGCCAAACCGCTGCGCCACCCAGGGATCCCGATTCTATTCTTTTCGATTCGATTTGATTTGATTCTTTTTGATTCGATACGACTCGATTTGATTCTTTTCGATTTGATTCGATTCAACTCGATACTTTTCAATTCGATCATTTCGATCGATTCGATTCGATTCTTTTCATTTCGATTCGATTCTTTTCGATTCGATTCAATTCTTTTCAATTCGATTCGATTCGATTCTTTTCGTTTCGATTTGATTCTCTTCTATTTTATTTGATTCGATTCATTTCAATTAGATTCGATACTGTTCGATTCGATTCTTTTCGATTCAGGTCGATTGGAATCGATTCGATTCTTTCGGTTCCATTCGATTCAATTCGATACGATTCTCTTCGATTCGATTCTTTTCGGTCTGTTCGATTCGATTCTTTTCGATTCAGTTCGATTCGATTCTTTTTGATTCGATTCGATTCTTTTCGCTTTGATATGATTCGATTCGTTTCGACTTTTTTCGATTCGTGTCGATTCGAATCTATTCGATTCTTTTCTATTCAATTCGATTCGATTGATTCTTTTCGATTCGATTCCATTCGATTCGATTCTTTTCGATTCGATTCTATTCTTTTCGATTCGATACGATTCGATTCGATTCTTTTTGATTCCATTTTTTCGATTCGATTCTTTTCAATTCGTTTCGATTCTTTTCAATTTGATTCTTTTCGATTCGATTCGATTCGCCTCTTGTCGTTTCGATTCGATTCTTTTTGATTCGATTCGATTCGATTCTTTTCGTTTCGATTATATTCTCGTCGATTCGATTCGATTCGATACGATTCGATTCTTTTCGATTCGATTCTTCTCGAATCGATTCAATTCGATTCTTTTCGATTCGATTCTTTTCGATTTGATTCGATTCGATCATTTGGATTCCACTTGTTACATTTCGATTCGAATCTTTTCGATTCGATTCGATTCAATTCTTTTGGATTTCATTGGATTGATTTAGATAATTTTTGATTCGATTCGATTCTTTTACCCTAGCTTCGATTTGATTCTACTCGATTCAATTCATTTCGATTCTTCTTGATTCAATTCTTTTCGATTCTTTTTGATTCGGTTTGATTCTTTTCGATTCAATTCGATTCTTTTCGATTCGATTCGATTTAATTGTTTTTGAATCCATTTGATTCGATTCGATTATTTTCGATTCGACTCGATTTGATTCGATTCGGTTCGATTATCGATTCGATTCAATTCCAATTATTTTTGATTCGACTCGATTTGATTATTTTTTATTCAATTCGATTCAATTATTTTCGATTCGATGCAATTCGATTCGATTCTTCTCATTTCAACTCAATTCGATTCTTTCGAATTCGATTCGATTCGATTCTTTGTGTTTCGATTCGATTCTTTTCGATTTGAGTCAATTCTTTTCAATTCGATTTGATATTCTTCGATTCAATTCTTTTCGATTCGATTCGATTCGATTCTTTTCGATTCGATTCGATTCCATTCGATTCGATTCTTCGATTCGATTCGATTCGATTCTTTTCGATTCATTACGATTCGATCGATTCTTTTCGATACGAATCAATTCGATTCCATTCTTTTTGATTCGATTCGATTCGATTCTTTTAGATTTGATTTGATACGATTCTTTTCAATTGGATTTGATTCGATTCGATTCGTTTCGATTCTCTTTGATGTTTTTTGATTCGATCTTTTCAACCGATTTAATTCGATTCGATTCATTTCGATTTGATTCGATTCGAATTTTTCGATTCTATTCTTTTCAATTCGATTCTTTTCGATTCGATTCGATTCGATTTTTTTCTATTCGCTTCTTTTCGATTCGATTCGATTCGCCTCTTTTCGTTTCGATTCTATTCTTTTGGATTCGATTTGATTCTTTTCGTTTCGATTAGATTCTCTTCGATTCGATTCTTTTCGATTCAGTTCTTTTCGATTCGGTTCGATTTCATTCTTCTCCATTCGATTCGATTCGATTCTTTTCGATTCGATTCGATAAGATTCTTTTCGTTCGATTCAATTCTGTTCGATTCTATTCGATTCGATTAGAAGAGATTCGATTATTTTCAGTTCGATTCTTTTCGTTTCCATTCGATTCTTTTCGATTTGATTCGATTCGATCATTTGGATTCAATTTGTTACATTTCGATTCGATTCTTTTCTATTCAGTTCGATTCGATTCTTTTCAATTCAGTTCGATTCGATTCTTTTCAATTCAATTCGATTCGATTCGATTCTTTTCGGTTCGATATGATTCGATTCGATTCAACTCAACTCGATTCTTTTCGATTCGATTTTTTCAATTCGATTCCTTTCAATTCGATTCGATTGGATTCTTTTCGTTTCAATTAGATCGATTCGATTTCATTATTTTCAATTCAATTCATTTCGATGTTTTTCGATTCGATTCAATGCGAATCGATTATTTTCTATTAGATTCGCTTCAATTATTTTCGATTTGATTTGATTCGGTTGTTTTCAATTCGATTCCATTTGATTATTTTCATTTCGATTCGGTGCGATTCGATTCTATTATTTTCAATTCGATTCGTTTCGTATCCATTCGAATCGTTTTGATTCCTTTCGGTTTTCGATTTGAATCGATTCTTTCTTTTCGATTCGATTGTTTTCTATTCGGTTTGATTTTTTTGATTTGAATCGACTCGATTCTTTTTGATTCAAGTATATAAGATTCGATCCGATTCTTTTCGATTCAAATCAATACGATTCTTTTCGATTTGATTCGATTTGTTTGGATTCGACTCGATTCTTTTCGATTCAATTCTTTTCGATTCAATGAAATACGATTCTATTCTTTTCTATTTTTTTATTTTTATTTATTTATGATAGTCACAGAGAGAGAGAGAGAGAGAGAGAGGCAGAGACACAGGCAGAGGGAGAAGCAGGCTCCATGCACCGGGAGCCCGATGTGGGATTCGATCCCGGGTCTCCAGGATCGTGCCCTGGGCCAAAGGCAGGCGCCAAACCGCTGCGCCACCCAGGGATCCCGATTCTATTCTTTTCGATTCGATTTGATTTGATTCTTTTTGATTCGATACGACTCGATTTGATTCTTTTCGATTTGATTCGATTCAACTCGATACTTTTCAATTCGATCATTTCGATCGATTCGATTCGATTCTTTTCATTTCGATTCGATTCTTTTCGATTCGATTCAATTCTTTTCAATTCGATTCGATTCGATTCTTTTCGTTTCGATTTGATTCTCTTCTATTTTATTTGATTCGATTCATTTCAATTAGATTCGATACTGTTCGATTCGATTCTTTTCGATTCAGGTCGATTGGAATCGATTCGATTCTTTCGGTTCCATTCGATTCGATTCGATACGATTCTCTTCGATTCGATTCTTTTCGGTCTGTTCGATTCGATTCTTTTCGATTCAGTTCGATTCGATTCTTTTTGATTCGATTCGATTCTTTTCGCTTTGATATGATTCGATTCGTTTCGACTTTTTTCGATTCGTGTCGATTCGAATCTATTCGATTCTTTTCTATTCAATTCGATTCGATTGATTCTTTTCGATTCGATTCCATTCGATTCGATTCTTTTCGATTCGATTCTATTCTTTTCGATTCGATACGATTCGATTCGATTCTTTTTGATTCCATTTTTTCGATTCGATTCTTTTCAATTCGATTCGATTCTTTTCAATTTGATTCTTTTCGATTCGATTCGATTCGCCTCTTGTCGTTTCGATTCGATTCTTTTTGATTCGATTCGATTCGATTCTTTTCGTTTCGATTATATTCTCGTCGATTCGATTCGATTCGATACGATTCGATTCTTTTCGATTCGATTCTTCTCGAATCGATTCAATTCGATTCTTTTCGATTCGATTCTTTTCGATTTGATTCGATTCGATCATTTGGATTCCACTTGTTACATTTCGATTCGAATCTTTTCGATTCGATTCGATTCAATTCTTTTGGATTTCATTGGATTGATTTAGATAATTTTTGATTCGATTCGATTCTTTTACCCTAGCTTCGATTTGATTCTACTCGATTCAATTCATTTCGATTCTTCTTGATTCAATTCTTTTCGATTCTTTTTGATTCGGTTTGATTCTTTTCGATTCAATTCGATTCTTTTCGATTCGATTCGATTTAATTGTTTTTGAATCCATTTGATTCGATTCGATTATTTTCGATTCGACTCGATTTGATTCGATTCGGTTCGATTATCGATTCGATTCAATTCCAATTATTTTTGATTCGACTCGATTTGATTATTTTTTATTCAATTCGATTCAATTATTTTCGATTCGATGCAATTCGATTCGATTCTTCTCATTTCAACTCAATTCGATTCTTTCGAATTCGATTCGATTCGATTCTTTGTGTTTCGATTCGATTCTTTTCGATTTGAGTCAATTCTTTTCAATTCGATTTGATATTCTTCGATTCAATTCTTTTCGATTCGATTCGATTCGATTCTTTTCGATTCGATTCGATTCCATTCGATTCGATTCTTCGATTCGATTCGATTCGATTCTTTTCGATTCATTACGATTCGATCGATTCTTTTCGATACGAATCAATTCGATTCCATTCTTTTTGATTCGATTCGATTCGATTCTTTTAGATTTGATTTGATACGATTCTTTTCAATTGGATTTGATTCGATTCGATTCGTTTCGATTCTCTTTGATGTTTTTTGATTCGATCTTTTCAACCGATTTAATTCGATTCGATTCATTTCGATTTGATTCGATTCGAATTTTTCGATTCTATTCTTTTCAATTCGATTCTTTTCGATTCGATTCGATTCGATTTTTTTCTATTCGCTTCTTTTCGATTCGATTCGATTCGCCTCTTTTCGTTTCGATTCTATTCTTTTGGATTCGATTTGATTCTTTTCGTTTCGATTAGATTCTCTTCGATTCGATTCTTTTCGATTCAGTTCTTTTCGATTCGGTTCGATTTCATTCTTCTCCATTCGATTCGATTCGATTCTTTTCGATTCGATTCGATAAGATTCTTTTCGTTCGATTCAATTCTGTTCGATTCTATTCGATTCGATTAGAAGAGATTCGATTATTTTCAGTTCGATTCTTTTCGTTTCCATTCGATTCTTTTCGATTTGATTCGATTCGATCATTTGGATTCAATTTGTTACATTTCGATTCGATTCTTTTCTATTCAGTTCGATTCGATTCTTTTCGATTCAGTTCGATTCGATTCTTTTCAATTCAATTCGATTCGATTCGATTCTTTTCAATTCGATATGATTCGATTCGATTCAACTCAACTCGATTCTTTTCGATTCGATTTTTTCAATTCGATTCCTTTCAATTCGATTCGATTGGATTCTTTTCGTTTCAATTAGATCGATTCGATTTCATTATTTTCAATTCAATTCATTTCGATGTTTTTCGATTCGATTCAATGCGAATCGATTATTTTCTATTAGATTCGCTTCAATTATTTTCGATTTGATTTGATTCGGTTGTTTTCAATTCGATTCCATTTGATTATTTTCATTTCGATTCGGTGCGATTCGATTCTATTATTTTCAATTCGATTCGTTTCGTATCCATTCGAATCGTTTTGATTCCTTTCGGTTTTCGATTTGAATCGATTCTTTCTTTTCGATTCGATTGTTTTCTATTCGGTTTGATTTTTTTGATTTGAATCGACTCGATTCTTTTTGATTCAAGTATATAAGATTCGATCCGATTCTTTTCGATTCAAATCAATACGATTCTTTTCGATTTGATTCGATTCGTTTTGATTCGACTCGATTCTTTTCGATTCAATTCTTTTCGATTCAATGAAATACGATTCTATTCTTTTCTATTTTTTTATTTTTATTTATTTATGATAGTCACAGAGAGAGAGAGAGAGAGAGGCAGAGACACAGGCAGAGGGAGAAGCAGGCTCCATGCACCGGGAGCCCGATGTGGGATTCGATCCCGGGTCTCCAGGATCGTGCCCTGGGCCAAAGGCAGGCGCCAAACCGCTGCGCCACCCAGGGATCCCGATTCTATTCTTTTCGATTCGATTTGATTTGATTCTTTTTGATTCGATACGACTCGATTTGATTCTTTTCGATTTGATTCGATTCAACTCGATACTTTTCAATTCGATCATTTCGATCGATTCGATTCGATTCTTTTCATTTCGATTCGATTCTTTTCGATTCGATTCAATTCTTTTCAATTCGATTCGATTCGATTCTTTTCGTTTCGATTTGATTCTCTTCTATTTTATTTGATTCGATTCATTTCAATTAGATTCGATACTGTTCGATTCGATTCTTTTCGATTCAGGTCGATTGGAATCGATTCGATTCTTTCGGTTCCATTCGATTCGATTCGATACGATTCTCTTCGATTCGATTCTTTTCGGTCTGTTCGATTCGATTCTTTTCGATTCAGTTCGATTCGATTCTTTTTGATTCGATTCGATTCTTTTCGCTTTGATATGATTCGATTCGTTTCGACTTTTTTCGATTCGTGTCGATTCGAATCTATTCGATTCTTTTCTATTCAATTCGATTCGATTGATTCTTTTCGATTCGATTCCATTCGATTCGATTCTTTTCGATTCGATTCTATTCTTTTCGATTCGATACGATTCGATTCGATTCTTTTTGATTCCATTTTTTCGATTCGATTCTTTTCAATTCGATTCGATTCTTTTCAATTTGATTCTTTTCGATTCGATTCGATTCGCCTCTTGTCGTTTCGATTCGATTCTTTTTGATTCGATTCGATTCGATTCTTTTCGTTTCGATTATATTCTCGTCGATTCGATTCGATTCGATACGATTCGATTCTTTTCGATTCGATTCTTCTCGAATCGATTCAATTCGATTCTTTTCGATTCGATTCTTTTCGATTTGATTCGATTCGATCATTTGGATTCCACTTGTTACATTTCGATTCGAATCTTTTCGATTCGATTCGATTCAATTCTTTTGGATTTCATTGGATTGATTTAGATAATTTTTGATTCGATTCGATTCTTTTACCCTAGCTTCGATTTGATTCTACTCGATTCAATTCATTTCGATTCTTCTTGATTCAATTCTTTTCGATTCTTTTTGATTCGGTTTGATTCTTTTCGATTCAATTCGATTCTTTTCGATTCGATTCGATTTAATTGTTTTTGAATCCATTTGATTCGATTCGATTATTTTCGATTCGACTCGATTTGATTCGATTCGGTTCGATTATCGATTCGATTCAATTCCAATTATTTTTGATTCGACTCGATTTGATTATTTTTTATTCAATTCGATTCAATTATTTTCGATTCGATGCAATTCGATTCGATTCTTCTCATTTCAACTCAATTCGATTCTTTCGAATTCGATTCGATTCGATTCTTTGTGTTTCGATTCGATTCTTTTCGATTTGAGTCAATTCTTTTCAATTCGATTTGATATTCTTCGATTCAATTCTTTTCGATTCGATTCGATTCGATTCTTTTCGATTCTTTTCGATTCCATTCGATTCGATTCTTCGATTCGATTCGATTCGATTCTTTTCGATTCATTACGATTCGATCGATTCTTTTCGATACGAATCAATTCGATTCCATTCTTTTTGATTCGATTCGATTCGATTCCTTTAGATTTGATTTGATACGATTCTTTTCAATTGGATTTGATTCGATTCGATTCGTTTCGATTCTCTTTGATGTTTTTTGATTCGATCTTTTCAACCGATTTAATTCGATTCGATTCATTTCGATTTGATTCGATTCGAATTTTTCGATTCTATTCTTTTCAATTCGATTCTTTTCGATTCGATTCGATTCGATTTTTTTCTATTCGCTTCTTTTCGATTCGATTCGATTCGCCTCTTTTCGTTTCGATTCTATTCTTTTGGATTCGATTTGATTCTTTTCGTTTCGATTAGATTCTCTTCGATTCGATTCTTTTCGATTCAGTTCTTTTCGATTCGGTTCGATTTCATTCTTCTCCATTCGATTCGATTCGATTCTTTTCGATTCGATTCGATAAGATTCTTTTCGTTCGATTCAATTCTGTTCGATTCTATTCGATTCGATTCGAAGAGATTCGATTATTTTCAGTTCGATTCTTTTCGTTTCCATTCGATTCTTTTCGATTTGATTCGATTCGATCATTTGGATTCAATTTGTTACATTTCGATTCGATTCTTTTCTATTCAGTTCGATTCGATTCTTTTCAATTCAGTTCGATTCGATTCTTTTCAATTCAATTCGATTCGATTCGATTCTTTTCGGTTCGATATGATTCGATTCGATTCAACTCAACTCGATTCTTTTCGATTCGATTTTTTCAATTCGATTCCTTTCAATTCGATTCGATTGGATTCTTTTCGTTTCAATTAGATCGATTCGATTTCATTATTTTCAATTCAATTCATTTCGATGTTTTTCGATTCGATTCAATGCGAATCGATTATTTTCTATTAGATTCGCTTCAATTATTTTCGATTTGATTTGATTCGGTTGTTTTCAATTCGATTCCATTTGATTATTTTCATTTCGATTCGGTGCGATTCGATTCTATTATTTTCAATTCGATTCGTTTCGTATCCATTCGAATCGTTTTGATTCCTTTCGGTTTTCGATTTGAATCGATTCTTTCTTTTCGATTCGATTGTTTTCTATTCGGTTTGATTTTTTTGATTTGAATCGACTCGATTCTTTTTGATTCAAGTATATAAGATTCGATCCGATTCTTTTCGATTCAAATCAATACGATTCTTTTCGATTTGATTCGATTCGTTTGGATTCGACTCGATTCTTTTCGATTCAATGAAATACGATTCTATTCTTTTCTATTTTTTTATTTTTATTTATTTATGATAGTCACAGAGAGAGAGAGAGAGAGAGAGGCAGAGACACAGGCAGAGGGAGAAGCAGGCTCCATGCACCGGGAGCCCGATGTGGGATTCGATCCCGGGTCTCCAGGATCGTGCCCTGGGCCAAAGGCAGGCGCCAAACCGCTGCGCCACCCAGGGATCCCGATTCTATTCTTTTCGATTCGATTTGATTTGATTCTTTTTGATTCGATACGACTCGATTTGATTCTTTTCGATTTGATTCGATTCAACTCGATACTTTTCAATTCGATCATTTCGATCGATTCGATTCGATTCTTTTCATTTCGATTCGATTCTTTTCGATTCGATTCAATTCTTTTCAATTCGATTCGATTCGATTCTTTTCGTTTCGATTTGATTCTCTTCTATTTTATTTGATTCGATTCATTTCAATTAGATTCGATACTGTTCGATTCGATTCTTTTCGATTCAGGTCGATTGGAATCGATTCGATTCTTTCGGTTCCATTCGATTCAATTCGATACGATTCTCTTCGATTCGATTCTTTTCGGTCTGTTCGATTCGATTCTTTTCGATTCAGTTCGATTCGATTCTTTTTGATTCGATTCGATTCTTTTCGCTTTGATATGATTCGATTCGTTTCGACTTTTTTCGATTCGTGTCGATTCGAATCTATTCGATTCTTTTCTATTCAATTCGATTCGATTGATTCTTTTCGATTCGATTCCATTCGATTCGATTCTTTTCGATTCGATTCTATTCTTTTCGATTCGATACGATTCGATTCGATTCTTTTTGATTCCATTTTTTCGATTCGATTCTTTTCAATTCGTTTCGATTCTTTTCAATTTGATTCTTTTCGATTCGATTCGATTCGCCTCTTGTCGTTTCGATTCGATTCTTTTTGATTCGATTCGATTCGATTCTTTTCGTTTCGATTATATTCTCGTCGATTCGATTCGATTCGATACGATTCGATTCTTTTCGATTCGATTCTTCTCGAATCGATTCAATTCGATTCTTTTCGATTCGATTCTTTTCGATTTGATTCGATTCGATCATTTGGATTCCACTTGTTACATTTCGATTCGAATCTTTTCGATTCGATTCGATTCAATTCTTTTGGATTTCATTGGATTGATTTAGATAATTTTTGATTCGATTCGATTCTTTTACCCTAGCTTCGATTTGATTCTACTCGATTCAATTCATTTCGATTCTTCTTGATTCAATTCTTTTCGATTCTTTTTGATTCGGTTTGATTCTTTTCGATTCAATTCGATTCTTTTCGATTCGATTCGATTTAATTGTTTTTGAATCCATTTGATTCGATTCGATTATTTTCGATTCGACTCGATTTGATTCGATTCGGTTCGATTATCGATTCGATTCAATTCCAATTATTTTTGATTCGACTCGATTTGATTATTTTTTATTCAATTCGATTCAATTATTTTCGATTCGATGCAATTCGATTCGATTCTTCTCATTTCAACTCAATTCGATTCTTTCGAATTCGATTCGATTCGATTCTTTGTGTTTCGATTCGATTCTTTTCGATTTGAGTCAATTCTTTTCAATTCGATTTGATATTCTTCGATTCAATTCTTTTCGATTCGATTCGATTCGATTCTTTTCGATTCGATTCGATTCCATTCGATTCGATTCTTCGATTCGATTCGATTCGATTCTTTTCGATTCATTACGATTCGATCGATTCTTTTCGATACGAATCAATTCGATTCCATTCTTTTTGATTCGATTCGATTCGATTCTTTTAGATTTGATTTGATACGATTCTTTTCAATTGGATTTGATTCGATTCGATTCGTTTCGATTCTCTTTGATGTTTTTTGATTCGATCTTTTCAACCGATTTAATTCGATTCGATTCATTTCGATTTGATTCGATTCGAATTTTTCGATTCTATTCTTTTCAATTCGATTCTTTTCGATTCGATTCGATTCGATTTTTTTCTATTCGCTTCTTTTCGATTCGATTCGATTCGCCTCTTTTCGTTTCGATTCTATTCTTTTGGATTCGATTTGATTCTTTTCGTTTCGATTAGATTCTCTTCGATTCGATTCTTTTCGATTCAGTTCTTTTCGATTCGGTTCGATTTCATTCTTCTCCATTCGATTCGATTCGATTCTTTTCGATTCGATTCGATAAGATTCTTTTCGTTCGATTCAATTCTGTTCGATTCTATTCGATTCGATTAGAAGAGATTCGATTATTTTCAGTTCGATTCTTTTCGTTTCCATTCGATTCTTTTCGATTTGATTCGATTCGATCATTTGGATTCAATTTGTTACATTTCGATTCGATTCTTTTCTATTCAGTTCGATTCGATTCTTTTCAATTCAGTTCGATTCGATTCTTTTCAATTCAATTCGATTCGATTCGATTCTTTTCGGTTCGATATGATTCGATTCGATTCAACTCAACTCGATTCTTTTCGATTCGATTTTTTCAATTCGATTCCTTTCAATTCGATTCGATTGGATTCTTTTCGTTTCAATTAGATCGATTCGATTTCATTATTTTCAATTCAATTCATTTCGATGTTTTTCGATTCGATTCAATGCGAATCGATTATTTTCTATTAGATTCGCTTCAATTATTTTCGATTTGATTTGATTCGGTTGTTTTCAATTCGATTCCATTTGATTATTTTCATTTCGATTCGGTGCGATTCGATTCTATTATTTTCAATTCGATTCGTTTCGTATCCATTCGAATCGTTTTGATTCCTTTCGGTTTTCGATTTGAATCGATTCTTTCTTTTCGATTCGATTGTTTTCTATTCGGTTTGATTTTTTTGATTTGAATCGACTCGATTCTTTTTGATTCAAGTATATAAGATTCGATCCGATTCTTTTCGATTCAAATCAATACGATTCTTTTCGATTTGATTCGATTCGTTTGGATTCGACTCGATTCTTTTCGATTCAATGAAATACGATTCTATTCTTTTCTATTTTTTTATTTTTATTTATTTATGATAGTCACAGAGAGAGAGAGAGAGAGAGAGGCAGAGACACAGGCAGAGGGAGAAGCAGGCTCCATGCACCGGGAGCCCGATGTGGGATTCGATCCCGGGTCTCCAGGATCGTGCCCTGGGCCAAAGGCAGGCGCCAAACCGCTGCGCCACCCAGGGATCCCGATTCTATTCTTTTCGATTCGATTTGATTTGATTCTTTTTGATTCGATACGACTCGATTTGATTCTTTTCGATTTGATTCGATTCAACTCGATACTTTTCAATTCGATCATTTCGATCGATTCGATTCGATTCTTTTCATTTCGATTCGATTCTTTTCGATTCGATTCAATTCTTTTCAATTCGATTCGATTCGATTCTTTTCGTTTCGATTTGATTCTCTTCTATTTTATTTGATTCGATTCATTTCAATTAGATTCGATACTGTTCGATTCGATTCTTTTCGATTCAGGTCGATTGGAATCGATTCGATTCTTTCGGTTCCATTCGATTCGATTCGATACGATTCTCTTCGATTCGATTCTTTTCGGTCTGTTCGATTCGATTCTTTTCGATTCAGTTCGATTCGATTCTTTTTGATTCGATTCGATTCTTTTCGCTTTGATATGATTCGATTCGTTTCGACTTTTTTCGATTCGTGTCGATTCGAATCTATTCGATTCTTTTCTATTCAATTCGATTCGATTGATTCTTTTCGATTCGATTCCATTCGATTCGATTCTTTTCGATTCGATTCTATTCTTTTCGATTCGATACGATTCGATTCGATTCTTTTTGATTCCATTTTTTCGATTCGATTCTTTTCAATTCGTTTCGATTCTTTTCAATTTGATTCTTTTCGATTCGATTCGATTCGCCTCTTGTCGTTTCGATTCGATTCTTTTTGATTCGATTCGATTCGATTCTTTTCGTTTCGATTATATTCTCGTCGATTCGATTCGATTCGATACGATTCGATTCTTTTCGATTCGATTCTTCTCGAATCGATTCAATTCGATTCTTTTCGATTCGATTCTTTTCGATTTGATTCGATTCGATCATTTGGATTCCACTTGTTACATTTCGATTCGAATCTTTTCGATTCGATTCGATTCAATTCTTTTGGATTTCATTGGATTGATTTAGATAATTTTTGATTCGATTCGATTCTTTTACCCTAGCTTCGATTTGATTCTACTCGATTCAATTCATTTCGATTCTTCTTGATTCAATTCTTTTCGATTCTTTTTGATTCGGTTTGATTCTTTTCGATTCAATTCGATTCTTTTCGATTCGATTCGATTTAATTGTTTTTGAATCCATTTGATTCGATTCGATTATTTTCGATTCGACTCGATTTGATTCGATTCGGTTCGATTATCGATTCGATTCAATTCCAATTATTTTTGATTCGACTCGATTTGATTATTTTTTATTCAATTCGATTCAATTATTTTCGATTCGATGCAATTCGATTCGATTCTTCTCATTTCAACTCAATTCGATTCTTTCGAATTCGATTCGATTCGATTCTTTGTGTTTCGATTCGATTCTTTTCGATTTGAGTCAATTCTTTTCAATTCGATTTGATATTCTTCGATTCAATTCTTTTCGATTCGATTCGATTCGATTCTTTTCGATTCGATTCGATTCCATTCGATTCGATTCTTCGATTCGATTCGATTCGATTCTTTTCGATTCATTACGATTCGATCGATTCTTTTCGATACGAATCAATTCGATTCCATTCTTTTTGATTCGATTCGATTCGATTCTTTTAGATTTGATTTGATACGATTCTTTTCAATTGGATTTGATTCGATTCGATTCGTTTCGATTCTCTTTGATGTTTTTTGATTCGATCTTTTCAACCGATTTAATTCGATTCGATTCATTTCGATTTGATTCGATTCGAATTTTTCGATTCTATTCTTTTCAATTCGATTCTTTTCGATTCGATTCGATTCGATTTTTTTCTATTCGCTTCTTTTCGATTCGATTCGATTCGCCTCTTTTCGTTTCGATTCTATTCTTTTGGATTCGATTTGATTCTTTTCGTTTCGATTAGATTCTCTTCGATTCGATTCTTTTCGATTCAGTTCTTTTCGATTCGGTTCGATTTCATTCTTCTCCATTCGATTCGATTCGATTCTTTTCGATTCGATTCGATAAGATTCTTTTCGTTCGATTCAATTCTGTTCGATTCTATTCGATTCGATTAGAAGAGATTCGATTATTTTCAGTTCGATTCTTTTCGTTTCCATTCGATTCTTTTCGATTTGATTCGATTCGATCATTTGGATTCAATTTGTTACATTTCGATTCGATTCTTTTCTATTCAGTTCGATTCGATTCTTTTCGATTCAGTTCGATTCGATTCTTTTCAATTCAATTCGATTCGATTCGATTCTTTTCAATTCGATATGATTCGATTCGATTCAACTCAACTCGATTCTTTTCGATTCGATTTTTTCAATTCGATTCCTTTCAATTCGATTCGATTGGATTCTTTTCGTTTCAATTAGATCGATTCGATTTCATTATTTTCAATTCAATTCATTTCGATGTTTTTCGATTCGATTCAATGCGAATCGATTATTTTCTATTAGATTCGCTTCAATTATTTTCGATTTGATTTGATTCGGTTGTTTTCAATTCGATTCCATTTGATTATTTTCATTTCGATTCGGTGCGATTCGATTCTATTATTTTCAATTCGATTCGTTTCGTATCCATTCGAATCGTTTTGATTCCTTTCGGTTTTCGATTTGAATCGATTCTTTCTTTTCGATTCGATTGTTTTCTATTCGGTTTGATTTTTTTGATTTGAATCGACTCGATTCTTTTTGATTCAAGTATATAAGATTCGATCCGATTCTTTTCGATTCAAATCAATACGATTCTTTTCGATTTGATTCGATTCGTTTTGATTCGACTCGATTCTTTTCGATTCAATTCTTTTCGATTCAATGAAATACGATTCTATTCTTTTCTATTTTTTTATTTTTATTTATTTATGATAGTCACAGAGAGAGAGAGAGAGAGAGAGGCAGAGACACAGGCAGAGGGAGAAGCAGGCTCCATGCACCGGGAGCCCGATGTGGGATTCGATCCCGGGTCTCCAGGATCGTGCCCTGGGCCAAAGGCAGGCGCCAAACCGCTGCGCCACCCAGGGATCCCGATTCTATTCTTTTCGATTCGATTTGATTTGATTCTTTTTGATTCGATACGACTCGATTTGATTCTTTTCGATTTGATTCGATTCAACTCGATACTTTTCAATTCGATCATTTCGATCGATTCGATTCGATTCTTTTCATTTCGATTCGATTCTTTTCGATTCGATTCAATTCTTTTCAATTCGATTCGATTCGATTCTTTTCGTTTCGATTTGATTCTCTTCTATTTTATTTGATTCGATTCATTTCAATTAGATTCGATACTGTTCGATTCGATTCTTTTCGATTCAGGTCGATTGGAATCGATTCGATTCTTTCGGTTCCATTCGATTCGATTCGATACGATTCTCTTCGATTCGATTCTTTTCGGTCTGTTCGATTCGATTCTTTTCGATTCAGTTCGATTCGATTCTTTTTGATTCGATTCGATTCTTTTCGCTTTGATATGATTCGATTCGTTTCGACTTTTTTCGATTCGTGTCGATTCGAATCTATTCGATTCTTTTCTATTCAATTCGATTCGATTGATTCTTTTCGATTCGATTCCATTCGATTCGATTCTTTTCGATTCGATTCTATTCTTTTCGATTCGATACGATTCGATTCGATTCTTTTTGATTCCATTTTTTCGATTCGATTCTTTTCAATTCGATTCGATTCTTTTCAATTTGATTCTTTTCGATTCGATTCGATTCGCCTCTTGTCGTTTCGATTCGATTCTTTTTGATTCGATTCGATTCGATTCTTTTCGTTTCGATTATATTCTCGTCGATTCGATTCGATTCGATACGATTCGATTCTTTTCGATTCGATTCTTCTCGAATCGATTCAATTCGATTCTTTTCGATTCGATTCTTTTCGATTTGATTCGATTCGATCATTTGGATTCCACTTGTTACATTTCGATTCGAATCTTTTCGATTCGATTCGATTCAATTCTTTTGGATTTCATTGGATTGATTTAGATAATTTTTGATTCGATTCGATTCTTTTACCCTAGCTTCGATTTGATTCTACTCGATTCAATTCATTTCGATTCTTCTTGATTCAATTCTTTTCGATTCTTTTTGATTCGGTTTGATTCTTTTCGATTCAATTCGATTCTTTTCGATTCGATTCGATTTAATTGTTTTTGAATCCATTTGATTCGATTCGATTATTTTCGATTCGACTCGATTTGATTCGATTCGGTTCGATTATCGATTCGATTCAATTCCAATTATTTTTGATTCGACTCGATTTGATTATTTTTTATTCAATTCGATTCAATTATTTTCGATTCGATGCAATTCGATTCGATTCTTCTCATTTCAACTCAATTCGATTCTTTCGAATTCGATTCGATTCGATTCTTTGTGTTTCGATTCGATTCTTTTCGATTTGAGTCAATTCTTTTCAATTCGATTTGATATTCTTCGATTCAATTCTTTTCGATTCGATTCGATTCGATTCTTTTCGATTCGATTCGATTCCATTCGATTCGATTCTTCGATTCGATTCGATTCGATTCTTTTCGATTCATTACGATTCGATCGATTCTTTTCGATACGAATCAATTCGATTCCATTCTTTTTGATTCGATTCGATTCGATTCTTTTAGATTTGATTTGATACGATTCTTTTCAATTGGATTTGATTCGATTCGATTCGTTTCGATTCTCTTTGATGTTTTTTGATTCGATCTTTTCAACCGATTTAATTCGATTCGATTCATTTCGATTTGATTCGATTCGAATTTTTCGATTCTATTCTTTTCAATTCGATTCTTTTCGATTCGATTCGATTCGATTTTTTTCTATTCGCTTCTTTTCGATTCGATTCGATTCGCCTCTTTTCGTTTCGATTCTATTCTTTTGGATTCGATTTGATTCTTTTCGTTTCGATTAGATTCTCTTCGATTCGATTCTTTTCGATTCAGTTCTTTTCGATTCGGTTCGATTTCATTCTTCTCCATTCGATTCGATTCGATTCTTTTCGATTCGATTCGATAAGATTCTTTTCGTTCGATTCAATTCTGTTCGATTCTATTCGATTCGATTCGAAGAGATTCGATTATTTTCAGTTCGATTCTTTTCGTTTCCATTCGATTCTTTTCGATTTGATTCGATTCGATCATTTGGATTCAATTTGTTACATTTCGATTCGATTCTTTTCTATTCAGTTCGATTCGATTCTTTTCGATTCAGTTCGATTCGATTCTTTTCAATTCAATTCGATTCGATTCGATTCTTTTCAATTCGATATGATTCGATTCGATTCAACTCAACTCGATTCTTTTCGATTCGATTTTTTCAATTCGATTCCTTTCAATTCGATTCGATTGGATTCTTTTCGTTTCAATTAGATCGATTCGATTTCATTATTTTCAATTCAATTCATTTCGATGTTTTTCGATTCGATTCAATGCGAATCGATTATTTTCTATTAGATTCGCTTCAATTATTTTCGATTTGATTTGATTCGGTTGTTTTCAATTCGATTCCATTTGATTATTTTCATTTCGATTCGGTGCGATTCGATTCTATTATTTTCAATTCGATTCGTTTCGTATCCATTCGAATCGTTTTGATTCCTTTCGGTTTTCGATTTGAATCGATTCTTTCTTTTCGATTCGATTGTTTTCTATTCGGTTTGATTTTTTTGATTTGAATCGACTCGATTCTTTTTGATTCAAGTATATAAGATTCGATCCGATTCTTTTCGATTCAAATCAATACGATTCTTTTCGATTTGATTCGATTCGTTTGGATTCGACTCGATTCTTTTCGATTCAATTCTTTTCGATTCAATGAAATACGATTCTATTCTTTTCTATTTTTTTATTTTTATTTATTTATGATAGTCACAGAGAGAGAGAGAGAGAGAGAGGCAGAGACACAGGCAGAGGGAGAAGCAGGCTCCATGCACCGGGAGCCCGATGTGGGATTCGATCCCGGGTCTCCAGGATCGTGCCCTGGGCCAAAGGCAGGCGCCAAACCGCTGCGCCACCCAGGGATCCCGATTCTATTCTTTTCGATTCGATTTGATTTGATTCTTTTTGATTCGATACGACTCGATTTGATTCTTTTCGATTTGATTCGATTCAACTCGATACTTTTCAATTCGATCATTTCGATCGATTCGATTCGATTCTTTTCATTTCGATTCGATTCAATTCTTTTCAATTCGATTCGATTCGATTCTTTTCGTTTCGATTTGATTCTCTTCTATTTTATTTGATTCGATTCATTTCAATTAGATTCGATACTGTTCGATTCGATTCTTTTCGATTCAGGTCGATTGGAATCGATTCGATTCTTTCGGTTCCATTCGATTCGATTCGATACGATTCTCTTCGATTCGATTCTTTTCGGTCTGTTCGATTCGATTCTTTTCGATTCAGTTCGATTCGATTCTTTTTGATTCGATTCGATTCTTTTCGCTTTGATATGATTCGATTCGTTTCGACTTTTTTCGATTCGTGTCGATTCGAATCTATTCGATTCTTTTCTATTCAATTCGATTCGATTGATTCTTTTCGATTCGATTCCATTCGATTCGATTCTTTTCGATTCGATTCTATTCTTTTCGATTCGATACGATTCGATTCGATTCTTTTTGATTCCATTTTTTCGATTCGATTCTTTTCAATTCGATTCGATTCTTTTCAATTTGATTCTTTTCGATTCGATTCGATTCGCCTCTTGTCGTTTCGATTCGATTCTTTTTGATTCGATTCGATTCGATTCTTTTCGTTTCGATTATATTCTCGTCGATTCGATTCGATTCGATACGATTCGATTCTTTTCGATTCGATTCTTCTCGAATCGATTCAATTCGATTCTTTTCGATTCGATTCTTTTCGATTTGATTCGATTCGATCATTTGGATTCCACTTGTTACATTTCGATTCGAATCTTTTCGATTCGATTCGATTCAATTCTTTTGGATTTCATTGGATTGATTTAGATAATTTTTGATTCGATTCGATTCTTTTACCCTAGCTTCGATTTGATTCTACTCGATTCAATTCATTTCGATTCTTCTTGATTCAATTCTTTTCGATTCTTTTTGATTCGGTTTGATTCTTTTCGATTCAATTCGATTCTTTTCGATTCGATTCGATTTAATTGTTTTTGAATCCATTTGATTCGATTCGATTATTTTCGATTCGACTCGATTTGATTCGATTCGGTTCGATTATCGATTTGATTCAATTCCAATTATTTTTGATTCGACTCGATTTGATTATTTTTTATTCAATTCGATTCAATTATTTTCGATTCGATGCAATTCGATTCGATTCTTCTCATTTCAACTCAATTCGATTCTTTCGAATTCGATTCGATTCGATTCTTTGTGTTTCGATTCGATTCTTTTCGATTTGAGTCAATTCTTTTCAATTCGATTTGATATTCTTCGATTCAATTCTTTTCGATTCGATTCGATTCGATTCTTTTCGATTCGATTCGATTCCATTCGATTCGATTCTTCGATTCGATTCGATTCGATTCTTTTCGATTCATTACGATTCGATCGATTCTTTTCGATACGAATCAATTCGATTCCATTCTTTTTGATTCGATTCGATTCGATTCTTTTAGATTTGATTTGATACGATTCTTTTCAATTGGATTTGATTCGATTCGATTCGTTTCGATTCTCTTTGATGTTTTTTGATTCGATCTTTTCAACCGATTTAATTCGATTCGATTCATTTCGATTTGATTCGATTCGAATTTTTCGATTCTATTCTTTTCAATTCGATTCTTTTCGATTCGATTCGATTCGATTTTTTTCTATTCGCTTCTTTTCGATTCGATTCGATTCGCCTCTTTTCGTTTCGATTCTATTCTTTTGGATTCGATTTGATTCTTTTCGTTTCGATTAGATTCTCTTCGATTCGATTCTTTTCGATTCAGTTCTTTTCGATTCGGTTCGATTTGATTCTTCTCCATTCGATTCGATTCGATTCTTTTCGATTCGATTCGATAAGATTCTTTTCGTTCGATTCAATTCTGTTCGATTCGATTCGATTCGATTCGAAGAGATTCGATTATTTTCAGTTCGATTCTTTTCGTTTCCATTCGATTCTTTTCGATTTGATTCGATTCGATCATTTGGATTCAATTTGTTACATTTCGATTCGATTCTTTTCTATTCAGTTCGATTCGATTCTTTTCAATTCAGTTCGATTCGATTCTTTTCAATTCAATTCGATTCGATTCGATTCTTTTCGGTTCGATATGATTCGATTCGATTCAACTCAACTCGATTCTTTTCGATTCGATTTTTTCAATTCGATTCCTTTCAATTCGATTCGATTGGATTCTTTTCGTTTCAATTAGATCGATTCGATTTCATTATTTTCAATTCAATTCATTTCGATGTTTTTCGATTCGATTCAATGCGAATCGATTATTTTCTATTAGATTCGCTTCAATTATTTTCGATTTGATTTGATTCGGTTGTTTTCAATTCGATTCCATTTGATTATTTTCATTTCGATTCGGTGCGATTCGATTCTATTATTTTCAATTCGATTCGTTTCGTATCCATTCGAATCGTTTTGATTCCTTTCGGTTTTCGATTTGAATCGATTCTTTCTTTTCGATTCGATTGTTTTCTATTCGGTTTGATTTTTTTGATTTGAATCGACTCGATTCTTTTTGATTCAAGTATATAAGATTCGATCCGATTCTTTTCGATTCAAATCAATACGATTCTTTTCGATTTGATTCGATTCGTTTTGATTCGACTCGATTCTTTTCGATTCAATTCTTTTCGATTCAATGAAATACGATTCTATTCTTTTCTATTTTTTTATTTTTATTTATTTATGATAGTCACAGAGAGAGAGAGAGAGAGAGAGAGGCAGAGACACAGGCAGAGGGAGAAGCAGGCTCCATGCACCGGGAGCCCGATGTGGGATTCGATCCCGGGTCTCCAGGAGAGTGCCCTGGGCCAAAGGCAGGCGCCAAACCGCTGCGCCACCCAGGGATCCCGATTCTATTCTTTTCGATTCGATTTGATTTGATTCTTTTTGATTCGATACGACTCGATTTGATTCTTTTCGATTTGATTCGATTCAACTCGATACTTTTCAATTCGATCATTTCGATCGATTCGATTCGATTCTTTTCATTTCGATTCGATTCTTTTCGATTCGATTCAATTCTTTTCAATTCGATTCGATTCGATTCTTTTCGTTTCGATTTGATTCTCTTCTATTTTATTTGATTCGATTCATTTCAATTAGATTCGATACTGTTCGATTCGATTCTTTTCGATTCAGGTCGATTGGAATCGATTCGATTCTTTCGGTTCCATTCGATTCGATTCGATACGATTCTCTTCGATTCGATTCTTTTCGGTCTGTTCGATTCGATTCTTTTCGATTCAGTTCGATTCGATTCTTTTTGATTCGATTCGATTCTTTTCGCTTTGATATGATTCGATTCGTTTCGACTTTTTTCGATTCGTGTCGATTCGAATCTATTCGATTCTTTTCTATTCAATTCGATTCGATTGATTCTTTTCGATTCGATTCCATTCGATTCGATTCTTTTCGATTCGATTCTATTCTTTTCGATTCGATACGATTCGATTCGATTCTTTTTGATTCCATTTTTTCGATTCGATTCTTTTCAATTCGATTCGATTCTTTTCAATTTGATTCTTTTCGATTCGATTCGATTCGCCTCTTGTCGTTTCGATTCGATTCTTTTTGATTCGATTCGATTCGATTCTTTTCGTTTCGATTATATTCTCGTCGATTCGATTCGATTCGATACGATTCGATTCTTTTCGATTCGATTCTTCTCGAATCGATTCAATTCGATTCTTTTCGATTCGATTCTTTTCGATTTGATTCGATTCGATCATTTGGATTCCACTTGTTACATTTCGATTCGAATCTTTTCGATTCGATTCGATTCAATTCTTTTGGATTTCATTGGATTGATTTAGATAATTTTTGATTCGATTCGATTCTTTTACCCTAGCTTCGATTTGATTCTACTCGATTCAATTCATTTCGATTCTTCTTGATTCAATTCTTTTCGATTCTTTTTGATTCGGTTTGATTCTTTTCGATTCAATTCGATTCTTTTCGATTCGATTCGATTTAATTGTTTTTGAATCCATTTGATTCGATTCGATTATTTTCGATTCGACTCGATTTGATTCGATTCGGTTCGATTATCGATTCGATTCAATTCCAATTATTTTTGATTCGACTCGATTTGATTATTTTTTATTCAATTCGATTCAATTATTTTCGATTCGATGCAATTCGATTCGATTCTTCTCATTTCAACTCAATTCGATTCTTTCGAATTCGATTCGATTCGATTCTTTGTGTTTCGATTCGATTCTTTTCGATTTGAGTCAATTCTTTTCAATTCGATTTGATATTCTTCGATTCAATTCTTTTCGATTCGATTCGATTCGATTCTTTTCGATTCGATTCGATTCCATTCG
Source organism: Canis lupus baileyi (assembly GCF_048164855.1). Lineage (NCBI taxonomy): Eukaryota > Metazoa > Chordata > Mammalia > Carnivora > Canidae > Canis > Canis lupus. The sequence continues at coordinate 32,199,927 of NC_132872.1, read as the reverse complement.
ATTCGATTCTTCGATTCGATTCGATTCGATTCTTTTCGATTCATTACGATTCGATCGATTCTTTTCGATACGAATCAATTCGATTCCATTCTTTTTGATTCGATTCGATTCGATTCTTTTAGATTTGATTTGATACGATTCTTTTCAATTGGATTTGATTCGATTCGATTCGTTTCGATTCTCTTTGATGTTTTTTGATTCGATCTTTTCAACCGATTTAATTCGATTCGATTCATTTCGATTTGATTCGATTCGAATTTTTCGATTCTATTCTTTTCAATTCGATTCTTTTCGATTCGATTCGATTCGATTTTTTTCTATTCGCTTCTTTTCGATTCGATTCGATTCGCCTCTTTTCGTTTCGATTCTATTCTTTTGGATTCGATTTGATTCTTTTCGTTTCGATTAGATTCTCTTCGATTCGATTCTTTTCGATTCAGTTCTTTTCGATTCGGTTCGATTTCATTCTTCTCCATTCGATTCGATTCGATTCTTTTCGATTCGATTCGATAAGATTCTTTTCGTTCGATTCAATTCTGTTCGATTCGATTCGATTCGATTCGAAGAGATTCGATTATTTTCAGTTCGATTCTTTTCGTTTCCATTCGATTCTTTTCGATTTGATTCGATTCGATCATTTGGATTCAATTTGTTACATTTCGATTCGATTCTTTTCTATTCAGTTCGATTCGATTCTTTTCAATTCAGTTCGATTCGATTCTTTTCAATTCAATTCGATTCGATTCGATTCTTTTCGATTCGGTATGATTCGATTCGATTCAACTCAACTCGATTCTTTTCGATTCGATTTTTTCAATTCGATTCCTTTCAATTCGATTCGATTGGATTCTTTTCGTTTCAATTAGATCGATTCGATTTCATTATTTTCAATTCAATTCATTTCGATGTTTTTCGATTCGATTCAATGCGAATCGATTATTTTCTATTAGATTCGCTTCAATTATTTTCGATTTGATTTGATTCGGTTGTTTTCAATTCGATTCCATTTGATTATTTTCATTTCGATTCGGTGCGATTCGATTCTATTATTTTCAATTCGATTCGTTTCGTATCCATTCGAATCGTTTTGATTCCTTTCGGTTTTCGATTTGAATCGATTCTTTCTTTTCGATTCGATTGTTTTCTATTCGGTTTGATTTTTTTGATTTGAATCGACTCGATTCTTTTTGATTCAAGTATATAAGATTCGATCCGATTCTTTTCGATTCAAATCAATACGATTCTTTTCGATTTGATTCGATTCGTTTTGATTCGACTCGATTCTTTTCGATTCAATTCTTTTCGATTCAATGAAATACGATTCTATTCTTTTCTATTTTTTTATTTTTATTTATTTATGATAGTCACAGAGAGAGAGAGAGAGAGAGAGGCAGAGACACAGGCAGAGGGAGAAGCAGGCTCCATGCACCGGGAGCCCGATGTGGGATTCGATCCCGGGTCTCCAGGATCGTGCCCTGGGCCAAAGGCAGGCGCCAAACCGCTGCGCCACCCAGGGATCCCGATTCTATTCTTTTCGATTCGATTTGATTTGATTCTTTTTGATTCGATACGACTCGATTTGATTCTTTTCGATTTGATTCGATTCAACTCGATACTTTTCAATTCGATCATTTCGATCGATTCGATTCGATTCTTTTCATTTCGATTCGATTCAATTCTTTTCAATTCGATTCGATTCGATTCTTTTCGTTTCGATTTGATTCTCTTCTATTTTATTTGATTCGATTCATTTCAATTAGATTCGATACTGTTCGATTCGATTCTTTTCGATTCAGGTCGATTGGAATCGATTCGATTCTTTCGGTTCCATTCGATTCGATTCGATACGATTCTCTTCGATTCGATTCTTTTCGGTCTGTTCGATTCGATTCTTTTCGATTCAGTTCGATTCGATTCTTTTTGATTCGATTCGATTCTTTTCGCTTTGATATGATTCGATTCGTTTCGACTTTTTTCGATTCGTGTCGATTCGAATCTATTCGATTCTTTTCTATTCAATTCGATTCGATTGATTCTTTTCGATTCGATTCCATTCGATTCGATTCTTTTCGATTCGATTCTATTCTTTTCGATTCGATACGATTCGATTCGATTCTTTTTGATTCCATTTTTTCGATTCGATTCTTTTCAATTCGATTCGATTCTTTTCAATTTGATTCTTTTCGATTCGATTCGATTCGCCTCTTGTCGTTTCGATTCGATTCTTTTTGATTCGATTCGATTCGATTCTTTTCGTTTCGATTATATTCTCGTCGATTCGATTCGATTCGATACGATTCGATTCTTTTCGATTCGATTCTTCTCGAATCGATTCAATTCGATTCTTTTCGATTCGATTCTTTTCGATTTGATTCGATTCGATCATTTGGATTCCACTTGTTACATTTCGATTCGAATCTTTTCGATTCGATTCGATTCAATTCTTTTGGATTTCATTGGATTGATTTAGATAATTTTTGATTCGATTCGATTCTTTTACCCTAGCTTCGATTTGATTCTACTCGATTCAATTCATTTCGATTCTTCTTGATTCAATTCTTTTCGATTCTTTTTGATTCGGTTTGATTCTTTTCGATTCAATTCGATTCTTTTCGATTCGATTCGATTTAATTGTTTTTGAATCCATTTGATTCGATTCGATTATTTTCGATTCGACTCGATTTGATTCGATTCGGTTCGATTATCGATTCGATTCAATTCCAATTATTTTTGATTCGACTCGATTTGATTATTTTTTATTCAATTCGATTCAATTATTTTCGATTCGATGCAATTCGATTCGATTCTTCTCATTTCAACTCAATTCGATTCTTCCGAATTCGATTCGATTCGATTCTTTGTGTTTCGATTCGATTCTTTTCGATTTGAGTCAATTCTTTTCAATTCGATTTGATATTCTTCGATTCAATTCTTTTCGATTCGATTCGATTCGATTCTTTTCGATTCGATTCGATTCCATTCGATTCGATTCTTCGATTCGATTCGATTCGATTCTTTTCGATTCATTACGATTCGATCGATTCTTTTCGATACGAATCAATTCGATTCCATTCTTTTTGATTCGATTCGATTCGATTCTTTTAGATTTGATTTGATACGATTCTTTTCAATTGGATTTGATTCGATTCGATTCGTTTCGATTCTCTTTGATGTTTTTTGATTCGATCTTTTCAACCGATTTAATTCGATTCGATTCATTTCGATTTGATTCGATTCGAATTTTTCGATTCTATTCTTTTCAATTCGATTCTTTTCGATTCGATTCGATTCGATTTTTTTCTATTCGCTTCTTTTCGATTCGATTCGATTCGCCTCTTTTCGTTTCGATTCTATTCTTTTGGATTCGATTTGATTCTTTTCGTTTCGATTAGATTCTCTTCGATTCGATTCTTTTCGATTCAGTTCTTTTCGATTCGGTTCGATTTGATTCTTCTCCATTCGATTCGATTCGATTCTTTTCGATTCGATTCGATAAGATTCTTTTCGTTCGATTCAATTCTGTTCGATTCGATTCGATTCGATTCGAAGAGATTCGATTATTTTCAGTTCGATTCTTTTCGTTTCCATTCGATTCTTTTCGATTTGATTCGATTCGATCATTTGGATTCAATTTGTTACATTTCGATTCGATTCTTTTCTATTCAGTTCGATTCGATTCTTTTCAATTCAGTTCGATTCGATTCTTTTCAATTCAATTCGATTCGATTCGATTCTTTTCGGTTCGATATGATTCGATTCGATTCAACTCAACTCGATTCTTTTCGATTCGATTTTTTCAATTCGATTCCTTTCAATTCGATTCGATTGGATTCTTTTCGTTTCAATTAGATCGATTCGATTTCATTATTTTCAATTCAATTCATTTCGATGTTTTTCGATTCGATTCAATGCGAATCGATTATTTTCTATTAGATTCGCTTCAATTATTTTCGATTTGATTTGATTCGGTTGTTTTCAATTCGATTCCATTTGATTATTTTCATTTCGATTCGGTGCGATTCGATTCTATTATTTTCAATTCGATTCGTTTCGTATCCATTCGAATCGTTTTGATTCCTTTCGGTTTTCGATTTGAATCGATTCTTTCTTTTCGATTCGATTGTTTTCTATTCGGTTTGATTTTTTTGATTTGAATCGACTCGATTCTTTTTGATTCAAGTATATAAGATTCGATCCGATTCTTTTCGATTCAAATCAATACGATTCTTTTCGATTTGATTCGATTCGTTTGGATTCGACTCGATTCTTTTCGATTCAATTCTTTTCGATTCAATGAAATACGATTCTATTCTTTTCTATTTTTTTATTTTTATTTATTTATGATAGTCACAGAGAGAGAGAGAGAGAGAGAGGCAGAGACACAGGCAGAGGGAGAAGCAGGCTCCATGCACCGGGAGCCCGATGTGGGATTCGATCCCGGGTCTCCAGGAGAGTGCCCTGGGCCAAAGGCAGGCGCCAAACCGCTGCGCCACCCAGGGATCCCGATTCTATTCTTTTCGATTCGATTTGATTTGATTCTTTTTGATTCGATACGACTCGATTTGATTCTTTTCGATTTGATTCGATTCAACTCGATACTTTTCAATTCGATCATTTCGATCGATTCGATTCGATTCTTTTCATTTCGATTCGATTCTTTTCGATTCGATTCAATTCTTTTCAATTCGATTCGATTCGATTCTTTTCGTTTCGATTTGATTCTCTTCTATTTTATTTGATTCGATTCATTTCAATTAGATTCGATACTGTTCGATTCGATTCTTTTCGATTCAGGTCGATTGGAATCGATTCGATTCTTTCGGTTCCATTCGATTCGATTCGATACGATTCTCTTCGATTCGATTCTTTTCGGTCTGTTCGATTCGATTCTTTTCGATTCAGTTCGATTCGATTCTTTTTGATTCGATTCGATTCTTTTCGCTTTGATATGATTCGATTCGTTTCGACTTTTTTCGATTCGTGTCGATTCGAATCTATTCGATTCTTTTCTATTCAATTCGATTCGATTGATTCTTTTCGATTCGATTCCATTCGATTCGATTCTTTTCGATTCGATTCTATTCTTTTCGATTCGATACGATTCGATTCGATTCTTTTTGATTCCATTTTTTCGATTCGATTCTTTTCAATTCGATTCGATTCTTTTCAATTTGATTCTTTTCGATTCGATTCGATTCGCCTCTTGTCGTTTCGATTCGATTCTTTTTGATTCGATTCGATTCGATTCTTTTCGTTTCGATTATATTCTCGTCGATTCGATTCGATTCGATACGATTCGATTCTTTTCGATTCGATTCTTCTCGAATCGATTCAATTCGATTCTTTTCGATTCGATTCTTTTCGATTTGATTCGATTCGATCATTTGGATTCCACTTGTTACATTTCGATTCGAATCTTTTCGATTCGATTCGATTCAATTCTTTTGGATTTCATTGGATTGATTTAGATAATTTTTGATTCGATTCGATTCTTTTACCCTAGCTTCGATTTGATTCTACTCGATTCAATTCATTTCGATTCTTCTTGATTCAATTCTTTTCGATTCTTTTTGATTCGGTTTGATTCTTTTCGATTCAATTCGATTCTTTTCGATTCGATTCGATTTAATTGTTTTTGAATCCATTTGATTCGATTCGATTATTTTCGATTCGACTCGATTTGATTCGATTCGGTTCGATTATCGATTCGATTCAATTCCAATTATTTTTGATTCGACTCGATTTGATTATTTTTTATTCAATTCGATTCAATTATTTTCGATTCGATGCAATTCGATTCGATTCTTCTCATTTCAACTCAATTCGATTCTTTCGAATTCGATTCGATTCGATTCTTTGTGTTTCGATTCGATTCTTTTCGATTTGAGTCAATTCTTTTCAATTCGATTTGATATTCTTCGATTCAATTCTTTTCGATTCGATTCGATTCGATTCTTTTCGATTCGATTCCATTCGATTCGATTCTTCGATTCGATTCTTCGATTCGATTCGATTCGATTCTTTTCGATTCATTACGATTCGATCGATTCTTTTCGATACGAATCAATTCGATTCCATTCTTTTTGATTCGATTCGATTCGATTCTTTTAGATTTGATTTGATACGATTCTTTTCAATTGGATTTGATTCGATTCGATTCGTTTCGATTCTCTTTGATGTTTTTTGATTCGATCTTTTCAACCGATTTAATTCGATTCGATTCATTTCGATTTGATTCGATTCGAATTTTTCGATTCTATTCTTTTCAATTCGATTCTTTTCGATTCGATTCGATTCGATTTTTTTCTATTCGCTTCTTTTCGATTCGATTCGATTCGCCTCTTTTCGTTTCGATTCTATTCTTTTGGATTCGATTTGATTCTTTTCGTTTCGATTAGATTCTCTTCGATTCGATTCTTTTCGATTCAGTTCTTTTCGATTCGGTTCGATTTGATTCTTCTCCATTCGATTCGATTCGATTCTTTTCGATTCGATTCGATAAGATTCTTTTCGTTCGATTCAATTCTGTTCGATTCTATTCGATTCGATTCAAAGAGATTCGATTATTTTCAGTTCGATTCTTTTCGTTTCCATTCGATTCTTTTCGATTTGATTCGATTCGATCATTTGGATTCAATTTGTTACATTTCGATTCGATTCTTTTCTATTCAGTTCGATTCGATTCTTTTCAATTCAGTTCGATTCGATTCTTTTCAATTCAATTCGATTCGATTCGATTCTTTTCGGTTCGATATGATTCGATTCGATTCAACTCAACTCGATTCTTTTCGATTCGATTTTTTCAATTCGATTCCTTTCAATTCGATTCGATTGGATTCTTTTCGTTTCAATTAGATCGATTCGATTTCATTATTTTCAATTCAATTCATTTCGATGTTTTTCGATTCGATTCAATGCGAATCGATTATTTTCTATTAGATTCGCTTCAATTATTTTCGATTTGATTTGATTCGGTTGTTTTCAATTCGATTCCATTTGATTATTTTCATTTCGATTCGGTGCGATTCGATTCTATTATTTTCAATTCGATTCGTTTCGTATCCATTCGAATCGTTTTGATTCCTTTCGGTTTTCGATTTGAATCGATTCTTTCTTTTCGATTCGATTGTTTTCTATTCGGTTTGATTTTTTTGATTTGAATCGACTCGATTCTTTTTGATTCAAGTATATAAGATTCGATCCGATTCTTTTCGATTCAAATCAATACGATTCTTTTCGATTTGATTCGATTCGTTTTGATTCGACTCGATTCTTTTCGATTCAATTCTTTTCGATTCAATGAAATACGATTCTATTCTTTTCTATTTTTTTATTTTTATTTATTTATGATAGTCACAGAGAGAGAGAGAGAGAGAGAGAGGCAGAGACACAGGCAGAGGGAGAAGCAGGCTCCATGCACCGGGAGCCCGATGTGGGATTCGATCCCGGGTCTCCAGGAGAGTGCCCTGGGCCAAAGGCAGGCGCCAAACCGCTGCGCCACCCAGGGATCCCGATTCTATTCTTTTCGATTCGATTTGATTTGATTCTTTTTGATTCGATACGACTCGATTTGATTCTTTTCGATTTGATTCGATTCAACTCGATACTTTTCAATTCGATCATTTCGATCGATTCGATTCGATTCTTTTCATTTCGATTCGATTCTTTTCGATTCGATTCAATTCTTTTCAATTCGATTCGATTCGATTCTTTTCGTTTCGATTTGATTCTCTTCTATTTTATTTGATTCGATTCATTTCAATTAGATTCGATACTGTTCGATTCGATTCTTTTCGATTCAGGTCGATTGGAATCGATTCGATTCTTTCGGTTCCATTCGATTCGATTCGATACGATTCTCTTCGATTCGATTCTTTTCGGTCTGTTCGATTCGATTCTTTTCGATTCAGTTCGATTCGATTCTTTTTGATTCGATTCGATTCTTTTCGCTTTGATATGATTCGATTCGTTTCGACTTTTTTCGATTCGTGTCGATTCGAATCTATTCGATTCTTTTCTATTCAATTCGATTCGATTGATTCTTTTCGATTCGATTCCATTCGATTCGATTCTTTTCGATTCGATTCTATTCTTTTCGATTCGATACGATTCGATTCGATTCTTTTTGATTCCATTTTTTCGATTCGATTCTTTTCAATTCGATTCGATTCTTTTCAATTTGATTCTTTTCGATTCGATTCGATTCGCCTCTTGTCGTTTCGATTCGATTCTTTTTGATTCGATTCGATTCGATTCTTTTCGTTTCGATTATATTCTCGTCGATTCGATTCGATTCGATACGATTCGATTCTTTTCGATTCGATTCTTCTCGAATCGATTCAATTCGATTCTTTTCGATTCGATTCTTTTCGATTTGATTCGATTCGATCATTTGGATTCCACTTGTTACATTTCGATTCGAATCTTTTCGATTCGATTCGATTCAATTCTTTTGGATTTCATTGGATTGATTTAGATAATTTTTGATTCGATTCGATTCTTTTACCCTAGCTTCGATTTGATTCTACTCGATTCAATTCATTTCGATTCTTCTTGATTCAATTCTTTTCGATTCTTTTTGATTCGGTTTGATTCTTTTCGATTCAATTCGATTCTTTTCGATTCGATTCGATTTAATTGTTTTTGAATCCATTTGATTCGATTCGATTATTTTCGATTCGACTCGATTTGATTCGATTCGGTTCGATTATCGATTCGATTCAATTCCAATTATTTTTGATTCGACTCGATTTGATTATTTTTTATTCAATTCGATTCAATTATTTTCGATTCGATGCAATTCGATTCGATTCTTCTCATTTCAACTCAATTCGATTCTTTCGAATTCGATTCGATTCGATTCTTTGTGTTTCGATTCGATTCTTTTCGATTTGAGTCAATTCTTTTCAATTCGATTTGATATTCTTCGATTCAATTCTTTTCGATTCGATTCGATTCGATTCTTTTCGATTCGATTCGATTCCATTCGATTCGATTCTTCGATTCGATTCGATTCGATTCTTTTCGATTCATTACGATTCGATCGATTCTTTTCGATACGAATCAATTCGATTCCATTCTTTTTGATTCGATTCGATTCGATTCTTTTAGATTTGATTTGATACGATTCTTTTCAATTGGATTTGATTCGATTCGATTCGTTTCGATTCTCTTTGATGTTTTTTGATTCGATCTTTTCAACCGATTTAATTCGATTCGATTCATTTCGATTTGATTCGATTCGAATTTTTCGATTCTATTCTTTTCAATTCGATTCTTTTCGATTCGATTCGATTCGATTTTTTTCTATTCGCTTCTTTTCGATTCGATTCGATTCGCCTCTTTTCGTTTCGATTCTATTCTTTTGGATTCGATTTGATTCTTTTCGTTTCGATTAGATTCTCTTCGATTCGATTCTTTTCGATTCAGTTCTTTTCGATTCGGTTCGATTTGATTCTTCTCCATTCGATTCGATTCGATTCTTTTCGATTCGATTCGATAAGATTCTTTTCGTTCGATTCAATTCTGTTCGATTCTATTCGATTCGATTCGAAGAGATTCGATTATTTTCAGTTCGATTCTTTTCGTTTCCATTCGATTCTTTTCGATTTGATTCGATTCGATCATTTGGATTCAATTTGTTACATTTCGATTCGATTCTTTTCTATTCAGTTCGATTCGATTCTTTTCAATTCAGTTCGATTCGATTCGATTCTTTTCGATTCGATATGATTCGATTCGATTCAACTCAACTCGATTCTTTTCGATTCGATTTTTTCAATTCGATTCCTTTCAATTCGATTCGATTGGATTCTTTTCGTTTCAATTAGATCGATTCGATTTCATTATTTTCAATTCAATTCATTTCGATGTTTTTCGATTCGATTCAATGCGAATCGATTATTTTCTATTAGATTCGCTTCAATTATTTTCGATTTGATTTGATTCGGTTGTTTTCAATTCGATTCCATTTGATTATTTTCATTTCGATTCGGTGCGATTCGATTCTATTATTTTCAATTCGATTCGTTTCGTATCCATTCGAATCGTTTTGATTCCTTTCGGTTTTCGATTTGAATCGATTCTTTCTTTTCGATTCGATTGTTTTCTATTCGGTTTGATTTTTTTGATTTGAATCGACTCGATTCTTTTTGATTCAAGTATATAAGATTCGATCCGATTCTTTTCGATTCAAATCAATACGATTCTTTTCGATTTGATTCGATTCGTTTTGATTCGACTCGATTCTTTTCGATTCATTTCTTTTCGATTCAATGAAATACGATTCTATTCTTTTCTATTTTTTTATTTTTATTTATTTATGATAGTCACAGAGAGAGAGAGAGAGAGAGAGAGAGAGGCAGAGACACAGGCAGAGGGAGAAGCAGGCTCCATGCACCGGGAGCCCGATGTGGGATTCGATCCCGGGTCTCCAGGATCGTGCCCTGGGCCAAAGGCAGGCGCCAAACCGCTGCGCCACCCAGGGATCCCGATTCTATTCTTTTCGATTCGATTTGATTTGATTCTTTTTGATTCGATACGACTCGATTTGATTCTTTTCGATTTGATTCGATTCAACTCGATACTTTTCAATTCGATCATTTCGATCGATTCGATTCGATTCTTTTCATTTCGATTCGATTCTTTTCGATTCGATTCAATTCTTTTCAATTCGATTCGATTCGATTCTTTTCGTTTCGATTTGATTCTCTTCTATTTTATTTGATTCGATTCATTTCAATTAGATTCGATACTGTTCGATTCGATTCTTTTCGATTCAGGTCGATTGGAATCGATTCGATTCTTTCGGTTCCATTCGATTCGATTCGATACGATTCTCTTCGATTCGATTCTTTTCGGTCTGTTCGATTCGATTCTTTTCGATTCAGTTCGATTCGATTCTTTTTGATTCGATTCGATTCTTTTCGCTTTGATATGATTCGATTCGTTTCGACTTTTTTCGATTCGTGTCGATTCGAATCTATTCGATTCTTTTCTATTCAATTCGATTCGATTGATTCTTTTCGATTCGATTCCATTCGATTCGATTCTTTTCGATTCGATTCTATTCTTTTCGATTCGATACGATTCGATTCGATTCTTTTTGATTCCATTTTTTCGATTCGATTCTTTTCAATTCGATTCGATTCTTTTCAATTTGATTCTTTTCGATTCGATTCGATTCGCCTCTTGTCGTTTCGATTCGATTCTTTTTGATTCGATTCGATTCGATTCTTTTCGTTTCGATTATATTCTCGTCGATTCGATTCGATTCGACACGATTCGATTCTTTTCGATTCGATTCTTCTCGAATCGATTCAATTCGATTCTTTTCGATTCGATTCTTTTCGATTTGATTCGATTCGATCATTTGGATTCCACTTGTTACATTTCGATTCGAATCTTTTCGATTCGATTCGATTCAATTCTTTTGGATTTCATTGGATTGATTTAGATAATTTTTGATTCGATTCGATTCTTTTACCCTAGCTTCGATTTGATTCTACTCGATTCAATTCATTTCGATTCTTCTTGATTCAATTCTTTTCGATTCTTTTTGATTCGGTTTGATTCTTTTCGATTCAATTCGATTCTTTTCGATTCGATTCGATTTAATTGTTTTTGAATCCATTTGATTCGATTCGATTATTTTCGATTCGACTCGATTTGATTCGATTCGGTTCGATTATCGATTCGATTCAATTCCAATTATTTTTGATTCGACTCGATTTGATTATTTTTTATTCAATTCGATTCAATTATTTTCGATTCGATGCAATTCGATTCGATTCTTCTCATTTCAACTCAATTCGATTCTTTCGAATTCGATTCGATTCGATTCTTTGTGTTTCGATTCGATTCTTTTCGATTTGAGTCAATTCTTTTCAATTCGATTTGATATTCTTCGATTCAATTCTTTTCGATTCGATTCGATTCGATTCTTTTCGATTCGATTCGATTCCATTCGATTCGATTCTTCGATTCGATTCGATTCGATTCTTTTCGATTCATTACGATTCGATCGATTCTTTTCGATACGAATCAATTCGATTCCATTCTTTTTGATTCGATTCGATTCGATTCTTTTAGATTTGATTTGATACGATTCTTTTCAATTGGATTTGATTCGATTCGATTCGTTTCGATTCTCTTTGATGTTTTTTGATTCGATCTTTTCAACCGATTTAATTCGATTCGATTCATTTCGATTTGATTCGATTCGAATTTTTCGATTCTATTCTTTTCAATTCGATTCTTTTCGATTCGATTCGATTCGATTTTTTTCTATTCGCTTCTTTTCGATTCGATTCGATTCGCCTCTTTTCGTTTCGATTCTATTCTTTTGGATTCGATTTGATTCTTTTCGTTTCGATTAGATTCTCTTCGATTCGATTCTTTTCGATTCAGTTCTTTTCGATTCGGTTCGATTTGATTCTTCTCCATTCGATTCGATTCGATTCTTTTCGATTCGATTCGATAAGATTCTTTTCGTTCGATTCAATTCTGTTCGATTCTATTCGATTCGATTCGAAGAGATTCGATTATTTTCAGTTCGATTCTTTTCGTTTCCATTCGATTCTTTTCGATTTGATTCGATTCGATCATTTGGATTCAATTTGTTACATTTCGATTTGATTCTTTTCTATTCAGTTCGATTCGATTCTTTTCAATTCAGTTCGATTCGATTCGATTCTTTTCGATTCGATATGATTCGATTCGATTCAACTCAACTCGATTCTTTTCGATTCGATTTTTTCAATTCGATTCCTTTCAATTCGATTCGATTGGATTCTTTTCGTTTCAATTAGATCGATTCGATTTCATTATTTTCAATTCAATTCATTTCGATGTTTTTCGATTCGATTCAATGCGAATCGATTATTTTCTATTAGATTCGCTTCAATTATTTTCGATTTGATTTGATTCGGTTGTTTTCAATTCGATTCCATTTGATTATTTTCATTTCGATTCGGTGCGATTCGATTCTATTATTTTCAATTCGATTCGTTTCGTATCCATTCGAATCGTTTTGATTCCTTTCGGTTTTCGATTTGAATCGATTCTTTCTTTTCGATTCGATTGTTTTCTATTCGGTTTGATTTTTTTGATTTGAATCGACTCGATTCTTTTTGATTCAAGTATATAAGATTCGATCCGATTCTTTTCGATTCAAATCAATACGATTCTTTTCGATTTGATTCGATTCGTTTTGATTCGACTCGATTCTTTTCGATTCAATTCTTTTCGATTCAATGAAATACGATTCTATTCTTTTCTATTTTTTTATTTTTATTTATTTATGATAGTCACAGAGAGAGAGAGAGAGAGAGAGGCAGAGACACAGGCAGAGGGAGAAGCAGGCTCCATGCACCGGGAGCCCGATGTGGGATTCGATCCCGGGTCTCCAGGATCGTGCCCTGGGCCAAAGGCAGGCGCCAAACCGCTGCGCCACCCAGGGATCCCGATTCTATTCTTTTCGATTCGATTTGATTTGATTCTTTTTGATTCGATACGACTCGATTTGATTCTTTTCGATTTGATTCGATTCAACTCGATACTTTTCAATTCGATCATTTCGATCGATTCGATTCGATTCTTTTCATTTCGATTCGATTCTTTTCGATTCGATTCAATTCTTTTCAATTCGATTCGATTCGATTCTTTTCGTTTCGATTTGATTCTCTTCTATTTTATTTGATTCGATTCATTTCAATTAGATTCGATACTGTTCGATTCGATTCTTTTCGATTCAGGTCGATTGGAATCGATTCGATTCTTTCGGTTCCATTCGATTCGATTCGATACGATTCTCTTCGATTCGATTCTTTTCGGTCTGTTCGATTCGATTCTTTTCGATTCAGTTCGATTCGATTCTTTTTGATTCGATTCGATTCTTTTCGCTTTGATATGATTCGATTCGTTTCGACTTTTTTCGATTCGTGTCGATTCGAATCTATTCGATTCTTTTCTATTCAATTCGATTCGATTGATTCTTTTCGATTCGATTCCATTCGATTCGATTCTTTTCGATTCGATTCTATTCTTTTCGATTCGATACGATTCGATTCGATTCTTTTTGATTCCATTTTTTCGATTCGATTCTTTTCAATTCGATTCGATTCTTTTCAATTTGATTCTTTTCGATTCGATTCGATTCGCCTCTTGTCGTTTCGATTCGATTCTTTTTGATTCGATTCGATTCGATTCTTTTCGTTTCGATTATATTCTCGTCGATTCGATTCGATTCGATACGATTCGATTCTTTTCGATTCGATTCTTCTCGAATCGATTCAATTCGATTCTTTTCGATTCGATTCTTTTCGATTTGATTCGATTCGATCATTTGGATTCCACTTGTTACATTTCGATTCGAATGTTTTTGATTCGATTCGATTCAATTCTTTTGGATTTCATTGGATTGATTTAGATAATTTTTGATTCGATTCGATTCTTTTACCCTAGCTTCGATTTGATTCTACTCGATTCAATTCATTTCGATTCTTCTTGATTCAATTCTTTTCGATTCTTTTTGATTCGGTTTGATTCTTTTCGATTCAATTCGATTCTTTTCGATTCGATTCGATTTAATTGTTTTTGAATCCATTTGATTCGATTCGATTATTTTCGATTCGACTCGATTTGATTCGATTCGGTTCGATTATCGATTCGATTCAATTCCAATTATTTTTGATTCGACTCGATTTGATTATTTTTTATTCAATTCGATTCAATTATTTTCGATTCGATGCAATTCGATTCGATTCTTCTCATTTCAACTCAATTCGATTCTTCCGAATTCGATTCGATTCGATTCTTTGTGTTTCGATTCGATTCTTTTCGATTTGAGTCAATTCTTTTCAATTCGATTTGATATTCTTCGATTCAATTCTTTTCGATTCGATTCGATTCGATTCTTTTCGATTCGATTCGATTCCATTCGATTCGATTCTTCGATTCGATTCGATTCGATTCTTTTCGATTCATTACGATTCGATCGATTCTTTTCGATACGAATCAATTCGATTCCATTCTTTTTGATTCGATTCGATTCGATTCTTTTAGATTTGATTTGATACGATTCTTTTCAATTGGATTTGATTCGATTCGATTCGTTTCGATTCTCTTTGATGTTTTTTGATTCGATCTTTTCAACCGATTTAATTCGATTCGATTCATTTCGATTTGATTCGATTCGAATTTTTCGATTCTATTCTTTTCAATTCGATTCTTTTCGATTCGATTCGATTCGATTTTTTTCTATTCGCTTCTTTTCGATTCGATTCGATTCGCCTCTTTTCGTTTCGATTCTATTCTTTTGGATTCGATTTGATTCTTTTCGTTTCGATTAGATTCTCTTCGATTCGATTCTTTTCGATTCAGTTCTTTTCGATTCGGTTCGATTTGATTCTTCTCCATTCGATTCGATTCGATTCTTTTCGATTCGATTCGATAAGATTCTTTTCGTTCGATTCAATTCTGTTCGATTCTATTCGATTCGATTCGAAGAGATTCGATTATTTTCAGTTCGATTCTTTTCGTTTCCATTCGATTCTTTTCGATTTGATTCGATTCGATCATTTGGATTCAATTTGTTACATTTCGATTCGATTCTTTTCTATTCAGTTCGATTCGATTCTTTTCAATTCAGTTCGATTCGATTCTTTTCAATTCAATTCGATTCGATTCGATTCTTTTCGGTTCGATATGATTCGATTCGATTCAACTCAACTCGATTCTTTTCGATTCGATTTTTTCAATTCGATTCCTTTCAATTCGATTCGATTGGATTCTTTTCGTTTCAATTAGATCGATTCGATTTCATTATTTTCAATTCAATTCATTTCGATGTTTTTCGATTCGATTCAATGCGAATCGATTATTTTCTATTAGATTCGCTTCAATTATTTTCGATTTGATTTGATTCGGTTGTTTTCAATTCGATTCCATTTGATTATTTTCATTTCGATTCGGTGCGATTCGATTCTATTATTTTCAATTCGATTCGTTTCGTATCCATTCGAATCGTTTTGATTCCTTTCGGTTTTCGATTTGAATCGATTCTTTCTTTTCGATTCGATTGTTTTCTATTCGGTTTGATTTTTTTGATTTGAATCGACTCGATTCTTTTTGATTCAAGTATATAAGATTCGATCCGATTCTTTTCGATTCAAATCAATACGATTCTTTTCGATTTGATTCGATTCGTTTGGATTCGACTCGATTCTTTTCGATTCAATTCTTTTCGATTCAATGAAATACGATTCTATTCTTTTCTATTTTTTTATTTTTATTTATTTATGATAGTCACAGAGAGAGAGAGAGAGAGAGAGAGGCAGAGACACAGGCAGAGGGAGAAGCAGGCTCCATGCACCGGGAGCCCGATGTGGGATTCGATCCCGGGTCTCCAGGATCGTGCCCTGGGCCAAAGGCAGGCGCCAAACCGCTGCGCCACCCAGGGATCCCGATTCTATTCTTTTCGATTCGATTTGATTTGATTCTTTTTGATTCGATACGACTCGATTTGATTCTTTTCGATTTGATTCGATTCAACTCGATACTTTTCAATTCGATCATTTCGATCGATTCGATTCGATTCTTTTCATTTCGATTCGATTCTTTTCGATTCGATTCAATTCTTTTCAATTCGATTCGATTCGATTCTTTTCGTTTCGATTTGATTCTCTTCTATTTTATTTGATTCGATTCATTTCAATTAGATTCGATACTGTTCGATTCGATTCTTTTCGATTCAGGTCGATTGGAATCGATTCGATTCTTTCGGTTCCATTCGATTCGATTCGATACGATTCTCTTCGATTCGATTCTTTTCGGTCTGTTCGATTCGATTCTTTTCGATTCAGTTCGATTCGATTCTTTTTGATTCGATTCGATTCTTTTCGCTTTGATATGATTCGATTCGTTTCGACTTTTTTCGATTCGTGTCGATTCGAATCTATTCGATTCTTTTCTATTCAATTCGATTCGATTGATTCTTTTCGATTCGATTCCATTCGATTCGATTCTTTTCGATTCGATTCTATTCTTTTCGATTCGATACGATTCGATTCGATTCTTTTTGATTCCATTTTTTCGATTCGATTCTTTTCAATTCGATTCGATTCTTTTCAATTTGATTCTTTTCGATTCGATTCGATTCGCCTCTTGTCGTTTCGATTCGATTCTTTTTGATTCGATTCGATTCGATTCTTTTCGTTTCGATTATATTCTCGTCGATTCGATTCGATTCGATACGATTCGATTCTTTTCGATTCGATTCTTCTCGAATCGATTCAATTCGATTCTTTTCGATTCGATTCTTTTCGATTTGATTCGATTCGATCATTTGGATTCCACTTGTTACATTTCGATTCGAATCTTTTCGATTCGATTCGATTCAATTCTTTTGGATTTCATTGGATTGATTTAGATAATTTTTGATTCGATTCGATTCTTTTACCCTAGCTTCGATTTGATTCTACTCGATTCAATTCATTTCGATTCTTCTTGATTCAATTCTTTTCGATTCTTTTTGATTCGGTTTGATTCTTTTCGATTCAATTCGATTCTTTTCGATTCGATTCGATTTAATTGTTTTTGAATCCATTTGATTCGATTCGATTATTTTCGATTCGACTCGATTTGATTCGATTCGGTTCGATTATCGATTCGATTCAATTCCAATTATTTTTGATTCGACTCGATTTGATTATTTTTTATTCAATTCGATTCAATTATTTTCGATTCGATGCAATTCGATTCGATTCTTCTCATTTCAACTCAATTCGATTCTTTCGAATTCGATTCGATTCGATTCTTTGTGTTTCGATTCGATTCTTTTCGATTTGAGTCAATTCTTTTCAATTCGATTTGATATTCTTCGATTCAATTCTTTTCGATTCGATTCGATTCGATTCTTTTCGATTCGATTCGATTCCATTCGATTCGATTCTTCGATTCGATTCGATTCGATTCTTTTCGATTCATTACGATTCGATCGATTCTTTTCGATACGAATCAATTCGATTCCATTCTTTTTGATTCGATTCGATTCGATTCTTTTAGATTTGATTTGATACGATTCTTTTCAATTGGATTTGATTCGATTCGATTCGTTTCGATTCTCTTTGATGTTTTTTGATTCGATCTTTTCAACCGATTTAATTCGATTCGATTCATTTCGATTTGATTCGATTCGAATTTTTCGATTCTATTCTTTTCAATTCGATTCTTTTCGATTCGATTCGATTCGATTTTTTTCTATTCGCTTCTTTTCGATTCGATTCGATTCGCCTCTTTTCGTTTCGATTCTATTCTTTTGGATTCGATTTGATTCTTTTCGTTTCGATTAGATTCTCTTCGATTCGATTCTTTTCGATTCAGTTCTTTTCGATTCGGTTCGATTTGATTCTTCTCCATTCGATTCGATTCGATTCTTTTCGATTCGATTCGATAAGATTCTTTTCGTTCGATTCAATTCTGTTCGATTCTATTCGATTCGATTCGAAGAGATTCGATTATTTTCAGTTCGATTCTTTTCGTTTCCATTCGATTCTTTTCGATTTGATTCGATTCGATCATTTGGATTCAATTTGTTACATTTCGATTCGATTCTTTTCTATTCAGTTCGATTCGATTCTTTTCAATTCAGTTCGATTCGATTCGATTCTTTTCGATTCGATATGATTCGATTCGATTCAACTCAACTCGATTCTTTTCGATTCGATTTTTTCAATTCGATTCCTTTCAATTCGATTCGATTGGATTCTTTTCGTTTCAATTAGATCGATTCGATTTCATTATTTTCAATTCAATTCATTTCGATGTTTTTCGATTCGATTCAATGCGAATCGATTATTTTCTATTAGATTCGCTTCAATTATTTTCGATTTGATTTGATTCGGTTGTTTTCAATTCGATTCCATTTGATTATTTTCATTTCGATTCGGTGCGATTCGATTCTATTATTTTCAATTCGATTCGTTTCGTATCCATTCGAATCGTTTTGATTCCTTTCGGTTTTCGATTTGAATCGATTCTTTCTTTTCGATTCGATTGTTTTCTATTCGGTTTGATTTTTTTGATTTGAATCGACTCGATTCTTTTTGATTCAAGTATATAAGATTCGATCCGATTCTTTTCGATTCAAATCAATACGATTCTTTTCGATTTGATTCGATTCGTTTTGATTCGACTCGATTCTTTTCGATTCAATTCTTTTCGATTCAATGAAATACGATTCTATTCTTTTCTATTTTTTTATTTTTATTTATTTATGATAGTCACAGAGAGAGAGAGAGAGAGAGAGGCAGAGACACAGGCAGAGGGAGAAGCAGGCTCCATGCACCGGGAGCCCGATGTGGGATTCGATCCCGGGTCTCCAGGATCGTGCCCTGGGCCAAAGGCAGGCGCCAAACCGCTGCGCCACCCAGGGATCCCGATTCTATTCTTTTCGATTCGATTTGATTTGATTCTTTTTGATTCGATACGACTCGATTTGATTCTTTTCGATTTGATTCGATTCAACTCGATACTTTTCAATTCGATCATTTCGATCGATTCGATTCGATTCTTTTCATTTCGATTCGATTCTTTTCGATTCGATTCAATTCTTTTCAATTCGATTCGATTCGATTCTTTTCGTTTCGATTTGATTCTCTTCTATTTTATTTGATTCGATTCATTTCAATTAGATTCGATACTGTTCGATTCGATTCTTTTCGATTCAGGTCGATTGGAATCGATTCGATTCTTTCGGTTCCATTCGATTCGATTCGATACGATTCTCTTCGATTCGATTCTTTTCGGTCTGTTCGATTCGATTCTTTTCGATTCAGTTCGATTCGATTCTTTTTGATTCGATTCGATTCTTTTCGCTTTGATATGATTCGATTCGTTTCGACTTTTTTCGATTCGTGTCGATTCGAATCTATTCGATTCTTTTCTATTCAATTCGATTCGATTGATTCTTTTCGATTCGATTCCATTCGATTCGATTCTTTTCGATTCGATTCTATTCTTTTCGATTCGATACGATTCGATTCGATTCTTTTTGATTCCATTTTTTCGATTCGATTCTTTTCAATTCGATTCGATTCTTTTCAATTTGATTCTTTTCGATTCGATTCGATTCGCCTCTTGTCGTTTCGATTCGATTCTTTTTGATTCGATTCGATTCGATTCTTTTCGTTTCGATTATATTCTCGTCGATTCGATTCGATTCGATACGATTCGATTCTTTTCGATTCGATTCTTCTCGAATCGATTCAATTCGATTCTTTTCGATTCGATTCTTTTCGATTTGATTCGATTCGATCATTTGGATTCCACTTGTTACATTTCGATTCGAATGTTTTTGATTCGATTCGATTCAATTCTTTTGGATTTCATTGGTTTGATTTAGATAATTTTTGATTCGATTCGATTCTTTTACCCTAGCTTCGATTTGATTCTACTCGATTCAATTCATTTCGATTCTTCTTGATTCAATTCTTTTCGATTCTTTTTGATTCGGTTTGATTCTTTTCGATTCAATTCGATTCTTTTCGATTCGATTCGATTTAATTGTTTTTGAATCCATTTGATTCGATTCGATTATTTTCGATTCGACTCGATTTGATTCGATTCGGTTCGATTATCGATTCGATTCAATTCCAATTATTTTTGATTCGACTCGATTTGATTATTTTTTATTCAATTCGATTCAATTATTTTCGATTCGATGCAATTCGATTCGATTCTTCTCATTTCAACTCAATTCGATTCTTCCGAATTCGATTCGATTCGATTCTTTGTGTTTCGATTCGATTCTTTTCGATTTGAGTCAATTCTTTTCAATTCGATTTGATATTCTTCGATTCAATTCTTTTCGATTCGATTCGATTCGATTCTTTTCGATTCGATTCGATTCCATTCGATTCGATTCTTCGATTCGATTCGATTCGATTCTTTTCGATTCATTACGATTCGATCGATTCTTTTCGATACGAATCAATTCGATTCCATTCTTTTTGATTCGATTCGATTCGATTCTTTTAGATTTGATTTGATACGATTCTTTTCAATTGGATTTGATTCGATTCGATTCGTTTCGATTCTCTTTGATGTTTTTTGATTCGATCTTTTCAACCGATTTAATTCGATTCGATTCATTTCGATTTGATTCGATTCGAATTTTTCGATTCTATTCTTTTCAATTCGATTCTTTTCGATTCGATTCGATTCGATTTTTTTCTATTCGCTTCTTTTCGATTCGATTCGATTCGCCTCTTTTCGTTTCGATTCTATTCTTTTGGATTCGATTTGATTCTTTTCGTTTCGATTAGATTCTCTTCGATTCGATTCTTTTCGATTCAGTTCTTTTCGATTCGGTTCGATTTGATTCTTCTCCATTCGATTCGATTCGATTCTTTTCGATTCGATTCGATAAGATTCTTTTCGTTCGATTCAATTCTGTTCGATTCTATTCGATTCGATTCGAAGAGATTCGATTATTTTCAGTTCGATTCTTTTCGTTTCCATTCGATTCTTTTCGATTTGATTCGATTCGATCATTTGGATTCAATTTGTTACATTTCGATTCGATTCTTTTCTATTCAGTTCGATTCGATTCTTTTCAATTCAGTTCGATTCGATTCTTTTCAATTCAATTCGATTCGATTCGATTCTTTTCGGTTCGATATGATTCGATTCGATTCAACTCAACTCGATTCTTTTCGATTCGATTTTTTCAATTCGATTCCTTTCAATTCGATTCGATTGGATTCTTTTCGTTTCAATTAGATCGATTCGATTTCATTATTTTCAATTCAATTCATTTCGATGTTTTTCGATTCGATTCAATGCGAATCGATTATTTTCTATTAGATTCGCTTCAATTATTTTCGATTTGATTTGATTCGGTTGTTTTCAATTCGATTCCATTTGATTATTTTCATTTCGATTCGGTGCGATTCGATTCTATTATTTTCAATTCGATTCGTTTCGTATCCATTCGAATCGTTTTGATTCCTTTCGGTTTTCGATTTGAATCGATTCTTTCTTTTCGATTCGATTGTTTTCTATTCGGTTTGATTTTTTTGATTTGAATCGACTCGATTCTTTTTGATTCAAGTATATAAGATTCGATCCGATTCTTTTCGATTCAAATCAATACGATTCTTTTCGATTTGATTCGATTCGTTTGGATTCGACTCGATTCTTTTCGATTCAATTCTTTTCGATTCAATGAAATACGATTCTATTCTTTTCTATTTTTTTATTTTTATTTATTTATGATAGTCACAGAGAGAGAGAGAGAGAGAGAGAGGCAGAGACACAGGCAGAGGGAGAAGCAGGCTCCATGCACCGGGAGCCCGATGTGGGATTCGATCCCGGGTCTCCAGGATCGTGCCCTGGGCCAAAGGCAGGCGCCAAACCGCTGCGCCACCCAGGGATCCCGATTCTATTCTTTTCGATTCGATTTGATTTGATTCTTTTTGATTCGATACGACTCGATTTGATTCTTTTCGATTTGATTCGATTCAACTCGATACTTTTCAATTCGATCATTTCGATCGATTCGATTCGATTCTTTTCATTTCGATTCGATTCTTTTCGATTCGATTCAATTCTTTTCAATTCGATTCGATTCGATTCTTTTCGTTTCGATTTGATTCTCTTCTATTTTATTTGATTCGATTCATTTCAATTAGATTCGATACTGTTCGATTCGATTCTTTTCGATTCAGGTCGATTGGAATCGATTCGATTCTTTCGGTTCCATTCGATTCGATTCGATACGATTCTCTTCGATTCGATTCTTTTCGGTCTGTTCGATTCGATTCTTTTCGATTCAGTTCGATTCGATTCTTTTTGATTCGATTCGATTCTTTTCGCTTTGATATGATTCGATTCGTTTCGACTTTTTTCGATTCGTGTCGATTCGAATCTATTCGATTCTTTTCTATTCAATTCGATTCGATTGATTCTTTTCGATTCGATTCCATTCGATTCGATTCTTTTCGATTCGATTCTATTCTTTTCGATTCGATACGATTCGATTCGATTCTTTTTGATTCCATTTTTTCGATTCGATTCTTTTCAATTCGATTCGATTCTTTTCAATTTGATTCTTTTCGATTCGATTCGATTCGCCTCTTGTCGTTTCGATTCGATTCTTTTTGATTCGATTCGATTCGATTCTTTTCGTTTCGATTATATTCTCGTCGATTCGATTCGATTCGATACGATTCGATTCTTTTCGATTCGATTCTTCTCGAATCGATTCAATTCGATTCTTTTCGATTCGATTCTTTTCGATTTGATTCGATTCGATCATTTGGATTCCACTTGTTACATTTCGATTCGAATCTTTTCGATTCGATTCGATTCAATTCTTTTGGATTTCATTGGATTGATTTAGATAATTTTTGATTCGATTCGATTCTTTTACCCTAGCTTCGATTTGATTCTACTCGATTCAATTCATTTCGATTCTTCTTGATTCAATTCTTTTCGATTCTTTTTGATTCGGTTTGATTCTTTTCGATTCAATTCGATTCTTTTCGATTCGATTCGATTTAATTGTTTTTGAATCCATTTGATTCGATTCGATTATTTTCGATTCGACTCGATTTGATTCGATTCGGTTCGATTATCGATTCGATTCAATTCCAATTATTTTTGATTCGACTCGATTTGATTATTTTTTATTCAATTCGATTCAATTATTTTCGATTCGATGCAATTCGATTCGATTCTTCTCATTTCAACTCAATTCGATTCTTTCGAATTCGATTCGATTCGATTCTTTGTGTTTCGATTCGATTCTTTTCGATTTGAGTCAATTCTTTTCAATTCGATTTGATATTCTTCGATTCAATTCTTTTCGATTCGATTCGATTCGATTCTTTTCGATTCGATTCGATTCCATTCGATTCGATTCTTCGATTCGATTCGATTCGATTCTTTTCGATTCATTACGATTCGATCGATTCTTTTCGATACGAATCAATTCGATTCCATTCTTTTTGATTCGATTCGATTCGATTCTTTTAGATTTGATTTGATACGATTCTTTTCAATTGGATTTGATTCGATTCGATTCGTTTCGATTCTCTTTGATGTTTTTTGATTCGATCTTTTCAACCGATTTAATTCGATTCGATTCATTTCGATTTGATTCGATTCGAATTTTTCGATTCTATTCTTTTCAATTCGATTCTTTTCGATTCGATTCGATTCGATTTTTTTCTATTCGCTTCTTTTCGATTCGATTCGATTCGCCTCTTTTCGTTTCGATTCTATTCTTTTGGATTCGATTTGATTCTTTTCGTTTCGATTAGATTCTCTTCGATTCGATTCTTTTCGATTCAGTTCTTTTCGATTCGGTTCGATTTGATTCTTCTCCATTCGATTCGATTCGATTCTTTTCGATTCGATTCGATAAGATTCTTTTCGTTCGATTCAATTCTGTTCGATTCGATTCGATTCGATTCGAAGAGATTCGATTATTTTCAGTTCGATTCTTTTCGTTTCCATTCGATTCTTTTCGATTTGATTCGATTCGATCATTTGGATTCAATTTGTTACATTTCGATTCGATTCTTTTCGATTCAGTTCGATTCGATTCTTTTCGATTCAGTTCGATTCGATTCGATTCTTTTCGATTCGATATGATTCGATTCGATTCAACTCAACTCGATTCTTTTCGATTCGATTTTTTCAATTCGATTCCTTTCAATTCGATTCGATTGGATTCTTTTCGTTTCAATTAGATCGATTCGATTTCATTATTTTCAATTCAATTCATTTCGATGTTTTTCGATTCGATTCAATGCGAATCGATTATTTTCTATTAGATTCGCTTCAATTATTTTCGATTTGATTTGATTCGGTTGTTTTCAATTCGATTCCATTTGATTATTTTCATTTCGATTCGGTGCGATTCGATTCTATTATTTTCAATTCGATTCGTTTCGTATCCATTCGAATCGTTTTGATTCCTTTCGGTTTTCGATTTGAATCGATTCTTTCTTTTCGATTCGATTGTTTTCTATTCGGTTTGATTTTTTTGATTTGAATCGACTCGATTCTTTTTGATTCAAGTATATAAGATTCGATCCGATTCTTTTCGATTCAAATCAATACGATTCTTTTCGATTTGATTCGATTCGTTTTGATTCGACTCGATTCTTTTCGATTCAATTCTTTTCGATTCAATGAAATACGATTCTATTCTTTTCTATTTTTTTATTTTTATTTATTTATGATAGTCACAGAGAGAGAGAGAGAGAGAGAGGCAGAGACACAGGCAGAGGGAGAAGCAGGCTCCATGCACCGGGAGCCCGATGTGGGATTCGATCCCGGGTCTCCAGGATCGTGCCCTGGGCCAAAGGCAGGCGCCAAACCGCTGCGCCACCCAGGGATCCCGATTCTATTCTTTTCGATTCGATTTGATTTGATTCTTTTTGATTCGATACGACTCGATTTGATTCTTTTCGATTTGATTCGATTCAACTCGATACTTTTCAATTCGATCATTTCGATCGATTCGATTCGATTCTTTTCGATTCGATTCAATTCTTTTCAATTCGATTCGATTCGATTCTTTTCGTTTCGATTTGATTCTCTTCTATTTTATTTGATTCGGTTCATTTCAATTAGCTTCGATACTGTTCGATTCGATTCTTTTCGATTCAGGTCGATTGGAATCGATTCGATTCTTTCGGTTCCATTCGATTCGATTCGATACGATTCTCTTCGATTCGATTCTTTTCGGTCTGTTCGATTCGATTCTTTTCGATTCAGTTCGATTCGATTCTTTTTGATTCGATTCGATTCTTTTCGCTTTGATATGATTCGATTCGTTTCGACTTTTTTCGATTCGTGTCGATTCGAATCTATTCGATTCTTTTCTATTCAATTCGATTCGATTGATTCTTTTCGATTCGATTCCATTCGATTCGATTCTTTTCGATTCGATTCTATTCTTTTCGATTCGATACGATTCGATTCGATTCTTTTTGATTCCATTTTTTCGATTCGATTCTTTTCAATTCGATTCGATTCTTTTCAATTTGATTCTTTTCGATTCGATTCGATTCGCCTCTTGTCGTTTCGATTCGATTCTTTTTGATTCGATTCGATTCGATTCTTTTCGTTTCGATTATATTCTCGTCGATTCGATTCGATTCGATACGATTCGATTCTTTTCGATTCGATTCTTCTCGAATCGATTCAATTCGATTCTTTTCGATTCGATTCTTTTCGATTTGATTCGATTCGATCATTTGGATTCCACTTGTTACATTTCGATTCGAATCTTTTCGATTCGATTCGATTCAATTCTTTTGGATTTCATTGGATTGATTTAGATAATTTTTGATTCGATTCGATTCTTTTACCCTAGCTTCGATTTGATTCTACTCGATTCAATTCATTTCGATTCTTCTTGATTCAATTCTTTTCGATTCTTTTTGATTCGGTTTGATTCTTTTCGATTCAATTCGATTCTTTTCGATTCGATTCGATTTAATTGTTTTTGAATCCATTTGATTCGATTCGATTATTTTCGATTCGACTCGATTTGATTCGATTCGGTTCGATTATCGATTCGATTCAATTCCAATTATTTTTGATTCGACTCGATTTGATTATTTTTTATTCAATTCGATTCAATTATTTTCGATTCGATGCAATTCGATTCGATTCTTCTCATTTCAACTCAATTCGATTCTTTCGAATTCGATTCGATTCGATTCTTTGTGTTTCGATTCGATTCTTTTCGATTTGAGTCAATTCTTTTCAATTCGATTTGATATTCTTCGATTCAATTCTTTTCGATTCGATTCTTTTCGATTCTTTTCGATTCGATTCGATTCCATTCGATTCGATTCTTCGATTCGATTCGATTCGATTCTTTTCGATTCAATACGATTCGATCGATTCTTTTCGATACGAATCAATTCGATTCCATTCTTTTTGATTCGATTCGATTCGATTCTTTTAGATTTGATTTGATACGATTCTTTTCAATTGGATTTGATTCGATTCGATTCGTTTCGATTCTCTTTGATGGTTTTTGATTCGATCTTTTCAACCGATTTAATTCGATTCGATTCATTTCGATTTGATTCGATTCGAATTTTTCGATTCTATTCTTTTCAATTCGATTCTTTTCGATTCGATTCGATTCGATTTTTTTCTATTCGCTTCTTTTCGATTCGATTCGATTCGCCTCTTTTCGTTTCGATTCTATTCTTTTGGATTCGATTTGATTCTTTTCGTTTCGATTAGATTCTCTTCGATTCGATTCTTTTCGATTCAGTTCTTTTCGATTCGGTTCGATTTGATTCTTCTCCATTCGATTCGATTCGATTCTTGTCGATTCGATTCGATAAGATTCTTTTCGTTCGATTCAATTCTGTTCGATTCGATTCGATTCGATTCGAAGAGATTCGATTATTTTCAGTTCGATTCTTTTCGTTTCCATTCGATTCTTTTCGATTTGATTCGATTCGATCATTTGGATTCAATTTGTTACATTTCGATTCGATTCTTTTCGATTCAGTTCGATTCGATTCTTTTCGATTCAGTTCGATTCGATTCTTTTCAATTCAATTCGATTCGATTCGATTCTTTTCGATTCGATATGATTCGATTCGATTCAACTCAACTCGATTCTTTTCGATTCGATTTTTTCAATTCGATTCCTTTCAATTCGATTCGATTGGATTCTTTTCGTTTCAATTAGATCGATTCGATTTCATTATTTTCAATTCAATTCATTTCGATGTTTTTCGATTCGATTCAATGCGAATCGATTATTTTCTATTAGATTCGCTTCAATTATTTTCGATTTGATTTGATTCGGTTGTTTTCAATTCGATTCCATTTGATTATTTTCATTTCGATTCGGTGCGATTCGATTCTATTATTTTCAATTCGATTCGTTTCGTATCCATTCGAATCGTTTTGATTCCTTTCGGTTTTCGATTTGAATCGATTCTTTCTTTTCGATTCGATTGTTTTCTATTCGGTTTGATTTTTTTGATTTGAATCGACTCGATTCTTTTTGATTCAAGTATATAAGATTCGATCCGATTCTTTTCGATTCAAATCAATACGATTCTTTTCGATTTGATTCGATTCGTTTTGATTCGACTCGATTCTTTTCGATTCAATTCTTTTCGATTCAATGAAATACGATTCTATTCTTTTCTATTTTTTTATTTTTATTTATTTATGATAGTCACAGAGAGAGAGAGAGAGAGAGGCAGAGACACAGGCAGAGGGAGAAGCAGGCTCCATGCACCGGGAGCCCGATGTGGGATTCGATCCCGGGTCTCCAGGATCGTGCCCTGGGCCAAAGGCAGGCGCCAAACCGCTGCGCCACCCAGGGATCCCGATTCTATTCTTTTCGATTCGATTTGATTTGATTCTTTTTGATTCGATACGACTCGATTTGATTCTTTTCGATTTGATTCGATTCAACTCGATACTTTTCAATTCGATCATTTCGATCGATTCGATTCGATTCTTTTCATTTCGATTCGATTCTTTTCGATTCGATTCAATTCTTTTCAATTCGATTCGATTCGATTCTTTTCGTTTCGATTTGATTCTCTTCTATTTTATTTGATTCGATTCATTTCAATTAGATTCGATACTGTTCGATTCGATTCTTTTCGATTCAGGTCGATTGGAATCGATTCGATTCTTTCGGTTCCATTCGATTCGATTCGATACGATTCTCTTCGATTCGATTCTTTTCGGTCTGTTCGATTCGATTCTTTTCGATTCAGTTCGATTCGATTCTTTTTGATTCGATTCGATTCTTTTCGCTTTGATATGATTCGATTCGTTTCGACTTTTTTCGATTCGTGTCGATTCGAATCTATTCGATTCTTTTCTATTCAATTCGATTCGATTGATTCTTTTCGATTCGATTCCATTCGATTCGATTCTTTTCGATTCGATTCTATTCTTTTCGATTCGATACGATTCGATTCGATTCTTTTTGATTCCATTTTTTTGATTCGATTCTTTTCAATTCGATTCGATTCTTTTCAATTTGATTCTTTTCGATTCGATTCGATTCGCCTCTTGTCGTTTCGATTCGATTCTTTTTGATTCGATTCGATTCGATTCTTTTCGTTTCGATTATATTCTCGTCGATTTGATTCGATTCGATACGATTCGATTCTTTTCGATTCGATTCTTCTCGAATCGATTCAATTCGATTCTTTTCGATTCGATTCTTTTCGATTTGATTCGATTCGATCATTTGGATTCCACTTGTTACATTTCGATTCGAATGTTTTCGATTCGATTCGATTCAATTCTTTTGGATTTCATTGGTTTGATTTAGATAATTTTTGATTCGATTCGATTCTTTTACCCTAGCTTCGATTTGATTCTACTCGATTCAATTCATTTCGATTCTTCTTGATTCAATTCTTTTCGATTCTTTTTGATTCAGTTTGATTCTTTTCGATTCAATTCGATTCTTTTCGATTCGATTCGATTTAATTGTTTTTGAATCCATTTGATTCGATTCGATTATTTTCGATTCGACTCGATTTGATTCGATTCGGTTCGATTATCGATTCGATTCAATTCCAATTATTTTTGATTCGACTCGATTTGATTATTTTTTATTCAATTCGATTCAATTATTTTCGATTCGATGCAATTCGATTCGATTCTTCTCATTTCAACTCAATTCGATTCTTTCGAATTCGATTCGATTCGATTCTTTGTGTTTCGATTCGATTCTTTTCGATTTGAGTCAATTCTTTTCAATTCGATTTGATATTCTTCGATTCAATTCTTTTCGATTCGATTCGATTCGATTCTTTTCGATTCGATTCGATTCCATTCGATTCGATTCTTCGATTCGATTCGATTCGATTCTTTTCGATTCATTACGATTCGATCGATTCTTTTCGATACGAATCAATTCGATTCCATTCTTTTTGATTCGATTCGATTCGATTCTTTTAGATTTGATTTGATACGATTCTTTTCAATTGGATTTGATTCGATTCGATTCGTTTCGATTCTCTTTGATGTTTTTTGATTCGATCTTTTCAACCGATTTAATTCGATTCGATTCATTTCGATTTGATTCGATTCGAATTTTTCGATTCTATTCTTTTCAATTCGATTCTTTTCGATTCGATTCGATTCGATTTTTTTCTATTCGCTTCTTTTCGATTCGATTCGATTCGCCTCTTTTCGTTTCGATTCTATTCTTTTGGATTCGATTTGATTCTTTTCGTTTCGATTAGATTCTCTTCGATTCGATTCTTTTCGATTCAGTTCTTTTCGATTCGGTTCGATTTGATTCTTCTCCATTCGATTCGATTCGATTCTTTTCGATTCGATTCGATAAGATTCTTTTCGTTCGATTCAATTCTGTTCGATTCGATTCGATTCGATTCGAAGAGATTCGATTATTTTCAGTTCGATTCTTTTCGTTTCCATTCGATTCTTTTCGATTTGATTCGATTCGATCATTTGGATTCAATTTGTTACATTTCGATTCGATTCTTTTCGATTCAGTTCGATTCGATTCTTTTCAATTCAGTTCGATTCAATTCTTTTCAATTCAATTCGATTCGATTCGATTCTTTTCGATTCGATATGATTCGATTCGATTCAACTCAACTCGATTCTTTTCGATTCGATTTTTTCAATTCGATTCCTTTCAATTCGATTCGATTGGATTCTTTTCGTTTCAATTAGATCGATTCGATTTCATTATTTTCAATTCAATTCATTTCGATGTTTTTCGATTCGATTCAATGCGAATCGATTATTTTCTATTAGATTCGCTTCAATTATTTTCGATTTGATTTGATTCGGTTGTTTTCAATTCGATTCCATTTGATTATTTTCATTTCGATTCGGTGCGATTCGATTCTATTATTTTCAATTCGATTCGTTTCGTATCCATTCGAATCGTTTTGATTCCTTTCGGTTTTCGATTTGAATCGATTCTTTCTTTTCGATTCGATTGTTTTCTATTCGGTTTGATTTTTTTGATTTGAATCGACTCGATTCTTTTTGATTCAAGTATATAAGATTCGATCCGATTCTTTTCGATTCAAATCAATACGATTCTTTTCGATTTGATTCGATTCGTTTTGATTCGACTCGATTCTTTTCGATTCAATTCTTTTCGATTCAATGAAATACGATTCTATTCTTTTCTATTTTTTTATTTTTATTTATTTATGATAGTCACAGAGAGAGAGAGAGAGAGAGGCAGAGACACAGGCAGAGGGAGAAGCAGGCTCCATGCACCGGGAGCCCGATGTGGGATTCGATCCCGGGTCTCCAGGATCGTGCCCTGGGCCAAAGGCAGGCGCCAAACCGCTGCGCCACCCAGGGATCCCGATTCTATTCTTTTCGATTCGATTTGATTTGATTCTTTTTGATTCGATACGACTCGATTTGATTCTTTTCGATTTGATTCGATTCAACTCGATACTTTTCAATTCGATCATTTCGATCGATTCGATTCGATTCTTTTCATTTCGATTCGATTCTTTTCGATTCGATTCAATTCTTTTCAATTCGATTCGATTCGATTCTTTTCGTTTCGATTTGATTCTCTTCTATTTTATTTGATTCGATTCATTTCAATTAGATTCGATACTGTTCGATTCGATTCTTTTCGATTCAGGTCGATTGGAATCGATTCGATTCTTTCGGTTCCATTCGATTCGATTCGATACGATTCTCTTCGATTCGATTCTTTTCGGTCTGTTCGATTCGATTCTTTTCGATTCAGTTCGATTCGATTCTTTTTGATTCGATTCGATTCTTTTCGCTTTGATATGATTCGATTCGTTTCGACTTTTTTCGATTCGTGTCGATTCGAATCTATTCGATTCTTTTCTATTCAATTCGATTCGATTGATTCTTTTCGATTCGATTCCATTCGATTCGATTCTTTTCGATTCGATTCTATTCTTTTCGATTCGATACGATTCGATTCGATTCTTTTTGATTCCATTTTTTCGATTCGATTCTTTTCAATTCGATTCGATTCTTTTCAATTTGATTCTTTTCGATTCGATTCGATTCGCCTCTTGTCGTTTCGATTCGATTCTTTTTGATTCGATTCGATTCGATTCTTTTCGTTTCGATTATATTCTCGTCGATTTGATTCGATTCGATACGATTCGATTCTTTTCGATTCGATTCTTCTCGAATCGATTCAATTCGATTCTTTTCGATTCGATTCTTTTCGATTTGATTCGATTCGATCATTTGGATTCCACTTGTTACATTTCGATTCGAATCTTTTCGATTCGATTCGATTCAATTCTTTTGGATTTCATTGGTTTGATTTAGATAATTTTTTATTCGATTCTTTTACCCTAGCTTCGATTTGATTCTACTCGATTCAATTCATTTCGATTCTTCTTGATTCAATTCTTTTCGATTCTTTTTGATTCGGTTTGATTCTTTTCGATTCAATTCGATTCTTTTCGATTCGATTCGATTTAATTGTTTTTGAATCCATTTGATTCGATTCGATTATTTTCGATTCGACTCGATTTGATTCGATTCGGTTCGATTATCGATTCGATTCAATTCCAATTATTTTGATTCGACTCGATTTGATTATTTTTTATTCAATTCGATTCAATTATTTTCGATTCGATGCAATTCGATTCGATTCTTCTCATTTCAACTCAATTCGATTCTTCCGAATTCGATTCGATTCGATTCTTTGTGTTTCGATTCGATTCTTTTCGATTTGAGTCAATTCTTTTCAATTCGATTTGATATTCTTCGATTCAATTCTTTTCGATTCGATTCGATTCGATTCTTTTCGATTCTTTTCGATTCGATTCGATTCCATTCGATTCGATTCTTCGATTCGATTCGATTCGATTCTTTTCGATTCAATACGATTCGATCGATTCTTTTCGATACGAATCAATTCGATTCCATTCTTTTTGATTCGATTCGATTCGATTCTTTTAGATTTGATTTGATACGATTCTTTTCAATTGGATTTGATTCGATTCGATTCGTTTCGATTCTCTTTGATGGTTTTTGATTCGATCTTTTCAACCGATTTAATTCGATTCGATTCATTTCGATTTGATTCGATTCGAATTTTTCGATTCTATTCTTTTCAATTCGATTCTTTTCGATTCGATTCGATTCGATTTTTTTCTATTCGCTTCTTTTCGATTCGATTCGATTCGCCTCTTTTCGTTTCGATTCTATTCTTTTGGATTCGATTTGATTCTTTTCGTTTCGATTAGATTCTCTTCGATTCGATTCTTTTCGATTCAGTTCTTTTCGATTCGGTTCGATTTGATTCTTCTCCATTCGATTCGATTCGATTCTTTTCGATTCGATTCGATAAGATTCTTTTCGTTCGATTCAATTCTGTTCGATTCGATTCGATTCGATTCGAAGAGATTCGATTATTTTCAGTTCGATTCTTTTCGTTTCCATTCGATTCTTTTCGATTTGATTCGATTCGATCATTTGGATTCAATTTGTTACATTTCGATTCGATTCTTTTCGATTCAGTTCGATTCGATTCTTTTCGATTCAGTTCGATTCGATTCTTTTCAATTCAATTCGATTCGATTCGATTCTTTTCGATTCGATATGATTCGATTCGATTCAACTCAACTCGATTCTTTTCGATTCGATTTTTTCAATTCGATTCCTTTCAATTCGATTCGATTGGATTCTTTTCGTTTCAATTAGATCGATTCGATTTCATTATTTTCAATTCAATTCATTTCGATGTTTTTCGATTCGATTCAATGCGAATCGATTATTTTCTATTAGATTCGCTTCAATTATTTTCGATTTGATTTGATTCGGTTGTTTTCAATTCGATTCCATTTGATTATTTTCATTTCGATTCGGTGCGATTCGATTCTATTATTTTCAATTCGATTCGTTTCGTATCCATTCGAATCGTTTTGATTCCTTTCGGTTTTCGATTTGAATCGATTCTTTCTTTTCGATTCGATTGTTTTCTATTCGGTTTGATTTTTTTGATTTGAATCGACTCGATTCTTTTTGATTCAAGTATATAAGATTCGATCCGATTCTTTTCGATTCAAATCAATACGATTCTTTTCGATTTGATTCGATTCGTTTTGATTCGACTCGATTCTTTTCGATTCAATTCTTTTCGATTCAATGAAATACGATTCTATTCTTTTCTATTTTTTTATTTTTATTTATTTATGATAGTCACAGAGAGAGAGAGAGAGAGAGGCAGAGACACAGGCAGAGGGAGAAGCAGGCTCCATGCACCGGGAGCCCGATGTGGGATTCGATCCCGGGTCTCCAGGATCGTGCCCTGGGCCAAAGGCAGGCGCCAAACCGCTGCGCCACCCAGGGATCCCGATTCTATTCTTTTCGATTCGATTTGATTTGATTCTTTTTGATTCGATACGACTCGATTTGATTCTTTTCGATTTGATTCGATTCAACTCGATACTTTTCAATTCGATCATTTCGATCGATTCGATTCGATTCTTTTCATTTCGATTCGATTCTTTTCGATTCGATTCAATTCTTTTCAATTCGATTCGATTCGATTCTTTTCGTTTCGATTTGATTCTCTTCTATTTTATTTGATTCGATTCATTTCAATTAGATTCGATACTGTTCGATTCGATTCTTTTCGATTCAGGTCGATTGGAATCGATTCGATTCTTTCGGTTCCATTCGATTCGATTCGATACGATTCTCTTCGATTCGATTCTTTTCGGTCTGTTCGATTCGATTCTTTTCGATTCAGTTCGATTCGATTCTTTTTGATTCGATTCGATTCTTTTCGCTTTGATATGATTCGATTCGTTTCGACTTTTTTCGATTCGTGTCGATTCGAATCTATTCGATTCTTTTCTATTCAATTCGATTCGATTGATTCTTTTCGATTCGATTCCATTCGATTCGATTCTTTTCGATTCGATTCTATTCTTTTCGATTCGATACGATTCGATTCGATTCTTTTTGATTCCATTTTTTCGATTCGATTCTTTTCAATTCGATTCGATTCTTTTCAATTTGATTCTTTTCGATTCGATTCGATTCGCCTCTTGTCGTTTCGATTCGATTCTTTTTGATTCGAGTAGATTCGATTCTTTTCGTTTCGATTATATTCTCGTCGATTCGATTCGATTCGATACGATTCGATTCTTTTCGATTCGATTCTTCTCGAATCGATTCAATTCGATTCTTTTCGATTCGATTCTTTTCGATTTGATTCGATTCGATCATTTGGATTCCACTTGTTACATTTCGATTCGAATCTTTTCGATTCGATTCGATTCAATTCTTTTGGATTTCATTGGATTGATTTAGATAATTTTTGATTCGATTCGATTCTTTTACCCTAGCTTCGATTTGATTCTACTCGATTCAATTCATTTCGATTCTTCTTGATTCAATTCTTTTCGATTCTTTTTGATTCGGTTTGATTCTTTTCGATTCAATTCGATTCTTTTCGATTCGATTCGATTTAATTGTTTTTGAATCCATTTGATTCGATTCGATTATTTTCGATTCGACTCGATTTGATTCGATTCGGTTCGATTATCGATTCGATTCAATTCCAATTATTTTTGATTCGACTCGATTTGATTATTTTTTATTCAATTCGATTCAATTATTTTCGATTCGATGCAATTCGATTCGATTCTTCTCATTTCAACTCAATTCGATTCTTTCGAATTCGATTCGATTCGATTCTTTGTGTTTCGATTCGATTCTTTTCGATTTGAGTCAATTCTTTTCAATTCGATTTGATATTCTTCGATTCAATTCTTTTCGATTCGATTCGATTCGATTCTTTTCGATTCGATTCGATTCCATTCGATTCGATTCTTCGATTCGATTCGATTCGATTCTTTTCGATTCATTACGATTCGATCGATTCTTTTCGATACGAATCAATTCGATTCCATTCTTTTTGATTCGATTCGATTCGATTCTTTTAGATTTGATTTGATACGATTCTTTTCAATTGGATTTGATTCGATTCGATTCGTTTCGATTCTCTTTGATGTTTTTTGATTCGATCTTTTCAACCGATTTAATTCGATTCGATTCATTTCGATTTGATTCGATTCGAATTTTTCGATTCTATTCTTTTCAATTCGATTCTTTTCGATTCGATTCGATTCGATTTTTTTCTATTCGCTTCTTTTCGATTCGATTCGATTCGCCTCTTTTCGTTTCGATTCTATTCTTTTGGATTCGATTTGATTCTTTTCGTTTCGATTAGATTCTCTTCGATTCGATTCTTTTCGATTCAGTTCTTTTCGATTCGGTTCGATTTGATTCTTCTCCATTCGATTCGATTCGATTCTTTTCGATTCGATTCGATAAGATTCTTTTCGTTCGATTCAATTCTGTTCGATTCGATTCGATTCGATTCGAAGAGATTCGATTATTTTCAGTTCGATTCTTTTCGTTTCCATTCGATTCTTTTCGATTTGATTCGATTCGATCATTTGGATTCAATTTGTTACATTTCGATTCGATTCTTTTCTATTCAGTTCGATTCGATTCTTTTCAATTCAGTTCGATTCGATTCTTTTCAATTCAATTCGATTCGATTCGATTCTTTTCGATTCGATATGATTCGATTCGATTCAACTCAACTCGATTCTTTTCGATTCGATTTTTTCAATTCGATTCCTTTCAATTCGATTCGATTGGATTCTTTTCGTTTCAATTAGATCGATTCGATTTCATTATTTTCAATTCAATTCATTTCGATGTTTTTCGATTCGATTCAATGCGAATCGATTATTTTCTATTAGATTCGCTTCAATTATTTTCGATTTGATTTGATTCGGTTGTTTTCAATTCGATTCCATTTGATTATTTTCATTTCGATTCGGTGCGATTCGATTCTATTATTTTCAATTCGATTCGTTTCGTATCCATTCGAATCGTTTTGATTCCTTTCGGTTTTCGATTTGAATCGATTCTTTTCTTTTCGATTCGATTGTTTTCTATTCGGTTTGATTTTTTTGATTTGAATCGACTCGATTCTTTTTGATTCAAGTATATAAGATTCGATCCGATTCTTTTCGATTCAAATCAATACGATTCTTTTCGATTTGATTCGATTCGTTTTGATTCGACTCGATTCTTTTCGATTCAATTCTTTTCGATTCAATGAAATACGATTCTATTCTTTTCTATTTTTTTATTTTTATTTATTTATGATAGTCACAGAGAGAGAGAGAGAGAGAGAGAGGCAGAGACACAGGCAGAGGGAGAAGCAGGCTCCATGCACCGGGAGCCCGATGTGGGATTCGATCCCGGGTCTCCAGGATCGTGCCCTGGGCCAAAGGCAGGCGCCAAACCGCTGCGCCACCCAGGGATCCCGATTCTATTCTTTTCGATTCGATTTGATTTGATTCTTTTTGATTCGATACGACTCGATTTGATTCTTTATTTGATTCGATTCAACTCGATACTTTTCAATTCGATCATTTCGATCGATTCGATTCGATTCTTTTCGATTCGATTCAATTCTTTTCAATTCGATTCGATTCGATTCTTTTCGTTTCGATTTGATTCTCTTCTATTTTATTTGATTCGGTTCATTTCAATTAGCTTCGATACTGTTCGATTCGATTCTTTTCGATTCAGGTCGATTGGAATCGATTCGATTCTTTCGGTTCCATTCGATTCGATTCGATACGATTCTCTTCGATTCGATTCTTTTCGGTCTGTTCGATTCGATTCTTTTCGATTCAGTTCGATTCGATTCTTTTTGATTCGATTCGATTCTTTTCGCTTTGATATGATTCGATTCGTTTCGACTTTTTTCGATTCGTGTCGATTCGAATCTATTCGATTCTTTTCTATTCAATTCGATTCGATTGATTCTTTTCGATTCGATTCCATTCGATTCGATTCTTTTCGATTCGATTCTATTCTTTTCGATTCGATACGATTCGATTCGATTCTTTTTGATTCCATTTTTTCGATTCGATTCTTTTCAATTCGATTCGATTCTTTTCAATTTGATTCTTTTCGATTCGATTCGATTCGCCTCTTGTCGTTTCGATTCGATTCTTTTTGATTCGATTCGATTCGATTCTTTTCGTTTCGATTATATTCTCGTCGATTCGATTCGATTCGATACGATTCGATTCTTTTCGATTCGATTCTTCTCGAATCGATTCAATTCGATTCTTTTCGATTCGATTCTTTTCGATTTGATTCGATTCGATCATTTGGATTCCACTTGTTACATTTCGATTCGAATCTTTTCGATTCGATTCGATTCAATTCTTTTGGATTTCATTGGATTGATTTAGATAATTTTTGATTCGATTCGATTCTTTTACCCTAGCTTCGATTTGATTCTACTCGATTCAATTCATTTCGATTCTTCTTGATTCAATTCTTTTCGATTCTTTTTGATTCGGTTTGATTCTTTTCGATTCAATTCGATTCTTTTCGATTCGATTCGATTTAATTGTTTTTGAATCCATTTGATTCGATTCGATTATTTTCGATTCGACTCGATTTGATTCGATTCGGTTCGATTATCGATTCGATTCAATTCCAATTATTTTTGATTCGACTCGATTTGATTATTTTTTATTCAATTCGATTCAATTATTTTCGATTCGATGCAATTCGATTCGATTCTTCTCATTTCAACTCAATTCGATTCTTTCGAATTCGATTCGATTCGATTCTTTGTGTTTCGATTCGATTCTTTTCGATTTGAGTCAATTCTTTTCAATTCGATTTGATATTCTTCGATTCAATTCTTTTCGATTCGATTCGATTCGATTCTTTTCGATTCTTTTCGATTCGATTCGATTCCATTCGATTCGATTCTTCGATTCGATTCGATTCGATTCTTTTCGATTCATTACGATTCGATCGATTCTTTTCGATACGAATCAATTCGATTCCATTCTTTTTGATTCGATTCGATTCGATTCTTTTAGATTTGATTTGATACGATTCTTTTCAATTGGATTTGATTCGATTCGATTCGTTTCGATTCTCTTTGATGTTTTTTGATTCGATCTTTTCAACCGATTTAATTCGATTCGATTCATTTCGATTTGATTCGATTCGAATTTTTCGATTCTATTCTTTTCAATTCGATTCTTTTCGATTCGATTCGATTCGATTTTTTTCTATTCGCTTCTTTTCGATTCGATTCGATTCGCCTCTTTTCGTTTCGATTCTATTCTTTTGGATTCGATTTGATTCTTTTCGTTTCGATTAGATTCTCTTCGATTCGATTCTTTTCGATTCAGTTCTTTTCGATTCGGTTCGATTTGATTCTTCGCCATTCGATTCGATTCGATTCTTTTCGATTCGATTCGATAAGATTCTTTTCGTTCGATTCAATTCTGTTCGATTCTATTCGATTCGATTCGAAGAGATTCGATTATTTTCAGTTCGATTCTTTTCGTTTCCATTCGATTCTTTTCGATTTGATTCGATTCGATCATTTGGATTCAATTTGTTACATTTCGATTCGATTCTTTTCTATTCAGTTCGATTCGATTCTTTTCGATTCAGTTCGATTCGATTCTTTTCAATTCAATTCGATTCGATTCGATTCTTTTCGATTCGATATGATTCGATTCGATTCAACTCAACTCGATTCTTTTCGATTCGATTTTTTCAATTCGATTCCTTTCAATTCGATTCGATTGGATTCTTTTCGTTTCAATTAGATCGATTCGATTTCATTATTTTCAATTCAATTCATTTCGATGTTTTTCGATTCGATTCAATGCGAATCGATTATTTTCTATTAGATTCGCTTCAATTATTTTCGATTTGATTTGATTCGGTTGTTTTCAATTCGATTCCATTTGATTATTTTCATTTCGATTCGGTGCGATTCGATTCTATTATTTTCAATTCGATTCGTTTCGTATCCATTCGAATCGTTTTGATTCCTTTCGGTTTTCGATTTGAATCGATTCTTTTCTTTTCGATTCGATTGTTTTCTATTCGGTTTGATTTTTTTGATTTGAATCGACTCGATTCTTTTTGATTCAAGTATATAAGTTTCGATCCGATTCTTTTCGATTCAAATCAATACGATTCTTTTCGATTTGATTCGATTCGTTTTGATTCGACTCGATTCTTTTCGATTCAATTCTTTTCGATTCAATGAAATACGATTCTATTCTTTTCTATTTTTTTATTTTTATTTATTTATGATAGTCACAGAGAGAGAGAGAGAGAGAGAGGCAGAGACACAGGCAGAGGGAGAAGCAGGCTCCATGCACCGGGAGCCCGATGTGGGATTCGATCCCGGGTCTCCAGGATCGTGCCCTGGGCCAAAGGCAGGCGCCAAACCGCTGCGCCACCCAGGGATCCCGATTCTATTCTTTTCGATTCGATTTGATTTGATTCTTTTTGATTCGATACGACTCGATTTGATTCTTTTCGATTTGATTCGATTCAACTCGATACTTTTCAATTCGATCATTTCGATCGATTCGATTCGATTCTTTTCATTTCGATTCGATTCTTTTCGATTCGATTCAATTCTTTTCAATTCGATTCGATTCGATTCTTTTCGTTTCGATTTGATTCTCTTCTATTTTATTTGATTCGATTCATTTCAATTAGATTCGATACTGTTCGATTCGATTCTTTTCGATTCAGGTCGATTGGAATCGATTCGATTCTTTCGGTTCCATTCGATTCGATTCGATACGATTCTCTTCGATTCGATTCTTTTCGGTCTGTTCGATTCGATTCTTTTCGATTCAGTTCGATTCGATTCTTTTTGATTCGATTCGATTCTTTTCGCTTTGATATGATTCGATTCGTTTCGACTTTTTTCGATTCGTGTCGATTCGAATCTATTCGATTCTTTTCTATTCAATTCGATTCGATTGATTCTTTTCGATTCGATTCCATTCGATTCGATTCTTTTCGATTCGATTCTATTCTTTTCGATTCGATACGATTCGATTCGATTCTTTTTGATTCCATTTTTTCGATTCGATTCTTTTCAATTCGATTCGATTCTTTTCAATTTGATTCTTTTCGATTCGATTCGATTCGCCTCTTGTCGTTTCGATTCGATTCTTTTTGATTCGATTCGATTCGATTCTTTTCGTTTCGATTATATTCTCGTCGATTCGATTCGATTCGATACGATTCGATTCTTTTCGATTCGATTCTTCTCGAATCGATTCAATTCGATTCTTTTCGATTCGATTCTTTTCGATTTGATTCGATTCGATCATTTGGATTCCACTTGTTACATTTCGATTCGAATCTTTTCGATTCGATTCGATTCAATTCTTTTGGATTTCATTGGATTGATTTAGATAATTTTTGATTCGATTCGATTCTTTTACCCTAGCTTCGATTTGATTCTACTCGATTCAATTCATTTCGATTCTTCTTGATTCAATTCTTTTCGATTCTTTTTGATTCGGTTTGATTCTTTTCGATTCAATTCGATTCTTTTCGATTCGATTCGATTTAATTGTTTTTGAATCCATTTGATTCGATTATTTTCGATTCGACTCGATTTGATTCGATTCGGTTCGATTATCGATTCGATTCAATTCCAATTATTTTTGATTCGACTCGATTTGATTATTTTTTATTCAATTCGATTCAATTATTTTCGATTCGATGCAATTCGATTCGATTCTTCTCATTTCAACTCAATTCGATTCTTTCGAATTCGATTCGATTCGATTCTTTGTGTTTCGATTCGATTCTTTTCGATTTGAGTCAATTCTTTTCAATTCGATTTGATATTCTTTGATTCAATTCTTTTCGATTCGATTCGATTCGATTCTTTTCGATTCTTTTCGATTCGATTCGATTCCATTCGATTCGATTCTTCGATTCGATTCGATTCGATTCTTTTCGATTCATTACGATTCGATCGATTCTTTTCGATACGAATCAATTCGATTCCATTCTTTTTGATTCGATTCGATTAGATTCTTTTAGATTTGATTTGATACGATTCTTTTCAATTGGATTTGATTCGATTCGATTCGTTTCGATTCTCTTTGATGTTTTTTGATTCGATCTTTTCAACCGATTTAATTCGATTCGATTCATTTCGATTTGATTCGATTCGAATTTTTCGATTCTATTCTTTTCAATTCGATTCTTTTCGATTCGATTCGATTCGATTTTTTTCTATTCGCTTCTTTTCGATTCGATTCGATTCGCCTCTTTTCGTTTCGATTCTATTCTTTTGGATTCGATTTGATTCTTTTCGTTTCGATTAGATTCTCTTCGATTCGATTCTTTTCGATTCAGTTCTTTTCGATTCGGTTCGATTTGATTCTTCTCCATTCGATTCGATTCGATTCTTTTCGATTCGATTCGATAAGATTCTTTTCGTTCGATTCAATTCTGTTCGATTCTATTCGATTCGATTCGAAGAGATTCGATTATTTTCAGTTCGATTCTTTTCGTTTCCATTCGATTCTTTTCGATTTGATTCGATTCGATCATTTGGATTCAATTTGTTACATTTCGATTCGATTCTTTTCTATTCAGTTCGATTCGATTCTTTTCAATTCAGTTCGATTCGATTCTTTTCAATTCAATTCGATTCGATTCGATTCTTTTCGGTTCGATATGATTCGATTCGATTCAACTCAACTCGATTCTTTTCGATTCGATTTTTTCAATTCGATTCCTTTCAATTCGATTCGATTGGATTCTTTTCGTTTCAATTAGATCGATTCGATTTCATTATTTTCAATTCAATTCATTTCGATGTTTTTCGATTCGATTCAATGCGAATCGATTATTTTCTATTAGATTCGCTTCAATTATTTTCGATTTGATTTGATTCGGTTGTTTTCAATTCGATTCCATTTGATTATTTTCATTTCGATTCGGTGCGATTCGATTCTATTATTTTCAATTCGATTCGTTTCGTATCCATTCGAATCGTTTTGATTCCTTTCGGTTTTCGATTTGAATCGATTCTTTCTTTTCGATTCGATTGTTTTCTATTCGGTTTGATTTTTTTGATTTGAATCGACTCGATTCTTTTTGATTCAAGTATATAAGATTCGATCCGATTCTTTTCGATTCAAATCAATACGATTCTTTTCGATTTGATTCGATTCGTTTGGATTCGACTCGATTCTTTTCGATTCAATTCTTTTCGATTCAATGAAATACGATTCTATTCTTTTCTATTTTTTTATTTTTATTTATTTATGATAGTCACAGAGAGAGAGAGAGAGAGAGAGAGGCAGAGACACAGGCAGAGGGAGAAGCAGGCTCCATGCACCGGGAGCCCGATGTGGGATTCGATCCCGGGTCTCCAGGATCGTGCCCTGGGCCAAAGGCAGGCGCCAAACCGCTGCGCCACCCAGGGATCCCGATTCTATTCTTTTCGATTCGATTTGATTTGATTCTTTTTGATTCGATACGACTCGATTTGATTCTTTTCGATTTGATTCGATTCAACTCGATACTTTTCAATTCGATCATTTCGATCGATTCGATTCGATTCTTTTCATTTCGATTCGATTCTTTTCGATTCGATTCAATTCTTTTCAATTCGATTCGATTCGATTCTTTTCGTTTCGATTTGATTCTCTTCTATTTTATTTGATTCGATTCATTTCAATTAGATTCGATACTGTTCGATTCGATTCTTTTCGATTCAGGTCGATTGGAATCGATTCGATTCTTTCGGTTCCATTCGATTCGATTCGATACGATTCTCTTCGATTCGATTCTTTTCGGTCTGTTCGATTCGATTCTTTTCGATTCAGTTCGATTCGATTCTTTTTGATTCGATTCGATTCTTTTCGCTTTGATATGATTCGATTCGTTTCGACTTTTTTCGATTCGTGTCGATTCGAATCTATTCGATTCTTTTCTATTCAATTCGATTCGATTGATTCTTTTCGATTCGATTCCATTCGATTCGATTCTTTTCGATTCGATTCTATTCTTTTCGATTCGATACGATTCGATTCGATTCTTTTTGATTCCATTTTTTCGATTCGATTCTTTTCAATTCGATTCGATTCTTTTCAATTTGATTCTTTTCGATTCGATTCGATTCGCCTCTTGTCGTTTCGATTCGATTCTTTTTGATTCGATTCGATTCGATTCTTTTCGTTTCGATTATATTCTCGTCGATTCGATTCGATTCGATACGATTCGATTCTTTTCGATTCGATTCTTCTCGAATCGATTCAATTCGATTCTTTTCGATTCGATTCTTTTCGATTTGATTCGATTCGATCATTTGGATTCCACTTGTTACATTTCGATTCGAATCTTTTCGATTCGATTCGATTCAATTCTTTTGGATTTCATTGGATTGATTTAGATAATTTTTGATTCGATTCGATTCTTTTACCCTAGCTTCGATTTGATTCTACTCGATTCAATTCATTTCGATTCTTCTTGATTCAATTCTTTTCGATTCTTTTTGATTCGGTTTGATTCTTTTCGATTCAATTCGATTCTTTTCGATTCGATTCGATTTAATTGTTTTTGAATCCATTTGATTCGATTCGATTATTTTCGATTCGACTCGATTTGATTCGATTCGGTTCGATTATCGATTCGATTCAATTCCAATTATTTTTGATT
The DNA here is from genome assembly GCF_048164855.1 of Canis lupus baileyi. NCBI lineage: Eukaryota > Metazoa > Chordata > Mammalia > Carnivora > Canidae > Canis > Canis lupus. Next base: position 32,155,323 of record NC_132872.1, on the reverse strand, counting down.
CGACTCGATTTGATTATTTTTTATTCAATTCGATTCAATTATTTTCGATTCGATGCAATTCGATTCGATTCTTCTCATTTCAACTCAATTCGATTCTTTCGAATTCGATTCGATTCGATTCTTTGTGTTTCGATTCGATTCTTTTCGATTTGAGTCAATTCTTTTCAATTCGATTTGATATTCTTCGATTCAATTCTTTTCGATTCGATTCGATTCGATTCTTTTCGATTCGATTCGATTCCATTCGATTCGATTCTTCGATTCGATTCGATTCGATTCTTTTCGATTCATTACGATTCGATCGATTCTTTTCGATACGAATCAATTCGATTCCATTCTTTTTGATTCGATTCGATTCGATTCTTTTAGATTTGATTTGATACGATTCTTTTCAATTGGATTTGATTCGATTCGATTCGTTTCGATTCTCTTTGATGTTTTTTGATTCGATCTTTTCAACCGATTTAATTCGATTCGATTCATTTCGATTTGATTCGATTCGAATTTTTCGATTCTATTCTTTTCAATTCGATTCTTTTCGATTCGATTCGATTCGATTTTTTTCTATTCGCTTCTTTTCGATTCGATTCGATTCGCCTCTTTTCGTTTCGATTCTATTCTTTTGGATTCGATTTGATTCTTTTCGTTTCGATTAGATTCTCTTCGATTCGATTCTTTTCGATTCAGTTCTTTTCGATTCGGTTCGATTTGATTCTTCTCCATTCGATTCGATTCGATTCTTTTCGATTCGATTCGATAAGATTCTTTTCGTTCGATTCAATTCTGTTCGATTCGATTCGATTCGATTCGAAGAGATTCGATTATTTTCAGTTCGATTCTTTTCGTTTCCATTCGATTCTTTTCGATTTGATTCGATTCGATCATTTGGATTCAATTTGTTACATTTCGATTCGATTCTTTTCTATTCAGTTCGATTCGATTCTTTTCAATTCAGTTCGATTCGATTCTTTTCAATTCAATTCGATTCGATTCGATTCTTTTCGATTCGATATGATTCGATTCGATTCAACTCAACTCGATTCTTTTCGATTCGATTTTTTCAATTCGATTCCTTTCAATTCGATTCGATTGGATTCTTTTCGTTTCAATTAGATCGATTCGATTTCATTATTTTCAATTCAATTCATTTCGATGTTTTTCGATTCGATTCAATGCGAATCGATTATTTTCTATTAGATTCGCTTCAATTATTTTCGATTTGATTTGATTCGGTTGTTTTCAATTCGATTCCATTTGATTATTTTCATTTCGATTCGGTGCGATTCGATTCTATTATTTTCAATTCGATTCGTTTCGTATCCATTCGAATCGTTTTGATTCCTTTCGGTTTTCGATTTGAATCGATTCTTTTCTTTTCGATTCGATTGTTTTCTATTCGGTTTGATTTTTTTGATTTGAATCGACTCGATTCTTTTTGATTCAAGTATATAAGATTCGATCCGATTCTTTTCGATTCAAATCAATACGATTCTTTTCGATTTGATTCGATTCGTTTTGATTCGACTCGATTCTTTTCGATTCAATTCTTTTCGATTCAATGAAATACGATTCTATTCTTTTCTATTTTTTTATTTTTATTTATTTATGATAGTCACAGAGAGAGAGAGAGAGAGAGAGAGGCAGAGACACAGGCAGAGGGAGAAGCAGGCTCCATGCACCGGGAGCCCGATGTGGGATTCGATCCCGGGTCTCCAGGATCGTGCCCTGGGCCAAAGGCAGGCGCCAAACCGCTGCGCCACCCAGGGATCCCGATTCTATTCTTTTCGATTCGATTTGATTTGATTCTTTTTGATTCGATACGACTCGATTTGATTCTTTATTTGATTCGATTCAACTCGATACTTTTCAATTCGATCATTTCGATCGATTCGATTCGATTCTTTTCGATTCGATTCAATTCTTTTCAATTCGATTCGATTCGATTCTTTTCGTTTCGATTTGATTCTCTTCTATTTTATTTGATTCGGTTCATTTCAATTAGCTTCGATACTGTTCGATTCGATTCTTTTCGATTCAGGTCGATTGGAATCGATTCGATTCTTTCGGTTCCATTCGATTCGATTCGATACGATTCTCTTCGATTCGATTCTTTTCGGTCTGTTCGATTCGATTCTTTTCGATTCAGTTCGATTCGATTCTTTTTGATTCGATTCGATTCTTTTCGCTTTGATATGATTCGATTCGTTTCGACTTTTTTCGATTCGTGTCGATTCGAATCTATTCGATTCTTTTCTATTCAATTCGATTCGATTGATTCTTTTCGATTCGATTCCATTCGATTCGATTCTTTTCGATTCGATTCTATTCTTTTCGATTCGATACGATTCGATTCGATTCTTTTTGATTCCATTTTTTCGATTCGATTCTTTTCAATTCGATTCGATTCTTTTCAATTTGATTCTTTTCGATTCGATTCGATTCGCCTCTTGTCGTTTCGATTCGATTCTTTTTGATTCGATTCGATTCGATTCTTTTCGTTTCGATTATATTCTCGTCGATTCGATTCGATTCGATACGATTCGATTCTTTTCGATTCGATTCTTCTCGAATCGATTCAATTCGATTCTTTTCGATTCGATTCTTTTCGATTTGATTCGATTCGATCATTTGGATTCCACTTGTTACATTTCGATTCGAATCTTTTCGATTCGATTCGATTCAATTCTTTTGGATTTCATTGGATTGATTTAGATAATTTTTGATTCGATTCGATTCTTTTACCCTAGCTTCGATTTGATTCTACTCGATTCAATTCATTTCGATTCTTCTTGATTCAATTCTTTTCGATTCTTTTTGATTCGGTTTGATTCTTTTCGATTCAATTCGATTCTTTTCGATTCGATTCGATTTAATTGTTTTTGAATCCATTTGATTCGATTCGATTATTTTCGATTCGACTCGATTTGATTCGATTCGGTTCGATTATCGATTCGATTCAATTCCAATTATTTTTGATTCGACTCGATTTGATTATTTTTTATTCAATTCGATTCAATTATTTTCGATTCGATGCAATTCGATTCGATTCTTCTCATTTCAACTCAATTCGATTCTTTCGAATTCGATTCGATTCGATTCTTTGTGTTTCGATTCGATTCTTTTCGATTTGAGTCAATTCTTTTCAATTCGATTTGATATTCTTCGATTCAATTCTTTTCGATTCGATTCGATTCGATTCTTTTCGATTCTTTTCGATTCGATTCGATTCCATTCGATTCGATTCTTCGATTCGATTCGATTCGATTCTTTTCGATTCATTACGATTCGATCGATTCTTTTCGATACGAATCAATTCGATTCCATTCTTTTTGATTCGATTCGATTCGATTCTTTTAGATTTGATTTGATACGATTCTTTTCAATTGGATTTGATTCGATTCGATTCGTTTCGATTCTCTTTGATGTTTTTTGATTCGATCTTTTCAACCGATTTAATTCGATTCGATTCATTTCGATTTGATTCGATTCGAATTTTTCGATTCTATTCTTTTCAATTCGATTCTTTTCGATTCGATTCGATTCGATTTTTTTCTATTCGCTTCTTTTCGATTCGATTCGATTCGCCTCTTTTCGTTTCGATTCTATTCTTTTGGATTCGATTTGATTCTTTTCGTTTCGATTAGATTCTCTTCGATTCGATTCTTTTCGATTCAGTTCTTTTCGATTCGGTTCGATTTGATTCTTCGCCATTCGATTCGATTCGATTCTTTTCGATTCGATTCGATAAGATTCTTTTCGTTCGATTCAATTCTGTTCGATTCTATTCGATTCGATTCGAAGAGATTCGATTATTTTCAGTTCGATTCTTTTCGTTTCCATTCGATTCTTTTCGATTTGATTCGATTCGATCATTTGGATTCAATTTGTTACATTTCGATTCGATTCTTTTCTATTCAGTTCGATTCGATTCTTTTCGATTCAGTTCGATTCGATTCTTTTCAATTCAATTCGATTCGATTCGATTCTTTTCGATTCGATATGATTCGATTCGATTCAACTCAACTCGATTCTTTTCGATTCGATTTTTTCAATTCGATTCCTTTCAATTCGATTCGATTGGATTCTTTTCGTTTCAATTAGATCGATTCGATTTCATTATTTTCAATTCAATTCATTTCGATGTTTTTCGATTCGATTCAATGCGAATCGATTATTTTCTATTAGATTCGCTTCAATTATTTTCGATTTGATTTGATTCGGTTGTTTTCAATTCGATTCCATTTGATTATTTTCATTTCGATTCGGTGCGATTCGATTCTATTATTTTCAATTCGATTCGTTTCGTATCCATTCGAATCGTTTTGATTCCTTTCGGTTTTCGATTTGAATCGATTCTTTTCTTTTCGATTCGATTGTTTTCTATTCGGTTTGATTTTTTTGATTTGAATCGACTCGATTCTTTTTGATTCAAGTATATAAGTTTCGATCCGATTCTTTTCGATTCAAATCAATACGATTCTTTTCGATTTGATTCGATTCGTTTTGATTCGACTCGATTCTTTTCGATTCAATTCTTTTCGATTCAATGAAATACGATTCTATTCTTTTCTATTTTTTTATTTTTATTTATTTATGATAGTCACAGAGAGAGAGAGAGAGAGAGAGGCAGAGACACAGGCAGAGGGAGAAGCAGGCTCCATGCACCGGGAGCCCGATGTGGGATTCGATCCCGGGTCTCCAGGATCGTGCCCTGGGCCAAAGGCAGGCGCCAAACCGCTGCGCCACCCAGGGATCCCGATTCTATTCTTTTCGATTCGATTTGATTTGATTCTTTTTGATTCGATACGACTCGATTTGATTCTTTTCGATTTGATTCGATTCAACTCGATACTTTTCAATTCGATCATTTCGATCGATTCGATTCGATTCTTTTCATTTCGATTCGATTCTTTTCGATTCGATTCAATTCTTTTCAATTCGATTCGATTCGATTCTTTTCGTTTCGATTTGATTCTCTTCTATTTTATTTGATTCGATTCATTTCAATTAGATTCGATACTGTTCGATTCGATTCTTTTCGATTCAGGTCGATTGGAATCGATTCGATTCTTTCGGTTCCATTCGATTCGATTCGATACGATTCTCTTCGATTCGATTCTTTTCGGTCTGTTCGATTCGATTCTTTTCGATTCAGTTCGATTCGATTCTTTTTGATTCGATTCGATTCTTTTCGCTTTGATATGATTCGATTCGTTTCGACTTTTTTCGATTCGTGTCGATTCGAATCTATTCGATTCTTTTCTATTCAATTCGATTCGATTGATTCTTTTCGATTCGATTCCATTCGATTCGATTCTTTTCGATTCGATTCTATTCTTTTCGATTCGATACGATTCGATTCGATTCTTTTTGATTCCATTTTTTCGATTCGATTCTTTTCAATTCGATTCGATTCTTTTCAATTTGATTCTTTTCGATTCGATTCGATTCGCCTCTTGTCGTTTCGATTCGATTCTTTTTGATTCGATTCGATTCGATTCTTTTCGTTTCGATTATATTCTCGTCGATTCGATTCGATTCGATACGATTCGATTCTTTTCGATTCGATTCTTCTCGAATCGATTCAATTCGATTCTTTTCGATTCGATTCTTTTCGATTTGATTCGATTCGATCATTTGGATTCCACTTGTTACATTTCGATTCGAATCTTTTCGATTCGATTCGATTCAATTCTTTTGGATTTCATTGGATTGATTTAGATAATTTTTTATTCGATTCGATTCTTTTACCCTAGCTTCGATTTGATTCTACTCGATTCAATTCATTTCGATTCTTCTTGATTCAATTCTTTTCGATTCTTTTTGATTCGGTTTGATTCTTTTCGATTCAATTCGATTCTTTTCGATTCGATTCGATTTAATTGTTTTTGAATCCATTTGATTCGATTATTTTCGATTCGACTCGATTTGATTCGATTCGGTTCGATTATCGATTCGATTCAATTCCAATTATTTTTGATTCGACTCGATTTGATTATTTTTTATTCAATTCGATTCAATTATTTTCGATTCGATGCAATTCGATTCGATTCTTCTCATTTCAACTCAATTCGATTCTTTCGAATTCGATTCGATTCGATTCTTTGTGTTTCGATTCGATTCTTTTCGATTTGAGTCAATTCTTTTCAATTCGATTTGATATTCTTTGATTCAATTCTTTTCGATTCGATTCGATTCGATTCTTTTCGATTCTTTTCGATTCGATTCGATTCCATTCGATTCGATTCTTCGATTCGATTCGATTCGATTCTTTTCGATTCATTACGATTCGATCGATTCTTTTCGATACGAATCAATTCGATTCCATTCTTTTTGATTCGATTCGATTAGATTCTTTTAGATTTGATTTGATACGATTCTTTTCAATTGGATTTGATTCGATTCGATTCGTTTCGATTCTCTTTGATGTTTTTTGATTCGATCTTTTCAACCGATTTAATTCGATTCGATTCATTTCGATTTGATTCGATTCGAATTTTTCGATTCTATTCTTTTCAATTCGATTCTTTTCGATTCGATTCGATTCGATTTTTTTCTATTCGCTTCTTTTCGATTCGATTCGATTCGCCTCTTTTCGTTTCGATTCTATTCTTTTGGATTCGATTTGATTCTTTTCGTTTCGATTAGATTCTCTTCGATTCGATTCTTTTCGATTCAGTTCTTTTCGATTCGGTTCGATTTGATTCTTCTCCATTCGATTCGATTCGATTCTTTTCGATTCGATTCGATAAGATTCTTTTCGTTCGATTCAATTCTGTTCGATTCTATTCGATTCGATTCGAAGAGATTCGATTATTTTCAGTTCGATTCTTTTCGTTTCCATTCGATTCTTTTCGATTTGATTCGATTCGATCATTTGGATTCAATTTGTTACATTTCGATTCGATTCTTTTCTATTCAGTTCGATTCGATTCTTTTCAATTCAGTTCGATTCGATTCTTTTCAATTCAATTCGATTCGATTCGATTCTTTTCGGTTCGATATGATTCGATTCGATTCAACTCAACTCGATTCTTTTCGATTCGATTTTTTCAATTCGATTCCTTTCAATTCGATTCGATTGGATTCTTTTCGTTTCAATTAGATCGATTCGATTTCATTATTTTCAATTCAATTCATTTCGATGTTTTTCGATTCGATTCAATGCGAATCGATTATTTTCTATTAGATTCGCTTCAATTATTTTCGATTTGATTTGATTCGGTTGTTTTCAATTCGATTCCATTTGATTATTTTCATTTCGATTCGGTGCGATTCGATTCTATTATTTTCAATTCGATTCGTTTCGTATCCATTCGAATCGTTTTGATTCCTTTCGGTTTTCGATTTGAATCGATTCTTTCTTTTCGATTCGATTGTTTTCTATTCGGTTTGATTTTTTTGATTTGAATCGACTCGATTCTTTTTGATTCAAGTATATAAGATTCGATCCGATTCTTTTCGATTCAAATCAATACGATTCTTTTCGATTTGATTCGATTCGTTTGGATTCGACTCGATTCTTTTCGATTCAATTCTTTTCGATTCAATGAAATACGATTCTATTCTTTTCTATTTTTTTATTTTTATTTATTTATGATAGTCACAGAGAGAGAGAGAGAGAGAGAGAGGCAGAGACACAGGCAGAGGGAGAAGCAGGCTCCATGCACCGGGAGCCCGATGTGGGATTCGATCCCGGGTCTCCAGGATCGTGCCCTGGGCCAAAGGCAGGCGCCAAACCGCTGCGCCACCCAGGGATCCCGATTCTATTCTTTTCGATTCGATTTGATTTGATTCTTTTTGATTCGATACGACTCGATTTGATTCTTTTCGATTTGATTCGATTCAACTCGATACTTTTCAATTCGATCATTTCGATCGATTCGATTCGATTCTTTTCATTTCGATTCGATTCTTTTCGATTCGATTCAATTCTTTTCAATTCGATTCGATTCGATTCTTTTCGTTTCGATTTGATTCTCTTCTATTTTATTTGATTCGATTCATTTCAATTAGATTCGATACTGTTCGATTCGATTCTTTTCGATTCAGGTCGATTGGAATCGATTCGATTCTTTCGGTTCCATTCGATTCGATTCGATACGATTCTCTTCGATTCGATTCTTTTCGGTCTGTTCGATTCGATTCTTTTCGATTCAGTTCGATTCGATTCTTTTTGATTCGATTCGATTCTTTTCGCTTTGATATGATTCGATTCGTTTCGACTTTTTTCGATTCGTGTCGATTCGAATCTATTCGATTCTTTTCTATTCAATTCGATTCGATTGATTCTTTTCGATTCGATTCCATTCGATTCGATTCTTTTCGATTCGATTCTATTCTTTTCGATTCGATACGATTCGATTCGATTCTTTTTGATTCCATTTTTTCGATTCGATTCTTTTCAATTCGATTCGATTCTTTTCAATTTGATTCTTTTCGATTCGATTCGATTCGCCTCTTGTCGTTTCGATTCGATTCTTTTTGATTCGATTCGATTCGATTCTTTTCGTTTCGATTATATTCTCGTCGATTCGATTCGATTCGATACGATTCGATTCTTTTCGATTCGATTCTTCTCGAATCGATTCAATTCGATTCTTTTCGATTCGATTCTTTTCGATTTGATTCGATTCGATCATTTGGATTCCACTTGTTACATTTCGATTCGAATCTTTTCGATTCGATTCGATTCAATTCTTTTGGATTTCATTGGATTGATTTAGATAATTTTTGATTCGATTCGATTCTTTTACCCTAGCTTCGATTTGATTCTACTCGATTCAATTCATTTCGATTCTTCTTGATTCAATTCTTTTCGATTCTTTTTGATTCGGTTTGATTCTTTTCGATTCAATTCGATTCTTTTCGATTCGATTCGATTTAATTGTTTTTGAATCCATTTGATTCGATTCGATTATTTTCGATTCGACTCGATTTGATTCGATTCGGTTCGATTATCGATTCGATTCAATTCCAATTATTTTTGATTCGACTCGATTTGATTATTTTTTATTCAATTCGATTCAATTATTTTCGATTCGATGCAATTCGATTCGATTCTTCTCATTTCAACTCAATTCGATTCTTTCGAATTCGATTCGATTCGATTCTTTGTGTTTCGATTCGATTCTTTTCGATTTGAGTCAATTCTTTTCAATTCGATTTGATATTCTTCGATTCAATTCTTTTCGATTCGATTCGATTCGATTCTTTTCGATTCGATTCGATTCCATTCGATTCGATTCTTCGATTCGATTCGATTCGATTCTTTTCGATTCATTACGATTCGATCGATTCTTTTCGATACGAATCAATTCGATTCCATTCTTTTTGATTCGATTCGATTCGATTCTTTTAGATTTGATTTGATACGATTCTTTTCAATTGGATTTGATTCGATTCGATTCGTTTCGATTCTCTTTGATGTTTTTTGATTCGATCTTTTCAACCGATTTAATTCGATTCGATTCATTTCGATTTGATTCGATTCGAATTTTTCGATTCTATTCTTTTCAATTCGATTCTTTTCGATTCGATTCGATTCGATTTTTTTCTATTCGCTTCTTTTCGATTCGATTCGATTCGCCTCTTTTCGTTTCGATTCTATTCTTTTGGATTCGATTTGATTCTTTTCGTTTCGATTAGATTCTCTTCGATTCGATTCTTTTCGATTCAGTTCTTTTCGATTCGGTTCGATTTGATTCTTCTCCATTCGATTCGATTCGATTCTTTTCGATTCGATTCGATAAGATTCTTTTCGTTCGATTCAATTCTGTTCGATTCTATTCGATTCGATTCGAAGAGATTCGATTATTTTCAGTTCGATTCTTTTCGTTTCCATTCGATTCTTTTCGATTTGATTCGATTCGATCATTTGGATTCAATTTGTTACATTTCGATTCGATTCTTTTCTATTCAGTTCGATTCGATTCTTTTCAATTCAGTTCGATTCGATTCTTTTCAATTCAATTCGATTCGATTCGATTCTTTTCGGTTCGATATGATTCGATTCGATTCAACTCAACTCGATTCTTTTCGATTCGATTTTTTCAATTCGATTCCTTTCAATTCGATTCGATTGGATTCTTTTCGTTTCAATTAGATCGATTCGATTTCATTATTTTCAATTCAATTCATTTCGATGTTTTTCGATTCGATTCAATGCGAATCGATTATTTTCTATTAGATTCGCTTCAATTATTTTCGATTTGATTTGATTCGGTTGTTTTCAATTCGATTCCATTTGATTATTTTCATTTCGATTCGGTGCGATTCGATTCTATTATTTTCAATTCGATTCGTTTCGTATCCATTCGAATCGTTTTGATTCCTTTCGGTTTTCGATTTGAATCGATTCTTTCTTTTCGATTCGATTGTTTTCTATTCGGTTTGATTTTTTTGATTTGAATCGACTCGATTCTTTTTGATTCAAGTATATAAGATTCGATCCGATTCTTTTCGATTCAAATCAATACGATTCTTTTCGATTTGATTCGATTCGTTTGGATTCGACTCGATTCTTTTCGATTCAATTCTTTTCGATTCAATGAAATACGATTCTATTCTTTTCTATTTTTTTATTTTTATTTATTTATGATAGTCACAGAGAGAGAGAGAGAGAGAGAGAGGCAGAGACACAGGCAGAGGGAGAAGCAGGCTCCATGCACCGGGAGCCCGATGTGGGATTCGATCCCGGGTCTCCAGGATCGTGCCCTGGGCCAAAGGCAGGCGCCAAACCGCTGCGCCACCCAGGGATCCCGATTCTATTCTTTTCGATTCGATTTGATTTGATTCTTTTTGATTCGATACGACTCGATTTGATTCTTTTCGATTTGATTCGATTCAACTCGATACTTTTCAATTCGATCATTTCGATCGATTCGATTCGATTCTTTTCATTTCGATTCGATTCTTTTCGATTCGATTCAATTCTTTTCAATTCGATTCGATTCGATTCTTTTCGTTTCGATTTGATTCTCTTCTATTTTATTTGATTCGATTCATTTCAATTAGATTCGATACTGTTCGATTCGATTCTTTTCGATTCAGGTCGATTGGAATCGATTCGATTCTTTCGGTTCCATTCGATTCGATTCGATACGATTCTCTTCGATTCGATTCTTTTCGGTCTGTTCGATTCGATTCTTTTCGATTCAGTTCGATTCGATTCTTTTTGATTCGATTCGATTCTTTTCGCTTTGATATGATTCGATTCGTTTCGACTTTTTTCGATTCGTGTCGATTCGAATCTATTCGATTCTTTTCTATTCAATTCGATTCGATTGATTCTTTTCGATTCGATTCCATTCGATTCGATTCTTTTCGATTCGATTCTATTCTTTTCGATTCGATACGATTCGATTCGATTCTTTTTGATTCCATTTTTTCGATTCGATTCTTTTCAATTCGATTCGATTCTTTTCAATTTGATTCTTTTCGATTCGATTCGATTCGCCTCTTGTCGTTTCGATTCGATTCTTTTTGATTCGATTCGATTCGATTCTTTTCGTTTCGATTATATTCTCGTCGATTCGATTCGATTCGATACGATTCGATTCTTTTCGATTCGATTCTTCTCGAATCGATTCAATTCGATTCTTTTCGATTCGATTCTTTTCGATTTGATTCGATTCGATCATTTGGATTCCACTTGTTACATTTCGATTCGAATCTTTTCGATTCGATTCGATTCAATTCTTTTGGATTTCATTGGATTGATTTAGATAATTTTTGATTCGATTCGATTCTTTTACCCTAGCTTCGATTTGATTCTACTCGATTCAATTCATTTCGATTCTTCTTGATTCAATTCTTTTCGATTCTTTTTGATTCGGTTTGATTCTTTTCGATTCAATTCGATTCTTTTCGATTCGATTCGATTTAATTGTTTTTGAATCCATTTGATTCGATTCGATTATTTTCGATTCGACTCGATTTGATTCGATTCGGTTCGATTATCGATTCGATTCAATTCCAATTATTTTTGATTCGACTCGATTTGATTATTTTTTATTCAATTCGATTCAATTATTTTCGATTCGATGCAATTCGATTCGATTCTTCTCATTTCAACTCAATTCGATTCTTTCGAATTCGATTCGATTCGATTCTTTGTGTTTCGATTCGATTCTTTTCGATTTGAGTCAATTCTTTTCAATTCGATTTGATATTCTTCGATTCAATTCTTTTCGATTCGATTCGATTCGATTCTTTTCGATTCGATTCGATTCCATTCGATTCGATTCTTCGATTCGATTCGATTCGATTCTTTTCGATTCATTACGATTCGATCGATTCTTTTCGATACGAATCAATTCGATTCCATTCTTTTTGATTCGATTCGATTCGATTCTTTTAGATTTGATTTGATACGATTCTTTTCAATTGGATTTGATTCGATTCGATTCGTTTCGATTCTCTTTGATGTTTTTTGATTCGATCTTTTCAACCGATTTAATTCGATTCGATTCATTTCGATTTGATTCGATTCGAATTTTTCGATTCTATTCTTTTCAATTCGATTCTTTTCGATTCGATTCGATTCGATTTTTTTCTATTCGCTTCTTTTCGATTCGATTCGATTCGCCTCTTTTCGTTTCGATTCTATTCTTTTGGATTCGATTTGATTCTTTTCGTTTCGATTAGATTCTCTTCGATTCGATTCTTTTCGATTCAGTTCTTTTCGATTCGGTTCGATTTGATTCTTCTCCATTCGATTCGATTCGATTCTTTTCGATTCGATTCGATAAGATTCTTTTCGTTCGATTCAATTCTGTTCGATTCTATTCGATTCGATTCGAAGAGATTCGATTATTTTCAGTTCGATTCTTTTCGTTTCCATTCGATTCTTTTCGATTTGATTCGATTCGATCATTTGGATTCAATTTGTTACATTTCGATTCGATTCTTTTCTATTCAGTTCGATTCGATTCTTTTCAATTCAGTTCGATTCGATTCTTTTCAATTCAATTCGATTCGATTCGATTCTTTTCGGTTCGATATGATTCGATTCGATTCAACTCAACTCGATTCTTTTCGATTCGATTTTTTCAATTCGATTCCTTTCAATTCGATTCGATTGGATTCTTTTCGTTTCAATTAGATCGATTCGATTTCATTATTTTCAATTCAATTCATTTCGATGTTTTTCGATTCGATTCAATGCGAATCGATTATTTTCTATTAGATTCGCTTCAATTATTTTCGATTTGATTTGATTCGGTTGTTTTCAATTCGATTCCATTTGATTATTTTCATTTCGATTCGGTGCGATTCGATTCTATTATTTTCAATTCGATTCGTTTCGTATCCATTCGAATCGTTTTGATTCCTTTCGGTTTTCGATTTGAATCGATTCTTTCTTTTCGATTCGATTGTTTTCTATTCGGTTTGATTTTTTTGATTTGAATCGACTCGATTCTTTTTGATTCAAGTATATAAGATTCGATCCGATTCTTTTCGATTCAAATCAATACGATTCTTTTCGATTTGATTCGATTCGTTTGGATTCGACTCGATTCTTTTCGATTCAATTCTTTTCGATTCAATGAAATACGATTCTATTCTTTTCTATTTTTTTATTTTTATTTATTTATGATAGTCACAGAGAGAGAGAGAGAGAGAGAGGCAGAGACACAGGCAGAGGGAGAAGCAGGCTCCATGCACCGGGAGCCCGATGTGGGATTCGATCCCGGGTCTCCAGGATCGTGCCCTGGGCCAAAGGCAGGCGCCAAACCGCTGCGCCACCCAGGGATCCCGATTCTATTCTTTTCGATTCGATTTGATTTGATTCTTTTTGATTCGATACGACTCGATTTGATTCTTTTCGATTTGATTCGATTCAACTCGATACTTTTCAATTCGATCATTTCGATCGATTCGATTCGATTCTTTTCATTTCGATTCGATTCTTTTCGATTCGATTCAATTCTTTTCAATTCGATTCGATTCGATTCTTTTCGTTTCGATTTGATTCTCTTCTATTTTATTTGATTCGATTCATTTCAATTAGATTCGATACTGTTCGATTCGATTCTTTTCGATTCAGGTCGATTGGAATCGATTCGATTCTTTCGGTTCCATTCGATTCGATTCGATACGATTCTCTTCGATTCGATTCTTTTCGGTCTGTTCGATTCGATTCTTTTCGATTCAGTTCGATTCGATTCTTTTTGATTCGATTCGATTCTTTTCGCTTTGATATGATTCGATTCGTTTCGACTTTTTTCGATTCGTGTCGATTCGAATCTATTCGATTCTTTTCTATTCAATTCGATTCGATTGATTCTTTTCGATTCGATTCCATTCGATTCGATTCTTTTCGATTCGATTCTATTCTTTTCGATTCGATACGATTCGATTCGATTCTTTTTGATTCCATTTTTTCGATTCGATTCTTTTCAATTCGATTCGATTCTTTTCAATTTGATTCTTTTCGATTCGATTCGATTCGCCTCTTGTCGTTTCGATTCGATTCTTTTTGATTCGATTCGATTCGATTCTTTTCGTTTCGATTATATTCTCGTCGATTCGATTCGATTCGATACGATTCGATTCTTTTCGATTCGATTCTTCTCGAATCGATTCAATTCGATTCTTTTCGATTCGATTCTTTTCGATTTGATTCGATTCGATCATTTGGATTCCACTTGTTACATTTCGATTCGAATCTTTTCGATTCGATTCGATTCAATTCTTTTGGATTTCATTGGATTGATTTAGATAATTTTTGATTCGATTCGATTCTTTTACCCTAGCTTCGATTTGATTCTACTCGATTCAATTCATTTCGATTCTTCTTGATTCAATTCTTTTCGATTCTTTTTGATTCGGTTTGATTCTTTTCGATTCAATTCGATTCTTTTCGATTCGATTCGATTTAATTGTTTTTGAATCCATTTGATTCGATTCGATTATTTTCGATTCGACTCGATTTGATTCGATTCGGTTCGATTATCGATTCGATTCAATTCCAATTATTTTTGATTCGACTCGATTTGATTATTTTTTATTCAATTCGATTCAATTATTTTCGATTCGATGCAATTCGATTCGATTCTTCTCATTTCAACTCAATTCGATTCTTTCGAATTCGATTCGATTCGATTCTTTGTGTTTCGATTCGATTCTTTTCGATTTGAGTCAATTCTTTTCAATTCGATTTGATATTCTTCGATTCAATTCTTTTCGATTCGATTCGATTCGATTCTTTTCGATTCGATTCGATTCCATTCGATTCGATTCTTCGATTCGATTCGATTCGATTCTTTTCGATTCATTACGATTCGATCGATTCTTTTCGATACGAATCAATTCGATTCCATTCTTTTTGATTCGATTCGATTCGATTCTTTTAGATTTGATTTGATACGATTCTTTTCAATTGGATTTGATTCGATTCGATTCGTTTCGATTCTCTTTGATGTTTTTTGATTCGATCTTTTCAACCGATTTAATTCGATTCGATTCATTTCGATTTGATTCGATTCGAATTTTTCGATTCTATTCTTTTCAATTCGATTCTTTTCGATTCGATTCGATTCGATTTTTTTCTATTCGCTTCTTTTCGATTCGATTCGATTCGCCTCTTTTCGTTTCGATTCTATTCTTTTGGATTCGATTTGATTCTTTTCGTTTCGATTAGATTCTCTTCGATTCGATTCTTTTCGATTCAGTTCTTTTCGATTCGGTTCGATTTGATTCTTCTCCATTCGATTCGATTCGATTCTTTTCGATTCGATTCGATAAGATTCTTTTCGTTCGATTCAATTCTGTTCGATTCTATTCGATTCGATTCGAAGAGATTCGATTATTTTCAGTTCGATTCTTTTCGTTTCCATTCGATTCTTTTCGATTTGATTCGATTCGATCATTTGGATTCAATTTGTTACATTTCGATTCGATTCTTTTCTATTCAGTTCGATTCGATTCTTTTCAATTCAGTTCGATTCGATTCTTTTCAATTCAATTCGATTCGATTCGATTCTTTTCGGTTCGATATGATTCGATTCGATTCAACTCAACTCGATTCTTTTCGATTCGATTTTTTCAATTCGATTCCTTTCAATTCGATTCGATTGGATTCTTTTCGTTTCAATTAGATCGATTCGATTTCATTATTTTCAATTCAATTCATTTCGATGTTTTTCGATTCGATTCAATGCGAATCGATTATTTTCTATTAGATTCGCTTCAATTATTTTCGATTTGATTTGATTCGGTTGTTTTCAATTCGATTCCATTTGATTATTTTCATTTCGATTCGGTGCGATTCGATTCTATTATTTTCAATTCGATTCGTTTCGTATCCATTCGAATCGTTTTGATTCCTTTCGGTTTTCGATTTGAATCGATTCTTTCTTTTCGATTCGATTGTTTTCTATTCGGTTTGATTTTTTTGATTTGAATCGACTCGATTCTTTTTGATTCAAGTATATAAGATTCGATCCGATTCTTTTCGATTCAAATCAATACGATTCTTTTCGATTTGATTCGATTCGTTTGGATTCGACTCGATTCTTTTCGATTCAATTCTTTTCGATTCAATGAAATACGATTCTATTCTTTTCTATTTTTTTATTTTTATTTATTTATGATAGTCACAGAGAGAGAGAGAGAGAGAGAGGCAGAGACACAGGCAGAGGGAGAAGCAGGCTCCATGCACCGGGAGCCCGATGTGGGATTCGATCCCGGGTCTCCAGGATCGTGCCCTGGGCCAAAGGCAGGCGCCAAACCGCTGCGCCACCCAGGGATCCCGATTCTATTCTTTTCGATTCGATTTGATTTGATTCTTTTTGATTCGATACGACTCGATTTGATTCTTTTCGATTTGATTCGATTCAACTCGATACTTTTCAATTCGATCATTTCGATCGATTCGATTCGATTCTTTTCATTTCGATTCGATTCTTTTCGATTCGATTCAATTCTTTTCAATTCGATTCGATTCGATTCTTTTCGTTTCGATTTGATTCTCTTCTATTTTATTTGATTCGGTTCATTTCAATTAGCTTCGATACTGTTCGATTCGATTCTTTTCGATTCAGGTCGATTGGAATCGATTCGATTCTTTCGGTTCCATTCGATTCGATTCGATACGATTCTCTTCGATTCGATTCTTTTCGGTCTGTTCGATTCGATTCTTTTCGATTCAGTTCGATTCGATTCTTTTTGATTCGATTCGATTCTTTTCGCTTTGATATGATTCGATTCGTTTCGACTTTTTTCGATTCGTGTCGATTCGAATCTATTCGATTCTTTTCTATTCAATTCGATTCGATTGATTCTTTTCGATTCGATTCCATTCGATTCGATTCTTTTCGATTCGATTCTATTCTTTTCGATTCGATACGATTCGATTCGATTCTTTTTGATTCCATTTTTTCGATTCGATTCTTTTCAATTCGATTCGATTCTTTTCAATTTGATTCTTTTCGATTCGATTCGATTCGCCTCTTGTCGTTTCGATTCGATTCTTTTTGATTCGATTCGATTCGATTCTTTTCGTTTCGATTATATTCTCGTCGATTCGATTCGATTCGATACGATTCGATTCTTTTCGATTCGATTCTTCTCGAATCGATTCAATTCGATTCTTTTCGATTCGATTCTTTTCGATTTGATTCGATTCGATCATTTGGATTCCACTTGTTACATTTCGATTCGAATCTTTTCGATTCGATTCGATTCAATTCTTTTGGATTTCATTGGATTGATTTAGATAATTTTTGATTCGATTCGATTCTTTTACCCTAGCTTTGATTTGATTCTACTCGATTCAATTCATTTCGATTCTTCTTGATTCAATTCTTTTCGATTCTTTTTGATTCGGTTTGATTCTTTTCGATTCAATTCGATTCTTTTCGATTCGATTCGATTTAATTGTTTTTGAATCCATTTGATTCGATTCGATTATTTTCGATTCGACTCGATTTGATTCGATTCGGTTCGATTATCGATTCGATTCAATTCCAATTATTTTTGATTCGACTCGATTTGATTATTTTTTATTCAATTCGATTCAATTATTTTCGATTCGATGCAATTCGATTCGATTCTTCTCATTTCAACTCAATTCGATTCTTTCGAATTCGATTCGATTCGATTCTTTGTGTTTCGATTCGATTCTTTTCGATTTGAGTCAATTCTTTTCAATTCGATTTGATATTCTTCGATTCAATTCTTTTCGATTCGATTCGATTCGATTCTTTTCGATTCTTTTCGATTCGATTCGATTCCATTCGATTCGATTCTTCGATTCGATTCGATTCGATTCTTTTCGATTCATTACGATTCGATCGATTCTTTTCGATACGAATCAATTCGATTCCATTCTTTTTGATTCGATTCGATTCGATTCTTTTAGATTTGATTTGATACGATTCTTTTCAATTGGATTTGATTCGATTCGATTCGTTTCGATTCTCTTTGATGTTTTTTGATTCGATCTTTTCAACCGATTTAATTCGATTCGATTCATTTCGATTTGATTCGATTCGAATTTTTCGATTCTATTCTTTTCAATTCGATTCTTTTCGATTCGATTCGATTCGATTTTTTTCTATTCGCTTCTTTTCGATTCGATTCGATTCGCCTCTTTTCGTTTCGATTCTATTCTTTTGGATTCGATTTGATTCTTTTCGTTTCGATTAGATTCTCTTCGATTCGATTCTTTTCGATTCAGTTCTTTTCGATTCGGTTCGATTTGATTCTTCGCCATTCGATTCGATTCGATTCTTTTCGATTCGATTCGATAAGATTCTTTTCGTTCGATTCAATTCTGTTCGATTCTATTCGATTCGATTCGAAGAGATTCGATTATTTTCAGTTCGATTCTTTTCGTTTCCATTCGATTCTTTTCGATTTGATTCGATTCGATCATTTGGATTCAATTTGTTACATTTCGATTCGATTCTTTTCTATTCAGTTCGATTCGATTCTTTTCGATTCAGTTCGATTCGATTCTTTTCAATTCAATTCGATTCGATTCGATTCTTTTCGATTCGATATGATTCGATTCGATTCAACTCAACTCGATTCTTTTCGATTCGATTTTTTCAATTCGATTCCTTTCAATTCGATTCGATTGGATTCTTTTCGTTTCAATTAGATCGATTCGATTTCATTATTTTCAATTCAATTCATTTCGATGTTTTTCGATTCGATTCAATGCGAATCGATTATTTTCTATTAGATTCGCTTCAATTATTTTCGATTTGATTTGATTCGGTTGTTTTCAATTCGATTCCATTTGATTATTTTCATTTCGATTCGGTGCGATTCGATTCTATTATTTTCAATTCGATTCGTTTCGTATCCATTCGAATCGTTTTGATTCCTTTCGGTTTTCGATTTGAATCGATTCTTTTCTTTTCGATTCGATTGTTTTCTATTCGGTTTGATTTTTTTGATTTGAATCGACTCGATTCTTTTTGATTCAAGTATATAAGTTTCGATCCGATTCTTTTCGATTCAAATCAATACGATTCTTTTCGATTTGATTCGATTCGTTTTGATTCGACTCGATTCTTTTCGATTCAATTCTTTTCGATTCAATGAAATACGATTCTATTCTTTTCTATTTTTTTATTTTTATTTATTTATGATAGTCACAGAGAGAGAGAGAGAGAGAGAGGCAGAGACACAGGCAGAGGGAGAAGCAGGCTCCATGCACCGGGAGCCCGATGTGGGATTCGATCCCGGGTCTCCAGGATCGTGCCCTGGGCCAAAGGCAGGCGCCAAACCGCTGCGCCACCCAGGGATCCCGATTCTATTCTTTTCGATTCGATTTGATTTGATTCTTTTTGATTCGATACGACTCGATTTGATTCTTTTCGATTTGATTCGATTCAACTCGATACTTTTCAATTCGATCATTTCGATCGATTCGATTCGATTCTTTTCATTTCGATTCGATTCTTTTCGATTCGATTCAATTCTTTTCAATTCGATTCGATTCGATTCTTTTCGTTTCGATTTGATTCTCTTCTATTTTATTTGATTCGATTCATTTCAATTAGATTCGATACTGTTCGATTCGATTCTTTTCGATTCAGGTCGATTGGAATCGATTCGATTCTTTCGGTTCCATTCGATTCGATTCGATACGATTCTCTTCGATTCGATTCTTTTCGGTCTGTTCGATTCGATTCTTTTCGATTCAGTTCGATTCGATTCTTTTTGATTCGATTCGATTCTTTTCGCTTTGATATGATTCGATTCGTTTCGACTTTTTTCGATTCGTGTCGATTCGAATCTATTCGATTCTTTTCTATTCAATTCGATTCGATTGATTCTTTTCGATTCGATTCCATTCGATTCGATTCTTTTCGATTCGATTCTATTCTTTTCGATTCGATACGATTCGATTCGATTCTTTTTGATTCCATTTTTTCGATTCGATTCTTTTCAATTCGATTCGATTCTTTTCAATTTGATTCTTTTCGATTCGATTCGATTCGCCTCTTGTCGTTTCGATTCGATTCTTTTTGATTCGATTCGATTCGATTCTTTTCGTTTCGATTATATTCTCGTCGATTCGATTCGATTCGATACGATTCGATTCTTTTCGATTCGATTCTTCTCGAATCGATTCAATTCGATTCTTTTCGATTCGATTCTTTTCGATTTGATTCGATTCGATCATTTGGATTCCACTTGTTACATTTCGATTCGAATCTTTTCGATTCGATTCGATTCAATTCTTTTGGATTTCATTGGATTGATTTAGATAATTTTTTATTCGATTCGATTCTTTTACCCTAGCTTCGATTTGATTCTACTCGATTCAATTCATTTCGATTCTTCTTGATTCAATTCTTTTCGATTCTTTTTGATTCGGTTTGATTCTTTTCGATTCAATTCGATTCTTTTCGATTCGATTCGATTTAATTGTTTTTGAATCCATTTGATTCGATTATTTTCGATTCGACTCGATTTGATTCGATTCGGTTCGATTATCGATTCGATTCAATTCCAATTATTTTTGATTCGACTCGATTTGATTATTTTTTATTCAATTCGATTCAATTATTTTCGATTCGATGCAATTCGATTCGATTCTTCTCATTTCAACTCAATTCGATTCTTTCGAATTCGATTCGATTCGATTCTTTGTGTTTCGATTCGATTCTTTTCGATTTGAGTCAATTCTTTTCAATTCGATTTGATATTCTTTGATTCAATTCTTTTCGATTCGATTCGATTCGATTCTTTTCGATTCTTTTCGATTCGATTCGATTCCATTCGATTCGATTCTTCGATTCGATTCGATTCGATTCTTTTCGATTCATTACGATTCGATCGATTCTTTTCGATACGAATCAATTCGATTCCATTCTTTTTGATTCGATTCGATTAGATTCTTTTAGATTTGATTTGATACGATTCTTTTCAATTGGATTTGATTCGATTCGATTCGTTTCGATTCTCTTTGATGTTTTTTGATTCGATCTTTTCAACCGATTTAATTCGATTCGATTCATTTCGATTTGATTCGATTCGAATTTTTCGATTCTATTCTTTTCAATTCGATTCTTTTCGATTCGATTCGATTCGATTTTTTTCTATTCGCTTCTTTTCGATTCGATTCGATTCGCCTCTTTTCGTTTCGATTCTATTCTTTTGGATTCGATTTGATTCTTTTCGTTTCGATTAGATTCTCTTCGATTCGATTCTTTTCGATTCAGTTCTTTTCGATTCGGTTCGATTTGATTCTTCTCCATTCGATTCGATTCGATTCTTTTCGATTCGATTCGATAAGATTCTTTTCGTTCGATTCAATTCTGTTCGATTCTATTCGATTCGATTCGAAGAGATTCGATTATTTTCAGTTCGATTCTTTTCGTTTCCATTCGATTCTTTTCGATTTGATTCGATTCGATCATTTGGATTCAATTTGTTACATTTCGATTCGATTCTTTTCTATTCAGTTCGATTCGATTCTTTTCAATTCAGTTCGATTCGATTCTTTTCAATTCAATTCGATTCGATTCGATTCTTTTCGGTTCGATATGATTCGATTCGATTCAACTCAACTCGATTCTTTTCGATTCGATTTTTTCAATTCGATTCCTTTCAATTCGATTCGATTGGATTCTTTTCGTTTCAATTAGATCGATTCGATTTCATTATTTTCAATTCAATTCATTTCGATGTTTTTCGATTCGATTCAATGCGAATCGATTATTTTCTATTAGATTCGCTTCAATTATTTTCGATTTGATTTGATTCGGTTGTTTTCAATTCGATTCCATTTGATTATTTTCATTTCGATTCGGTGCGATTCGATTCTATTATTTTCAATTCGATTCGTTTCGTATCCATTCGAATCGTTTTGATTCCTTTCGGTTTTCGATTTGAATCGATTCTTTCTTTTCGATTCGATTGTTTTCTATTCGGTTTGATTTTTTTGATTTGAATCGACTCGATTCTTTTTGATTCAAGTATATAAGATTCGATCCGATTCTTTTCGATTCAAATCAATACGATTCTTTTCGATTTGATTCGATTCGTTTGGATTCGACTCGATTCTTTTCGATTCAATTCTTTTCGATTCAATGAAATACGATTCTATTCTTTTCTATTTTTTTATTTTTATTTATTTATGATAGTCACAGAGAGAGAGAGAGAGAGAGAGAGGCAGAGACACAGGCAGAGGGAGAAGCAGGCTCCATGCACCGGGAGCCCGATGTGGGATTCGATCCCGGGTCTCCAGGATCGTGCCCTGGGCCAAAGGCAGGCGCCAAACCGCTGCGCCACCCAGGGATCCCGATTCTATTCTTTTCGATTCGATTTGATTTGATTCTTTTTGATTCGATACGACTCGATTTGATTCTTTTCGATTTGATTCGATTCAACTCGATACTTTTCAATTCGATCATTTCGATCGATTCGATTCGATTCTTTTCATTTCGATTCGATTCTTTTCGATTCGATTCAATTCTTTTCAATTCGATTCGATTCGATTCTTTTCGTTTCGATTTGATTCTCTTCTATTTTATTTGATTCGATTCATTTCAATTAGATTCGATACTGTTCGATTCGATTCTTTTCGATTCAGGTCGATTGGAATCGATTCGATTCTTTCGGTTCCATTCGATTCGATTCGATACGATTCTCTTCGATTCGATTCTTTTCGGTCTGTTCGATTCGATTCTTTTCGATTCAGTTCGATTCGATTCTTTTTGATTCGATTCGATTCTTTTCGCTTTGATATGATTCGATTCGTTTCGACTTTTTTCGATTCGTGTCGATTCGAATCTATTCGATTCTTTTCTATTCAATTCGATTCGATTGATTCTTTTCGATTCGATTCCATTCGATTCGATTCTTTTCGATTCGATTCTATTCTTTTCGATTCGATACGATTCGATTCGATTCTTTTTGATTCCATTTTTTCGATTCGATTCTTTTCAATTCGATTCGATTCTTTTCAATTTGATTCTTTTCGATTCGATTCGATTCGCCTCTTGTCGTTTCGATTCGATTCTTTTTGATTCGATTCGATTCGATTCTTTTCGTTTCGATTATATTCTCGTCGATTCGATTCGATTCGATACGATTCGATTCTTTTCGATTCGATTCTTCTCGAATCGATTCAATTCGATTCTTTTCGATTCGATTCTTTTCGATTTGATTCGATTCGATCATTTGGATTCCACTTGTTACATTTCGATTCGAATCTTTTCGATTCGATTCGATTCAATTCTTTTGGATTTCATTGGATTGATTTAGATAATTTTTGATTCGATTCGATTCTTTTACCCTAGCTTCGATTTGATTCTACTCGATTCAATTCATTTCGATTCTTCTTGATTCAATTCTTTTCGATTCTTTTTGATTCGGTTTGATTCTTTTCGATTCAATTCGATTCTTTTCGATTCGATTCGATTTAATTGTTTTTGAATCCATTTGATTCGATTCGATTATTTTCGATTCGACTCGATTTGATTCGATTCGGTTCGATTATCGATTCGATTCAATTCCAATTATTTTTGATTCGACTCGATTTGATTATTTTTTATTCAATTCGATTCAATTATTTTCGATTCGATGCAATTCGATTCGATTCTTCTCATTTCAACTCAATTCGATTCTTTCGAATTCGATTCGATTCGATTCTTTGTGTTTCGATTCGATTCTTTTCGATTTGAGTCAATTCTTTTCAATTCGATTTGATATTCTTCGATTCAATTCTTTTCGATTCGATTCGATTCGATTCTTTTCGATTCGATTCGATTCCATTCGATTCGATTCTTCGATTCGATTCGATTCGATTCTTTTCGATTCATTACGATTCGATCGATTCTTTTCGATACGAATCAATTCGATTCCATTCTTTTTGATTCGATTCGATTCGATTCTTTTAGATTTGATTTGATACGATTCTTTTCAATTGGATTTGATTCGATTCGATTCGTTTCGATTCTCTTTGATGTTTTTTGATTCGATCTTTTCAACCGATTTAATTCGATTCGATTCATTTCGATTTGATTCGATTCGAATTTTTCGATTCTATTCTTTTCAATTCGATTCTTTTCGATTCGATTCGATTCGATTTTTTTCTATTCGCTTCTTTTCGATTCGATTCGATTCGCCTCTTTTCGTTTCGATTCTATTCTTTTGGATTCGATTTGATTCTTTTCGTTTCGATTAGATTCTCTTCGATTCGATTCTTTTCGATTCAGTTCTTTTCGATTCGGTTCGATTTGATTCTTCTCCATTCGATTCGATTCGATTCTTTTCGATTCGATTCGATAAGATTCTTTTCGTTCGATTCAATTCTGTTCGATTCTATTCGATTCGATTCGAAGAGATTCGATTATTTTCAGTTCGATTCTTTTCGTTTCCATTCGATTCTTTTCGATTTGATTCGATTCGATCATTTGGATTCAATTTGTTACATTTCGATTCGATTCTTTTCTATTCAGTTCGATTCGATTCTTTTCAATTCAGTTCGATTCGATTCTTTTCAATTCAATTCGATTCGATTCGATTCTTTTCGGTTCGATATGATTCGATTCGATTCAACTCAACTCGATTCTTTTCGATTCGATTTTTTCAATTCGATTCCTTTCAATTCGATTCGATTGGATTCTTTTCGTTTCAATTAGATCGATTCGATTTCATTATTTTCAATTCAATTCATTTCGATGTTTTTCGATTCGATTCAATGCGAATCGATTATTTTCTATTAGATTCGCTTCAATTATTTTCGATTTGATTTGATTCGGTTGTTTTCAATTCGATTCCATTTGATTATTTTCATTTCGATTCGGTGCGATTCGATTCTATTATTTTCAATTCGATTCGTTTCGTATCCATTCGAATCGTTTTGATTCCTTTCGGTTTTCGATTTGAATCGATTCTTTCTTTTCGATTCGATTGTTTTCTATTCGGTTTGATTTTTTTGATTTGAATCGACTCGATTCTTTTTGATTCAAGTATATAAGATTCGATCCGATTCTTTTCGATTCAAATCAATACGATTCTTTTCGATTTGATTCGATTCGTTTGGATTCGACTCGATTCTTTTCGATTCAATTCTTTTCGATTCAATGAAATACGATTCTATTCTTTTCTATTTTTTTATTTTTATTTATTTATGATAGTCACAGAGAGAGAGAGAGAGAGAGAGAGGCAGAGACACAGGCAGAGGGAGAAGCAGGCTCCATGCACCGGGAGCCCGATGTGGGATTCGATCCCGGGTCTCCAGGATCGTGCCCTGGGCCAAAGGCAGGCGCCAAACCGCTGCGCCACCCAGGGATCCCGATTCTATTCTTTTCGATTCGATTTGATTTGATTCTTTTTGATTCGATACGACTCGATTTGATTCTTTTCGATTTGATTCGATTCAACTCGATACTTTTCAATTCGATCATTTCGATCGATTCGATTCGATTCTTTTCATTTCGATTCGATTCTTTTCGATTCGATTCAATTCTTTTCAATTCGATTCGATTCGATTCTTTTCGTTTCGATTTGATTCTCTTCTATTTTATTTGATTCGGTTCATTTCAATTAGCTTCGATACTGTTCGATTCGATTCTTTTCGATTCAGGTCGATTGGAATCGATTCGATTCTTTCGGTTCCATTCGATTCGATTCGATACGATTCTCTTCGATTCGATTCTTTTCGGTCTGTTCGATTCGATTCTTTTCGATTCAGTTCGATTCGATTCTTTTTGATTCGATTCGATTCTTTTCGCTTTGATATGATTCGATTCGTTTCGACTTTTTTCGATTCGTGTCGATTCGAATCTATTCGATTCTTTTCTATTCAATTCGATTCGATTGATTCTTTTCGATTCGATTCCATTCGATTCGATTCTTTTCGATTCGATTCTATTCTTTTCGATTCGATACGATTCGATTCGATTCTTTTTGATTCCATTTTTTCGATTCGATTCTTTTCAATTCGATTCGATTCTTTTCAATTTGATTCTTTTCGATTCGATTCGATTCGCCTCTTGTCGTTTCGATTCGATTCTTTTTGATTCGATTCGATTCGATTCTTTTCGTTTCGATTATATTCTCGTCGATTCGATTCGATTCGATACGATTCGATTCTTTTCGATTCGATTCTTCTCGAATCGATTCAATTCGATTCTTTTCGATTCGATTCTTTTCGATTTGATTCGATTCGATCATTTGGATTCCACTTGTTACATTTCGATTCGAATCTTTTCGATTCGATTCGATTCAATTCTTTTGGATTTCATTGGATTGATTTAGATAATTTTTGATTCGATTCGATTCTTTTACCCTAGCTTCGATTTGATTCTACTCGATTCAATTCATTTCGATTCTTCTTGATTCAATTCTTTTCGATTCTTTTTGATTCGGTTTGATTCTTTTCGATTCAATTCGATTCTTTTCGATTCGATTCGATTTAATTGTTTTTGAATCCATTTGATTCGATTCGATTATTTTCGATTCGACTCGATTTGATTCGATTCGGTTCGATTATCGATTCGATTCAATTCCAATTATTTTTGATTCGACTCGATTTGATTATTTTTTATTCAATTCGATTCAATTATTTTCGATTCGATGCAATTCGATTCGATTCTTCTCATTTCAACTCAATTCGATTCTTTCGAATTCGATTCGATTCGATTCTTTGTGTTTCGATTCGATTCTTTTCGATTTGAGTCAATTCTTTTCAATTCGATTTGATATTCTTCGATTCAATTCTTTTCGATTCGATTCGATTCGATTCTTTTCGATTCGATTCGATTCCATTCGATTCGATTCTTCGATTCGATTCGATTCGATTCTTTTCGATTCATTACGATTCGATCGATTCTTTTCGATACGAATCAATTCGATTCCATTCTTTTTGATTCGATTCGATTCGATTCTTTTAGATTTGATTTGATACGATTCTTTTCAATTGGATTTGATTCGATTCGATTCGTTTCGATTCTCTTTGATGTTTTTTGATTCGATCTTTTCAACCGATTTAATTCGATTCGATTCATTTCGATTTGATTCGATTCGAATTTTTCGATTCTATTCTTTTCAATTCGATTCTTTTCGATTCGATTCGATTCGATTTTTTTCTATTCGCTTCTTTTCGATTCGATTCGATTCGCCTCTTTTCGTTTCGATTCTATTCTTTTGGATTCGATTTGATTCTTTTCGTTTCGATTAGATTCTCTTCGATTCGATTCTTTTCGATTCAGTTCTTTTCGATTCGGTTCGATTTGATTCTTCTCCATTCGATTCGATTCGATTCTTTTCGATTCGATTCGATAAGATTCTTTTCGTTCGATTCAATTCTGTTCGATTCTATTCGATTCGATTCGAAGAGATTCGATTATTTTCAGTTCGATTCTTTTCGTTTCCATTCGATTCTTTTCGATTTGATTCGATTCGATCATTTGGATTCAATTTGTTACATTTCGATTCGATTCTTTTCTATTCAGTTCGATTCGATTCTTTTCAATTCAGTTCGATTCGATTCTTTTCAATTCAATTCGATTCGATTCGATTCTTTTCGGTTCGATATGATTCGATTCGATTCAACTCAACTCGATTCTTTTCGATTCGATTTTTTCAATTCGATTCCTTTCAATTCGATTCGATTGGATTCTTTTCGTTTCAATTAGATCGATTCGATTTCATTATTTTCAATTCAATTCATTTCGATGTTTTTCGATTCGATTCAATGCGAATCGATTATTTTCTATTAGATTCGCTTCAATTATTTTCGATTTGATTTGATTCGGTTGTTTTCAATTCGATTCCATTTGATTATTTTCATTTCGATTCGGTGCGATTCGATTCTATTATTTTCAATTCGATTCGTTTCGTATCCATTCGAATCGTTTTGATTCCTTTCGGTTTTCGATTTGAATCGATTCTTTCTTTTCGATTCGATTGTTTTCTATTCGGTTTGATTTTTTTGATTTGAATCGACTCGATTCTTTTTGATTCAAGTATATAAGATTCGATCCGATTCTTTTCGATTCAAATCAATACGATTCTTTTCGATTTGATTCGATTCGTTTGGATTCGACTCGATTCTTTTCGATTCAATTCTTTTCGATTCAATGAAATACGATTCTATTCTTTTCTATTTTTTTATTTTTATTTATTTATGATAGTCACAGAGAGAGAGAGAGAGAGAGAGGCAGAGACACAGGCAGAGGGAGAAGCAGGCTCCATGCACCGGGAGCCCGATGTGGGATTCGATCCCGGGTCTCCAGGATCGTGCCCTGGGCCAAAGGCAGGCGCCAAACCGCTGCGCCACCCAGGGATCCCGATTCTATTCTTTTCGATTCGATTTGATTTGATTCTTTTTGATTCGATACGACTCGATTTGATTCTTTTCGATTTGATTCGATTCAACTCGATACTTTTCAATTCGATCATTTCGATCGATTCGATTCGATTCTTTTCATTTCGATTCGATTCTTTTCGATTCGATTCAATTCTTTTCAATTCGATTCGATTCGATTCTTTTCGTTTCGATTTGATTCTCTTCTATTTTATTTGATTCGATTCATTTCAATTAGATTCGATACTGTTCGATTCGATTCTTTTCGATTCAGGTCGATTGGAATCGATTCGATTCTTTCGGTTCCATTCGATTCGATTCGATACGATTCTCTTCGATTCGATTCTTTTCGGTCTGTTCGATTCGATTCTTTTCGATTCAGTTCGATTCGATTCTTTTTGATTCGATTCGATTCTTTTCGCTTTGATATGATTCGATTCGTTTCGACTTTTTTCGATTCGTGTCGATTCGAATCTATTCGATTCTTTTCTATTCAATTCGATTCGATTGATTCTTTTCGATTCGATTCCATTCGATTCGATTCTTTTCGATTCGATTCTATTCTTTTCGATTCGATACGATTCGATTCGATTCTTTTTGATTCCATTTTTTCGATTCGATTCTTTTCAATTCGATTCGATTCTTTTCAATTTGATTCTTTTCGATTCGATTCGATTCGCCTCTTGTCGTTTCGATTCGATTCTTTTTGATTCGATTCGATTCGATTCTTTTCGTTTCGATTATATTCTCGTCGATTCGATTCGATTCGATACGATTCGATTCTTTTCGATTCGATTCTTCTCGAATCGATTCAATTCGATTCTTTTCGATTCGATTCTTTTCGATTTGATTCGATTCGATCATTTGGATTCCACTTGTTACATTTCGATTCGAATCTTTTCGATTCGATTCGATTCAATTCTTTTGGATTTCATTGGATTGATTTAGATAATTTTTGATTCGATTCGATTCTTTTACCCTAGCTTCGATTTGATTCTACTCGATTCAATTCATTTCGATTCTTCTTGATTCAATTCTTTTCGATTCTTTTTGATTCGGTTTGATTCTTTTCGATTCAATTCGATTCTTTTCGATTCGATTCGATTTAATTGTTTTTGAATCCATTTGATTCGATTCGATTATTTTCGATTCGACTCGATTTGATTCGATTCGGTTCGATTATCGATTCGATTCAATTCCAATTATTTTTGATTCGACTCGATTTGATTATTTTTTATTCAATTCGATTCAATTATTTTCGATTCGATGCAATTCGATTCGATTCTTCTCATTTCAACTCAATTCGATTCTTTCGAATTCGATTCGATTCGATTCTTTGTGTTTCGATTCGATTCTTTTCGATTTGAGTCAATTCTTTTCAATTCGATTTGATATTCTTCGATTCAATTCTTTTCGATTCGATTCGATTCGATTCTTTTCGATTCGATTCGATTCCATTCGATTCGATTCTTCGATTCGATTCGATT
Organism: Canis lupus baileyi; assembly: GCF_048164855.1. Classification (NCBI taxonomy): domain Eukaryota; kingdom Metazoa; phylum Chordata; class Mammalia; order Carnivora; family Canidae; genus Canis; species Canis lupus. Next base: position 32,125,050 of record NC_132872.1, on the reverse strand, counting down.
CGATTCTTTTCGATTCATTACGATTCGATCGATTCTTTTCGATACGAATCAATTCGATTCCATTCTTTTTGATTCGATTCGATTCGATTCTTTTAGATTTGATTTGATACGATTCTTTTCAATTGGATTTGATTCGATTCGATTCGTTTCGATTCTCTTTGATGTTTTTTGATTCGATCTTTTCAACCGATTTAATTCGATTCGATTCATTTCGATTTGATTCGATTCGAATTTTTCGATTCTATTCTTTTCAATTCGATTCTTTTCGATTCGATTCGATTCGATTTTTTTCTATTCGCTTCTTTTCGATTCGATTCGATTCGCCTCTTTTCGTTTCGATTCTATTCTTTTGGATTCGATTTGATTCTTTTCGTTTCGATTAGATTCTCTTCGATTCGATTCTTTTCGATTCAGTTCTTTTCGATTCGGTTCGATTTGATTCTTCTCCATTCGATTCGATTCGATTCTTTTCGATTCGATTCGATAAGATTCTTTTCGTTCGATTCAATTCTGTTCGATTCTATTCGATTCGATTCGAAGAGATTCGATTATTTTCAGTTCGATTCTTTTCGTTTCCATTCGATTCTTTTCGATTTGATTCGATTCGATCATTTGGATTCAATTTGTTACATTTCGATTCGATTCTTTTCTATTCAGTTCGATTCGATTCTTTTCAATTCAGTTCGATTCGATTCTTTTCAATTCAATTCGATTCGATTCGATTCTTTTCGGTTCGATATGATTCGATTCGATTCAACTCAACTCGATTCTTTTCGATTCGATTTTTTCAATTCGATTCCTTTCAATTCGATTCGATTGGATTCTTTTCGTTTCAATTAGATCGATTCGATTTCATTATTTTCAATTCAATTCATTTCGATGTTTTTCGATTCGATTCAATGCGAATCGATTATTTTCTATTAGATTCGCTTCAATTATTTTCGATTTGATTTGATTCGGTTGTTTTCAATTCGATTCCATTTGATTATTTTCATTTCGATTCGGTGCGATTCGATTCTATTATTTTCAATTCGATTCGTTTCGTATCCATTCGAATCGTTTTGATTCCTTTCGGTTTTCGATTTGAATCGATTCTTTCTTTTCGATTCGATTGTTTTCTATTCGGTTTGATTTTTTTGATTTGAATCGACTCGATTCTTTTTGATTCAAGTATATAAGATTCGATCCGATTCTTTTCGATTCAAATCAATACGATTCTTTTCGATTTGATTCGATTCGTTTGGATTCGACTCGATTCTTTTCGATTCAATTCTTTTCGATTCAATGAAATACGATTCTATTCTTTTCTATTTTTTTATTTTTATTTATTTATGATAGTCACAGAGAGAGAGAGAGAGAGAGAGAGGCAGAGACACAGGCAGAGGGAGAAGCAGGCTCCATGCACCGGGAGCCCGATGTGGGATTCGATCCCGGGTCTCCAGGATCGTGCCCTGGGCCAAAGGCAGGCGCCAAACCGCTGCGCCACCCAGGGATCCCGATTCTATTCTTTTCGATTCGATTTGATTTGATTCTTTTTGATTCGATACGACTCGATTTGATTCTTTTCGATTTGATTCGATTCAACTCGATACTTTTCAATTCGATCATTTCGATCGATTCGATTCGATTCTTTTCATTTCGATTCGATTCTTTTCGATTCGATTCAATTCTTTTCAATTCGATTCGATTCGATTCTTTTCGTTTCGATTTGATTCTCTTCTATTTTATTTGATTCGATTCATTTCAATTAGATTCGATACTGTTCGATTCGATTCTTTTCGATTCAGGTCGATTGGAATCGATTCGATTCTTTCGGTTCCATTCGATTCGATTCGATACGATTCTCTTCGATTCGATTCTTTTTGGTCTGTTCGATTCGATTCTTTTCGATTCAGTTCGATTCGATTCTTTTTGATTCGATTCGATTCTTTTCGCTTTGATATGATTCGATTCGTTTCGACTTTTTTCGATTCGTGTCGATTCGAATCTATTCGATTCTTTTCTATTCAATTCGATTCGATTGATTCTTTTCGATTCGATTCCATTCGATTCGATTCTTTTCGATTCGATTCTATTCTTTTCGATTCGATACGATTCGATTCGATTCTTTTTGATTCCATTTTTTCGATTCGATTCTTTTCAATTCGATTCGATTCTTTTCAATTTGATTCTTTTCGATTCGATTCGATTCGCCTCTTGTCGTTTCGATTCGATTCTTTTTGATTCGATTCGATTCGATTCTTTTCGTTTCGATTATATTCTCGTCGATTCGATTCGATTCGATACGATTCGATTCTTTTCGATTCGATTCTTCTCGAATCGATTCAATTCGATTCTTTTCGATTCGATTCTTTTCGATTTGATTCGATTCGATCATTTGGATTCCACTTGTTACATTTCGATTCGAATCTTTTCGATTCGATTCGATTCAATTCTTTTGGATTTCATTGGATTGATTTAGATAATTTTTGATTCGATTCGATTCTTTTACCCTAGCTTCGATTTGATTCTACTCGATTCAATTCATTTCGATTCTTCTTGATTCAATTCTTTTCGATTCTTTTTGATTCGGTTTGATTCTTTTCGATTCAATTCGATTCTTTTCGATTCGATTCGATTTAATTGTTTTTGAATCCATTTGATTCGATTCGATTATTTTCGATTCGACTCGATTTGATTCGATTCGGTTCGATTATCGATTCGATTCAATTCCAATTATTTTTGATTCGACTCGATTTGATTATTTTTTATTCAATTCGATTCAATTATTTTCGATTCGATGCAATTCGATTCGATTCTTCTCATTTCAACTCAATTCGATTCTTTCGAATTCGATTCGATTCGATTCTTTGTGTTTCGATTCGATTCTTTTCGATTTGAGTCAATTCTTTTCAATTCGATTTGATATTCTTCGATTCAATTCTTTTCGATTCGATTCGATTCGATTCTTTTCGATTCGATTCGATTCCATTCGATTCGATTCTTCGATTCGATTCGATTCGATTCTTTTCGATTCATTACGATTCGATCGATTCTTTTCGATACGAATCAATTCGATTCCATTCTTTTTGATTCGATTCGATTCGATTCTTTTAGATTTGATTTGATACGATTCTTTTCAATTGGATTTGATTCGATTCGATTCGTTTCGATTCTCTTTGATGTTTTTTGATTCGATCTTTTCAACCGATTTAATTCGATTCGATTCATTTCGATTTGATTCGATTCGAATTTTTCGATTCTATTCTTTTCAATTCGATTCTTTTCGATTCGATTCGATTCGATTTTTTTCTATTCGCTTCTTTTCGATTCGATTCGATTCGCCTCTTTTCGTTTCGATTCTATTCTTTTGGATTCGATTTGATTCTTTTCGTTTCGATTAGATTCTCTTCGATTCGATTCTTTTCGATTCAGTTCTTTTCGATTCGGTTCGATTTGATTCTTCTCCATTCGATTCGATTCGATTCTTTTCGATTCGATTCGATAAGATTCTTTTCGTTCGATTCAATTCTGTTCGATTCTATTCGATTCGATTCGAAGAGATTCGATTATTTTCAGTTCGATTCTTTTCGTTTCCATTCGATTCTTTTCGATTTGATTCGATTCGATCATTTGGATTCAATTTGTTACATTTCGATTCGATTCTTTTCTATTCAGTTCGATTCGATTCTTTTCAATTCAGTTCGATTCGATTCTTTTCAATTCAATTCGATTCGATTCGATTCTTTTCGGTTCGATATGATTCGATTCGATTCAACTCAACTCGATTCTTTTCGATTCGATTTTTTCAATTCGATTCCTTTCAATTCGATTCGATTGGATTCTTTTCGTTTCAATTAGATCGATTCGATTTCATTATTTTCAATTCAATTCATTTCGATGTTTTTCGATTCGATTCAATGCGAATCGATTATTTTCTATTAGATTCGCTTCAATTATTTTCGATTTGATTTGATTCGGTTGTTTTCAATTCGATTCCATTTGATTATTTTCATTTCGATTCGGTGCGATTCGATTCTATTATTTTCAATTCGATTCGTTTCGTATCCATTCGAATCGTTTTGATTCCTTTCGGTTTTCGATTTGAATCGATTCTTTCTTTTCGATTCGATTGTTTTCTATTCGGTTTGATTTTTTTGATTTGAATCGACTCGATTCTTTTTGATTCAAGTATATAAGATTCGATCCGATTCTTTTCGATTCAAATCAATACGATTCTTTTCGATTTGATTCGATTCGTTTGGATTCGACTCGATTCTTTTCGATTCAATTCTTTTCGATTCAATGAAATACGATTCTATTCTTTTCTATTTTTTTATTTTTATTTATTTATGATAGTCACAGAGAGAGAGAGAGAGAGAGAGAGGCAGAGACACAGGCAGAGGGAGAAGCAGGCTCCATGCACCGGGAGCCCGATGTGGGATTCGATCCCGGGTCTCCAGGATCGTGCCCTGGGCCAAAGGCAGGCGCCAAACCGCTGCGCCACCCAGGGATCCCGATTCTATTCTTTTCGATTCGATTTGATTTGATTCTTTTTGATTCGATACGACTCGATTTGATTCTTTTCGATTTGATTCGATTCAACTCGATACTTTTCAATTCGATCATTTCGATCGATTCGATTCGATTCTTTTCATTTCGATTCGATTCTTTTCGATTCGATTCAATTCTTTTCAATTCGATTCGATTCGATTCTTTTCGTTTCGATTTGATTCTCTTCTATTTTATTTGATTCGATTCATTTCAATTAGATTCGATACTGTTCGATTCGATTCTTTTCGATTCAGGTCGATTGGAATCGATTCGATTCTTTCGGTTCCATTCGATTCGATTCGATACGATTCTCTTCGATTCGATTCTTTTCGGTCTGTTCGATTCGATTCTTTTCGATTCAGTTCGATTCGATTCTTTTTGATTCGATTCGATTCTTTTCGCTTTGATATGATTCGATTCGTTTCGACTTTTTTCGATTCGTGTCGATTCGAATCTATTCGATTCTTTTCTATTCAATTCGATTCGATTGATTCTTTTCGATTCGATTCCATTCGATTCGATTCTTTTCGATTCGATTCTATTCTTTTCGATTCGATACGATTCGATTCGATTCTTTTTGATTCCATTTTTTCGATTCGATTCTTTTCAATTCGATTCGATTCTTTTCAATTTGATTCTTTTCGATTCGATTCGATTCGCCTCTTGTCGTTTCGATTCGATTCTTTTTGATTCGATTCGATTCGATTCTTTTCGTTTCGATTATATTCTCGTCGATTCGATTCGATTCGATACGATTCGATTCTTTTCGATTCGATTCTTCTCGAATCGATTCAATTCGATTCTTTTCGATTCGATTCTTTTCGATTTGATTCGATTCGATCATTTGGATTCCACTTGTTACATTTCGATTCGAATCTTTTCGATTCGATTCGATTCAATTCTTTTGGATTTCATTGGATTGATTTAGATAATTTTTGATTCGATTCGATTCTTTTACCCTAGCTTCGATTTGATTCTACTCGATTCAATTCATTTCGATTCTTCTTGATTCAATTCTTTTCGATTCTTTTTGATTCGGTTTGATTCTTTTCGATTCAATTCGATTCTTTTCGATTCGATTCGATTTAATTGTTTTTGAATCCATTTGATTCGATTCGATTATTTTCGATTCGACTCGATTTGATTCGATTCGGTTCGATTATCGATTCGATTCAATTCCAATTATTTTTGATTCGACTCGATTTGATTATTTTTTATTCAATTCGATTCAATTATTTTCGATTCGATGCAATTCGATTCGATTCTTCTCATTTCAACTCAATTCGATTCTTTCGAATTCGATTCGATTCGATTCTTTGTGTTTCGATTCGATTCTTTTCGATTTGAGTCAATTCTTTTCAATTCGATTTGATATTCTTCGATTCAATTCTTTTCGATTCGATTCGATTCGATTCTTTTCGATTCGATTCGATTCCATTCGATTCGATTCTTCGATTCGATTCGATTCGATTCTTTTCGATTCATTACGATTCGATCGATTCTTTTCGATACGAATCAATTCGATTCCATTCTTTTTGATTCGATTCGATTCGATTCTTTTAGATTTGATTTGATACGATTCTTTTCAATTGGATTTGATTCGATTCGATTCGTTTCGATTCTCTTTGATGTTTTTTGATTCGATCTTTTCAACCGATTTAATTCGATTCGATTCATTTCGATTTGATTCGATTCGAATTTTTCGATTCTATTCTTTTCAATTCGATTCTTTTCGATTCGATTCGATTCGATTTTTTTCTATTCGCTTCTTTTCGATTCGATTCGATTCGCCTCTTTTCGTTTCGATTCTATTCTTTTGGATTCGATTTGATTCTTTTCGTTTCGATTAGATTCTCTTCGATTCGATTCTTTTCGATTCAGTTCTTTTCGATTCGGTTCGATTTGATTCTTCTCCATTCGATTCGATTCGATTCTTTTCGATTCGATTCGATAAGATTCTTTTCGTTCGATTCAATTCTGTTCGATTCTATTCGATTCGATTCGAAGAGATTCGATTATTTTCAGTTCGATTCTTTTCGTTTCCATTCGATTCTTTTCGATTTGATTCGATTCGATCATTTGGATTCAATTTGTTACATTTCGATTCGATTCTTTTCTATTCAGTTCGATTCGATTCTTTTCAATTCAGTTCGATTCGATTCTTTTCAATTCAATTCGATTCGATTCGATTCTTTTCGGTTCGATATGATTCGATTCGATTCAACTCAACTCGATTCTTTTCGATTCGATTTTTTCAATTCGATTCCTTTCAATTCGATTCGATTGGATTCTTTTCGTTTCAATTAGATCGATTCGATTTCATTATTTTCAATTCAATTCATTTCGATGTTTTTCGATTCGATTCAATGCGAATCGATTATTTTCTATTAGATTCGCTTCAATTATTTTCGATTTGATTTGATTCGGTTGTTTTCAATTCGATTCCATTTGATTATTTTCATTTCGATTCGGTGCGATTCGATTCTATTATTTTCAATTCGATTCGTTTCGTATCCATTCGAATCGTTTTGATTCCTTTCGGTTTTCGATTTGAATCGATTCTTTCTTTTCGATTCGATTGTTTTCTATTCGGTTTGATTTTTTTGATTTGAATCGACTCGATTCTTTTTGATTCAAGTATATAAGATTCGATCCGATTCTTTTCGATTCAAATCAATACGATTCTTTTCGATTTGATTCGATTCGTTTGGATTCGACTCGATTCTTTTCGATTCAATTCTTTTCGATTCAATGAAATACGATTCTATTCTTTTCTATTTTTTTATTTTTATTTATTTATGATAGTCACAGAGAGAGAGAGAGAGAGAGGCAGAGACACAGGCAGAGGGAGAAGCAGGCTCCATGCACCGGGAGCCCGATGTGGGATTCGATCCCGGGTCTCCAGGATCGTGCCCTGGGCCAAAGGCAGGCGCCAAACCGCTGCGCCACCCAGGGATCCCGATTCTATTCTTTTCGATTCGATTTGATTTGATTCTTTTTGATTCGATACGACTCGATTTGATTCTTTTCGATTTGATTCGATTCAACTCGATACTTTTCAATTCGATCATTTCGATCGATTCGATTCGATTCTTTTCATTTCGATTCGATTCTTTTCGATTCGATTCAATTCTTTTCAATTCGATTCGATTCGATTCTTTTCGTTTCGATTTGATTCTCTTCTATTTTATTTGATTCGATTCATTTCAATTAGATTCGATACTGTTCGATTCGATTCTTTTCGATTCAGGTCGATTGGAATCGATTCGATTCTTTCGGTTCCATTCGATTCGATTCGATACGATTCTCTTCGATTCGATTCTTTTCGGTCTGTTCGATTCGATTCTTTTCGATTCAGTTCGATTCGATTCTTTTTGATTCGATTCGATTCTTTTCGCTTTGATATGATTCGATTCGTTTCGACTTTTTTCGATTCGTGTCGATTCGAATCTATTCGATTCTTTTCTATTCAATTCGATTCGATTGATTCTTTTCGATTCGATTCCATTCGATTCGATTCTTTTCGATTCGATTCTATTCTTTTCGATTCGATACGATTCGATTCGATTCTTTTTGATTCCATTTTTTCGATTCGATTCTTTTCAATTCGATTCGATTCTTTTCAATTTGATTCTTTTCGATTCGATTCGATTCGCCTCTTGTCGTTTCGATTCGATTCTTTTTGATTCGATTCGATTCGATTCTTTTCGTTTCGATTATATTCTCGTCGATTCGATTCGATTCGATACGATTCGATTCTTTTCGATTCGATTCTTCTCGAATCGATTCAATTCGATTCTTTTCGATTCGATTCTTTTCGATTTGATTCGATTCGATCATTTGGATTCCACTTGTTACATTTCGATTCGAATCTTTTCGATTCGATTCGATTCAATTCTTTTGGATTTCATTGGATTGATTTAGATAATTTTTGATTCGATTCGATTCTTTTACCCTAGCTTCGATTTGATTCTACTCGATTCAATTCATTTCGATTCTTCTTGATTCAATTCTTTTCGATTCTTTTTGATTCGGTTTGATTCTTTTCGATTCAATTCGATTCTTTTCGATTCGATTCGATTTAATTGTTTTTGAATCCATTTGATTCGATTCGATTATTTTCGATTCGACTCGATTTGATTCGATTCGGTTCGATTATCGATTCGATTCAATTCCAATTATTTTTGATTCGACTCGATTTGATTATTTTTTATTCAATTCGATTCAATTATTTTCGATTCGATGCAATTCGATTCGATTCTTCTCATTTCAACTCAATTCGATTCTTTCGAATTCGATTCGATTCGATTCTTTGTGTTTCGATTCGATTCTTTTCGATTTGAGTCAATTCTTTTCAATTCGATTTGATATTCTTCGATTCAATTCTTTTCGATTCGATTCTTTTCGATTCTTTTCGATTCGATTCGATTCCATTCGATTCGATTCTTCGATTCGATTCGATTCGATTCTTTTCGATTCATTACGATTCGATCGATTCTTTTCGATACGAATCAATTCGATTCCATTCTTTTTGATTCGATTCGATTCGATTCTTTTAGATTTGATTTGATACGATTCTTTTCAATTGGATTTGATTCGATTCGATTCGTTTCGATTCTCTTTGATGTTTTTTGATTCGATCTTTTCAACCGATTTAATTCGATTCGATTCATTTCGATTTGATTCGATTCGAATTTTTCGATTCTATTCTTTTCAATTCGATTCTTTTCGATTCGATTCGATTCGATTTTTTTCTATTCGCTTCTTTTCGATTCGATTCGATTCGCCTCTTTTCGTTTCGATTCTATTCTTTTGGATTCGATTTGATTCTTTTCGTTTCGATTAGATTCTCTTCGATTCGATTCTTTTCGATTCAGTTCTTTTCGATTCGGTTCGATTTGATTCTTCTCCATTCGATTCGATTCGATTCTTTTCGATTCGATTCGATAAGATTCTTTTCGTTCGATTCAATTCTGTTCGATTCGATTCGATTCGATTCGAAGAGATTCGATTATTTTCAGTTCGATTCTTTTCGTTTCCATTCGATTCTTTTCGATTTGATTCGATTCGATCATTTGGATTCAATTTGTTACATTTCGATTCGATTCTTTTCTATTCAGTTCGATTCGATTCTTTTCAATTCAGTTCGATTCGATTCTTTTCAATTCAATTCGATTCGATTCGATTCTTTTCGGTTCGATATGATTCGATTCGATTCAACTCAACTCGATTCTTTTCGATTCGATTTTTTCAATTCGATTCCTTTCAATTCGATTCGATTGGATTCTTTTCGTTTCAATTAGATCGATTCGATTTCATTATTTTCAATTCAATTCATTTCGATGTTTTTCGATTCGATTCAATGCGAATCGATTATTTTCTATTAGATTCGCTTCAATTATTTTCGATTTGATTTGATTCGGTTGTTTTCAATTCGATTCCATTTGATTATTTTCATTTCGATTCGGTGCGATTCGATTCTATTATTTTCAATTCGATTCGTTTCGTATCCATTCGAATCGTTTTGATTCCTTTCGGTTTTCGATTTGAATCGATTCTTTCTTTTCGATTCGATTGTTTTCTATTCGGTTTGATTTTTTTGATTTGAATCGACTCGATTCTTTTTGATTCAAGTATATAAGATTCGATCCGATTCTTTTCGATTCAAATCAATACGATTCTTTTCGATTTGATTCGATTCGTTTGGATTCGACTCGATTCTTTTCGATTCAATTCTTTTCGATTCAATGAAATACGATTCTATTCTTTTCTATTTTTTTATTTTTATTTATTTATGATAGTCACAGAGAGAGAGAGAGAGAGAGAGAGAGGCAGAGACACAGGCAGAGGGAGAAGCAGGCTCCATGCACCGGGAGCCCGATGTGGGATTCGATCCCGGGTCTCCAGGATCGTGCCCTGGGCCAAAGGCAGGCGCCAAACCGCTGCGCCACCCAGGGATCCCGATTCTATTCTTTTCGATTCGATTTGATTTGATTCTTTTTGATTCGATACGACTCGATTTGATTCTTTTCGATTTGATTCGATTCAACTCGATACTTTTCAATTCGATCATTTCGATCGATTCGATTCGATTCTTTTCATTTCGATTCGATTCTTTTCGATTCGATTCAATTCTTTTCAATTCGATTCGATTCGATTCTTTTCGTTTCGATTTGATTCTCTTCTATATTATTTGATTCGATTCATTTCAATTAGATTCGATACTGTTCGATTCGATTCTTTTCGATTCAGGTCGATTGGAATCGATTCGATTCTTTCGGTTCCATTCGATTCGATTCGATACGATTCTCTTCGATTCGATTCTTTTCGGTCTGTTCGATTCGATTCTTTTCGATTCAGTTCGATTCGATTCTTTTTGATTCGATTCGATTCTTTTCGCTTTGATATGATTCGATTCGTTTCGACTTTTTTCGATTCGTGTCGATTCGAATCTATTCGATTCTTTTCTATTCAATTCGATTCGATTGATTCTTTTCGATTCGATTCCATTCGATTCGATTCTTTTCGATTCGATTCTATTCTTTTCGATTCGATACGATTCGATTCGATTCTTTTTGATTCCATTTTTTCGATTCGATTCTTTTCAATTCGATTCGATTCTTTTCAATTTGATTCTTTTCGATTCGATTCGATTCGCCTCTTGTCGTTTCGATTCGATTCTTTTTGATTCGATTCGATTCGATTCTTTTCGTTTCGATTATATTCTCGTCGATTCGATTCGATTCGATACGATTCGATTCTTTTCGATTCGATTCTTCTCGAATCGATTCAATTCGATTCTTTTCGATTCGATTCTTTTCGATTTGATTCGATTCGATCATTTGGATTCCACTTGTTACATTTCGATTCGAATCTTTTCGATTCGATTCGATTCAATTCTTTTGGATTTCATTGGATTGATTTAGATAATTTTTGATTCGATTCGATTCTTTTACCCTAGCTTCGATTTGATTCTACTCGATTCAATTCATTTCGATTCTTCTTGATTCAATTCTTTTCGATTCTTTTTGATTCGGTTTGATTCTTTTCGATTCAATTCGATTCTTTTCGATTCGATTCGATTTAATTGTTTTTGAATCCATTTGATTCGATTCGATTATTTTCGATTCGACTCGATTTGATTCGATTCGGTTCGATTATCGATTCGATTCAATTCCAATTATTTTTGATTCGACTCGATTTGATTATTTTTTATTCAATTCGATTCAATTATTTTCGATTCGATGCAATTCGATTCGATTCTTCTCATTTCAACTCAATTCGATTCTTTCGAATTCGATTCGATTCGATTCTTTGTGTTTCGATTCGATTCTTTTCGATTTGAGTCAATTCTTTTCAATTCGATTTGATATTCTTCGATTCAATTCTTTTCGATTCGATTCGATTCGATTCTTTTCGATTCGATTCGATTCCATTCGATTCGATTCTTCGATTCGATTCGATTCGATTCTTTTCGATTCATTACGATTCGATCGATTCTTTTCGATACGAATCAATTCGATTCCATTCTTTTTGATTCGATTCGATTCGATTCTTTTAGATTTGATTTGATACGATTCTTTTCAATTGGATTTGATTCGATTCGATTCGTTTCGATTCTCTTTGATGTTTTTTGATTCGATCTTTTCAACCGATTTAATTCGATTCGATTCATTTCGATTTGATTCGATTCGAATTTTTCGATTCTATTCTTTTCAATTCGATTCTTTTCGATTCGATTCGATTCGATTTTTTTCTATTCGCTTCTTTTCGATTCGATTCGATTCGCCTCTTTTCGTTTCGATTCTATTCTTTTGGATTCGATTTGATTCTTTTCGTTTCGATTAGATTCTCTTCGATTCGATTCTTTTCGATTCAGTTCTTTTCGATTCGGTTCGATTTGATTCTTCTCCATTCGATTCGATTCGATTCTTTTCGATTCGATTCGATAAGATTCTTTTCGTTCGATTCAATTCTGTTCGATTCTATTCGATTCGACTCGAAGAGATTCGATTATTTTCAGTTCGATTCTTTTCGTTTCCATTCGATTCTTTTCGATTTGATTCGATTCGATCATTTGGATTCAATTTGTTACATTTCGATTCGATTCTTTTCTATTCAGTTCGATTCGATTCTTTTCAATTCAGTTCGATTCGATTCTTTTCAATTCAATTCGATTCGATTCGATTCTTTTCGGTTCGATATGATTCGATTCGATTCAACTCAACTCGATTCTTTTCGATTCGATTTTTTCAATTCGATTCCTTTCAATTCGATTCGATTGGATTCTTTTCGTTTCAATTAGATCGATTCGATTTCATTATTTTCAATTCAATTCATTTCGATGTTTTTCGATTCGATTCAATGCGAATCGATTATTTTCTATTAGATTCGCTTCAATTATTTTCGATTTGATTTGATTCGGTTGTTTTCAATTCGATTCCATTTGATTATTTTCATTTCGATTCGGTGCGATTCGATTCTATTATTTTCAATTCGATTCGTTTCGTATCCATTCGAATCGTTTTGATTCCTTTCGGTTTTCGATTTGAATCGATTCTTTCTTTTCGATTCGATTGTTTTCTATTCGGTTTGATTTTTTTGATTTGAATCGACTCGATTCTTTTTGATTCAAGTATATAAGATTCGATCCGATTCTTTTCGATTCAAATCAATACGATTCTTTTCGATTTGATTCGATTCGTTTGGATTCGACTCGATTCTTTTCGATTCAATTCTTTTCGATTCAATGAAATACGATTCTATTCTTTTCTATTTTTTTATTTTTATTTATTTATGATAGTCACAGAGAGAGAGAGAGAGAGAGAGAGGCAGAGACACAGGCAGAGGGAGAAGCAGGCTCCATGCACCGGGAGCCCGATGTGGGATTCGATCCCGGGTCTCCAGGATCGTGCCCTGGGCCAAAGGCAGGCGCCAAACCGCTGCGCCACCCAGGGATCCCGATTCTATTCTTTTCGATTCGATTTGATTTGATTCTTTTTGATTCGATACGACTCGATTTGATTCTTTTCGATTTGATTCGATTCAACTCGATACTTTTCAATTCGATCATTTCGATCGATTCGATTCGATTCTTTTCATTTCGATTCGATTCTTTTCGATTCGATTCAATTCTTTTCAATTCGATTCGATTCGATTCTTTTCGTTTCGATTTGATTCTCTTCTATATTATTTGATTCGATTCATTTCAATTAGATTCGATACTGTTCGATTCGATTCTTTTCGATTCAGGTCGATTGGAATCGATTCGATTCTTTCGGTTCCATTCGATTCGATTCGATACGATTCTCTTCGATTCGATTCTTTTCGGTCTGTTCGATTCGATTCTTTTCGATTCAGTTCGATTCGATTCTTTTTGATTCGATTCGATTCTTTTCGCTTTGATATGATTCGATTCGTTTCGACTTTTTTCGATTCGTGTCGATTCGAATCTATTCGATTCTTTTCTATTCAATTCGATTCGATTGATTCTTTTCGATTCGATTCCATTCGATTCGATTCTTTTCGATTCGATTCTATTCTTTTCGATTCGATACGATTCGATTCGATTCTTTTTGATTCCATTTTTTCGATTCGATTCTTTTCAATTCGATTCGATTCTTTTCAATTTGATTCTTTTCGATTCGATTCGATTCGCCTCTTGTCGTTTCGATTCGATTCTTTTTGATTCGATTCGATTCGATTCTTTTCGTTTCGATTATATTCTCGTCGATTCGATTCGATTCGATACGATTCGATTCTTTTCGATTCGATTCTTCTCGAATCGATTCAATTCGATTCTTTTCGATTCGATTCTTTTCGATTTGATTCGATTCGATCATTTGGATTCCACTTGTTACATTTCGATTCGAATCTTTTCGATTCGATTCGATTCAATTCTTTTGGATTTCATTGGATTGATTTAGATAATTTTTGATTCGATTCGATTCTTTTACCCTAGCTTCGATTTGATTCTACTCGATTCAATTCATTTCGATTCTTCTTGATTCAATTCTTTTCGATTCTTTTTGATTCGGTTTGATTCTTTTCGATTCAATTCGATTCTTTTCGATTCGATTCGATTTAATTGTTTTTGAATCCATTTGATTCGATTCGATTATTTTCGATTCGACTCGATTTGATTCGATTCGGTTCGATTATCGATTCGATTCAATTCCAATTATTTTTGATTCGACTCGATTTGATTATTTTTTATTCAATTCGATTCAATTATTTTCGATTCGATGCAATTCGATTCGATTCTTCTCATTTCAACTCAATTCGATTCTTTCGAATTCGATTCGATTCGATTCTTTGTGTTTCGATTCGATTCTTTTCGATTTGAGTCAATTCTTTTCAATTCGATTTGATATTCTTCGATTCAATTCTTTTCGATTCGATTCGATTCGATTCTTTTCGATTCGATTCGATTCCATTCGATTCGATTCTTCGATTCGATTCGATTCGATTCTTTTCGATTCATTACGATTCGATCGATTCTTTTCGATACGAATCAATTCGATTCCATTCTTTTTGATTCGATTCGATTCGATTCTTTTAGATTTGATTTGATACGATTCTTTTCAATTGGATTTGATTCGATTCGATTCGTTTCGATTCTCTTTGATGTTTTTTGATTCGATCTTTTCAACCGATTTAATTCGATTCGATTCATTTCGATTTGATTCGATTCGAATTTTTCGATTCTATTCTTTTCAATTCGATTCTTTTCGATTCGATTCGATTCGATTTTTTTCTATTCGCTTCTTTTCGATTCGATTCGATTCGCCTCTTTTCGTTTCGATTCTATTCTTTTGGATTCGATTTGATTCTTTTCGTTTCGATTAGATTCTCTTCGATTCGATTCTTTTCGATTCAGTTCTTTTCGATTCGGTTCGATTTGATTCTTCTCCATTCGATTCGATTCGATTCTTTTCGATTCGATTCGATAAGATTCTTTTCGTTCGATTCAATTCTGTTCGATTCTATTCGATTCGATTCGAAGAGATTCGATTATTTTCAGTTCGATTCTTTTCGTTTCCATTCGATTCTTTTCGATTTGATTCGATTCGATCATTTGGATTCAATTTGTTACATTTCGATTCGATTCTTTTCTATTCAGTTCGATTCGATTCTTTTCAATTCAGTTCGATTCGATTCTTTTCAATTCAATTCGATTCGATTCGATTCTTTTCGGTTCGATATGATTCGATTCGATTCAACTCAACTCGATTCTTTTCGATTCGATTTTTTCAATTCGATTCCTTTCAATTCGATTCGATTGGATTCTTTTCGTTTCAATTAGATCGATTCGATTTCATTATTTTCAATTCAATTCATTTCGATGTTTTTCGATTCGATTCAATGCGAATCGATTATTTTCTATTAGATTCGCTTCAATTATTTTCGATTTGATTTGATTCGGTTGTTTTCAATTCGATTCCATTTGATTATTTTCATTTCGATTCGGTGCGATTCGATTCTATTATTTTCAATTCGATTCGTTTCGTATCCATTCGAATCGTTTTGATTCCTTTCGGTTTTCGATTTGAATCGATTCTTTCTTTTCGATTCGATTGTTTTCTATTCGGTTTGATTTTTTTGATTTGAATCGACTCGATTCTTTTTGATTCAAGTATATAAGATTCGATCCGATTCTTTTCGATTCAAATCAATACGATTCTTTTCGATTTGATTCGATTCGTTTGGATTCGACTCGATTCTTTTCGATTCAATTCTTTTCGATTCAATGAAATACGATTCTATTCTTTTCTATTTTTTTATTTTTATTTATTTATGATAGTCACAGAGAGAGAGAGAGAGAGAGAGAGAGGCAGAGACACAGGCAGAGGGAGAAGCAGGCTCCATGCACCGGGAGCCCGATGTGGGATTCGATCCCGGGTCTCCAGGATCGTGCCCTGGGCCAAAGGCAGGCGCCAAACCGCTGCGCCACCCAGGGATCCCGATTCTATTCTTTTCGATTCGATTTGATTTGATTCTTTTTGATTCGATACGACTCGATTTGATTCTTTTCGATTTGATTCGATTCAACTCGATACTTTTCAATTCGATCATTTCGATCGATTCGATTCGATTCTTTTCATTTCGATTCGATTCTTTTCGATTCGATTCAATTCTTTTCAATTCGATTCGATTCGATTCTTTTCGTTTCGATTTGATTCTCTTCTATTTTATTTGATTCGATTCATTTCAATTAGATTCGATACTGTTCGATTCGATTCTTTTCGATTCAGGTCGATTGGAATCGATTCGATTCTTTCGGTTCCATTCGATTCGATTCGATACGATTCTCTTCGATTCGATTCTTTTCGGTCTGTTCGATTCGATTCTTTTCGATTCAGTTCGATTCGATTCTTTTTGATTCGATTCGATTCTTTTCGCTTTGATATGATTCGATTCGTTTCGACTTTTTTCGATTCGTGTCGATTCGAATCTATTCGATTCTTTTCTATTCAATTCGATTCGATTGATTCTTTTCGATTCGATTCCATTCGATTCGATTCTTTTCGATTCGATTCTATTCTTTTCGATTCGATACGATTCGATTCGATTCTTTTTGATTCCATTTTTTCGATTCGATTCTTTTCAATTCGATTCGATTCTTTTCAATTTGATTCTTTTCGATTCGATTCGATTCGCCTCTTGTCGTTTCGATTCGATTCTTTTTGATTCGATTCGATTCGATTCTTTTCGTTTCGATTATATTCTCGTCGATTCGATTCGATTCGATACGATTCGATTCTTTTCGATTCGATTCTTCTCGAATCGATTCAATTCGATTCTTTTCGATTCGATTCTTTTCGATTTGATTCGATTCGATCATTTGGATTCCACTTGTTACATTTCGATTCGAATCTTTTCGATTCGATTCGATTCAATTCTTTTGGATTTCATTGGATTGATTTAGATAATTTTTGATTCGATTCGATTCTTTTACCCTAGCTTCGATTTGATTCTACTCGATTCAATTCATTTCGATTCTTCTTGATTCAATTCTTTTCGATTCTTTTTGATTCGGTTTGATTCTTTTCGATTCAATTCGATTCTTTTCGATTCGATTCGATTTAATTGTTTTTGAATCCATTTGATTCGATTCGATTATTTTCGATTCGACTCGATTTGATTCGATTCGGTTCGATTATCGATTCGATTCAATTCCAATTATTTTTGATTCGACTCGATTTGATTATTTTTTATTCAATTCGATTCAATTATTTTCGATTCGATGCAATTCGATTCGATTCTTCTCATTTCAACTCAATTCGATTCTTTCGAATTCGATTCGATTCGATTCTTTGTGTTTCGATTCGATTCTTTTCGATTTGAGTCAATTCTTTTCAATTCGATTTGATATTCTTCGATTCAATTCTTTTCGATTCGATTCGATTCGATTCTTTTCGATTCGATTCGATTCCATTCGATTCGATTCTTCGATTCGATTCGATTCGATTCTTTTCGATTCATTACGATTCGATCGATTCTTTTCGATACGAATCAATTCGATTCCATTCTTTTTGATTCGATTCGATTCGATTCTTTTAGATTTGATTTGATACGATTCTTTTCAATTGGATTTGATTCGATTCGATTCGTTTCGATTCTCTTTGATGTTTTTTGATTCGATCTTTTCAACCGATTTAATTCGATTCGATTCATTTCGATTTGATTCGATTCGAATTTTTCGATTCTATTCTTTTCAATTCGATTCTTTTCGATTCGATTCGATTCGATTTTTTTCTATTCGCTTCTTTTCGATTCGATTCGATTCGCCTCTTTTCGTTTCGATTCTATTCTTTTGGATTCGATTTGATTCTTTTCGTTTCGATTAGATTCTCTTCGATTCGATTCTTTTCGATTCAGTTCTTTTCGATTCGGTTCGATTTGATTCTTCTCCATTCGATTCGATTCGATTCTTTTCGATTCGATTCGATAAGATTCTTTTCGTTCGATTCAATTCTGTTCGATTCTATTCGATTCGATTCGAAGAGATTCGATTATTTTCAGTTCGATTCTTTTCGTTTCCATTCGATTCTTTTCGATTTGATTCGATTCGATCATTTGGATTCAATTTGTTACATTTCGATTCGATTCTTTTCTATTCAGTTCGATTCGATTCTTTTCAATTCAGTTCGATTCGATTCTTTTCAATTCAATTCGATTCGATTCGATTCTTTTCGGTTCGATATGATTCGATTCGATTCAACTCAACTCGATTCTTTTCGATTCGATTTTTTCAATTCGATTCCTTTCAATTCGATTCGATTGGATTCTTTTCGTTTCAATTAGATCGATTCGATTTCATTATTTTCAATTCAATTCATTTCGATGTTTTTCGATTCGATTCAATGCGAATCGATTATTTTCTATTAGATTCGCTTCAATTATTTTCGATTTGATTTGATTCGGTTGTTTTCAATTCGATTCCATTTGATTATTTTCATTTCGATTCGGTGCGATTCGATTCTATTATTTTCAATTCGATTCGTTTCGTATCCATTCGAATCGTTTTGATTCCTTTCGGTTTTCGATTTGAATCGATTCTTTCTTTTCGATTCGATTGTTTTCTATTCGGTTTGATTTTTTTGATTTGAATCGACTCGATTCTTTTTGATTCAAGTATATAAGATTCGATCCGATTCTTTTCGATTCAAATCAATACGATTCTTTTCGATTTGATTCGATTCGTTTGGATTCGACTCGATTCTTTTCGATTCAATTCTTTTCGATTCAATGAAATACGATTCTATTCTTTTCTATTTTTTTATTTTTATTTATTTATGATAGTCACAGAGAGAGAGAGAGAGAGAGAGAGAGGCAGAGACACAGGCAGAGGGAGAAGCAGGCTCCATGCACCGGGAGCCCGATGTGGGATTCGATCCCGGGTCTCCAGGATCGTGCCCTGGGCCAAAGGCAGGCGCCAAACCGCTGCGCCACCCAGGGATCCCGATTCTATTCTTTTCGATTCGATTTGATTTGATTCTTTTTGATTCGATACGACTCGATTTGATTCTTTTCGATTTGATTCGATTCAACTCGATACTTTTCAATTCGATCATTTCGATCGATTCGATTCGATTCTTTTCATTTCGATTCGATTCTTTTCGATTCGATTCAATTCTTTTCAATTCGATTCGATTCGATTCTTTTCGTTTCGATTTGATTCTCTTCTATTTTATTTGATTCGATTCATTTCAATTAGATTCGATACTGTTCGATTCGATTCTTTTCGATTCAGGTCGATTGGAATCGATTCGATTCTTTCGGTTCCATTCGATTCGATTCGATACGATTCTCTTCGATTCGATTCTTTTCGGTCTGTTCGATTCGATTCTTTTCGATTCAGTTCGATTCGATTCTTTTTGATTCGATTCGATTCTTTTCGCTTTGATATGATTCGATTCGTTTCGACTTTTTTCGATTCGTGTCGATTCGAATCTATTCGATTCTTTTCTATTCAATTCGATTCGATTGATTCTTTTCGATTCGATTCCATTCGATTCGATTCTTTTCGATTCGATTCTATTCTTTTCGATTCGATACGATTCGATTCGATTCTTTTTGATTCCATTTTTTCGATTCGATTCTTTTCAATTCGATTCGATTCTTTTCAATTTGATTCTTTTCGATTCGATTCGATTCGCCTCTTGTCGTTTCGATTCGATTCTTTTTGATTCGATTCGATTCGATTCTTTTCGTTTCGATTATATTCTCGTCGATTCGATTCGATTCGATACGATTCGATTCTTTTCGATTCGATTCTTCTCGAATCGATTCAATTCGATTCTTTTCGATTCGATTCTTTTCGATTTGATTCGATTCGATCATTTGGATTCCACTTGTTACATTTCGATTCGAATCTTTTCGATTCGATTCGATTCAATTCTTTTGGATTTCATTGGATTGATTTAGATAATTTTTGATTCGATTCGATTCTTTTACCCTAGCTTCGATTTGATTCTACTCGATTCAATTCATTTCGATTCTTCTTGATTCAATTCTTTTCGATTCTTTTTGATTCGGTTTGATTCTTTTCGATTCAATTCGATTCTTTTCGATTCGATTCGATTTAATTGTTTTTGAATCCATTTGATTCGATTCGATTATTTTCGATTCGACTCGATTTGATTCGATTCGGTTCGATTATCGATTCGATTCAATTCCAATTATTTTTGATTCGACTCGATTTGATTATTTTTTATTCAATTCGATTCAATTATTTTCGATTCGATGCAATTCGATTCGATTCTTCTCATTTCAACTCAATTCGATTCTTTCGAATTCGATTCGATTCGATTCTTTGTGTTTCGATTCGATTCTTTTCGATTTGAGTCAATTCTTTTCAATTCGATTTGATATTCTTCGATTCAATTCTTTTCGATTCGATTCTTTTCGATTCTTTTCGATTCGATTCGATTCCATTCGATTCGATTCTTCGATTCGATTCGATTCGATTCTTTTCGATTCATTACGATTCGATCGATTCTTTTCGATACGAATCAATTCGATTCCATTCTTTTTGATTCGATTCGATTCGATTCTTTTAGATTTGATTTGATACGATTCTTTTCAATTGGATTTGATTCGATTCGATTCGTTTCGATTCTCTTTGATGTTTTTTGATTCGATCTTTTCAACCGATTTAATTCGATTCGATTCATTTCGATTTGATTCGATTCGAATTTTTCGATTCTATTCTTTTCAATTCGATTCTTTTCGATTCGATTCGATTCGATTTTTTTCTATTCGCTTCTTTTCGATTCGATTCGATTCGCCTCTTTTCGTTTCGATTCTATTCTTTTGGATTCGATTTGATTCTTTTCGTTTCGATTAGATTCTCTTCGATTCGATTCTTTTCGATTCAGTTCTTTTCGATTCGGTTCGATTTGATTCTTCTCCATTCGATTCGATTCGATTCTTTTCGATTCGATTCGATAAGATTCTTTTCGTTCGATTCAATTCTGTTCGATTCGATTCGATTCGATTCGAAGAGATTCGATTATTTTCAGTTCGATTCTTTTCGTTTCCATTCGATTCTTTTCGATTTGATTCGATTCGATCATTTGGATTCAATTTGTTACATTTCGATTCGATTCTTTTCTATTCAGTTCGATTCGATTCTTTTCAATTCAGTTCGATTCGATTCTTTTCAATTCAATTCGATTCGATTCGATTCTTTTCGGTTCGATATGATTCGATTCGATTCAACTCAACTCGATTCTTTTCGATTCGATTTTTTCAATTCGATTCCTTTCAATTCGATTCGATTGGATTCTTTTCGTTTCAATTAGATCGATTCGATTTCATTATTTTCAATTCAATTCATTTCGATGTTTTTCGATTCGATTCAATGCGAATCGATTATTTTCTATTAGATTCGCTTCAATTATTTTCGATTTGATTTGATTCGGTTGTTTTCAATTCGATTCCATTTGATTATTTTCATTTCGATTCGGTGCGATTCGATTCTATTATTTTCAATTCGATTCGTTTCGTATCCATTCGAATCGTTTTGATTCCTTTCGGTTTTCGATTTGAATCGATTCTTTCTTTTCGATTCGATTGTTTTCTATTCGGTTTGATTTTTTTGATTTGAATCGACTCGATTCTTTTTGATTCAAGTATATAAGATTCGATCCGATTCTTTTCGATTCAAATCAATACGATTCTTTTCGATTTGATTCGATTCGTTTGGATTCGACTCGATTCTTTTCGATTCAATTCTTTTCGATTCAATGAAATACGATTCTATTCTTTTCTATTTTTTTATTTTTATTTATTTATGATAGTCACAGAGAGAGAGAGAGAGAGAGAGAGAGGCAGAGACACAGGCAGAGGGAGAAGCAGGCTCCATGCACCGGGAGCCCGATGTGGGATTCGATCCCGGGTCTCCAGGATCGTGCCCTGGGCCAAAGGCAGGCGCCAAACCGCTGCGCCACCCAGGGATCCCGATTCTATTCTTTTCGATTCGATTTGATTTGATTCTTTTTGATTCGATACGACTCGATTTGATTCTTTTCGATTTGATTCGATTCAACTCGATACTTTTCAATTCGATCATTTCGATCGATTCGATTCGATTCTTTTCATTTCGATTCGATTCTTTTCGATTCGATTCAATTCTTTTCAATTCGATTCGATTCGATTCTTTTCGTTTCGATTTGATTCTCTTCTATTTTATTTGATTCGATTCATTTCAATTAGATTCGATACTGTTCGATTCGATTCTTTTCGATTCAGGTCGATTGGAATCGATTCGATTCTTTCGGTTCCATTCGATTCGATTCGATACGATTCTCTTCGATTCGATTCTTTTCGGTCTGTTCGATTCGATTCTTTTCGATTCAGTTCGATTCGATTCTTTTTGATTCGATTCGATTCTTTTCGCTTTGATATGATTCGATTCGTTTCGACTTTTTTCGATTCGTGTCGATTCGAATCTATTCGATTCTTTTCTATTCAATTCGATTCGATTGATTCTTTTCGATTCGATTCCATTCGATTCGATTCTTTTCGATTCGATTCTATTCTTTTCGATTCGATACGATTCGATTCGATTCTTTTTGATTCCATTTTTTCGATTCGATTCTTTTCAATTCGATTCGATTCTTTTCAATTTGATTCTTTTCGATTCGATTCGATTCGCCTCTTGTCGTTTCGATTCGATTCTTTTTGATTCGATTCGATTCGATTCTTTTCGTTTCGATTATATTCTCGTCGATTCGATTCGATTCGATACGATTCGATTCTTTTCGATTCGATTCTTCTCGAATCGATTCAATTCGATTCTTTTCGATTCGATTCTTTTCGATTTGATTCGATTCGATCATTTGGATTCCACTTGTTACATTTCGATTCGAATCTTTTCGATTCGATTCGATTCAATTCTTTTGGATTTCATTGGATTGATTTAGATAATTTTTGATTCGATTCGATTCTTTTACCCTAGCTTCGATTTGATTCTACTCGATTCAATTCATTTCGATTCTTCTTGATTCAATTCTTTTCGATTCTTTTTGATTCGGTTTGATTCTTTTCGATTCAATTCGATTCTTTTCGATTCGATTCGATTTAATTGTTTTTGAATCCATTTGATTCGATTCGATTATTTTCGATTCGACTCGATTTGATTCGATTCGGTTCGATTATCGATTCGATTCAATTCCAATTATTTTTGATTCGACTCGATTTGATTATTTTTTATTCAATTCGATTCAATTATTTTCGATTCGATGCAATTCGATTCGATTCTTCTCATTTCAACTCAATTCGATTCTTTCGAATTCGATTCGATTCGATTCTTTGTGTTTCGATTCGATTCTTTTCGATTTGAGTCAATTCTTTTCAATTCGATTTGATATTCTTCGATTCAATTCTTTTCGATTCGATTCGATTCGATTCTTTTCGATTCGATTCGATTCCATTCGATTCGATTCTTCGATTCGATTCGATTCGATTCTTTTCGATTCATTACGATTCGATCGATTCTTTTCGATACGAATCAATTCGATTCCATTCTTTTTGATTCGATTCGATTCGATTCTTTTAGATTTGATTTGATACGATTCTTTTCAATTGGATTTGATTCGATTCGATTCGTTTCGATTCTCTTTGATGTTTTTTGATTCGATCTTTTCAACCGATTTAATTCGATTCGATTCATTTCGATTTGATTCGATTCGAATTTTTCGATTCTATTCTTTTCAATTCGATTCTTTTCGATTCGATTCGATTCGATTTTTTTCTATTCGCTTCTTTTCGATTCGATTCGATTCGCCTCTTTTCGTTTCGATTCTATTCTTTTGGATTCGATTTGATTCTTTTCGTTTCGATTAAATTCTCTTCGATTCGATTCTTTTCGATTCAGTTCTTTTCGATTCGGTTCGATTTGATTCTTCTCCATTCGATTCGATTCGATTCTTTTCGATTCGATTCGATAAGATTCTTTTCGTTCGATTCAATTCTGTTCGATTCTATTCGATTCGACTCGAAGAGATTCGATTATTTTCAGTTCGATTCTTTTCGTTTCCATTCGATTCTTTTCGATTTGATTCGATTCGATCATTTGGATTCAATTTGTTACATTTCGATTCGATTCTTTTCTATTCAGTTCGATTCGATTCTTTTCAATTCAGTTCGATTCGATTCTTTTCAATTCAATTCGATTCGATTCGATTCTTTTCGGTTCGATATGATTCGATTCGATTCAACTCAACTCGATTCTTTTCGATTCGATTTTTTCAATTCGATTCCTTTCAATTCGATTCGATTGGATTCTTTTCGTTTCAATTAGATCGATTCGATTTCATTATTTTCAATTCAATTCATTTCGATGTTTTTCGATTCGATTCAATGCGAATCGATTATTTTCTATTAGATTCGCTTCAATTATTTTCGATTTGATTTGATTCGGTTGTTTTCAATTCGATTCCATTTGATTATTTTCATTTCGATTCGGTGCGATTCGATTCTATTATTTTCAATTCGATTCGTTTCGTATCCATTCGAATCGTTTTGATTCCTTTCGGTTTTCGATTTGAATCGATTCTTTCTTTTCGATTCGATTGTTTTCTATTCGGTTTGATTTTTTTGATTTGAATCGACTCGATTCTTTTTGATTCAAGTATATAAGATTCGATCCGATTCTTTTCGATTCAAATCAATACGATTCTTTTCGATTTGATTCGATTCGTTTGGATTCGACTCGATTCTTTTCGATTCAATTCTTTTCGATTCAATGAAATACGATTCTATTCTTTTCTATTTTTTTATTTTTATTTATTTATGATAGTCACAGAGAGAGAGAGAGAGAGAGAGAGGCAGAGACACAGGCAGAGGGAGAAGCAGGCTCCATGCACCGGGAGCCCGATGTGGGATTCGATCCCGGGTCTCCAGGATCGTGCCCTGGGCCAAAGGCAGGCGCCAAACCGCTGCGCCACCCAGGGATCCCGATTCTATTCTTTTCGATTCGATTTGATTTGATTCTTTTTGATTCGATACGACTCGATTTGATTCTTTTCGATTTGATTCGATTCAACTCGATACTTTTCAATTCGATCATTTCGATCGATTCGATTCGATTCTTTTCATTTCGATTCGATTCTTTTCGATTCGATTCAATTCTTTTCAATTCGATTCGATTCGATTCTTTTCGTTTCGATTTGATTCTCTTCTATTTTATTTGATTCGATTCATTTCAATTAGATTCGATACTGTTCGATTCGATTCTTTTCGATTCAGGTCGATTGGAATCGATTCGATTCTTTCGGTTCCATTCGATTCGATTCGATACGATTCTCTTCGATTCGATTCTTTTCGGTCTGTTCGATTCGATTCTTTTCGATTCAGTTCGATTCGATTCTTTTTGATTCGATTCGATTCTTTTCGCTTTGATATGATTCGATTCGTTTCGACTTTTTTCGATTCGTGTCGATTCGAATCTATTCGATTCTTTTCTATTCAATTCGATTCGATTGATTCTTTTCGATTCGATTCCATTCGATTCGATTCTTTTCGATTCGATTCTATTCTTTTCGATTCGATACGATTCGATTCGATTCTTTTTGATTCCATTTTTTCGATTCGATTCTTTTCAATTCGATTCGATTCTTTTCAATTTGATTCTTTTCGATTCGATTCGATTCGCCTCTTGTCGTTTCGATTCGATTCTTTTTGATTCGATTCGATTCGATTCTTTTCGTTTCGATTATATTCTCGTCGATTCGATTCGATTCGATACGATTCGATTCTTTTCGATTCGATTCTTCTCGAATCGATTCAATTCGATTCTTTTCGATTCGATTCTTTTCGATTTGATTCGATTCGATCATTTGGATTCCACTTGTTACATTTCGATTCGAATCTTTTCGATTCGATTCGATTCAATTCTTTTGGATTTCATTGGATTGATTTAGATAATTTTTGATTCGATTCGATTCTTTTACCCTAGCTTCGATTTGATTCTACTCGATTCAATTCATTTCGATTCTTCTTGATTCAATTCTTTTCGATTCTTTTTGATTCGGTTTGATTCTTTTCGATTCAATTCGATTCTTTTCGATTCGATTCGATTTAATTGTTTTTGAATCCATTTGATTCGATTCGATTATTTTCGATTCGACTCGATTTGATTCGATTCGGTTCGATTATCGATTCGATTCAATTCCAATTATTTTTGATTCGACTCGATTTGATTATTTTTTATTCAATTCGATTCAATTATTTTCGATTCGATGCAATTCGATTCGATTCTTCTCATTTCAACTCAATTCGATTCTTTCGAATTCGATTCGATTCGATTCTTTGTGTTTCGATTCGATTCTTTTCGATTTGAGTCAATTCTTTTCAATTCGATTTGATATTCTTCGATTCAATTCTTTTCGATTCGATTCGATTCGATTCTTTTCGATTCGATTCGATTCCATTCGATTCGATTCTTCGATTCGATTCGATTCGATTCTTTTCGATTCATTACGATTCGATCGATTCTTTTCGATACGAATCAATTCGATTCCATTCTTTTTGATTCGATTCGATTCGATTCTTTTAGATTTGATTTGATACGATTCTTTTCAATTGGATTTGATTCGATTCGATTCGTTTCGATTCTCTTTGATGTTTTTTGATTCGATCTTTTCAACCGATTTAATTCGATTCGATTCATTTCGATTTGATTCGATTCGAATTTTTCGATTCTATTCTTTTCAATTCGATTCTTTTCGATTCGATTCGATTCGATTTTTTTCTATTCGCTTCTTTTCGATTCGATTCGATTCGCCTCTTTTCGTTTCGATTCTATTCTTTTGGATTCGATTTGATTCTTTTCGTTTCGATTAGATTCTCTTCGATTCGATTCTTTTCGATTCAGTTCTTTTCGATTCGGTTCGATTTGATTCTTCTCCATTCGATTCGATTCGATTCTTTTCGATTCGATTCGATAAGATTCTTTTCGTTCGATTCAATTCTGTTCGATTCTATTCGATTCGATTCGAAGAGATTCGATTATTTTCAGTTCGATTCTTTTCGTTTCCATTCGATTCTTTTCGATTTGATTCGATTCGATCATTTGGATTCAATTTGTTACATTTCGATTCGATTCTTTTCTATTCAGTTCGATTCGATTCTTTTCAATTCAGTTCGATTCGATTCTTTTCAATTCAATTCGATTCGATTCGATTCTTTTCGGTTCGATATGATTCGATTCGATTCAACTCAACTCGATTCTTTTCGATTCGATTTTTTCAATTCGATTCCTTTCAATTCGATTCGATTGGATTCTTTTCGTTTCAATTAGATCGATTCGATTTCATTATTTTCAATTCAATTCATTTCGATGTTTTTCGATTCGATTCAATGCGAATCGATTATTTTCTATTAGATTCGCTTCAATTATTTTCGATTTGATTTGATTCGGTTGTTTTCAATTCGATTCCATTTGATTATTTTCATTTCGATTCGGTGCGATTCGATTCTATTATTTTCAATTCGATTCGTTTCGTATCCATTCGAATCGTTTTGATTCCTTTCGGTTTTCGATTTGAATCGATTCTTTCTTTTCGATTCGATTGTTTTCTATTCGGTTTGATTTTTTTGATTTGAATCGACTCGATTCTTTTTGATTCAAGTATATAAGATTCGATCCGATTCTTTTCGATTCAAATCAATACGATTCTTTTCGATTTGATTCGATTCGTTTGGATTCGACTCGATTCTTTTCGATTCAATTCTTTTCGATTCAATGAAATACGATTCTATTCTTTTCTATTTTTTTATTTTTATTTATTTATGATAGTCACAGAGAGAGAGAGAGAGAGAGAGAGGCAGAGACACAGGCAGAGGGAGAAGCAGGCTCCATGCACCGGGAGCCCGATGTGGGATTCGATCCCGGGTCTCCAGGATCGTGCCCTGGGCCAAAGGCAGGCGCCAAACCGCTGCGCCACCCAGGGATCCCGATTCTATTCTTTTCGATTCGATTTGATTTGATTCTTTTTGATTCGATACGACTCGATTTGATTCTTTTCGATTTGATTCGATTCAACTCGATACTTTTCAATTCGATCATTTCGATCGATTCGATTCGATTCTTTTCATTTCGATTCGATTCTTTTCGATTCGATTCAATTCTTTTCAATTCGATTCGATTCGATTCTTTTCGTTTCGATTTGATTCTCTTCTATTTTATTTGATTCGATTCATTTCAATTAGATTCGATACTGTTCGATTCGATTCTTTTCGATTCAGGTCGATTGGAATCGATTCGATTCTTTCGGTTCCATTCGATTCGATTCGATACGATTCTCTTCGATTCGATTCTTTTCGGTCTGTTCGATTCGATTCTTTTCGATTCAGTTCGATTCGATTCTTTTTGATTCGATTCGATTCTTTTCGCTTTGATATGATTCGATTCGTTTCGACTTTTTTCGATTCGTGTCGATTCGAATCTATTCGATTCTTTTCTATTCAATTCGATTCGATTGATTCTTTTCGATTCGATTCCATTCGATTCGATTCTTTTCGATTCGATTCTATTCTTTTCGATTCGATACGATTCGATTCGATTCTTTTTGATTCCATTTTTTCGATTCGATTCTTTTCAATTCGATTCGATTCTTTTCAATTTGATTCTTTTCGATTCGATTCGATTCGCCTCTTGTCGTTTCGATTCGATTCTTTTTGATTCGATTCGATTCGATTCTTTTCGTTTCGATTATATTCTCGTCGATTCGATTCGATTCGATACGATTCGATTCTTTTCGATTCGATTCTTCTCGAATCGATTCAATTCGATTCTTTTCGATTCGATTCTTTTCGATTTGATTCGATTCGATCATTTGGATTCCACTTGTTACATTTCGATTCGAATCTTTTCGATTCGATTCGATTCAATTCTTTTGGATTTCATTGGATTGATTTAGATAATTTTTGATTCGATTCGATTCTTTTACCCTAGCTTCGATTTGATTCTACTCGATTCAATTCATTTCGATTCTTCTTGATTCAATTCTTTTCGATTCTTTTTGATTCGGTTTGATTCTTTTCGATTCAATTCGATTCTTTTCGATTCGATTCGATTTAATTGTTTTTGAATCCATTTGATTCGATTCGATTATTTTCGATTCGACTCGATTTGATTCGATTCGGTTCGATTATCGATTCGATTCAATTCCAATTATTTTTGATTCGACTCGATTTGATTATTTTTTATTCAATTCGATTCAATTATTTTCGATTCGATGCAATTCGATTCGATTCTTCTCATTTCAACTCAATTCGATTCTTTCGAATTCGATTCGATTCGATTCTTTGTGTTTCGATTCGATTCTTTTCGATTTGAGTCAATTCTTTTCAATTCGATTTGATATTCTTCGATTCAATTCTTTTCGATTCGATTCGATTCGATTCTTTTCGATTCGATTCGATTCCATTCGATTCGATTCTTCGATTCGATTCGATTCGATTCTTTTCGATTCATTACGATTCGATCGATTCTTTTCGATACGAATCAATTCGATTCCATTCTTTTTGATTCGATTCGATTCGATTCTTTTAGATTTGATTTGATACGATTCTTTTCAATTGGATTTGATTCGATTCGATTCGTTTCGATTCTCTTTGATGTTTTTTGATTCGATCTTTTCAACCGATTTAATTCGATTCGATTCATTTCGATTTGATTCGATTCGAATTTTTCGATTCTATTCTTTTCAATTCGATTCTTTTCGATTCGATTCGATTCGATTTTTTTCTATTCGCTTCTTTTCGATTCGATTCGATTCGCCTCT
Source organism: Canis lupus baileyi (assembly GCF_048164855.1). Taxonomy (NCBI): domain Eukaryota; kingdom Metazoa; phylum Chordata; class Mammalia; order Carnivora; family Canidae; genus Canis; species Canis lupus. The sequence continues at coordinate 32,094,718 of NC_132872.1, read as the reverse complement.
TTTCGTTTCGATTCTATTCTTTTGGATTCGATTTGATTCTTTTCGTTTCGATTAGATTCTCTTCGATTCGATTCTTTTCGATTCAGTTCTTTTCGATTCGGTTCGATTTGATTCTTCTCCATTCGATTCGATTCGATTCTTTTCGATTCGATTCGATAAGATTCTTTTCGTTCGATTCAATTCTGTTCGATTCGATTCGATTCGATTCGAAGAGATTCGATTATTTTCAGTTCGATTCTTTTCGTTTCCATTCGATTCTTTTCGATTTGATTCGATTCGATCATTTGGATTCAATTTGTTACATTTCGATTCGATTCTTTTCTATTCAGTTCGATTCGATTCTTTTCGATTCAGTTCGATTCGATTCTTTTCAATTCAATTCGATTCGATTCGATTCTTTTCGGTTCGATATGATTCGATTCGATTCAACTCAACTCGATTCTTTTCGATTCGATTTTTTCAATTCGATTCCTTTCAATTCGATTCGATTGGATTCTTTTCGTTTCAATTAGATCGATTCGATTTCATTATTTTCAATTCAATTCATTTCGATGTTTTTCGATTCGATTCAATGCGAATCGATTATTTTCTATTAGATTCGCTTCAATTATTTTCGATTTGATTTGATTCGGTTGTTTTCAATTCGATTCCATTTGATTATTTTCATTTCGATTCGGTGCGATTCGATTCTATTATTTTCAATTCGATTCGTTTCGTATCCATTCGAATCGTTTTGATTCCTTTCGGTTTTCGATTTGAATCGATTCTTTCTTTTCGATTCGATTGTTTTCTATTCGGTTTGATTTTTTTGATTTGAATCGACTCGATTCTTTTTGATTCAAGTATATAAGATTCGATCCGATTCTTTTCGATTCAAATCAATACGATTCTTTTCGATTTGATTCGATTCGTTTGGATTCGACTCGATTCTTTTCGATTCAATTCTTTTCGATTCAATGAAATACGATTCTATTCTTTTCTATTTTTTTATTTTTATTTATTTATGATAGTCACAGAGAGAGAGAGAGAGAGAGAGAGGCAGAGACACAGGCAGAGGGAGAAGCAGGCTCCATGCACCGGGAGCCCGATGTGGGATTCGATCCCGGGTCTCCAGGATCGTGCCCTGGGCCAAAGGCAGGCGCCAAACCGCTGCGCCACCCAGGGATCCCGATTCTATTCTTTTCGATTCGATTTGATTTGATTCTTTTTGATTCGATACGACTCGATTTGATTCTTTTCGATTTGATTCGATTCAACTCGATACTTTTCAATTCGATCATTTCGATCGATTCGATTCGATTCTTTTCATTTCGATTCGATTCTTTTCGATTCGATTCAATTCTTTTCAATTCGATTCGATTCGATTCTTTTCGTTTCGATTTGATTCTCTTCTATTTTATTTGATTCGATTCATTTCAATTAGATTCGATACTGTTCGATTCGATTCTTTTCGATTCAGGTCGATTGGAATCGATTCGATTCTTTCGGTTCCATTCGATTCGATTCGATACGATTCTCTTCGATTCGATTCTTTTCGGTCTGTTCGATTCGATTCTTTTCGATTCAGTTCGATTCGATTCTTTTTGATTCGATTCGATTCTTTTCGCTTTGATATGATTCGATTCGTTTCGACTTTTTTCGATTCGTGTCGATTCGAATCTATTCGATTCTTTTCTATTCAATTCGATTCGATTGATTCTTTTCGATTCGATTCCATTCGATTCGATTCTTTTCGATTCGATTCTATTCTTTTCGATTCGATACGATTCGATTCGATTCTTTTTGATTCCATTTTTTCGATTCGATTCTTTTCAATTCGATTCGATTCTTTTCAATTTGATTCTTTTCGATTCGATTCGATTCGCCTCTTGTCGTTTCGATTCGATTCTTTTTGATTCGATTCGATTCGATTCTTTTCGTTTCGATTATATTCTCGTCGATTCGATTCGATTCGATACGATTCGATTCTTTTCGATTCGATTCTTCTCGAATCGATTCAATTCGATTCTTTTCGATTCGATTCTTTTCGATTTGATTCGATTCGATCATTTGGATTCCACTTGTTACATTTCGATTCGAATCTTTTCGATTCGATTCGATTCAATTCTTTTGGATTTCATTGGATTGATTTAGATAATTTTTGATTCGATTCGATTCTTTTACCCTAGCTTCGATTTGATTCTACTCGATTCAATTCATTTCGATTCTTCTTGATTCAATTCTTTTCGATTCTTTTTGATTCGGTTTGATTCTTTTCGATTCAATTCGATTCTTTTCGATTCGATTCGATTTAATTGTTTTTGAATCCATTTGATTCGATTCGATTATTTTCGATTCGACTCGATTTGATTCGATTCGGTTCGATTATCGATTCGATTCAATTCCAATTATTTTTGATTCGACTCGATTTGATTATTTTTTATTCAATTCGATTCAATTATTTTCGATTCGATGCAATTCGATTCGATTCTTCTCATTTCAACTCAATTCGATTCTTTCGAATTCGATTCGATTCGATTCTTTGTGTTTCGATTCGATTCTTTTCGATTTGAGTCAATTCTTTTCAATTCGATTTGATATTCTTCGATTCAATTCTTTTCGATTCGATTCGATTCGATTCTTTTCGATTCGATTCGATTCCATTCGATTCGATTCTTCGATTCGATTCGATTCGATTCTTTTCGATTCATTACGATTCGATCGATTCTTTTCGATACGAATCAATTCGATTCCATTCTTTTTGATTCGATTCGATTCGATTCTTTTAGATTTGATTTGATACGATTCTTTTCAATTGGATTTGATTCGATTCGATTCGTTTCGATTCTCTTTGATGTTTTTTGATTCGATCTTTTCAACCGATTTAATTCGATTCGATTCATTTCGATTTGATTCGATTCGAATTTTTCGATTCTATTCTTTTCAATTCGATTCTTTTCGATTCGATTCGATTCGATTTTTTTCTATTCGCTTCTTTTCGATTCGATTCGATTCGCCTCTTTTCGTTTCGATTCTATTCTTTTGGATTCGATTTGATTCTTTTCGTTTCGATTAGATTCTCTTCGATTCGATTCTTTTCGATTCAGTTCTTTTCGATTCGGTTCGATTTGATTCTTCTCCATTCGATTCGATTCGATTCTTTTCGATTCGATTCGATAAGATTCTTTTCGTTCGATTCAATTCTGTTCGATTCTATTCGATTCGATTCGAAGAGATTCGATTATTTTCAGTTCGATTCTTTTCGTTTCCATTCGATTCTTTTCGATTTGATTCGATTCGATCATTTGGATTCAATTTGTTACATTTCGATTCGATTCTTTTCTATTCAGTTCGATTCGATTCTTTTCGATTCAGTTCGATTCGATTCTTTTCAATTCAATTCGATTCGATTCGATTCTTTTCGGTTCGATATGATTCGATTCGATTCAACTCAACTCGATTCTTTTCGATTCGATTTTTTCAATTCGATTCCTTTCAATTCGATTCGATTGGATTCTTTTCGTTTCAATTAGATCGATTCGATTTCATTATTTTCAATTCAATTCATTTCGATGTTTTTCGATTCGATTCAATGCGAATCGATTATTTTCTATTAGATTCGCTTCAATTATTTTCGATTTGATTTGATTCGGTTGTTTTCAATTCGATTCCATTTGATTATTTTCATTTCGATTCGGTGCGATTCGATTCTATTATTTTCAATTCGATTCGTTTCGTATCCATTCGAATCGTTTTGATTCCTTTCGGTTTTCGATTTGAATCGATTCTTTCTTTTCGATTCGATTGTTTTCTATTCGGTTTGATTTTTTTGATTTGAATCGACTCGATTCTTTTTGATTCAAGTATATAAGATTCGATCCGATTCTTTTCGATTCAAATCAATACGATTCTTTTCGATTTGATTCGATTCGTTTGGATTCGACTCGATTCTTTTCGATTCAATTCTTTTCGATTCAATGAAATACGATTCTATTCTTTTCTATTTTTTTATTTTTATTTATTTATGATAGTCACAGAGAGAGAGAGAGAGAGAGAGAGGCAGAGACACAGGCAGAGGGAGAAGCAGGCTCCATGCACCGGGAGCCCGATGTGGGATTCGATCCCGGGTCTCCAGGATCGTGCCCTGGGCCAAAGGCAGGCGCCAAACCGCTGCGCCACCCAGGGATCCCGATTCTATTCTTTTCGATTCGATTTGATTTGATTCTTTTTGATTCGATACGACTCGATTTGATTCTTTTCGATTTGATTCGATTCAACTCGATACTTTTCAATTCGATCATTTCGATCGATTCGATTCGATTCTTTTCATTTCGATTCGATTCTTTTCGATTCGATTCAATTCTTTTCAATTCGATTCGATTCGATTCTTTTCGTTTCGATTTGATTCTCTTCTATTTTATTTGATTCGATTCATTTCAATTAGATTCGATACTGTTCGATTCGATTCTTTTCGATTCAGGTCGATTGGAATCGATTCGATTCTTTCGGTTCCATTCGATTCGATTCGATACGATTCTCTTCGATTCGATTCTTTTCGGTCTGTTCGATTCGATTCTTTTCGATTCAGTTCGATTCGATTCTTTTTGATTCGATTCGATTCTTTTCGCTTTGATATGATTCGATTCGTTTCGACTTTTTTCGATTCGTGTCGATTCGAATCTATTCGATTCTTTTCTATTCAATTCGATTCGATTGATTCTTTTCGATTCGATTCCATTCGATTCGATTCTTTTCGATTCGATTCTATTCTTTTCGATTCGATACGATTCGATTCGATTCTTTTTGATTCCATTTTTTCGATTCGATTCTTTTCAATTCGATTCGATTCTTTTCAATTTGATTCTTTTCGATTCGATTCGATTCGCCTCTTGTCGTTTCGATTCGATTCTTTTTGATTCGATTCGATTCGATTCTTTTCGTTTCGATTATATTCTCGTCGATTCGATTCGATTCGATACGATTCGATTCTTTTCGATTCGATTCTTCTCGAATCGATTCAATTCGATTCTTTTCGATTCGATTCTTTTCGATTTGATTCGATTCGATCATTTGGATTCCACTTGTTACATTTCGATTCGAATCTTTTCGATTCGATTCGATTCAATTCTTTTGGATTTCATTGGATTGATTTAGATAATTTTTGATTCGATTCGATTCTTTTACCCTAGCTTCGATTTGATTCTACTCGATTCAATTCATTTCGATTCTTCTTGATTCAATTCTTTTCGATTCTTTTTGATTCGGTTTGATTCTTTTCGATTCAATTCGATTCTTTTCGATTCGATTCGATTTAATTGTTTTTGAATCCATTTGATTCGATTCGATTATTTTCGATTCGACTCGATTTGATTCGATTCGGTTCGATTATCGATTCGATTCAATTCCAATTATTTTTGATTCGACTCGATTTGATTATTTTTTATTCAATTCGATTCAATTATTTTCGATTCGATGCAATTCGATTCGATTCTTCTCATTTCAACTCAATTCGATTCTTTCGAATTCGATTCGATTCGATTCTTTGTGTTTCGATTCGATTCTTTTCGATTTGAGTCAATTCTTTTCAATTCGATTTGATATTCTTCGATTCAATTCTTTTCGATTCGATTCGATTCGATTCTTTTCGATTCGATTCGATTCCATTCGATTCGATTCTTCGATTCGATTCGATTCGATTCTTTTCGATTCATTACGATTCGATCGATTCTTTTCGATACGAATCAATTCGATTCCATTCTTTTTGATTCGATTCGATTCGATTCTTTTAGATTTGATTTGATACGATTCTTTTCAATTGGATTTGATTCGATTCGATTCGTTTCGATTCTCTTTGATGTTTTTTGATTCGATCTTTTCAACCGATTTAATTCGATTCGATTCATTTCGATTTGATTCGATTCGAATTTTTCGATTCTATTCTTTTCAATTCGATTCTTTTCGATTCGATTCGATTCGATTTTTTTCTATTCGCTTCTTTTCGATTCGATTCGATTCGCCTCTTTTCGTTTCGATTCTATTCTTTTGGATTCGATTTGATTCTTTTCGTTTCGATTAGATTCTCTTCGATTCGATTCTTTTCGATTCAGTTCTTTTCGATTCGGTTCGATTTGATTCTTCTCCATTCGATTCGATTCGATTCTTTTCGATTCGATTCGATAAGATTCTTTTCGTTCGATTCAATTCTGTTCGATTCTATTCGATTCGATTCGAAGAGATTCGATTATTTTCAGTTCGATTCTTTTCGTTTCCATTCGATTCTTTTCGATTTGATTCGATTCGATCATTTGGATTCAATTTGTTACATTTCGATTCGATTCTTTTCTATTCAGTTCGATTCGATTCTTTTCAATTCAGTTCGATTCGATTCTTTTCAATTCAATTCGATTCGATTCGATTCTTTTCGGTTCGATATGATTCGATTCGATTCAACTCAACTCGATTCTTTTCGATTCGATTTTTTCAATTCGATTCCTTTCAATTCGATTCGATTGGATTCTTTTCGTTTCAATTAGATCGATTCGATTTCATTATTTTCAATTCAATTCATTTCGATGTTTTTCGATTCGATTCAATGCGAATCGATTATTTTCTATTAGATTCGCTTCAATTATTTTCGATTTGATTTGATTCGGTTGTTTTCAATTCGATTCCATTTGATTATTTTCATTTCGATTCGGTGCGATTCGATTCTATTATTTTCAATTCGATTCGTTTCGTATCCATTCGAATCGTTTTGATTCCTTTCGGTTTTCGATTTGAATCGATTCTTTCTTTTCGATTCGATTGTTTTCTATTCGGTTTGATTTTTTTGATTTGAATCGACTCGATTCTTTTTGATTCAAGTATATAAGATTCGATCCGATTCTTTTCGATTCAAATCAATACGATTCTTTTCGATTTGATTCGATTCGTTTGGATTCGACTCGATTCTTTTCGATTCAATTCTTTTCGATTCAATGAAATACGATTCTATTCTTTTCTATTTTTTTATTTTTATTTATTTATGATAGTCACAGAGAGAGAGAGAGAGAGAGAGGCAGAGACACAGGCAGAGGGAGAAGCAGGCTCCATGCACCGGGAGCCCGATGTGGGATTCGATCCCGGGTCTCCAGGATCGTGCCCTGGGCCAAAGGCAGGCGCCAAACCGCTGCGCCACCCAGGGATCCCGATTCTATTCTTTTCGATTCGATTTGATTTGATTCTTTTTGATTCGATACGACTCGATTTGATTCTTTTCGATTTGATTCGATTCAACTCGATACTTTTCAATTCGATCATTTCGATCGATTCGATTCGATTCTTTTCATTTCGATTCGATTCTTTTCGATTCGATTCAATTCTTTTCAATTCGATTCGATTCGATTCTTTTCGTTTCGATTTGATTCTCTTCTATTTTATTTGATTCGATTCATTTCAATTAGATTCGATACTGTTCGATTCGATTCTTTTCGATTCAGGTCGATTGGAATCGATTCGATTCTTTCGGTTCCATTCGATTCGATTCGATACGATTCTCTTCGATTCGATTCTTTTCGGTCTGTTCGATTCGATTCTTTTCGATTCAGTTCGATTCGATTCTTTTTGATTCGATTCGATTCTTTTCGCTTTGATATGATTCGATTCGTTTCGACTTTTTTCGATTCGTGTCGATTCGAATCTATTCGATTCTTTTCTATTCAATTCGATTCGATTGATTCTTTTCGATTCGATTCCATTCGATTCGATTCTTTTCGATTCGATTCTATTCTTTTCGATTCGATACGATTCGATTCGATTCTTTTTGATTCCATTTTTTCGATTCGATTCTTTTCAATTCGATTCGATTCTTTTCAATTTGATTCTTTTCGATTCGATTCGATTCGCCTCTTGTCGTTTCGATTCGATTCTTTTTGATTCGATTCGATTCGATTCTTTTCGTTTCGATTATATTCTCGTCGATTCGATTCGATTCGATACGATTCGATTCTTTTCGATTCGATTCTTCTCGAATCGATTCAATTCGATTCTTTTCGATTCGATTCTTTTCGATTTGATTCGATTCGATCATTTGGATTCCACTTGTTACATTTCGATTCGAATCTTTTCGATTCGATTCGATTCAATTCTTTTGGATTTCATTGGATTGATTTAGATAATTTTTGATTCGATTCGATTCTTTTACCCTAGCTTCGATTTGATTCTACTCGATTCAATTCATTTCGATTCTTCTTGATTCAATTCTTTTCGATTCTTTTTGATTCGGTTTGATTCTTTTCGATTCAATTCGATTCTTTTCGATTCGATTCGATTTAATTGTTTTTGAATCCATTTGATTCGATTCGATTATTTTCGATTCGACTCGATTTGATTCGATTCGGTTCGATTATCGATTCGATTCAATTCCAATTATTTTTGATTCGACTCGATTTGATTATTTTTTATTCAATTCGATTCAATTATTTTCGATTCGATGCAATTCGATTCGATTCTTCTCATTTCAACTCAATTCGATTCTTTCGAATTCGATTCGATTCGATTCTTTGTGTTTCGATTCGATTCTTTTCGATTTGAGTCAATTCTTTTCAATTCGATTTGATATTCTTCGATTCAATTCTTTTCGATTCGATTCGATTCGATTCTTTTCGATTCGATTCGATTCCATTCGATTCGATTCTTCGATTCGATTCGATTCGATTCTTTTCGATTCATTACGATTCGATCGATTCTTTTCGATACGAATCAATTCGATTCCATTCTTTTTGATTCGATTCGATTCGATTCTTTTAGATTTGATTTGATACGATTCTTTTCAATTGGATTTGATTCGATTCGATTCGTTTCGATTCTCTTTGATGTTTTTTGATTCGATCTTTTCAACCGATTTAATTCGATTCGATTCATTTCGATTTGATTCGATTCGAATTTTTCGATTCTATTCTTTTCAATTCGATTCTTTTCGATTCGATTCGATTTTTTTCTATTCGCTTCTTTTCGATTCGATTCGATTCGCCTCTTTTCGTTTCGATTCTATTCTTTTGGATTCGATTTGATTCTTTTCGTTTCGATTAGATTCTCTTCGATTCGATTCTTTTCGATTCAGTTCTTTTCGATTCGGTTCGATTTGATTCTTCTCCATTCGATTCGATTCGATTCTTTTCGATTCGATTCGATAAGATTCTTTTCGTTCGATTCAATTCTGTTCGATTCGATTCGATTCGATTCGAAGAGATTCGATTATTTTCAGTTCGATTCTTTTCGTTTCCATTCGATTCTTTTCGATTTGATTCGATTCGATCATTTGGATTCAATTTGTTACATTTCGATTCGATTCTTTTCTATTCAGTTCGATTCGATTCTTTTCAATTCAGTTCGATTCGATTCTTTTCAATTCAATTCGATTCGATTCGATTCTTTTCGGTTCGATATGATTCGATTCGATTCAACTCAACTCGATTCTTTTCGATTCGATTTTTTCAATTCGATTCCTTTCAATTCGATTCGATTGGATTCTTTTCGTTTCAATTAGATCGATTCGATTTCATTATTTTCAATTCAATTCATTTCGATGTTTTTCGATTCGATTCAATGCGAATCGATTATTTTCTATTAGATTCGCTTCAATTATTTTCGATTTGATTTGATTCGGTTGTTTTCAATTCGATTCCATTTGATTATTTTCATTTCGATTCGGTGCGATTCGATTCTATTATTTTCAATTCGATTCGTTTCGTATCCATTCGAATCGTTTTGATTCCTTTCGGTTTTCGATTTGAATCGATTCTTTCTTTTCGATTCGATTGTTTTCTATTCGGTTTGATTTTTTTGATTTGAATCGACTCGATTCTTTTTGATTCAAGTATATAAGATTCGATCCGATTCTTTTCGATTCAAATCAATACGATTCTTTTCGATTTGATTCGATTCGTTTGGATTCGACTCGATTCTTTTCGATTCAATTCTTTTCGATTCAATGAAATACGATTCTATTCTTTTCTATTTTTTTATTTTTATTTATTTATGATAGTCACAGAGAGAGAGAGAGAGAGAGAGAGGCAGAGACACAGGCAGAGGGAGAAGCAGGCTCCATGCACCGGGAGCCCGATGTGGGATTCGATCCCGGGTCTCCAGGATCGTGCCCTGGGCCAAAGGCAGGCGCCAAACCGCTGCGCCACCCAGGGATCCCGATTCTATTCTTTTCGATTCGATTTGATTTGATTCTTTTTGATTCGATACGACTCGATTTGATTCTTTTCGATTTGATTCGATTCAACTCGATACTTTTCAATTCGATCATTTCGATCGATTCGATTCGATTCTTTTCATTTCGATTCGATTCTTTTCGATTCGATTCAATTCTTTTCAATTCGATTCGATTCGATTCTTTTCGTTTCGATTTGATTCTCTTCTATTTTATTTGATTCGATTCATTTCAATTAGATTCGATACTGTTCGATTCGATTCTTTTCGATTCAGGTCGATTGGAATCGATTCGATTCTTTCGGTTCCATTCGATTCGATTCGATACGATTCTCTTCGATTCGATTCTTTTCGGTCTGTTCGATTCGATTCTTTTCGATTCAGTTCGATTCGATTCTTTTTGATTCGATTCGATTCTTTTCGCTTTGATATGATTCGATTCGTTTCGACTTTTTTCGATTCGTGTCGATTCGAATCTATTCGATTCTTTTCTATTCAATTCGATTCGATTGATTCTTTTCGATTCGATTCCATTCGATTCGATTCTTTTCGATTCGATTCTATTCTTTTCGATTCGATACGATTCGATTCGATTCTTTTTGATTCCATTTTTTCGATTCGATTCTTTTCAATTCGATTCGATTCTTTTCAATTTGATTCTTTTCGATTCGATTCGATTCGCCTCTTGTCGTTTCGATTCGATTCTTTTTGATTCGATTCGATTCGATTCTTTTCGTTTCGATTATATTCTCGTCGATTCGATTCGATTCGATACGATTCGATTCTTTTCGATTCGATTCTTCTCGAATCGATTCAATTCGATTCTTTTCGATTCGATTCTTTTCGATTTGATTCGATTCGATCATTTGGATTCCACTTGTTACATTTCGATTCGAATCTTTTCGATTCGATTCGATTCAATTCTTTTGGATTTCATTGGATTGATTTAGATAATTTTTGATTCGATTCGATTCTTTTACCCTAGCTTCGATTTGATTCTACTCGATTCAATTCATTTCGATTCTTCTTGATTCAATTCTTTTCGATTCTTTTTGATTCGGTTTGATTCTTTTCGATTCAATTCGATTCTTTTCGATTCGATTCGATTTAATTGTTTTTGAATCCATTTGATTCGATTCGATTATTTTCGATTCGACTCGATTTGATTCGATTCGGTTCGATTATCGATTCGATTCAATTCCAATTATTTTTGATTCGACTCGATTTGATTATTTTTTATTCAATTCGATTCAATTATTTTCGATTCGATGCAATTCGATTCGATTCTTCTCATTTCAACTCAATTCGATTCTTTCGAATTCGATTCGATTCGATTCTTTGTGTTTCGATTCGATTCTTTTCGATTTGAGTCAATTCTTTTCAATTCGATTTGATATTCTTCGATTCAATTCTTTTCGATTCGATTCGATTCGATTCTTTTCGATTCGATTCGATTCCATTCGATTCGATTCTTCGATTCGATTCGATTCGATTCTTTTCGATTCATTACGATTCGATCGATTCTTTTCGATACGAATCAATTCGATTCCATTCTTTTTGATTCGATTCGATTCGATTCTTTTAGATTTGATTTGATACGATTCTTTTCAATTGGATTTGATTCGATTCGATTCGTTTCGATTCTCTTTGATGTTTTTTGATTCGATCTTTTCAACCGATTTAATTCGATTCGATTCATTTCGATTTGATTCGATTCGAATTTTTCGATTCTATTCTTTTCAATTCGATTCTTTTCGATTCGATTCGATTCGATTTTTTTCTATTCGCTTCTTTTCGATTCGATTCGATTCGCCTCTTTTCGTTTCGATTCTATTCTTTTGGATTCGATTTGATTCTTTTCGTTTCGATTAGATTCTCTTCGATTCGATTCTTTTCGATTCAGTTCTTTTCGATTCGGTTCGATTTGATTCTTCTCCATTCGATTCGATTCGATTCTTTTCGATTCGATTCGATAAGATTCTTTTCGTTCGATTCAATTCTGTTCGATTCGATTCGATTCGATTCGAAGAGATTCGATTATTTTCAGTTCGATTCTTTTCGTTTCCATTCGATTCTTTTCGATTTGATTCTATTCGATCATTTGGATTCAATTTGTTACATTTCGATTCGATTCTTTTCTATTCAGTTCGATTCGATTCTTTTCAATTCAGTTCGATTCGATTCTTTTCAATTCAATTCGATTCGATTCGATTCTTTTCGGTTCGATATGATTCGATTCGATTCAACTCAACTCGATTCTTTTCGATTCGATTTTTTCAATTCGATTCCTTTCAATTCGATTCGATTGGATTCTTTTCGTTTCAATTAGATCGATTCGATTTCATTATTTTCAATTCAATTCATTTCGATGTTTTTCGATTCGATTCAATGCGAATCGATTATTTTCTATTAGATTCGCTTCAATTATTTTCGATTTGATTTGATTCGGTTGTTTTCAATTCGATTCCATTTGATTATTTTCATTTCGATTCGGTGCGATTCGATTCTATTATTTTCAATTCGATTCGTTTCGTATCCATTCGAATCGTTTTGATTCCTTTCGGTTTTCGATTTGAATCGATTCTTTCTTTTCGATTCGATTGTTTTCTATTCGGTTTGATTTTTTTGATTTGAATCGACTCGATTCTTTTTGATTCAAGTATATAAGATTCGATCCGATTCTTTTCGATTCAAATCAATACGATTCTTTTCGATTTGATTCGATTCGTTTGGATTCGACTCGATTCTTTTCGATTCAATTCTTTTCGATTCAATGAAATACGATTCTATTCTTTTCTATTTTTTTATTTTTATTTATTTATGATAGTCACAGAGAGAGAGAGAGAGAGAGAGAGGCAGAGACACAGGCAGAGGGAGAAGCAGGCTCCATGCACCGGGAGCCCGATGTGGGATTCGATCCCGGGTCTCCAGGAGAGTGCCCTGGGCCAAAGGCAGGCGCCAAACCGCTGCGCCACCCAGGGATCCCGATTCTATTCTTTTCGATTCGATTTGATTTGATTCTTTTTGATTCGATACGACTCGATTTGATTCTTTTCGATTTGATTCGATTCAACTCGATACTTTTCAATTCGATCATTTCGATCGATTCGATTCGATTCTTTTCATTTCGATTCGATTCTTTTCGATTCGATTCAATTCTTTTCAATTCGATTCGATTCGATTCTTTTCGTTTCGATTTGATTCTCTTCTATTTTATTTGATTCGATTCATTTCAATTAGATTCGATACTGTTCGATTCGATTCTTTTCGATTCAGGTCGATTGGAATCGATTCGATTCTTTCGGTTCCATTCGATTCGATTCGATACGATTCTCTTCGATTCGATTCTTTTCGGTCTGTTCGATTCGATTCTTTTCGATTCAGTTCGATTCGATTCTTTTTGATTCGATTCGATTCTTTTCGCTTTGATATGATTCGATTCGTTTCGACTTTTTTCGATTCGTGTCGATTCGAATCTATTCGATTCTTTTCTATTCAATTCGATTCGATTGATTCTTTTCGATTCGATTCCATTCGATTCGATTCTTTTCGATTCGATTCTATTCTTTTCGATTCGATACGATTCGATTCGATTCTTTTTGATTCCATTTTTTCGATTCGATTCTTTTCAATTCGATTCGATTCTTTTCAATTTGATTCTTTTCGATTCGATTCGATTCGCCTCTTGTCGTTTCGATTCGATTCTTTTTGATTCGATTCGATTCGATTCTTTTCGTTTCGATTATATTCTCGTCGATTCGATTCGATTCGATACGATTCGATTCTTTTCGATTCGATTCTTCTCGAATCGATTCAATTCGATTCTTTTCGATTCGATTCTTTTCGATTTGATTCGATTCGATCATTTGGATTCCACTTGTTACATTTCGATTCGAATCTTTTCGATTCGATTCGATTCAATTCTTTTGGATTTCATTGGATTGATTTAGATAATTTTTGATTCGATTCGATTCTTTTACCCTAGCTTCGATTTGATTCTACTCGATTCAATTCATTTCGATTCTTCTTGATTCAATTCTTTTCGATTCTTTTTGATTCGGTTTGATTCTTTTCGATTCAATTCGATTCTTTTCGATTCGATTCGATTTAATTGTTTTTGAATCCATTTGATTCGATTCGATTATTTTCGATTCGACTCGATTTGATTCGATTCGGTTCGATTATCGATTCGATTCAATTCCAATTATTTTTGATTCGACTCGATTTGATTATTTTTTATTCAATTCGATTCAATTATTTTCGATTCGATGCAATTCGATTCGATTCTTCTCATTTCAACTCAATTCGATTCTTTCGAATTCGATTCGATTCGATTCTTTGTGTTTCGATTCGATTCTTTTCGATTTGAGTCAATTCTTTTCAATTCGATTTGATATTCTTCGATTCAATTCTTTTCGATTCGATTCGATTCGATTCTTTTCGATTCGATTCGATTCCATTCGATTCGATTCTTCGATTCGATTCGATTCGATTCTTTTCGATTCATTACGATTCGATCGATTCTTTTCGATACGAATCAATTCGATTCCATTCTTTTTGATTCGATTCGATTCGATTCTTTTAGATTTGATTTGATACGATTCTTTTCAATTGGATTTGATTCGATTCGATTCGTTTCGATTCTCTTTGATGTTTTTTGATTCGATCTTTTCAACCGATTTAATTCGATTCGATTCATTTCGATTTGATTCGATTCGAATTTTTCGATTCTATTCTTTTCAATTCGATTCTTTTCGATTCGATTCGATTCGATTTTTTTCTATTCGCTTCTTTTCGATTCGATTCGATTCGCCTCTTTTCGTTTCGATTCTATTCTTTTGGATTCGATTTGATTCTTTTCGTTTCGATTAGATTCTCTTCGATTCGATTCTTTTCGATTCAGTTCTTTTCGATTCGGTTCGATTTGATTCTTCTCCATTCGATTCGATTCGATTCTTTTCGATTCGATTCGATAAGATTCTTTTCGTTCGATTCAATTCTGTTCGATTCGATTCGATTCGATTCGAAGAGATTCGATTATTTTCAGTTCGATTCTTTTCGTTTCCATTCGATTCTTTTCGATTTGATTCGATTCGATCATTTGGATTCAATTTGTTACATTTCGATTCGATTCTTTTCTATTCAGTTCGATTCGATTCTTTTCGATTCAGTTCGATTCGATTCTTTTCAATTCAATTCGATTCGATTCGATTCTTTTCGGTTCGATATGATTCGATTCGATTCAACTCAACTCGATTCTTTTCGATTCGATTTTTTCAATTCGATTCCTTTCAATTCGATTCGATTGGATTCTTTTCGTTTCAATTAGATCGATTCGATTTCATTATTTTCAATTCAATTCATTTCGATGTTTTTCGATTCGATTCAATGCGAATCGATTATTTTCTATTAGATTCGCTTCAATTATTTTCGATTTGATTTGATTCGGTTGTTTTCAATTCGATTCCATTTGATTATTTTCATTTCGATTCGGTGCGATTCGATTCTATTATTTTCAATTCGATTCGTTTCGTATCCATTCGAATCGTTTTGATTCCTTTCGGTTTTCGATTTGAATCGATTCTTTCTTTTCGATTCGATTGTTTTCTATTCGGTTTGATTTTTTTGATTTGAATCGACTCGATTCTTTTTGATTCAAGTATATAAGATTCGATCCGATTCTTTTCGATTCAAATCAATACGATTCTTTTCGATTTGATTCGATTCGTTTGGATTCGACTCGATTCTTTTCGATTCAATTCTTTTCGATTCAATGAAATACGATTCTATTCTTTTCTATTTTTTTATTTTTATTTATTTATGATAGTCACAGAGAGAGAGAGAGAGAGAGAGAGGCAGAGACACAGGCAGAGGGAGAAGCAGGCTCCATGCACCGGGAGCCCGATGTGGGATTCGATCCCGGGTCTCCAGGATCGTGCCCTGGGCCAAAGGCAGGCGCCAAACCGCTGCGCCACCCAGGGATCCCGATTCTATTCTTTTCGATTCGATTTGATTTGATTCTTTTTGATTCGATACGACTCGATTTGATTCTTTTCGATTTGATTCGATTCAACTCGATACTTTTCAATTCGATCATTTCGATCGATTCGATTCGATTCTTTTCATTTCGATTCGATTCTTTTCGATTCGATTCAATTCTTTTCAATTCGATTCGATTCGATTCTTTTCGTTTCGATTTGATTCTCTTCTATTTTATTTGATTCGATTCATTTCAATTAGATTCGATACTGTTCGATTCGATTCTTTTCGATTCAGGTCGATTGGAATCGATTCGATTCTTTCGGTTCCATTCGATTCGATTCGATACGATTCTCTTCGATTCGATTCTTTTCGGTCTGTTCGATTCGATTCTTTTCGATTCAGTTCGATTCGATTCTTTTTGATTCGATTCGATTCTTTTCGCTTTGATATGATTCGATTCGTTTCGACTTTTTTCGATTCGTGTCGATTCGAATCTATTCGATTCTTTTCTATTCAATTCGATTCGATTGATTCTTTTCGATTCGATTCCATTCGATTCGATTCTTTTCGATTCGATTCTATTCTTTTCGATTCGATACGATTCGATTCGATTCTTTTTGATTCCATTTTTTCGATTCGATTCTTTTCAATTCGATTCGATTCTTTTCAATTTGATTCTTTTCGATTCGATTCGATTCGCCTCTTGTCGTTTCGATTCGATTCTTTTTGATTCGATTCGATTCGATTCTTTTCGTTTCGATTATATTCTCGTCGATTCGATTCGATTCGATACGATTCGATTCTTTTCGATTCGATTCTTCTCGAATCGATTCAATTCGATTCTTTTCGATTCGATTCTTTTCGATTTGATTCGATTCGATCATTTGGATTCCACTTGTTACATTTCGATTCGAATCTTTTCGATTCGATTCGATTCAATTCTTTTGGATTTCATTGGATTGATTTAGATAATTTTTGATTCGATTCGATTCTTTTACCCTAGCTTCGATTTGATTCTACTCGATTCAATTCATTTCGATTCTTCTTGATTCAATTCTTTTCGATTCTTTTTGATTCGGTTTGATTCTTTTCGATTCAATTCGATTCTTTTCGATTCGATTCGATTTAATTGTTTTTGAATCCATTTGATTCGATTCGATTATTTTCGATTCGACTCGATTTGATTCGATTCGGTTCGATTATCGATTCGATTCAATTCCAATTATTTTTGATTCGACTCGATTTGATTATTTTTTATTCAATTCGATTCAATTATTTTCGATTCGATGCAATTCGATTCGATTCTTCTCATTTCAACTCAATTCGATTCTTTCGAATTCGATTCGATTCGATTCTTTGTGTTTCGATTCGATTCTTTTCGATTTGAGTCAATTCTTTTCAATTCGATTTGATATTCTTCGATTCAATTCTTTTCGATTCGATTCGATTCGATTCTTTTCGATTCGATTCGATTCCATTCGATTCGATTCTTCGATTCGATTCGATTCGATTCTTTTCGATTCATTACGATTCGATCGATTCTTTTCGATACGAATCAATTCGATTCCATTCTTTTTGATTCGATTCGATTCGATTCTTTTAGATTTGATTTGATACGATTCTTTTCAATTGGATTTGATTCGATTCGATTCGTTTCGATTCTCTTTGATGTTTTTTGATTCGATCTTTTCAACCGATTTAATTCGATTCGATTCATTTCGATTTGATTCGATTCGAATTTTTCGATTCTATTCTTTTCAATTCGATTCTTTTCGATTCGATTCGATTCGATTTTTTTCTATTCGCTTCTTTTCGATTCGATTCGATTCGCCTCTTTTCGTTTCGATTCTATTCTTTTGGATTCGATTTGATTCTTTTCGTTTCGATTAGATTCTCTTCGATTCGATTCTTTTCGATTCAGTTCTTTTCGATTCGGTTCGATTTGATTCTTCTCCATTCGATTCGATTCGATTCTTTTCGATTCGATTCGATAAGATTCTTTTCGTTCGATTCAATTCTGTTCGATTCGATTCGATTCGATTCGAAGAGATTCGATTATTTTCAGTTCGATTCTTTTCGTTTCCATTCGATTCTTTTCGATTTGATTCGATTCGATCATTTGGATTCAATTTGTTACATTTCGATTCGATTCTTTTCTATTCAGTTCGATTCGATTCTTTTCGATTCAGTTCGATTCGATTCTTTTCAATTCAATTCGATTCGATTCGATTCTTTTCGGTTCGATATGATTCGATTCGATTCAACTCAACTCGATTCTTTTCGATTCGATTTTTTCAATTCGATTCCTTTCAATTCGATTCGATTGGATTCTTTTCGTTTCAATTAGATCGATTCGATTTCATTATTTTCAATTCAATTCATTTCGATGTTTTTCGATTCGATTCAATGCGAATCGATTATTTTCTATTAGATTCGCTTCAATTATTTTCGATTTGATTTGATTCGGTTGTTTTCAATTCGATTCCATTTGATTATTTTCATTTCGATTCGGTGCGATTCGATTCTATTATTTTCAATTCGATTCGTTTCGTATCCATTCGAATCGTTTTGATTCCTTTCGGTTTTCGATTTGAATCGATTCTTTCTTTTCGATTCGATTGTTTTCTATTCGGTTTGATTTTTTTGATTTGAATCGACTCGATTCTTTTTGATTCAAGTATATAAGATTCGATCCGATTCTTTTCGATTCAAATCAATACGATTCTTTTCGATTTGATTCGATTCGTTTGGATTCGACTCGATTCTTTTCGATTCAATTCTTTTCGATTCAATGAAATACGATTCTATTCTTTTCTATTTTTTTATTTTTATTTATTTATGATAGTCACAGAGAGAGAGAGAGAGAGAGAGAGGCAGAGACACAGGCAGAGGGAGAAGCAGGCTCCATGCACCGGGAGCCCGATGTGGGATTCGATCCCGGGTCTCCAGGATCGTGCCCTGGGCCAAAGGCAGGCGCCAAACCGCTGCGCCACCCAGGGATCCCGATTCTATTCTTTTCGATTCGATTTGATTTGATTCTTTTTGATTCGATACGACTCGATTTGATTCTTTTCGATTTGATTCGATTCAACTCGATACTTTTCAATTCGATCATTTCGATCGATTCGATTCGATTCTTTTCATTTCGATTCGATTCTTTTCGATTCGATTCAATTCTTTTCAATTCGATTCGATTCGATTCTTTTCGTTTCGATTTGATTCTCTTCTATTTTATTTGATTCGATTCATTTCAATTAGATTCGATACTGTTCGATTCGATTCTTTTCGATTCAGGTCGATTGGAATCGATTCGATTCTTTCGGTTCCATTCGATTCGATTCGATACGATTCTCTTCGATTCGATTCTTTTCGGTCTGTTCGATTCGATTCTTTTCGATTCAGTTCGATTCGATTCTTTTTGATTCGATTCGATTCTTTTCGCTTTGATATGATTCGATTCGTTTCGACTTTTTTCGATTCGTGTCGATTCGAATCTATTCGATTCTTTTCTATTCAATTCGATTCGATTGATTCTTTTCGATTCGATTCCATTCGATTCGATTCTTTTCGATTCGATTCTATTCTTTTCGATTCGATACGATTCGATTCGATTCTTTTTGATTCCATTTTTTCGATTCGATTCTTTTCAATTCGATTCGATTCTTTTCAATTTGATTCTTTTCGATTCGATTCGATTCGCCTCTTGTCGTTTCGATTCGATTCTTTTTGATTCGATTCGATTCGATTCTTTTCGTTTCGATTATATTCTCGTCGATTCGATTCGATTCGATACGATTCGATTCTTTTCGATTCGATTCTTCTCGAATCGATTCAATTCGATTCTTTTCGATTCGATTCTTTTCGATTTGATTCGATTCGATCATTTGGATTCCACTTGTTACATTTCGATTCGAATCTTTTCGATTCGATTCGATTCAATTCTTTTGGATTTCATTGGATTGATTTAGATAATTTTTGATTCGATTCGATTCTTTTACCCTAGCTTCGATTTGATTCTACTCGATTCAATTCATTTCGATTCTTCTTGATTCAATTCTTTTCGATTCTTTTTGATTCGGTTTGATTCTTTTCGATTCAATTCGATTCTTTTCGATTCGATTCGATTTAATTGTTTTTGAATCCATTTGATTCGATTCGATTATTTTCGATTCGACTCGATTTGATTCGATTCGGTTCGATTATCGATTCGATTCAATTCCAATTATTTTTGATTCGACTCGATTTGATTATTTTTTATTCAATTCGATTCAATTATTTTCGATTCGATGCAATTCGATTCGATTCTTCTCATTTCAACTCAATTCGATTCTTTCGAATTCGATTCGATTCGATTCTTTGTGTTTCGATTCGATTCTTTTCGATTTGAGTCAATTCTTTTCAATTCGATTTGATATTCTTCGATTCAATTCTTTTCGATTCGATTCGATTCGATTCTTTTCGATTCGATTCGATTCCATTCGATTCGATTCTTCGATTCGATTCGATTCGATTCTTTTCGATTCATTACGATTCGATCGATTCTTTTCGATACGAATCAATTCGATTCCATTCTTTTTGATTCGATTCGATTCGATTCTTTTAGATTTGATTTGATACGATTCTTTTCAATTGGATTTGATTCGATTCGATTCGTTTCGATTCTCTTTGATGTTTTTTGATTCGATCTTTTCAACCGATTTAATTCGATTCGATTCATTTCGATTTGATTCGATTCGAATTTTTCGATTCTATTCTTTTCAATTCGATTCTTTTCGATTCGATTCGATTCGATTTTTTTCTATTCGCTTCTTTTCGATTCGATTCGATTCGCCTCTTTTCGTTTCGATTCTATTCTTTTGGATTCGATTTGATTCTTTTCGTTTCGATTAGATTCTCTTCGATTCGATTCTTTTCGATTCAGTTCTTTTCGATTCGGTTCGATTTGATTCTTCTCCATTCGATTCGATTCGATTCTTTTCGATTCGATTCGATAAGATTCTTTTCGTTCGATTCAATTCTGTTCGATTCTATTCGATTCGATTCGAAGAGATTCGATTATTTTCAGTTCGATTCTTTTCGTTTCCATTCGATTCTTTTCGATTTGATTCGATTCGATCATTTGGATTCAATTTGTTACATTTCGATTCGATTCTTTTCTATTCAGTTCGATTCGATTCTTTTCGATTCAGTTCGATTCGATTCTTTTCAATTCAATTCGATTCGATTCGATTCTTTTCGGTTCGATATGATTCGATTCGATTCAACTCAACTCGATTCTTTTCGATTCGATTTTTTCAATTCGATTCCTTTCAATTCGATTCGATTGGATTCTTTTCGTTTCAATTAGATCGATTCGATTTCATTATTTTCAATTCAATTCATTTCGATGTTTTTCGATTCGATTCAATGCGAATCGATTATTTTCTATTAGATTCGCTTCAATTATTTTCGATTTGATTTGATTCGGTTGTTTTCAATTCGATTCCATTTGATTATTTTCATTTCGATTCGGTGCGATTCGATTCTATTATTTTCAATTCGATTCGTTTCGTATCCATTCGAATCGTTTTGATTCCTTTCGGTTTTCGATTTGAATCGATTCTTTCTTTTCGATTCGATTGTTTTCTATTCGGTTTGATTTTTTTGATTTGAATCGACTCGATTCTTTTTGATTCAAGTATATAAGATTCGATCCGATTCTTTTCGATTCAAATCAATACGATTCTTTTCGATTTGATTC
The DNA here is from genome assembly GCF_048164855.1 of Canis lupus baileyi. NCBI lineage: Eukaryota > Metazoa > Chordata > Mammalia > Carnivora > Canidae > Canis > Canis lupus. Next base: position 32,072,820 of record NC_132872.1, on the reverse strand, counting down.
GATTCGTTTGGATTCGACTCGATTCTTTTCGATTCAATTCTTTTCGATTCAATGAAATACGATTCTATTCTTTTCTATTTTTTTATTTTTATTTATTTATGATAGTCACAGAGAGAGAGAGAGAGAGAGAGAGGCAGAGACACAGGCAGAGGGAGAAGCAGGCTCCATGCACCGGGAGCCCGATGTGGGATTCGATCCCGGGTCTCCAGGATCGTGCCCTGGGCCAAAGGCAGGCGCCAAACCGCTGCGCCACCCAGGGATCCCGATTCTATTCTTTTCGATTCGATTTGATTTGATTCTTTTTGATTCGATACGACTCGATTTGATTCTTTTCGATTTGATTCGATTCAACTCGATACTTTTCAATTCGATCATTTCGATCGATTCGATTCGATTCTTTTCATTTCGATTCGATTCTTTTCGATTCGATTCAATTCTTTTCAATTCGATTCGATTCGATTCTTTTCGTTTCGATTTGATTCTCTTCTATTTTATTTGATTCGATTCATTTCAATTAGATTCGATACTGTTCGATTCGATTCTTTTCGATTCAGGTCGATTGGAATCGATTCGATTCTTTCGGTTCCATTCGATTCGATTCGATACGATTCTCTTCGATTCGATTCTTTTCGGTCTGTTCGATTCGATTCTTTTCGATTCAGTTCGATTCGATTCTTTTTGATTCGATTCGATTCTTTTCGCTTTGATATGATTCGATTCGTTTCGACTTTTTTCGATTCGTGTCGATTCGAATCTATTCGATTCTTTTCTATTCAATTCGATTCGATTGATTCTTTTCGATTCGATTCCATTCGATTCGATTCTTTTCGATTCGATTCTATTCTTTTCGATTCGATACGATTCGATTCGATTCTTTTTGATTCCATTTTTTCGATTCGATTCTTTTCAATTCGATTCGATTCTTTTCAATTTGATTCTTTTCGATTCGATTCGATTCGCCTCTTGTCGTTTCGATTCGATTCTTTTTGATTCGATTCGATTCGATTCTTTTCGTTTCGATTATATTCTCGTCGATTCGATTCGATTCGATACGATTCGATTCTTTTCGATTCGATTCTTCTCGAATCGATTCAATTCGATTCTTTTCGATTCGATTCTTTTCGATTTGATTCGATTCGATCATTTGGATTCCACTTGTTACATTTCGATTCGAATCTTTTCGATTCGATTCGATTCAATTCTTTTGGATTTCATTGGATTGATTTAGATAATTTTTGATTCGATTCGATTCTTTTACCCTAGCTTCGATTTGATTCTACTCGATTCAATTCATTTCGATTCTTCTTGATTCAATTCTTTTCGATTCTTTTTGATTCGGTTTGATTCTTTTCGATTCAATTCGATTCTTTTCGATTCGATTCGATTTAATTGTTTTTGAATCCATTTGATTCGATTCGATTATTTTCGATTCGACTCGATTTGATTCGATTCGGTTCGATTATCGATTCGATTCAATTCCAATTATTTTTGATTCGACTCGATTTGATTATTTTTTATTCAATTCGATTCAATTATTTTCGATTCGATGCAATTCGATTCGATTCTTCTCATTTCAACTCAATTCGATTCTTTCGAATTCGATTCGATTCGATTCTTTGTGTTTCGATTCGATTCTTTTCGATTTGAGTCAATTCTTTTCAATTCGATTTGATATTCTTCGATTCAATTCTTTTCGATTCGATTCGATTCGATTCTTTTCGATTCGATTCGATTCCATTCGATTCGATTCTTCGATTCGATTCGATTCGATTCTTTTCGATTCATTACGATTCGATCGATTCTTTTCGATACGAATCAATTCGATTCCATTCTTTTTGATTCGATTCGATTCGATTCTTTTAGATTTGATTTGATACGATTCTTTTCAATTGGATTTGATTCGATTCGATTCGTTTCGATTCTCTTTGATGTTTTTTGATTCGATCTTTTCAACCGATTTAATTCGATTCGATTCATTTCGATTTGATTCGATTCGAATTTTTCGATTCTATTCTTTTCAATTCGATTCTTTTCGATTCGATTCGATTCGATTTTTTTCTATTCGCTTCTTTTCGATTCGATTCGATTCGCCTCTTTTCGTTTCGATTCTATTCTTTTGGATTCGATTTGATTCTTTTCGTTTCGATTAGATTCTCTTCGATTCGATTCTTTTCGATTCAGTTCTTTTCGATTCGGTTCGATTTCATTCTTCTCCATTCGATTCGATTCGATTCTTTTCGATTCGATTCGATAAGATTCTTTTCGTTCGATTCAATTCTGTTCGATTCGATTCGATTCGATTCGAAGAGATTCGATTATTTTCAGTTCGATTCTTTTCGTTTCCATTCGATTCTTTTCGATTTGATTCGATTCGATCATTTGGATTCAATTTGTTACATTTCGATTCGATTCTTTTCTATTCAGTTCGATTCGATTCTTTTCGATTCAGTTCGATTCGATTCTTTTCAATTCAATTCGATTCGATTCGATTCTTTTCGGTTCGATATGATTCGATTCGATTCAACTCAACTCGATTCTTTTCGATTCGATTTTTTCAATTCGATTCCTTTCAATTCGATTCGATTGGATTCTTTTCGTTTCAATTAGATCGATTCGATTTCATTATTTTCAATTCAATTCATTTCGATGTTTTTCGATTCGATTCAATGCGAATCGATTATTTTCTATTAGATTCGCTTCAATTATTTTCGATTTGATTTGATTCGGTTGTTTTCAATTCGATTCCATTTGATTATTTTCATTTCGATTCGGTGCGATTCGATTCTATTATTTTCAATTCGATTCGTTTCGTATCCATTCGAATCGTTTTGATTCCTTTCGGTTTTCGATTTGAATCGATTCTTTCTTTTCGATTCGATTGTTTTCTATTCGGTTTGATTTTTTTGATTTGAATCGACTCGATTCTTTTTGATTCAAGTATATAAGATTCGATCCGATTCTTTTCGATTCAAATCAATACGATTCTTTTCGATTTGATTCGATTCGTTTGGATTCGACTCGATTCTTTTCGATTCAATTCTTTTCGATTCAATGAAATACGATTCTATTCTTTTCTATTTTTTTATTTTTATTTATTTATGATAGTCACAGAGAGAGAGAGAGAGAGAGAGAGGCAGAGACACAGGCAGAGGGAGAAGCAGGCTCCATGCACCGGGAGCCCGATGTGGGATTCGATCCCGGGTCTCCAGGATCGTGCCCTGGGCCAAAGGCAGGCGCCAAACCGCTGCGCCACCCAGGGATCCCGATTCTATTCTTTTCGATTCGATTTGATTTGATTCTTTTTGATTCGATACGACTCGATTTGATTCTTTTCGATTTGATTCGATTCAACTCGATACTTTTCAATTCGATCATTTCGATCGATTCGATTCGATTCTTTTCATTTCGATTCGATTCTTTTCGATTCGATTCAATTCTTTTCAATTCGATTCGATTCGATTCTTTTCGTTTCGATTTGATTCTCTTCTATTTTATTTGATTCGATTCATTTCAATTAGATTCGATACTGTTCGATTCGATTCTTTTCGATTCAGGTCGATTGGAATCGATTCGATTCTTTCGGTTCCATTCGATTCGATTCGATACGATTCTCTTCGATTCGATTCTTTTCGGTCTGTTCGATTCGATTCTTTTCGATTCAGTTCGATTCGATTCTTTTTGATTCGATTCGATTCTTTTCGCTTTGATATGATTCGATTCGTTTCGACTTTTTTCGATTCGTGTCGATTCGAATCTATTCGATTCTTTTCTATTCAATTCGATTCGATTGATTCTTTTCGATTCGATTCCATTCGATTCGATTCTTTTCGATTCGATTCTATTCTTTTCGATTCGATACGATTCGATTCGATTCTTTTTGATTCCATTTTTTCGATTCGATTCTTTTCAATTCGATTCGATTCTTTTCAATTTGATTCTTTTCGATTCGATTCGATTCGCCTCTTGTCGTTTCGATTCGATTCTTTTTGATTCGATTCGATTCGATTCTTTTCGTTTCGATTATATTCTCGTCGATTCGATTCGATTCGATACGATTCGATTCTTTTCGATTCGATTCTTCTCGAATCGATTCAATTCGATTCTTTTCGATTCGATTCTTTTCGATTTGATTCGATTCGATCATTTGGATTCCACTTGTTACATTTCGATTCGAATCTTTTCGATTCGATTCGATTCAATTCTTTTGGATTTCATTGGATTGATTTAGATAATTTTTGATTCGATTCGATTCTTTTACCCTAGCTTCGATTTGATTCTACTCGATTCAATTCATTTCGATTCTTCTTGATTCAATTCTTTTCGATTCTTTTTGATTCGGTTTGATTCTTTTCGATTCAATTCGATTCTTTTCGATTCGATTCGATTTAATTGTTTTTGAATCCATTTGATTCGATTCGATTATTTTCGATTCGACTCGATTTGATTCGATTCGGTTCGATTATCGATTCGATTCAATTCCAATTATTTTTGATTCGACTCGATTTGATTATTTTTTATTCAATTCGATTCAATTATTTTCGATTCGATGCAATTCGATTCGATTCTTCTCATTTCAACTCAATTCGATTCTTTCGAATTCGATTCGATTCGATTCTTTGTGTTTCGATTCGATTCTTTTCGATTTGAGTCAATTCTTTTCAATTCGATTTGATATTCTTCGATTCAATTCTTTTCGATTCGATTCGATTCGATTCTTTTCGATTCGATTCGATTCCATTCGATTCGATTCTTCGATTCGATTCGATTCGATTCTTTTCGATTCATTACGATTCGATCGATTCTTTTCGATACGAATCAATTCGATTCCATTCTTTTTGATTCGATTCGATTCGATTCTTTTAGATTTGATTTGATACGATTCTTTTCAATTGGATTTGATTCGATTCGATTCGTTTCGATTCTCTTTGATGTTTTTTGATTCGATCTTTTCAACCGATTTAATTCGATTCGATTCATTTCGATTTGATTCGATTCGAATTTTTCGATTCTATTCTTTTCAATTCGATTCTTTTCGATTCGATTCGATTCGATTTTTTTCTATTCGCTTCTTTTCGATTCGATTCGATTCGCCTCTTTTCGTTTCGATTCTATTCTTTTGGATTCGATTTGATTCTTTTCGTTTCGATTAGATTCTCTTCGATTCGATTCTTTTCGATTCAGTTCTTTTCGATTCGGTTCGATTTGATTCTTCTCCATTCGATTCGATTCGATTCTTTTCGATTCGATTCGATAAGATTCTTTTCGTTCGATTCAATTCTGTTCGATTCGATTCGATTCGATTCGAAGAGATTCGATTATTTTCAGTTCGATTCTTTTCGTTTCCATTCGATTCTTTTCGATTTGATTCGATTCGATCATTTGGATTCAATTTGTTACATTTCGATTCGATTCTTTTCTATTCAGTTCGATTCGATTCTTTTCGATTCAGTTCGATTCGATTCTTTTCAATTCAATTCGATTCGATTCGATTCTTTTCGGTTCGATATGATTCGATTCGATTCAACTCAACTCGATTCTTTTCGATTCGATTTTTTCAATTCGATTCCTTTCAATTCGATTCGATTGGATTCTTTTCGTTTCAATTAGATCGATTCGATTTCATTATTTTCAATTCAATTCATTTCGATGTTTTTCGATTCGATTCAATGCGAATCGATTATTTTCTATTAGATTCGCTTCAATTATTTTCGATTTGATTTGATTCGGTTGTTTTCAATTCGATTCCATTTGATTATTTTCATTTCGATTCGGTGCGATTCGATTCTATTATTTTCAATTCGATTCGTTTCGTATCCATTCGAATCGTTTTGATTCCTTTCGGTTTTCGATTTGAATCGATTCTTTCTTTTCGATTCGATTGTTTTCTATTCGGTTTGATTTTTTTGATTTGAATCGACTCGATTCTTTTTGATTCAAGTATATAAGATTCGATCCGATTCTTTTCGATTCAAATCAATACGATTCTTTTCGATTTGATTCGATTCGTTTTGATTCGACTCGATTCTTTTCGATTCAATTCTTTTCGATTCAATGAAATACGATTCTATTCTTTTCTATTTTTTTATTTTTATTTATTTATGATAGTCACAGAGAGAGAGAGAGAGAGAGAGAGGCAGAGACACAGGCAGAGGGAGAAGCAGGCTCCATGCACCGGGAGCCCGATGTGGGATTCGATCCCGGGTCTCCAGGATCGTGCCCTGGGCCAAAGGCAGGCGCCAAACCGCTGCGCCACCCAGGGATCCCGATTCTATTCTTTTCGATTCGATTTGATTTGATTCTTTTTGATTCGATACGACTCGATTTGATTCTTTTCGATTTGATTCGATTCAACTCGATACTTTTCAATTCGATCATTTCGATCGATTCGATTCGATTCTTTTCATTTCGATTCGATTCTTTTCGATTCGATTCAATTCTTTTCAATTCGATTCGATTCGATTCTTTTCGTTTCGATTTGATTCTCTTCTATTTTATTTGATTCGATTCATTTCAATTAGATTCGATACTGTTCGATTCGATTCTTTTCGATTCAGGTCGATTGGAATCGATTCGATTCTTTCGGTTCCATTCGATTCGATTCGATACGATTCTCTTCGATTCGATTCTTTTCGGTCTGTTCGATTCGATTCTTTTCGATTCAGTTCGATTCGATTCTTTTTGATTCGATTCGATTCTTTTCGCTTTGATATGATTCGATTCGTTTCGACTTTTTTCGATTCGTGTCGATTCGAATCTATTCGATTCTTTTCTATTCAATTCGATTCGATTGATTCTTTTCGATTCGATTCCATTCGATTCGATTCTTTTCGATTCGATTCTATTCTTTTCGATTCGATACGATTCGATTCGATTCTTTTTGATTCCATTTTTTCGATTCGATTCTTTTCAATTCGATTCGATTCTTTTCAATTTGATTCTTTTCGATTCGATTCGATTCGCCTCTTGTCGTTTCGATTCGATTCTTTTTGATTCGATTCGATTCGATTCTTTTCGTTTCGATTATATTCTCGTCGATTCGATTCGATTCGATACGATTCGATTCTTTTTATTCGATTCTTCTCGAATCGATTCAATTCGATTCTTTTCGATTCGATTCTTTTCGATTTGATTCGATTCGATCATTTGGATTCCACTTGTTACATTTCGATTCGAATCTTTTCGATTCGATTCGATTCAATTCTTTTGGATTTCATTGGATTGATTTAGATAATTTTTGATTCGATTCGATTCTTTTACCCTAGCTTCGATTTGATTCTACTCGATTCAATTCATTTCGATTCTTCTTGATTCAATTCTTTTCGATTCTTTTTGATTCGGTTTGATTCTTTTCGATTCAATTCGATTCTTTTCGATTCGATTCGATTTAATTGTTTTTGAATCCATTTGATTCGATTCGATTATTTTCGATTCGACTCGATTTGATTCGATTCGGTTCGATTATCGATTCGATTCAATTCCAATTATTTTTGATTCGACTCGATTTGATTATTTTTTATTCAATTCGATTCAATTATTTTCGATTCGATGCAATTCGATTCGATTCTTCTCATTTCAACTCAATTCGATTCTTTCGAATTCGATTCGATTCGATTCTTTGTGTTTCGATTCGATTCTTTTCGATTTGAGTCAATTCTTTTCAATTCGATTTGATATTCTTCGATTCAATTCTTTTCGATTCGATTCGATTCGATTCTTTTCGATTCGATTCGATTCCATTCGATTCGATTCTTCGATTCGATTCGATTCGATTCTTTTCGATTCATTACGATTCGATCGATTCTTTTCGATACGAATCAATTCGATTCCATTCTTTTTGATTCGATTCGATTCGATTCTTTTAGATTTGATTTGATACGATTCTTTTCAATTGGATTTGATTCGATTCGATTCGTTTCGATTCTCTTTGATGTTTTTTGATTCGATCTTTTCAACCGATTTAATTCGATTCGATTCATTTCGATTTGATTCGATTCGAATTTTTCGATTCTATTCTTTTCAATTCGATTCTTTTCGATTCGATTCGATTCGATTTTTTTCTATTCGCTTCTTTTCGATTCGATTCGATTCGCCTCTTTTCGTTTCGATTCTATTCTTTTGGATTCGATTTGATTCTTTTCGTTTCGATTAGATTCTCTTCGATTCGATTCTTTTCGATTCAGTTCTTTTCGATTCGGTTCGATTTGATTCTTCTCCATTCGATTCGATTCGATTCTTTTCGATTCGATTCGATAAGATTCTTTTCGTTCGATTCAATTCTGTTCGATTCGATTCGATTCGATTCGAAGAGATTCGATTATTTTCAGTTCGATTCTTTTCGTTTCCATTCGATTCTTTTCGATTTGATTCGATTCGATCATTTGGATTCAATTTGTTACATTTCGATTCGATTCTTTTCTATTCAGTTCGATTCGATTCTTTTCGATTCAGTTCGATTCGATTCTTTTCAATTCAATTCGATTCGATTCGATTCTTTTCGGTTCGATATGATTCGATTCGATTCAACTCAACTCGATTCTTTTCGATTCGATTTTTTCAATTCGATTCCTTTCAATTCGATTCGATTGGATTCTTTTCGTTTCAATTAGATCGATTCGATTTCATTATTTTCAATTCAATTCATTTCGATGTTTTTCGATTCGATTCAATGCGAATCGATTATTTTCTATTAGATTCGCTTCAATTATTTTCGATTTGATTTGATTCGGTTGTTTTCAATTCGATTCCATTTGATTATTTTCATTTCGATTCGGTGCGATTCGATTCTATTATTTTCAATTCGATTCGTTTCGTATCCATTCGAATCGTTTTGATTCCTTTCGGTTTTCGATTTGAATCGATTCTTTCTTTTCGATTCGATTGTTTTCTATTCGGTTTGATTTTTTTGATTTGAATCGACTCGATTCTTTTTGATTCAAGTATATAAGATTCGATCCGATTCTTTTCGATTCAAATCAATACGATTCTTTTCGATTTGATTCGATTCGTTTGGATTCGACTCGATTCTTTTCGATTCAATTCTTTTCGATTCAATGAAATACGATTCTATTCTTTTCTATTTTTTTATTTTTATTTATTTATGATAGTCACAGAGAGAGAGAGAGAGAGAGAGAGGCAGAGACACAGGCAGAGGGAGAAGCAGGCTCCATGCACCGGGAGCCCGATGTGGGATTCGATCCCGGGTCTCCAGGATCGTGCCCTGGGCCAAAGGCAGGCGCCAAACCGCTGCGCCACCCAGGGATCCCGATTCTATTCTTTTCGATTCGATTTGATTTGATTCTTTTTGATTCGATACGACTCGATTTGATTCTTTTCGATTTGATTCGATTCAACTCGATACTTTTCAATTCGATCATTTCGATCGATTCGATTCGATTCTTTTCATTTCGATTCGATTCTTTTCGATTCGATTCAATTCTTTTCAATTCGATTCGATTCGATTCTTTTCGTTTCGATTTGATTCTCTTCTATTTTATTTGATTCGATTCATTTCAATTAGATTCGATACTGTTCGATTCGATTCTTTTCGATTCAGGTCGATTGGAATCGATTCGATTCTTTCGGTTCCATTCGATTCGATTCGATACGATTCTCTTCGATTCGATTCTTTTCGGTCTGTTCGATTCGATTCTTTTCGATTCAGTTCGATTCGATTCTTTTTGATTCGATTCGATTCTTTTCGCTTTGATATGATTCGATTCGTTTCGACTTTTTTCGATTCGTGTCGATTCGAATCTATTCGATTCTTTTCTATTCAATTCGATTCGATTGATTCTTTTCGATTCGATTCCATTCGATTCGATTCTTTTCGATTCGATTCTATTCTTTTCGATTCGATACGATTCGATTCGATTCTTTTTGATTCCATTTTTTCGATTCGATTCTTTTCAATTCGATTCGATTCTTTTCAATTTGATTCTTTTCGATTCGATTCGATTCGCCTCTTGTCGTTTCGATTCGATTCTTTTTGATTCGATTCGATTCGATTCTTTTCGTTTCGATTATATTCTCGTCGATTCGATTCGATTCGATACGATTCGATTCTTTTCGATTCGATTCTTCTCGAATCGATTCAATTCGATTCTTTTCGATTCGATTCTTTTCGATTTGATTCGATTCGATCATTTGGATTCCACTTGTTACATTTCGATTCGAATCTTTTCGATTCGATTCGATTCAATTCTTTTGGATTTCATTGGATTGATTTAGATAATTTTTGATTCGATTCGATTCTTTTACCCTAGCTTCGATTTGATTCTACTCGATTCAATTCATTTCGATTCTTCTTGATTCAATTCTTTTCGATTCTTTTTGATTCGGTTTGATTCTTTTCGATTCAATTCGATTCTTTTCGATTCGATTCGATTTAATTGTTTTTGAATCCATTTGATTCGATTCGATTATTTTCGATTCGACTCGATTTGATTCGATTCGGTTCGATTATCGATTCGATTCAATTCCAATTATTTTTGATTCGACTCGATTTGATTATTTTTTATTCAATTCGATTCAATTATTTTCGATTCGATGCAATTCGATTCGATTCTTCTCATTTCAACTCAATTCGATTCTTTCGAATTCGATTCGATTCGATTCTTTGTGTTTCGATTCGATTCTTTTCGATTTGAGTCAATTCTTTTCAATTCGATTTGATATTCTTCGATTCAATTCTTTTCGATTCGATTCGATTCGATTCTTTTCGATTCGATTCGATTCCATTCGATTCGATTCTTCGATTCGATTCGATTCGATTCTTTTCGATTCATTACGATTCGATCGATTCTTTTCGATACGAATCAATTCGATTCCATTCTTTTTGATTCGATTCGATTCGATTCTTTTAGATTTGATTTGATACGATTCTTTTCAATTGGATTTGATTCGATTCGATTCGTTTCGATTCTCTTTGATGTTTTTTGATTCGATCTTTTCAACCGATTTAATTCGATTCGATTCATTTCGATTTGATTCGATTCGAATTTTTCGATTCTATTCTTTTCAATTCGATTCTTTTCGATTCGATTCGATTCGATTTTTTTCTATTCGCTTCTTTTCGATTCGATTCGATTCGCCTCTTTTCGTTTCGATTCTATTCTTTTGGATTCGATTTGATTCTTTTCGTTTCGATTAGATTCTCTTCGATTCGATTCTTTTCGATTCAGTTCTTTTCGATTCGGTTCGATTTGATTCTTCTCCATTCGATTCGATTCGATTCTTTTCGATTCGATTCGATAAGATTCTTTTCGTTCGATTCAATTCTGTTCGATTCTATTCGATTCGATTCGAAGAGATTCGATTATTTTCAGTTCGATTCTTTTCGTTTCCATTCGATTCTTTTCGATTTGATTCGATTCGATCATTTGGATTCAATTTGTTACATTTCGATTCGATTCTTTTCTATTCAGTTCGATTCGATTCTTTTCGATTCAGTTCGATTCGATTCTTTTCAATTCAATTCGATTCGATTCGATTCTTTTCGGTTCGATATGATTCGATTCGATTCAACTCAACTCGATTCTTTTCGATTCGATTTTTTCAATTCGATTCCTTTCAATTCGATTCGATTGGATTCTTTTCGTTTCAATTAGATCGATTCGATTTCATTATTTTCAATTCAATTCATTTCGATGTTTTTCGATTCGATTCAATGCGAATCGATTATTTTCTATTAGATTCGCTTCAATTATTTTCGATTTGATTTGATTCGGTTGTTTTCAATTCGATTCCATTTGATTATTTTCATTTCGATTCGGTGCGATTCGATTCTATTATTTTCAATTCGATTCGTTTCGTATCCATTCGAATCGTTTTGATTCCTTTCGGTTTTCGATTTGAATCGATTCTTTCTTTTCGATTCGATTGTTTTCTATTCGGTTTGATTTTTTTGATTTGAATCGACTCGATTCTTTTTGATTCAAGTATATAAGATTCGATCCGATTCTTTTCGATTCAAATCAATACGATTCTTTTCGATTTGATTCGATTCGTTTTGATTCGACTCGATTCTTTTCGATTCAATTCTTTTCGATTCAATGAAATACGATTCTATTCTTTTCTATTTTTTTATTTTTATTTATTTATGATAGTCACAGAGAGAGAGAGAGAGAGAGAGAGGCAGAGACACAGGCAGAGGGAGAAGCAGGCTCCATGCACCGGGAGCCCGATGTGGGATTCGATCCCGGGTCTCCAGGATCGTGCCCTGGGCCAAAGGCAGGCGCCAAACCGCTGCGCCACCCAGGGATCCCGATTCTATTCTTTTCGATTCGATTTGATTTGATTCTTTTTGATTCGATACGACTCGATTTGATTCTTTTCGATTTGATTCGATTCAACTCGATACTTTTCAATTCGATCATTTCGATCGATTCGATTCGATTCTTTTCATTTCGATTCGATTCTTTTCGATTCGATTCAATTCTTTTCAATTCGATTCGATTCGATTCTTTTCGTTTCGATTTGATTCTCTTCTATTTTATTTGATTCGATTCATTTCAATTAGATTCGATACTGTTCGATTCGATTCTTTTCGATTCAGGTCGATTGGAATCGATTCGATTCTTTCGGTTCCATTCGATTCGATTCGATACGATTCTCTTCGATTCGATTCTTTTCGGTCTGTTCGATTCGATTCTTTTCGATTCAGTTCGATTCGATTCTTTTTGATTCGATTCGATTCTTTTCGCTTTGATATGATTCGATTCGTTTCGACTTTTTTCGATTCGTGTCGATTCGAATCTATTCGATTCTTTTCTATTCAATTCGATTCGATTGATTCTTTTCGATTCGATTCCATTCGATTCGATTCTTTTCGATTCGATTCTATTCTTTTCGATTCGATACGATTCGATTCGATTCTTTTTGATTCCATTTTTTCGATTCGATTCTTTTCAATTCGATTCGATTCTTTTCAATTTGATTCTTTTCGATTCGATTCGATTCGCCTCTTGTCGTTTCGATTCGATTCTTTTTGATTCGATTCGATTCGATTCTTTTCGTTTCGATTATATTCTCGTCGATTCGATTCGATTCGATACGATTCGATTCTTTTCGATTCGATTCTTCTCGAATCGATTCAATTCGATTCTTTTCGATTCGATTCTTTTCGATTTGATTCGATTCGATCATTTGGATTCCACTTGTTACATTTCGATTCGAATCTTTTCGATTCGATTCGATTCAATTCTTTTGGATTTCATTGGATTGATTTAGATAATTTTTGATTCGATTCGATTCTTTTACCCTAGCTTCGATTTGATTCTACTCGATTCAATTCATTTCGATTCTTCTTGATTCAATTCTTTTCGATTCTTTTTGATTCGGTTTGATTCTTTTCGATTCAATTCGATTCTTTTCGATTCGATTCGATTTAATTGTTTTTGAATCCATTTGATTCGATTCGATTATTTTCGATTCGACTCGATTTGATTCGATTCGGTTCGATTATCGATTCGATTCAATTCCAATTATTTTTGATTCGACTCGATTTGATTATTTTTTATTCAATTCGATTCAATTATTTTCGATTCGATGCAATTCGATTCGATTCTTCTCATTTCAACTCAATTCGATTCTTTCGAATTCGATTCGATTCGATTCTTTGTGTTTCGATTCGATTCTTTTCGATTTGAGTCAATTCTTTTCAATTCGATTTGATATTCTTCGATTCAATTCTTTTCGATTCGATTCGATTCGATTCTTTTCGATTCGATTCGATTCCATTCGATTCGATTCTTCGATTCGATTCGATTCGATTCTTTTCGATTCATTACGATTCGATCGATTCTTTTCGATACGAATCAATTCGATTCCATTCTTTTTGATTCGATTCGATTCGATTCTTTTAGATTTGATTTGATACGATTCTTTTCAATTGGATTTGATTCGATTCGATTCGTTTCGATTCTCTTTGATGTTTTTTGATTCGATCTTTTCAACCGATTTAATTCGATTCGATTCATTTCGATTTGATTCGATTCGAATTTTTCGATTCTATTCTTTTCAATTCGATTCTTTTCGATTCGATTCGATTCGATTTTTTTCTATTCGCTTCTTTTCGATTCGATTCGATTCGCCTCTTTTCGTTTCGATTCTATTCTTTTGGATTCGATTTGATTCTTTTCGTTTCGATTAGATTCTCTTCGATTCGATTCTTTTCGATTCAGTTCTTTTCGATTCGGTTCGATTTGATTCTTCTCCATTCGATTCGATTCGATTCTTTTCGATTCGATTCGATAAGATTCTTTTCGTTCGATTCAATTCTGTTCGATTCGATTCGATTCGATTCGAAGAGATTCGATTATTTTCAGTTCGATTCTTTTCGTTTCCATTCGATTCTTTTCGATTTGATTCGATTCGATCATTTGGATTCAATTTGTTACATTTCGATTCGATTCTTTTCTATTCAGTTCGATTCGATTCTTTTCGATTCAGTTCGATTCGATTCTTTTCAATTCAATTCGATTCGATTCGATTCTTTTCGGTTCGATATGATTCGATTCGATTCAACTCAACTCGATTCTTTTCGATTCGATTTTTTCAATTCGATTCCTTTCAATTCGATTCGATTGGATTCTTTTCGTTTCAATTAGATCGATTCGATTTCATTATTTTCAATTCAATTCATTTCGATGTTTTTCGATTCGATTCAATGCGAATCGATTATTTTCTATTAGATTCGCTTCAATTATTTTCGATTTGATTTGATTCGGTTGTTTTCAATTCGATTCCATTTGATTATTTTCATTTCGATTCGGTGCGATTCGATTCTATTATTTTCAATTCGATTCGTTTCGTATCCATTCGAATCGTTTTGATTCCTTTCGGTTTTCGATTTGAATCGATTCTTTCTTTTCGATTCGATTGTTTTCTATTCGGTTTGATTTTTTTGATTTGAATCGACTCGATTCTTTTTGATTCAAGTATATAAGATTCGATCCGATTCTTTTCGATTCAAATCAATACGATTCTTTTCGATTTGATTCGATTCGTTTGGATTCGACTCGATTCTTTTCGATTCAATTCTTTTCGATTCAATGAAATACGATTCTATTCTTTTCTATTTTTTTATTTTTATTTATTTATGATAGTCACAGAGAGAGAGAGAGAGAGAGAGAGGCAGAGACACAGGCAGAGGGAGAAGCAGGCTCCATGCACCGGGAGCCCGATGTGGGATTCGATCCCGGGTCTCCAGGATCGTGCCCTGGGCCAAAGGCAGGCGCCAAACCGCTGCGCCACCCAGGGATCCCGATTCTATTCTTTTCGATTCGATTTGATTTGATTCTTTTTGATTCGATACGACTCGATTTGATTCTTTTCGATTTGATTCGATTCAACTCGATACTTTTCAATTCGATCATTTCGATCGATTCGATTCGATTCTTTTCATTTCGATTCGATTCTTTTCGATTCGATTCAATTCTTTTCAATTCGATTCGATTCGATTCTTTTCGTTTCGATTTGATTCTCTTCTATTTTATTTGATTCGATTCATTTCAATTAGATTCGATACTGTTCGATTCGATTCTTTTCGATTCAGGTCGATTGGAATCGATTCGATTCTTTCGGTTCCATTCGATTCGATTCGATACGATTCTCTTCGATTCGATTCTTTTCGGTCTGTTCGATTCGATTCTTTTCGATTCAGTTCGATTCGATTCTTTTTGATTCGATTCGATTCTTTTCGCTTTGATATGATTCGATTCGTTTCGACTTTTTTCGATTCGTGTCGATTCGAATCTATTCGATTCTTTTCTATTCAATTCGATTCGATTGATTCTTTTCGATTCGATTCCATTCGATTCGATTCTTTTCGATTCGATTCTATTCTTTTCGATTCGATACGATTCGATTCGATTCTTTTTGATTCCATTTTTTCGATTCGATTCTTTTCAATTCGATTCGATTCTTTTCAATTTGATTCTTTTCGATTCGATTCGATTCGCCTCTTGTCGTTTCGATTCGATTCTTTTTGATTCGATTCGATTCGATTCTTTTCGTTTCGATTATATTCTCGTCGATTCGATTCGATTCGATACGATTCGATTCTTTTCGATTCGATTCTTCTCGAATCGATTCAATTCGATTCTTTTCGATTCGATTCTTTTCGATTTGATTCGATTCGATCATTTGGATTCCACTTGTTACATTTCGATTCGAATCTTTTCGATTCGATTCGATTCAATTCTTTTGGATTTCATTGGATTGATTTAGATAATTTTTGATTCGATTCGATTCTTTTACCCTAGCTTCGATTTGATTCTACTCGATTCAATTCATTTCGATTCTTCTTGATTCAATTCTTTTCGATTCTTTTTGATTCGGTTTGATTCTTTTCGATTCAATTCGATTCTTTTCGATTCGATTCGATTTAATTGTTTTTGAATCCATTTGATTCGATTCGATTATTTTCGATTCGACTCGATTTGATTCGATTCGGTTCGATTATCGATTCGATTCAATTCCAATTATTTTTGATTCGACTCGATTTGATTATTTTTTATTCAATTCGATTCAATTATTTTCGATTCGATGCAATTCGATTCGATTCTTCTCATTTCAACTCAATTCGATTCTTTCGAATTCGATTCGATTCGATTCTTTGTGTTTCGATTCGATTCTTTTCGATTTGAGTCAATTCTTTTCAATTCGATTTGATATTCTTCGATTCAATTCTTTTCGATTCGATTCGATTCGATTCTTTTCGATTCGATTCGATTCCATTCGATTCGATTCTTCGATTCGATTCGATTCGATTCTTTTCGATTCATTACGATTCGATCGATTCTTTTCGATACGAATCAATTCGATTCCATTCTTTTTGATTCGATTCGATTCGATTCTTTTAGATTTGATTTGATACGATTCTTTTCAATTGGATTTGATTCGATTCGATTCGTTTCGATTCTCTTTGATGTTTTTTGATTCGATCTTTTCAACCGATTTAATTCGATTCGATTCATTTCGATTTGATTCGATTCGAATTTTTCGATTCTATTCTTTTCAATTCGATTCTTTTCGATTCGATTCGATTCGATTTTTTTCTATTCGCTTCTTTTCGATTCGATTCGATTCGCCTCTTTTCGTTTCGATTCTATTCTTTTGGATTCGATTTGATTCTTTTCGTTTCGATTAGATTCTCTTCGATTCGATTCTTTTCGATTCAGTTCTTTTCGATTCGGTTCGATTTGATTCTTCTCCATTCGATTCGATTCGATTCTTTTCGATTCGATTCGATAAGATTCTTTTCGTTCGATTCAATTCTGTTCGATTCGATTCGATTCGATTCGAAGAGATTCGATTATTTTCAGTTCGATTCTTTTCGTTTCCATTCGATTCTTTTCGATTTGATTCGATTCGATCATTTGGATTCAATTTGTTACATTTCGATTCGATTCTTTTCTATTCAGTTCGATTCGATTCTTTTCGATTCAGTTCGATTCGATTCTTTTCAATTCAATTCGATTCGATTCGATTCTTTTCGGTTCGATATGATTCGATTCGATTCAACTCAACTCGATTCTTTTCGATTCGATTTTTTCAATTCGATTCCTTTCAATTCGATTCGATTGGATTCTTTTCGTTTCAATTAGATCGATTCGATTTCATTATTTTCAATTCAATTCATTTCGATGTTTTTCGATTCGATTCAATGCGAATCGATTATTTTCTATTAGATTCGCTTCAATTATTTTCGATTTGATTTGATTCGGTTGTTTTCAATTCGATTCCATTTGATTATTTTCATTTCGATTCGGTGCGATTCGATTCTATTATTTTCAATTCGATTCGTTTCGTATCCATTCGAATCGTTTTGATTCCTTTCGGTTTTCGATTTGAATCGATTCTTTCTTTTCGATTCGATTGTTTTCTATTCGGTTTGATTTTTTTGATTTGAATCGACTCGATTCTTTTTGATTCAAGTATATAAGATTCGATCCGATTCTTTTCGATTCAAATCAATACGATTCTTTTCGATTTGATTCGATTCGTTTGGATTCGACTCGATTCTTTTCGATTCAATTCTTTTCGATTCAATGAAATACGATTCTATTCTTTTCTATTTTTTTATTTTTATTTATTTATGATAGTCACAGAGAGAGAGAGAGAGAGAGAGAGGCAGAGACACAGGCAGAGGGAGAAGCAGGCTCCATGCACCGGGAGCCCGATGTGGGATTCGATCCCGGGTCTCCAGGATCGTGCCCTGGGCCAAAGGCAGGCGCCAAACCGCTGCGCCACCCAGGGATCCCGATTCTATTCTTTTCGATTCGATTTGATTTGATTCTTTTTGATTCGATACGACTCGATTTGATTCTTTTCGATTTGATTCGATTCAACTCGATACTTTTCAATTCGATCATTTCGATCGATTCGATTCGATTCTTTTCATTTCGATTCGATTCTTTTCGATTCGATTCAATTCTTTTCAATTCGATTCGATTCGATTCTTTTCGTTTCGATTTGATTCTCTTCTATTTTATTTGATTCGGTTCATTTCAATTAGATTCGATACTGTTCGATTCGATTCTTTTCGATTCAGGTCGATTGGAATCGATTCGATTCTTTCGGTTCCATTCGATTCGATTCGATACGATTCTCTTCGATTCGATTCTTTTCGGTCTGTTCGATTCGATTCTTTTCGATTCAGTTCGATTCGATTCTTTTTGATTCGATTCGATTCTTTTCGCTTTGATATGATTCGATTCGTTTCGACTTTTTTCGATTCGTGTCGATTCGAATCTATTCGATTCTTTTCTATTCAATTCGATTCGATTGATTCTTTTCGATTCGATTCCATTCGATTCGATTCTTTTCGATTCGATTCTATTCTTTTCGATTCGATACGATTCGATTCGATTCTTTTTGATTCCATTTTTTCGATTCGATTCTTTTCAATTCGATTCGATTCTTTTCAATTTGATTCTTTTCGATTCGATTCGATTCGCCTCTTGTCGTTTCGATTCGATTCTTTTTGATTCGATTCGATTCGATTCTTTTCGTTTCGATTATATTCTCGTCGATTCGATTCGATTCGATACGATTCGATTCTTTTCGATTCGATTCTTCTCGAATCGATTCAATTCGATTCTTTTCGATTCGATTCTTTTCGATTTGATTCGATTCGATCATTTGGATTCCACTTGTTACATTTCGATTCGAATCTTTTCGATTCGATTCGATTCAATTCTTTTGGATTTCATTGGATTGATTTAGATAATTTTTGATTCGATTCGATTCTTTTACCCTAGCTTCGATTTGATTCTACTCGATTCAATTCATTTCGATTCTTCTTGATTCAATT